>NC_136475.1:28494091-29197635 GCF_902686455.1 Sciurus vulgaris | reverse complement strand
AGTGGATGTGACCTCTCCAAGGGCCTTCTAAGCAGCTGGAGTCAGAGACGGGAGAGGATAAGAGAAGTACCTGCTCAGTAGACAGAAAAATAGAGGTGCTGGTGCTGGTGATGGTGGTGAGTGCGGGTAGATGCCAGGGGGCTGAGCAGGGGGTAGAAACAGATTTGTCCTGGGCCTTGCATACCAGTCCAGACCTTCCCTCATCCCCTGTGGTCTTTTTAGTGCTCTTCTACATGTGGGCTTCTAGGTTGTCACCAAGCCTTTGCCATCACCCCTAAAGGGTGAGTGCAAGAGGAGAGGAGGTGTGTGGGGGGGATTAGGTGGGGGAGGGGCATGGGAGTCCTGGGAAACCTCCTGACCTCAGGCCAGGTGCAGAGGCTGGGCCTAGCCACCTGCCCACTGGAGGTCCAAGAGTGGGATGGGGCTCCGACTGACTGTTTGTTCAGCACGGCACTGAGGTTCCTGTGAGGAAGTTTATACCCAGATGGATTTGTTTGTTGTTCACACTTGCATGGAGAGCTGCCCCTTGGAGTCCTGGCTTCAAACACAGGAGCAGGCACGGGAGAGTTCTCAGAGTCCCCAAAACTCAGAGAATAACCTGGGAAAGTCAATGTCTACAATTTCCTGAGGAGAGGGAAGGTCAGACCCTGCTGTAAGCTGCATAAGATCATGAGAGGCTCAGTCCTGGCTCCTTTATTTCCAGAAAAGAGCAGTGTGGGCGTCCATCCAGTGAGGAGCCCTCAGTTGAAAGGTGTGCAGTTTGGTTTCCTCACTGAGCCAGGAACTCCCTATTGAGAAACACATTATCCTAATGCTGGTGCCCCTCTGTGATTTTGACTTGGTTGGTCAGGAATGTGGCCAGTGTGTCAGGAGCTGGAAAAGTTTCCTAGGTGACTCCACTGTGCAGACAATGCCAAGCACTACTGCTAGCAGCCCCCCACAGCTTAATGTGCACATGAGTCACTGGATCCTGTTCAATTGTAACTCCTGACTCAGTAGGTCTGGTTGGGGCCTTAGAGTTTGCATTCTAACATACTCCCAGGGAATGCTAATGCTGCTGGTCTGGGGACCATACACTGAGTGGCAAGACTCTATCCCTGCTTTGGCCTCCTCATGCTAATTGTCACTGCTCAGAGGGAAGGGGCAGAGCCCTGTCCTCAAGCTTCCTGCACTTGTTCACCCAGCGCCCCCTTACTTGGTCAAGAAATCCATAGACCTCACACCTGTCTGGCCAAAGTCAGTCCTCAAAGCCTTCCTGTGGTCCAAATGGACACAACAGATCCCTGATCCTGCCTGAAACAAACCAATTCAGCTAGTTCCTATTGGACAGTATAGTGAAGTGGGGCAAAGGGAAGGAGCAGAAGTAATAGGCACATCCTTCTCTTGTCCTCTTTGAACCAGCAGGCCTGTTGGGCAATTAAGACATAAACTTCCACAGATGGCTTCCCTCATGCTCTGTTGCAAAGTGCACTTGCCATTTCCCCTCCCTCTTCTTGAATCTGGGCTAACCCATGACTTATTTTGGTCACTAGAATGTGAAGAAAGTGAGGCTCTATAACTGTGAAGGTAGACTCATCAAGGCTTCTTCCACTGCTTGGGATGTTTGATCTTGTGGTCCAGATGCCATGTGAAGGAGCCTACGGAGATATGGAGAGGAGGGGCACTGAGCTCCCATGCCTCCCAGCCAACCCTGCCAAGACCCTAGATTTTGAATGATGTGATCCTGGATATTCCAGCCCTAGCCACCATCTGATTGCACCCAAGATCAACTACGTAATTTTTGGATCCCAAAGCAAAATGAAAGTGTGGGGTTCATTGTTCAATAATTATTTAGAATTTAAGAGAGCAATAGCAAAGCATTAAGCTAATCACAAGGTTTCTCTGAGCCTAGAACCTGTGCAACTGCACAGGTTGCACATCCATGACGTCCACCCTGCCTGCAGCTTCTATAAGACCTCTAAGTTGATTCCATGTAAGCATCCCAGCTCAACCCTGCCTAAATTCCTGACCCTCAGAATTGTGGGCAAAGTAATAGTTGTTTTGTTTTTGTTTTTTGTTTTGGTATTGGGGATTGATTCCAAGGGTATTTTCCACTGAACTATATCCCAACTCTTCTTAAATTTTTTTATTTTGAGAGGGAGTCTAAGTTGCTAAAGCTGTCCTCGGAACCTGTGCTCCTCCTGCCTCAGTCTCCTGAGTTGCTAGAATTACAGCTGTGCGCCTGGTAATAGTTGTTTTAAACCACAAAGTTTGGGGGTGGTTGGTTACATAACCATAGACAATCAAAACATTGCATGGACTGGGGATATAGCTCAGTTGGTAGAGTGCTTGCCTTGCAAGCACAAAGCCCTGGGTTCAATTCCCAGCGCTGAAAAAAAAAAAAACCCAAAACAAAACAACAAGAACAAAAAACACAGTGCATGGTCTAACTTTCACAGAATGGAAAATCCCAGCAGGGAGGCCCTGGTAGGTCCATGACTTGGGAATCTCATGGGCTAAGGCCACTGCCAGGCTCCTGGTGAATGATAGTTGTTCGTGAAATCTCTGACCTGTGAAGTTGAAGACAGATCACAGAATGTGAAAGAGTCAAGAACTAACTATAATCCAGTGCTTGAAGGTGTAAATGTCCCAGAATATGCCAACCTCGATGAAGCCAGGGGAAAGCAAGATTAGGGCCCCCTTGCTCTGCCTGTTCCCCAGGGCAGGTGACGTGGAGGAGTGGAGAAGAAAGATCAGCAGAGTCAGGCAGACAGATGACACCAGGCATGTGCACATTCACATTGTGAGAATTTGGGAGCCTAGCTCCTCCTCATCTTTAGCATTCTTGTCCCCTACAACCTTTTTGCCCCTGGAAAATGGCAACTTCATCCTGCCAGCAGCTTAGGCAAAAAAAAAACTTGAAGTCATCCTTAAATCCACTCTTTTTCTCATTCTCACATCCAGTTCATCAGGATTATTCTTTTAGCTCTACCTTCAAATTATGCCCAGACTGACCTTGTCCCCCATCTCTGCCCTGTACTCCTATCCCCCTTTCTCACTGTGCTTCACCACAGTGACCGTCTGGCTTTCCCTTGATCAAGTATGCTCCTGCCTCAGGACTTTTGCACTAGCTGTTCTCACTGCCTGAAAAGCTTGACCTACTTGGATCATTCCCTTACCTTCTCTTGGTCCTTGATGAAATGTCATCTTTCCTGAAAGGGGGCCTTCTCTGACTTGGCCTTCTCCATCTTGGCCTACATTTCTAATTTCCTCATACTGCTTAGTTTTTCTCCATGGTACTTATTACCATCCAGCAAACATAATATCTTGTTTATTTTTTATGATCTCTCTCAACAAGAATGTAAGTTTTATTTTTTTTTAAAATCTGCTTTGCTTACTGCTTTTCTTTCTTGGTATCTAGAACCCAGCCTGTATACCTCACAAATATTCATAAAATCAAGACAACCCTGAGTGCATGTAACTGATATTAATTTCACTTAGTACAGCACACTTGATTGGATTTCGTGACTCCTAAAGGAGATATGCACAAGCCCTTGGAATGCAGCAGGGCCTCATGCATACATACACGTGCATATCAGGGAGTGGGTGTGAGCAGGGCAGGAAACAGTTATTGGGTGTATGGTATCTGCCTCTTTGGTCAGGAGTTTTGAGGAGCCAGGTAAGCTGCCACTGGACTGGGGTCCTGGTCTGGGACTACTAGAGCTTCAGCCTTCGCCTAGGGAATCCTGGGTACAGGTTGATTTGGGCAAAATGGATCATCATATCACTTGGATATTGTAGCTTTGCAAAGCCACAAGAAATACCTGAGCCAGGTGTGGCAGTACATGCCTGTAATCACAGCAGCTCAGGAAGCTGATGCAGGAGGATGGAGAATCCAAAGCCAGCCTCAACAAGTCAGTGAGACCCTGTCTCAAAATAAAAATAAAACGTGTGGGGGATGTGGTTCAGTGGTTAAGCACTCCTGGGTTCAGTACATGGTACCAGAAAAAAAAGAAAGAAAGAAAGAAAGAAAGAAAGAAAGAAAGAAAGAAAGAAAGGGAAAGAAAAGAGAAGAAATACCTGAGCTAGGTGTGGTGGTGTAAGCTTGTACTCCCAATGACAGGAGGGTAAGCAGGAGGATCTCAAGTTCGAGACCAGCCTCAGCAACTTAGCCAGATCCTAAACAACCTAGAGAGTTCTGTTTTAAAGTTAAAAATGAAAGGACTGGGGATGTTGCTCAGTGGTTAATCTCCTCTGGGTTTAATCTCTGCTACCAAAAAGAGAAAAAAGAAAAGAAATACATGAAAGCTCTCCCACCCTGACTTGAAATCTTCTTATAGTTCATTATATAATTCAGTGACTCTCAACTCTTTTATTGTGCATGAATTATTTTTGTTTGCTTGTTTGTTTGTTTGTTTTGCATTGTGATGGGCTGGGGATACAGCTCAGTTGGTAGAGTGCTCGCCTCACATGTGCAAGGCCCTGGGTTCAATCCCAAGCACCACATAAAAAAAAAAAATCATGCCTTGTGAGAGATCAAACCCAGGGCTTTGCACGTGCTAGACAAGCACTCTACCCCTAAGCTACATCTCCAGCCCAGGAATATTTTTATTTTTACGTGTATATATATATATATATATATATATATATTTTTTTTTTTTTTTTTTGGATCTCAGCAGTAGAGGGCCTGAGGTAATTAATCCCTCCTGCTCATTCAAGGCTATTGCCATCAGAAGTTCATACTAGATCCAGGCATGTGGTCCATGTCTATAATCCCAGCTACTCAGGATAAGGCAGGAGCATCCCAAGTTTGAGAGTTCAGTGGTAGAATGCTTGCCTAGCATGTGTGAGGTCCTGGGTTCAATCCCAGTACCAAAAAATAATAAATAAATAAATAAATAAATAAATAAATAAATAAGTAAGTAAGTAAATTCAAGTTTGAAGTCAGACTAGGCAGCTTAGCAAGACTGTCTCACTTTAAAAAGAGGCTGGAAATGTAGCTCAGTGGTAGAGCCCCTGCGGTTTCAATCCCTAGCACTGCAAAAATACAAAGAAAGGACAACAACAGAAGTCTACACCATACCCCACTTGCCCTTTTGTCTGTTCGTTGCTCTTTTTCCCTATCTTCTGCCAATTTTCTCTTCCTCTTCTACCAAACTCCTCTCTCCTGTATTTGCTGTTGATTTTTTGGTGAGTCAATGTAAAATATGTAGGGATCTTCTGTACACTGTATGTGTTTTAGATTTATGTAAATATTGTGTATCAATCTTTCATTTTTCTTTTTTTTTTTTTTTTCCTTAAAACTATTTTTTTTTCTTGTGGTGCTGGGGATCCATGTATCACCCTGCCACTGAGCTACATCCCCAGATTTATTTATTTATTTATTTATTTATACATATATACTGGGGATTGAACCCAGGGACACTTTACCACTGAGTTCCCATCACAGCTCTTTTTATTTTTTATTTTAACACAGGGTCTTGCTAAGTTGCTTAGGGCCTCACTAAGTTGCTGAGGCTGGCCTCTAACTTGTGATCCTCCTGCCTCAGCCTCCTGTATAGCTAGGTGTATAGGCATGTGCCACTGCACCCAGCTTCTAACAGCTGTTTTCTAATATTTCATGTTGTAGATGAGAAGTCTGATGTCAGATTGATCTTTTATTTGTAAAAAAAAGCATGTTTTCTGTTGTCAAAAAGATGGGAAGTTTTCCCCGCCCCCTTATCATCAGTATTCAAAAGTTTCAACAGGGCTGGGGAGATATTGCAGTGGTAAAGTACTCACCTGGCATATATAAGGGCCTGGGTTCCATCCCCAGCACACACACTCCAAAGTTTCTGTAAGATGTATGTATCTTCTTTCAAAATGTCTTTCCCTCTGGTCATATGCACTTGAAGGGGTAGTTATAGATCAAGTTTTGGATGTATGTATGGAGTGTAAAACATGTCTGAGACAGAACCTAGGGGAGATATCTGACAGGAACTTGGATAAGAGAAGGTCTTGATGGGGTTAAGATTTGAGAGTTGTCTGCATATAAATTCTATTTTGAAAATAGAAACATGAATAGATGAGATCAAAGACAGAGGGCAGTGGATCAAGCAGGGAGATCAGTGGGCTGAGATGCCAAAACAGAATCATCAGAGGATAGACTGTTAAGTGAGCAATTGTTTCCTTCATTTCCTTCATTTCCTTCTCTTTTTAAAAACTATAATAAAATACTTCAAACACTGATAGTTATATAAAAAATATTACAAATACCCAAAAACCCACCATTCAACTTTATCAACTGTAGTTCTGCTACTTTTTTTTTGGTACAGGTATCGAACCCAGGGGCGCTCAATCACTGAGCCACATCCCCAGCCCTTTCTTTATATTTTATTTAGAGACAGTGTTGCTTAGGGCCTCCCTAAATTGCTGAGGCTGGCTTTGGACTCACATCCTCCTGCCTCAGGCCCCGCCCCCAGTCATTAGGATTACAGGTGTGCACCACCACACTGGGTGGTCGCTTTTGCTACTGTTTGCCAGTTTTATTTAAACTAAAAACTTTAAACCTCTTAAACTTTGCATATGTGGCATTACACTGCTCTTAGTTCTTCAGCTTGTTTCTTTCACTCAGTATTATGTTTGTGAGTTCTACACATGTAGCCCTCGGTTATTAGTTTTCATTGACATAAAGAATTCCAAGGATGAATATACTACAATTTATTTATCACACTATACTGCTAAAGAACATTTTGTTGTATCCAGTTTTTCTTTATTTGAACAGTGCTGCAAAGGACAGCGCCTGCTGCTCTGGGCTACTGGCTGCACAGTTGTGAGGACTGATTGGCCATCATTAGGGGACCTAAAAGTTTCAGGGGTCACCATTTATGGAGCATCTGCCATATGCTGAGTGTGGCCAAAATCATAGCAGTAATCATAGCTTACCACACCTATGAATATCATCAATCGTAGTCTGGTGTGATGGCACATGCCTGTAATCCCAGTGACTCAGGAGGCTGAGGCAGGAGGATTATAAATTCAAGGCCACCCTGGGCAACTTAGTGAGACCCTGTCTCAAAATAAAAAATAAGGACTTGGGATGTAGCTCAATGGTAAAGTGCCTCTAAATTTGATCCCCAGTACCAAAACAAAACAAAACAAAACAAAGAACACAACACATCAATCCTACTTTACAGGTAAGGAACACAAAGTTCAGGAAGGGGAGGTAGTACTACCAGCTGTCCAGGTCACATAGTCAGTGACAGTAGGGAGTGGCATCCCCACCCACCTTCAGGATCCTCTGGTCCTAACCTTGCATTGTCTCTCTTTGCCCAGGGAGCTCATTGCCTTCTTTACAACTGCAACACCAGGGGTGCTTCCCTGAAGCTGGGACATTGATGGGCTTGATGCTAGGAAGGACCCTGTCAGTGCTTACTGTCTGAGTCTGATCTGCCCAACAAAAGAACAGATCCAGTTAAGAGAACAGATGGACTTGACTCCCAGCACTGCCCAGCTCAGAATCAATCACATCTGTGCTTTGGGGGGTTCAGGTTTCTGGCAAGCAGGATCCCATTTTCTTAGTCTCTACAGAGTACCTCATACAGTGCCCTGGGAGTGTCTGCGAAAGTCTGGACTTTGCATCAGAAACCTGGGCTCTAGTCCTGCTGAGCCATGCAGTAACTAGGTCCACTGGGAAGGGGGATGATAGTGAATAAGTTCAGCAAATACTACCCCAAATACCTTTGGGATATATTTTTTTCAAACTGAGGACACTTGAGGAATAGCACAAGGGGCAGGCTTTCTTTGAACTTCCCTTATCTGCCTAAAGACAGACCCTCCAAAGGGTCCCTTCCCTGAGAATCTCATTAACCCAGGAAGATACCCATATCACAGATGAGGAGACAGGAGGCAGGAGGTTGACACCAAACCAGGCATACTTTATCATAGGCTGACACATCTATTCTTCTGAGGGCCCATTTATCTTTCCAGAGATCGCTTACTTGCCCCTAAATTGACTACATTCTGCTTCACTTCTCCCCTCTGAAGAGACTATATAAAATTCAAGATCTCACAGGTTTGTTTGTTTGTTTTTTCTTTATTTTTGTGTTTTTTTTTTTTTTTTGGACTGCAGATTGAACGAAGGGGTGCTTTACAACTTTTACAACTGAGCTACATCCCTGGTCTTTTTTTTTTTTTTTTTAATTTTGGGACAAGGTCTCACTAAATTGCTAAGACTTATCTCAAACTTGAGATCCTCCTGCCTCAGCCTGGGATTATAGGCCTGTGCCAAGGCCCCCAGCTCTCTCGCTGGGTTTCTGAGTATTCACTTTCGTGTGATGACCCCGGCTGCATTCTCTGCACATATTTATGTATCTTCTTTTGTTAATCTGCCGACTGTCTATTTCATAGACTCAGTTAAATCCTCAGCGGGTAGTCCTCCGCTATTGTAGGGTCAGGTGGTGTTGATCCCTTTCTGTGTGTGTGTGTGTGTGTGTGTGCAGGCGTGGGCCTCGTGCATGCTAGACAAATGCTCTCCCGCTGAGTTACATTCCCAGTCCTCACCATTTTTAAAAAAATAAGTGCCTGACCATCCTGGGCGCTGTCTCAGCGAGGACATGAGAAGGTGACTCCATGTAAGAGGTGGAAGGTGCTGCAACCGAAAGCCTGAAGGGACAAGCTATGGAGAATGTAATTTCTCGTGGCGGACAGCAGAGGGCGTGCGTAGACCGTACTACACTGACAGCAGTCGGGGACAGGACCTCTGGTCTCAGCTGAATAGCAGCTGAGCGCGCAGGAGAGACCTGAGATGGCAGGAAGAGGCTCCTTAGAGAGAACCTAGGAGTTAGGATCGTCTTGGCCTACAGACCCCTCAAAGCTACGGAGAAACGAAGCTGGTGTGGGGGAGAAAAGGCGTTGGGGAGGGGGCGTGTGCCCGGAGGGCCAGTGTGTCCATGATGGACGGACGACTTTGTTCTGAGGTTGGTGGAGTCACCGCTTCCTAAATGCGGGGAAGAAGCAAGTGTTCCTGATCCGTTCTTCAGAAAGAAGACCAGGTCACTCTTGGGAGTCTTAGTAGTTGTAAGGACCTAAGGAGGGGGGGAAGAGGGGAAGAGGTTTCTACAGAAGTGTCAATAACAGGAGAAAGGACTTCCTAAACCTTCCAAGAAGAAGGATGATTACTAAGTGCTTTGTCACTCAAAGGTGGGCGTCAGAAGAGCCCAACAGGGTGAAGAACAAGTGGGGAGTCCCTGTGCCCCTCCTGAAAGAAAGGAGCCACCTGTGTGGCTTTCAAGTCCAACGTCCAACTGCCCTTTCAAGTCCAAATCTGCTTGGGGGTGAGGGCAATCCTACCCTTGGCCAAATCTCCTAGCCCAAACAGAACTAGCTTGTGTTCAAAGGAAAGGGGAGAAGGCCGAGGACCCCCACAGAAGTAACCTGAGACAGAATCACACAGCCTCTGAACTGGAGAAGACCTGGAGGGCTTCCTACAGGAAGAATTTGGGAGCTGACTGTACCTTGATAGAGGGGCAGGATTTGGACCCACTGAGAAGCTTGAGCAAAGGTGGTTTTGCAGGAATGAGCTGTAGGTGCCAGGAAGGTGCAGGGATTGAGGGCAGACCAGGTGGAGGACAAGGGCAGGCAGAGCAGGGGAGCTCCAGCTCTAGTTGGGGATTTAGGAGAAAGAGGCTGGTGTGGGAGTGCGTCCTGTGACCCCAGGAGAGGAATTTGTTCTGAGTTCTAACTGTCCTTCCCACCTTTGGGAGTTCTGAGATGCCCTGGAGCTGCTGGAAGCCAGTCAATGGCTCACTTCCCACTGCAGTCAGAGGACTCAGACCTGGGGCAGTGTTCAGCGACGTTCTCTGGACACCAGGGGCTCTGGCCTGCACCTGCCCATCCTGGGCCTGTGGAGCGGGAAAGCGGCCCACACCTTCCGGTCTCCACACCTCCGCCTTTGGATCTTTTTCCTTCCCCATTCCCAACCAGCCCATCCCCCACCTGACAGCTGCGGAACTAGGGGGGTGGGGAGAGCGGGCGTGGGGCGGGGAAAGGACATGGTGCCCCGCCATCCTCCTCTAGTCCTCCCTCCCCTTCCAGCGCCCACTGTTGTCCTCCCGACCCTACTCTCCTCTCTTTCCTCATTCTTCCGACTTGATCTTTTGTACCATCCCACTTTTAAGGGGAGTTGGCCCTCCACGTGCACGCTCTTTATAGAAAAGGTGCAAAATTGATTCCAAGGCAGAATCATCCATCGTCGGCCGGGCGCCTGCCCCTCGGAGCCGCCCCGCCTGCGTGCGGCCTCCCCTGAGACGCGCGCGGGCTCCCCCAGCCCCCCACCAGGCCGAGTCACGGCCCGGCCCGCGCCGCCGCGGGCGGAATCGAGGCCGGGGGATTGAGGCGGCCGCCGGTGTTTGCCCCGCGGGCCCTAATCTCCGATACACTTGCGAGTTGGCTTCCTGCCCCGGGGCCCCGGCTCCGCGAGCAAACAGGCCGAGCGCGGCGCTGCATCCGAAATGCGGCATTTGCGGCGCGCAGCGGCGAAGAGCGCGGCGCGGCGGGTCGGGGTAATTGCCCTGCTCGGCTCCTAATCCCCGGCCCGGCCCCTCCCGCCGGCTGCGGCCCATCGATTAGCGCGGGAGCAGCGGCTCGGCCCAGGCCCCCAGGGGCCGCCCTAACCCCCGCCTGGGCCGGGCAGGCTGTCAGGACCCCCGCCCCTCTTCCAGCCGAGGTCCTTCCGGACTCGGGCGAAGAATGTCTCTGGAAAGGGCATCGAGGTTGCCTGGAGGAAGATGGGAGTAGGGCGGAGGGGAATATCCCCAACTTCCAAAGGGAGCCCAGACCAGCTGATCCCAGGCTGGGGCAGGCGGGGTGCCAGACCACGCTGCCCTCAGCGTCGCCAAGGAAAGTGCAGAGGACCTATGGGTGCGGCTGGCTCGACACCCAGCCCGGGAGACCCCAAACGTCCAAACCTACACTTGCGCAGTGACCTCTTCCAGTGTGGCCCAGAGGAGCCTCCAAACGACCTCATTTAGGATTGAAGGCTCTCCAGAGCGCAAGTGTACCAGCTGGGAAATGCCATAGGCTATTCCAGAAGTAGTTAATGAGAGGGGTCAGGAAAGGGATAGGTGCTATGGAGTCATGGGAGGTAACCCCACTAACCAATGGGTGCTCTTCATAGGCACAGGACCCCGTCCCCATCTGGAGTCTTTTTTTATTTCTTGCCTCCCATGTTTCCACTTCCCATCCCTCCCTTTCTCTCCCAGATAGCCACCCCAGGCAAGGAAAGCTGAACTCCTGAGCCACCTTCCTGGGTCTATGCCCACAGTCCAAACAAAACTCCTGGGTTCAACCCCCAGTATCACAATCAATTGGTCAATCAACCAATAAGGCTTGGCTTCTCCAGGTAGGGACAAAGCTTGGGGCTGTGGCCTGCAGGGTCCTGGAGCAGGGCCTTCCTCAAACACCCAGACTCAGGAAAGAAGAGCCGGTGCTTGGAGCAGAGGCTGGGTCACAGCAAGAACACAAAAGTAGAGCTATGGTAAAGAAATCAGGCTTCTGGCGAAGAGGCCTCTTGCTTCTGTGCCACTCCTTAGCACCCTGAAGAGGGCTGGACTAGGGAGGGGCAAGTGAAGTTTCACCAAGGCACATGGTTTTAGGGGTGCTCCCTCTGCAGGTTGCACAAGTGAAGGGGTAGCTTCTGAGAGGGAGTGCCTCTGTTAATTTTGTACCCTGGACCTCTTGGCCCCACCTAGTTCCAGGTCCAGAACTCATTACTGTCAAAAGATCCTCCCCTGCCCTAAGGTAGCTTCTTTTGTCCCTTCCCTTCCCTTCCCTTCCCTTCCCTTCCCTTCCCTTCCCTTCCCTTCCCTTCCCTTCCCTTCCCTTCCCTTCCCTTCTCCCCTCCCCTCCCCTCCCCTCCCCTCCCCTCCTCCACTTCTTTCTTTTTTCTTGTTGGTTTTGTACTGGAGATTGAACCCAAGGATGCTTCGCTGCTGAGCTACATCCCCAGCCCTTTATAGTTTTATAAATTTTGAGACAGTCTTGCTAACTTGCTGAGGCTGGCTTCAAACTTGTGATCCTCCTGCCTTAGCCTCCCAAGTCACTGGAGTAATAGGCACCCCACCCAGCTGCTCATTACCTGTTAATGTGCCTCACAGCCCCACGCCACCTTGTCAACATCCTTGCTATTGAGTTGGTTGGTGTGGACTACCTCTCAGGTGCTACAACACAAGGCAGGGACCTCAGCTCTGGCAGTCACTGCCAGGAACAGTATCTAGTGTAGAGCAAGGGCTGAATGAGCAACTGTCTGTATTCCTGCCCATCTCTCCGAAGCCTGTCAGAATTCTTTCCTCTAGACAAGGTCAGCAGCAGCCACCCCTGGATTGTTTGCTTTGTACAGTGGGTGTGTGTTTGTTCTGGTATCCTCTGATATCAAGCCCTTCTTCTCTTTCCAGTCCCCATGAGGGCAGGGACCAAGCCTGGCCTGGAATTCCTTATGGGTCCTGCAGCATCCAGCCCAGGGTGGGCCTGGACATGTGCTCAATGGTGGATACCTGGTACCTTTAGGCCCTCTTAGATTTTGGTTGGACAAGTCCCCCTACTGCCTTTTTTCTGATTGAAGAGAGGGTGATCCAGGTCATGTGTGTCCATAGTGGCAGAGCTGGGCTGAAGCCAGGGTCCTGCATCCCAGAAACCTCTCTCTGCACATGGGCTGTGGGACCTCCTTCACGTTCAGCGAGCACATCTTGCAAATTATGAAGAAGCAATGTCTGGGCCTCACTATGTAGCTCTGGGATGGCGGAGGGGTGCTCTTCCGTCGGCCACCAACTCCAGTGAATGTGACAGTGCACATGCAAATGAGTGAAAGTGGATATGCTCTCTCTTGTGTGTGTGCGTGTGTGTGCATGGTGTCTGCCATGTCTGGATGTGTGTGTGTGCCTGGGGAGGTGTGTGTGGTGTCAGCTGAGAGTGTGTATGGATTCTGTTGGATATGAGTGTAGGTTTGGGGCGTTCGATGGGGTACATGTGTCTGGGGACTATAGGTGTCAGGTAGCATCTCCCAGGTTGTGTCTGTGTTTCTGCATTGTTTGCTGAGGGTCAGGAGTGTCTGTTGTGGGTCTGCAGAGTGTGTGGTGCTGACTTGGACACACATGAGTATCGTCTGCTCCGTGTGCGCGTGGTGGCGGGGTGCCTGCAGGCTGCACCATGGTGCTGTTAAAAAAATGCCCAGTGAGATCCCTTCTCTACCAGTGCCTTTGCCTGGCCAGAGGCTGCTCACCCTTGGAGGCAAGCAGGTAGGCTCTGGGAAGCCCAGTGTCTCACAAAGTCAGAAAACTGAGAGACAGCAATAAGTGCCATGACCAAGGGCTTGGAGACCAAGGTGCTAACTGCAACAAGTAAATGAAGGCCAGTGCTTGGAGGCCTCAAATCCCATTAGATGATGAGGTCCCATGTACCACACAGATCCCAAGCAGAAGAGGAGGGACCTGTCAAGTGTGGGTCTCAATCTAGACAATATATTCATGTTCAGGACAGTTCAAAAGGAGAGGAGCCCTGAGCAAAGGTTGAGATCATATGGTTGGGGCAGGTGGGAAAGAAAAGTGAACCAGTTCTGGAAGGTCAGGCTAGCCCACCTGGCACCCTTCTGGGCAAAGGCGTCTCCATGCCAGGGTACAAGTCTTGGAACATGGAACAGGAGCTAGATCTCAGCCCCATTCTCCCACGGTCCAGGTGCTCTTGTGTGGTGTACAACCTGCCCAACTGTACGCAATGACCCTGGACTTTGGCCTGGAAACCTATCATCTTTTGCTGTGTTTGGGGTTGACAGATGTTGGACTGCTGAATAGAAGAGCCTCACACTGTGGACTGGGAAGGGACTGACTGTGGCAGCAAGATAGCTGGAGGCCTGTGGCTGGGCATACTGTCTCCTGAGTCCTGGAGTGATCTTTACAGTGAAGGCACAGGAACCCCGAGCTCAGTTGTGTCAGAATAGCCACCTATTGGCCGTGGGAGAGCTATGACAATGTAGAAGAGAACACAGAATAGCAGAGGGACAACTGACCAGAGGAGCTTGAACGAGACCAGGAGCCTCCCAGACAGTAAGAGGAATTGCCAGGATGATCCACTGACTGGGTGTGTAGCAGTGGCTAAGCTATTTCTGGCCTCAGTTTTGTCATCTCATTAGAGGAATAAAGTGGCATAAAGTGAAGGTGAATCGCCATCTCCTCTGACTCCACAGAAACAGTCACAGGCAGAGCTAGCCTGGCCTCGGACTGGCGCAGGCTGGCCTTTGCCAGCTCCGGTTCTCATTCAGGGAGGCTGGGGTCTCAGTGTGTGCATCTTGACAGACCCAGCTTGGGTTCTCTGGTCTTGCTGTCTGGCTTACCGAGCTCTTGTGCAAACAAGCTTCATGATTCTCAGACTTCTAGCTCCAAGGAGGGCTGTGTTTTCACTGATCTGAATGTGGAGCCTACATCTCCAGACTTCAGGGCTGAGATTCTAGGAAACTCCACCAAGTCCAGAGCCGATTTGAGCAGCCTGGGACCCTTTCTTTGGTTCCTGGGACTGGAGGACAGAGAAAGGCAGGAGGCCAGAGAATTCCAGGCCTTTGGAGGTCACAGACAAAGTGAGAAGAGGGAGCTGGCTGCGTCTGCAGGGAGGGGCGGGCGGGGGTGGGGAAGTGATGCTCAAGATTTTTCACCCCTTCAGTAAAACAAAACAAAAAAAAATTATTTCTCCTATTTCCTTCTCTGAGATTAATGATAAACTGTCTATCCCCTAAAAGAAAATGATAAAGACTCTAATTTTACTTGGAGGCTTAGAAATGCCATTTCTACGCAAAACAGGGTGCCCATAATCAGACTTGAGCGGGGCAGAGCTTTGATAGAAAATGTTTTCCTCTCTCCCTCTATTCCTTCCCCTCCTTTCCCTTGCAAACCAAGATGCCCGACAGCTAAGAACAATGCTCAATAAAGTGAAATAATATTTTAGTCAAAATAGGCCGAGACTGCTCCCAGCCAACTGTAAATTAGCATTTTGAGGGCAAATATGCAGACAATTTGAGATAATGAAGCCTGATTATTCAATCCAATGAATGTTAACTAGGGAGCAGAGGCTCCACAGCCTTATCTCACTCCCTTCGATTTATTTTTTTAATCGTTTCACATTTGAACTCTTTATTTGTTTCTGTTTCATGCGCTCCTTCCCCTCCTCCCTCTAAGACACACACACACACACACACACACACACACACACACACACACACACACAAACACACATCTTCCCTTGTCCCCTCCTCCATTCCTGTCCAGATTGCAGAAAAGCACCATCAGGGGCTGTCAGTCTGTCCACCCGGTCTGGTGTTAGGTGAGGGTCAGCAAGACCCATGAAGCCCCTACTATGTGCATGGTGCTTTGTGGAGCTGGAGGGCCAGGCTGGGGGTCGATGTGCGGTAAACTGATGACACAGACCCTGTTTCTTAGGGCTTAAGTGGAGCTGGGCATGGGACATGGACATGTGGCACATTTTTATGAGGGAACATGGCAGATGGGTGCAAGGCTCAGAGATCATGGGTAGGATGTGAAATACAAAACCAAACAAGAAATGCCTCTCAAGTCCTTCAGTCCACTGTTCCTGAAGGGTCCATGTGGAATCAGGCCCAGGAATCGTGGAAAACTTAAATTATTTTGGTTCCAGGCAGGACACACTGCATCCTTTGTGGGTCTCGGCAAAAGGAACATACAGAGAAGCTTGTTCAAGAATGATGGAGAATTTCAAGACAGCCATGACAGAATATTCTGACACCAATCATGGGGACATGCACAGGGCATATACCTAAACAGCTGGCCCTGGCTTTGGCAGCTAAGGAAGGCTTTGAAGCTGGTGGAGGTCATCCGCAAAGGTCTTCTGAGAAGAACAAAGCGGTTCTCAACTGGTCATGGAGGCTGCCCGCTGAGGAGTGCTAGCCATCGGGGTTGTGGAGTGACGGCAGGAGCCCCAGCTCCTGAACAGCTGTCAGCAAGGCTGTTTTCTTGGAATGCACGTCCTCAGGCCCAGGAGCAACAAAAAAACAGCTCCCACCTGGGGCGCCACCCTTGTTCCAGGCTCATCTGGACTGTCACCTCCTCCTTGTCCCCAGTGTTCACCTCCAGTTTCCCTTGCTGTCCCAGAGCCTCTGGACCCAGGACCAGCCCCTGCAGATCCTTTTCCCCTCTGAGCTCCTTTCTGCCCTCCTGTGTGCAGCAGGAAGCCTCCTCTGAGCACAGGCTCACCCCTTCTCAGTGTGCTCGCCCCCCAGGCCTGCTCATGAAATCCGTTCCCCGCCCTCATCCTCCTGATGCCTCTGTTCCCACTGGAGGGTCTTCCTTCAGCCCCATCCTTCCCTCCATCTGCTCTCTCGCTGTCCATCCTTTCCAACTCAGCCAAAGAGCACAGCCCTGCAGAGGGGTTCACCTGGCTGAGCCTCCCTGTGAATAAGTGGGGCCATGGTGGGACCTGTCTGGTGAGATTAGGGGGGAGATGAGTGAGTGGCACTGGTGAAGCCCCACATGGGCTGTTTCACATGGATGTGCACGTTAGCTCATGGTCAGAAGCCTCCTCATACCACCTACAGTCCGTACTCTCAGAACTTCTGCAGCATTTGGAGTTCCTGTCACACTGTGCAGCCTTATCCTGTGTCCTTCGCCTGATTTGAGTGATGTGCTGGACATAGCGGATGGGCTCCCTCAACCTCGCAGGTCAATTCCTTATGTCTGGAGAGGTTGGACATTAAGAACTGCATCTCGGAGCTGAGTGTAGGGGTGCACACCTGTAATCCCAGTGACTCGGGAGGCTGAGACAGGAGGTTCTCAAATTCAAGGCTAGCCTCAGCAACATAGCAAGACCTTGGCGACTTAGTGAAACTGTTTCAAAATAAAAAATAAAAAGGGCTGGGGGTGTAGCTCAGTGGTTAAGCACCCTGGGTCCAATCACCAGTACCAAAACAAACAAAACATTTTACATCTCCCAGATTTCATTGCAGCAAGGGTTCTGGAAGGGAACTTCATCTCACTGATCTGTTACACTCATGAAATTGAGAAGGTGGACATGAGGCTAAGGGTTTCCTGTACTGGGCTTCTCATGACTAGTAAGACTAGAAATGCATTTGTATGTCCCTCCTACTGTGGAATCCCATGGTCCTTTCTCTGGTTTCTGGGTGTCAAGAGGCAAAGGCAGTGGTAATATCAGTAGCCACTTGATTCTGGTTTTTAAATTTCTGTATCAGAGTTACAGTGATTTTGAACCCATAGTTCCAGGGGTGTGGTTTCAAGGGGTGTCGTTCTGAGTCCAAGCCCTGCTCCTGGGAGAAGCAGCGACAGAACAGCCGCAGGAGTGTGGGCAGCATGTGGAGCCCCTATGCTGGAACAGGCCTGAGGTACAGGGAGCCGGGACCTGCAAGACAGGTGCACGTCGAACTGTGGCTGCCTGCTTCACACCACACTGCATCCCTGTACCCCAGAACATCCATGACCCCCGACCTCAACCTCCTGCTTCCCATCAAATAGTGGGAAAAAAGAAGTGGAGCAGATCTGAATGGATATTGCAGGGCTAACCAACAGAACTGGTTCCTTTCCAAACCCCAGTTAGCATAAACTTGGACTCAAGTTCTACCAGAACCCTTAGACGAGCACGCTCCGGCAGCAATCCCTATCAGGTCCTCTTGCCCTCTGAGAACCCTATCTCTTTTCTTCCCACGTGAATAAATTCTACTCTTTACACTCACTCTTCTTGGTCTGTAGATTTCAGTCTTCGAATTTGCAAGACAAGAACCTGGAAAGAGGTTGGTGGTGAGCTTCTGGGGTCGGTGCAACACTGGAGAGCACAGCGCGCCATTCAGAGCTGCGGCAGTCCATTCAGTGGCAGTGGAGAAGAATTGGGTTTGGCCAGCTGCAACCCTCAGAGCTGACGCTAGCAGGCAGTCCCTGCCCTGATTAACTGCTGACACCACAGTAGGCTTTCTGGGTTGCAGAGGCCTGCAGCTTATGAGGATCCCACCTGCCAACGGAAGCAGAGGAACTCCAGGTTCAGTGCCACTGGGTGTGAGTTCAGGATTCTCCTGTAAGTCGTTCTTAGATGTTCATGTTAGAAGCCACTTTTCTGTGTTCCACTTTTTTTTTTTTTTTTTTTTTTTTTTTTGCGGTGCTGGGGATCAAACTCAGGGCCTTGTGCTTGAGAGGCAAGCACTCTACCGATTGAGCTATCTCCCCAGCCCAGAAGCCACTATTCTGAACCTTCCAAAATTTAAAAAAAAAAAAAAAAAATCTGCTGTGTTGGGGATTGAACACAGGGTTTCCTGCTTGCCAGGTGAGTGCTCTACCACTGAGCTACATCCCCAGCCCTTTACTTTTTTTTTCAAACTTTGAGACAGAGTCCAGACTATCCTTGCCCAGACTATCCTTGAACTTGTGTTCCTTCTACCTCAGCATCCTGAGGACCTGGGATTACAGGGACCTTACCCCTTCCGACATTTTTTTCCCCTTCCAACAATTTTATAAGTATCAAATTCTCTATGATCTCTTCTTAATTAAAATGCTCAGAGGGGTTTTCTACCCTGAACCCTAACAGATTCCAGTGCAAACCAGGTCATGCCTTTCTCTTGCACACCCACAGCACAGCACCTAGCACAGTTCTCCCTCTGCCAGAGAAAGCCTTGTCCTCCACATGGGCCAAGCCAACACTGTGCTGGGCCTCTGAGCTGCCCACCCACCTGCTGGTTATTTGTCCAGTTGTACTTCCATTCACTTCTGCCCCTCCCCACTCTGTCCTGCATCCTGCACATGACATTTGCGAGACTGCCTGGTCCACTAGTTTCCTGTTGGGTTCAACCAATGCAAAGCACTGGTGGGGGACTGGAAGTGGGCGGAGGGGAAGCAGAGTATTTCTTGTCCTCGCTCCCCCTCTGATTCCAGGGCACCTATTCTGGGGAGCCAGTTTCAGCCAAGTAGCCCCTAAATGACTCCCCCTTCTAGCTGTTGGATCTGCCACAGTCAGGGCTCTGGGCTGCAGCCCAGGTCCCGGGCTCAGGTAAGCACCAACCGCTCCCTCTGACGAGCTCTTCTGGTAGAAGCAGTGTCTTGCAGGTGTCTGCCTTCAGGTGGCCTCCTCGTTTTCCCCTCTTTCAGCTCTTCCTAGGCTCCTGTGACTGGGCTCTCAAACTCAGTCCCCTCTCTCTTGAGCCACCTGGTGTGAGGGGTTTTCCTGCCGGGGCTGTACCTCCTCCATCCCACAGCAGGGCTGGGGCCTTGAGCTTCCCGCCTCCTGGCCACAGTCTGTCTCCTTTGAAGCCTGCCCGTCCTGCCTGTCCTGGTCCAGTCTGCAGAAACATCTGGGAAGGCTCCTTTGGGGTCCCTCTCTGCAGCTGGGGAGTGGGGGGCAGGGAGGAGCCAGGGTGAATGGCAGCTTTCGCCAACACCTCACTCTTCTCTTCTCGACATGTTTACTCACAGGCTGTCTGGAAAGTGAGAATCCTCCCTAATGGATGTTTCACCCAATTAAATAATTAACTCAGAGTGTTGCTAAGCATCCTCAACTAAGTCTCCCAGTCCTGGAAGTTCCCTCCTGCCAGGCGGTGGCTGCTGCCAGCCAGGGCCAGGCCAACACAGAGAGGCTGCTGGGAGCAGCCCCCAGAGCGGCATGGTGCCCCTGCACTCCTGCACAGGAGAAGGGAGATCAGCGCCCTAGAGAAAGAAGGAAGAGAGGGGTGTTTAGACAATGGCCGCGGAGAGGCTGAGAGTCCCAGCAGAACCTTCTGGAGCCTTCTATTTAGTCCTTCAAGTTTTACTCCTCATCCCATCCTTCTCGTGCTCCACTGTAGAGTTCCTATTTCTTTGAGGCAGGAAAAGGAAGAGAAAGAGGCTTCTTCCTAATGTGTGGTCATATGGGAAAGGAGCTAAGTGGCCCTGCTCACTGCGCAGCCAGGTAAGGAACCTACAGCGGGGAGGCTAAATGCATTTGGTTCATTCATGCCATGGACTATCACTCAGCCCTGAAGAAAAAAGAGATACATTTGCATGTGTGGATGGGAAAAGATCACTAAGATATTGTACAGTGCCTGTCTGTATAGTTTAATTTAAAATAAAAATGGCACACACATGTACATGTGTTTGTCTATCTTGGGAAAGAGGGCTAGAACTAGGCACAGCAAAGTGTTCTTGGGATGATCTCCGTGCTCTGGAAATGGAGAGGGAAGAAGGTGTGTGTTCTTTGGTGCTGGGGATTGAACCCAAGGCCTTGTGTTTGCGAGGCAGGCACTCTACCAACTGAGCTATCTCCCCAGCCCAGGTGTGTGTTCTTGTTTTATTCTCTGTACCCCTGAAATGCCTGGTTCTTATAAGCTCTTTATTCCCCCCAGTACCAGGGATTGAATCAGGGATGCTCTATAACTGAGTTACATTCCCATTCCTTGTTAAAAATTTTTCGAGATCTTTTCTCATGCTTTTCTCTCCCCCTGACTCGCTTTCTTTCTCCTCCTCGCTTTCCATTCTCTCTAGCGCGCACTCTCTCTTTTCCTCTCATTTTCTCTCTTACCCTGCAGGGAGGCACTCTGTTTGCTTAATAAACTCCCTTATGTGAAAAAAAATTTTTTTTCAAAACAAGGTCTCCATACATTGCCCAGACTGGCCTCAGATTTGTGATCCTCCTGCCTCAGCCTCCTGAGTAGCTGTGATTAGAGGATATGCTGCTGCACCTGGCTATAAGCATTCTAATATCAATTTGATAATTAAAAAAAATACACAGCGAGAAGTACTGCAGAAAAGAAAGAATGGCACAGAGAATCTGGGAGTTATAATAACTTAAAGAAAATAGATTCTTAACTTTAGGTTGTTAAGATTCTTGAATCAGCTGGACATGGTGGTGCATGCCTATAATCCCAGCAGCTCAGGAGGCTGAGGCAGGAGGATCTTGAGTTCAAAGCCAGCTTCAGCAACTTAGTGAGTCCCTAAGCAACTCAGCTAGACCCTGTCTCTAAAAAAAAAATGTAAAAAAAAAAAAGGGGTGGGGATGTGGCTTAGCAGTTAAGCATCCCTGGGTTCAATCCTTGGTACCAAAAAAAAAAAACCCCAAAAAACAAACAAACAAAAAAAACCCAGGTTCTAGAGTCAGGTCAGGTGTGGCGGCACACACCCTGTAATCCCAGTGACTTGGGAGGCTGAGACAGGAGGATGGCAAATTCAGGGCCAGCATCAGGGGAAGGATCACAAGTTCTAGGTCAGACTCAGGAGCTTAGTGAGACCCTGTCTCAAAATAAAAAAAATTTCAAAATAAGGGCTGGGGGTGTGGCTCAGTGTTTCAGTGCCCCTGAGTTCAATTCCCAGTATCAAAAACAAACAAACAAACAAATAAAAATTTAAAAATACTATTTGTGGGCTGGGGATGTAGCTCGTTGATAACTCAGTGGTAGAGCACTTGCCTAATATGCATGATGCTCCGTGTTCCATCGCCAGCACCACACACACACACACACACACACACACACACACACACACACACGCAACTGGTCGTGACCTTCTAAGCAGATTTTCTGAGCACTAATGGCATCCAAACAGCAGTTGAGAAAACTGCCAGAACTGCTGGGGCTTCAGGTCTTTTGGGGAAGGCTTGGGCATCAAGCCCTCTGCCACCCCTGGCCTCAGCAGAACTCTTGTCTTTGGTTTCAATCCCTGAAGGCACAGAGTGATGTCCTTTACAATGTGACCACTGGATGGCAGCACTGGCTGCATTTGTGACCAACACAAGTTCAGCCCAAAGTTTATTTTTCCAATCAGGAAATGGAACCACTGCTTCCTCCCCATCCCCCAGGACTCCTGAGCTGAGAGGCATTACAGGCAGCCCCCTAATGGAAAAAGGAAAAGGAAAAGAAAAAAGGTGAACCCAAAACACTCCTCAAGAGAAGTCTGGGCCTCCTTCCCACCAGTCAGGAACTGGAAGCAAATCCTAGCCAAGCTCAAAACTCAAATCCTCACTAGCTATGTGGCCTTGGTCAAGTTCCTTAACCTCTCTCTATTTCCTATTTTATTTCTGGAAAATAGGCAGAGATAATAACAATACTCCCTTCTCTTAAGGAGTTTTTTTTTTTTTTTTTTTTTTAAACAGGGATTGAACACAAGGGCACTCAACCACTGAGCCACATCCCCAACCCTTTTATTTTCTATTTTGAGGCAGAGTCTCCCTAAGTAGCCTAGGGACTCACTAAGTTGCTGAGGCTGGCCTCAAACCTGTGATTCTCCTGCCTCAGCCTCCGGAGTTGCTGGGATTACAGGCGCGCAGCCACCATTCCAGCCTCCATCAAGGATTCTCCGTCAAGGTAAAATGAGTTAATAATCCAGAACCCAAGAATAGTGCTGGCAGTTGGTGCTCACAGGCTATTATTACACTGCTTTCCCTGCGGATTCCTCCCACTGAGTGGGCGGTGGGAAGAGTTTTGCAGGTAGGTTAACTGTAAAGACAGTGGAAGTCCGGAGGGCGCCTTTTCCACCCTCTCCGCTAGGCCAGGCAGTGGGCTGGCGGGGGTCCGCGAGGTGGAGTGTGGCTGCACCGATGGAGCTCATGGGGCCGATTAAGGCACGACTCACGCGACTCCACACCGCTCCCGTGGAACCCAGCCCTGCCCTACCCCTGAACACCCCACACAACCAGGCCTATCTTAGCCCTCACTGGTCCCCCAGGCCAGGCCCACCTCCCTCTGACCCCTTGGGTGGAGTGGGACACTCACTTGTAGACCCAGGAGAACTCATCCCACATTACCAACCTGACGCCCCGGGGCAGGTGGGGGCAGCTCCTGCCACTTCTTGCTCAAGGCCACCTCCAGCCCGGGTTTCTGCTTGTCCAGGTCTGAGGAGCTGTGGCTAACCAGCTGCCAGGTGTGGCTGCTGATAGCGAGACCACACCTCTCCCCAGGGGCCCTCAGCCTCCCTCCTCTCCCCTCCTACCGAAAAGCATCCCAACGTACTCCCCCAAACTCTTTCCCTGATCCTTATTCTTTCTCCACACACACCCAGAACCAGCCTGCTTCCATCATCTGGGCCCTCCCCGCAGCAGCGCCTTGGACTTTCTCAACTTCAGTATTAGGGCATGATAGTTTCTATTTAGAAACCTAAAAATAGCTTTCAGAAATATTAAAAGGCCACTCCTTCAAAAGGCCCCATTTCTTTTGGAATTGCCTTAATTGGCCACCGCACAGGGTGGGAAAGGAAGGATTGAGAAGTAGCTCTGGAATTTTAAAGTGAATGAAGTTCTTTGAAGTGGTGGCTGCCTGTAATCCCAGCGACTGGGGAGGCTGAGGTAGGAGGACCTTGCCCAACCTCAGCAATTTATTGAGGCCCTATGAAATTTAGCAAGACCCTATCTCAAAAAATAAAAAGGGTGGAGGAGTAGCTCACTAGAAGAGAGCCCCTGGGTTCAATTCCCAGTACAAAAAAACAAAACAAAAACAGCCAAATTCACTCATTTTTGGTAAACAGTTTTATGAGTATTTTTTTGTTTTGTGTTTTTAAAGTACTGGAAATTGAACCCAAAGGTGCTCTTGATTTACCATCTGGCTGCTTCCCTTATCTGCCTTCCCTGGCTCTTCTTAAGGAGCTATCCTGCTGCCAGGAACTTGGTAGGCCTTGCGCCCCTCACCCGATGTTCATACCTGTGTTGTTCCCACCCACCTATCCCACTTTCTCCTCCCACGAATTAGTTGCCCTTCCCAGGCTTCTTCCCATAACCAACACTCTGGGTCTGGACTCCCCTCAACAATAAAGGTTAATTTTTACTGAGCATTTACTATGCGGCCAGGTACTGTAAGAATTACCAATCAAATGTAAACCTCATACAACTTTACAAGAACGATCTTGTCAGCATTTTATAGTTAACATTCAGTAACATGTCTAATCAGCAGTGGACTCAGGATTTGGCCCCAAGCATTCCAGAGCCTGAGCATGCGACCAGGTCACTACACCTCCCTACCCACTGAGATGATCTTATAATGGGTTGTCTGGCCTCCAGAACTTATGCAATCCAAACTCTGCTTGGCTTACAGATTGATCTTCCCAAAGCAAAGCTCTAACTGTGTCAAAAATCTGATCAAGCTGGATGCAGTGGTCCATGCTTATAATGCCAGCAGCTTGGGAGGCTGAGACAGGAGGATCATGAGTTCAAAGCCAGCCTCAGCAAAAGCAAGGCACTAAGCAACTCAGTGAGATCCTATCTCTAAATAAAATACAAACTAGGGCTGGGGATGTGGCTCAGTGGTTGAGTGCCTCTGAGTTCAAGCCCTGGTACACTCCCCGCAAAAAAAAAAAAAAAAAAAAAAACAACTCTGATCAGAAGTATTTCCTGCTCCCCAAATAATGTCCTCGTGCTGAGCTTGCAATTCAGGGACCTTCATACACTGAGCCCAATCTGTCCCCCTGGGGTGTTCTCCTCAATCTCATGTCTCCCTCTGGGTCTATTCATTACTTTCCTGGAGTGTTGTCACCCCACACTTCAGCCAGGTTCAGTGAAATGCCACTTCATGTTTCAACTAAAGCCCTCTCCTCCATCAAGCCCCTACCTCACCAAGAAAACTGTTACCATAAAAGGAATGCTCTTGCCAGGTGTGGCCGTGCATCCTGTATTCACAGGTCCCTGGCAGACAGAGGCAGGAGGATGGGAAAATTTGAGGCCAGCCTGGGCAACTTAACAAGACCCTGTCTCAAAATAAAAAAGAAAAAGGACTGGGGATGTAGCTCAGTGGTTGAGCACCTCTGATTCAATCTGTAGTACTGCAGGAAGAGGAGGAGGAAGAGGAGGAGGAGGAGGAGAACCAGATGAGTTGATTCACACCTGCAATCCCAGCAACTCAGGAGGCCCAGGCAAGAGGACTGCAAGTTCAAAGCCAGCCTCAGCAACTTAGCAAGACCCTGTCTCAAAATTAAAAAAAAAAAAAAAGAAAAGAAAAGAAAAAAGAAAAGGGCTGGAGATGTGGCTCAATGAATAAGTGTCCCTAGGTTCAATGACTGGTACAAACAAAACAAAACAAAAAAGTAATTCTTTCAATTTCAACCCCAAAACTTTGATCCTTCTCCTTAACATGAACCTGTCCTCTGTGGCTCCACTTCAACCATTCTTACCTTCTCATAGGTATCACTTTAGCAACTATGCTGGACTGAAACCAGTCTCAGTTAAAATCAAACTGGATCTCATAATACTTTGATTTTAAAAACAATAATTGCACAGTCATCCACATGCACACAGTTTTGTCTTTTGCTCACCACATGTTCCCATCTGAGGTGGAATGAGGTGATACTCTTCCTTCTTGTCTTGGCCTTTCTACCGTAAATAAGTGACCATTTCACAGTCTATTTAGTGCCACATTTCTTCCCGCATTTTTGTGCTTTTTCTTGGTGATTTCACTGTTTAAAATAGCCTCCAAGTGTAGTGCTAAAGTGCGGTCTAGTGTTCCTAAGCACAAGGCTGTCATTGCTTTACAGACAAAATAGATTTACATTGTTAAAAATTCTAAAGATAAAAATGATACAAAGTAAAATCTTTCTTCCCTCCCATTTCCCAGCTACTTAGGTCATCCCTTTACTGGAAACTAACATCCTTACTATGGTATCTCATGTATCTTTTTAGAGATATTTTGTTGTGATAGTATTAAAATGTCCAAAAATTCTTTGATAATCCTCCCTTTAAGAGGTGGCACTCAATTACACCCTTGAGTGTGGGCTGGACTTAGTGATTCACTTGTAACAAATGTGATCCAGCAGATATAGTGGTGGGCAGGCTTCCCAGACTAGGACATGAAAAGAATTGCAGCTTTCTCCTTGCTCTGCTCTTGCTTGGATCACTGATTCTGGGGGATGCCAGTTGCCATGTCACAAGGATGCTCAAGTAGCCCTCTGGAGAGAACTGCCTGGTGAGGCACTGAGGCCTTCTGCCAAGAGCCAAGTGAGTGATTCATCTTGGCAGTGGATCCTCCAGCCTTGGTCAAGCCTTTGATGACAGGTCAATCTTTTTTTTTTTTTTTTTTTTTCTTCAGTACTGGGGATTGAACCCAGGGCCTTGTGCTTGCAAGGCAAGCACTCTACCAACTGAGCTATCTCCCCAGCCCGATGACAGGTCAATCTTGACTGCAATCTCATGAGAGATCTTGAGCCTGAACCATCTAGCTAAGCTGCTCCCAGATTTCTAACCTTTAGTAATTGTGAGATAATACAGTCTATTTTCATTATTTGCAGTAGTCATGTTCTGTTAGCTCTCACACTGAATTAGGAAATACTCAACTGTAGTTCCTAGAGAAAATACGGGGTAGGTCCTGTGAGCCTTTGGTCAAATGATCAATATGTCGCCTGGCTTTATGTGTGTTTCTGTTTCAAGACACCTTATTTAATATATCCTGTTGATTCCCTAGCATTGAATTCACTGCCAACACACTAGAACTCATTCCTGAATGATTTACCTAACACACAGATGGTAATGGGCCACATGGTGATGTTTCGGTTAATGATGAGCTGCATGTACAATGGTGGTCCCATAAAATTACATTGCCTAGGGATGTTATAGCCATCTTAGTTTGTGGAAGTATAGTCTATGATTTTCACACAATGACAAAATTGCCTAAGGACACATTTCCTCAGAGTGTATCCCTGTCTTTAAGCAACACATGACTATCTTTTCTCTGTAAGGCAATGACAGCCTTCTTGTGCTTAGCAACAGTAGACAGCACTTTAGTACTACACTTGAAGACAGTTTTATTTGGTTTTATCTTTTTTACTTATTTATTTATGTTGGTTCTGGGAATTGAACCCAGAGCACTTTGCCACTGAGCCATATTCCCAGCCCTTTTTATTTTTTATTTTGAGACAGGGTCTTGCTAAGCTGCCTAGGGTCTTGATAGTTGTTGAGGCTGTCCTTGAACTTTCCATCCTCCTGCATCAGCTTCTTGAGCCACTGGAATTACAGGCATGCCCCACCATGCCCGGTTCAGTCCACCTTTCGTAAATGCTGTGCATGGTCCACCTCTTGTGTTCTATCTGTTTGGCAAGTACTCCCCCAGACTCCTTGTGGCTAAGTTCAACAGACACTTCTCATGTCCCTTATTCCTCAAGGACTTCACTGCTGTTGCCCCTTCCTTCTTCGTGAAGCAGTCTGGGCTTCCATATCCTGCCTGTCTGTCTGCTCCTAGGGGACTCTTTGGCAGACTCTTCCTTCCCTTTGCCCCACTTCAAAGCTGATAATCTTGAAGCTTCACTCTCCTGGGTCCTATTTTCTCCTTACTCCACACCCTCTTTCTGGAGAGCTCACTTGCCCCCATGGCTTCAGGTGATGTCTGTATGTTGAGGGCACCCAACAGGTCCCATCAGCTCCCTGTGTCTCTTCTGAGAGCTAGTCTGTGGAGCAGCCACCTAATGGGCTTCTCACTTGGATATCACAAGGCACTTAGCTTGTCCTACATAGAATCATTAGTTCTTGCCTCTAGACTCTCAGATCTGTTCTTCCCATTTTATTTCTGGAGCAACTTGGAATAAATGCCTCCCTTTTCCTCAGACTCTACACAGTGCCATGCACTTAGGAGAATTCAATAAATATTTAACAACGCAGAGTTCGGTTGGGGCATGCACCTCATCAAACAGTAGGGGTTGTAAGGATGGCCAAGGACTGGGAAAGTAGGGATGGTCAACTTCCTCGTTTCTCAAAGATCACCCTGGGGATGGCCTTGCTGGTAGAGGCAAAACGACCTTACTCTGTGGAGAGACTGAAGTCCTGTTCCAGCTGTAATACCAGGAGTGTAACCGCCAGAAGGAATTGTAGTTCTGTAAATCACCAGCAGAGGACGCACTCAATTCGTCGCTGCTCCATTTATGGACGCGTGCGCATATGTGTGCGCGCCTGCTGCACAAAAGCTGGGAAAGCCGGGTTGGACCTGGGAATCAGGATTTATAATGTGATGGAACTGGTTGCAGTGGTGCACGCCTGTAATCCCAGCTACTTGCGGGGCTGAGACAAGAGGATCTTAAATTTGAGGTCAGCCTGGGCAACTTAGCGAGAAATTGTCTCAAAATAAAAGATAGCAAGGGGGCGGGGGACGCAGCTTACCTAGTCTTGGGATATTTTATGATGTACGGTTCAGAGAACAGAAAAACAACAGATAAAACCAAAAGGCTGTAGGGAAGTCCGGACCCTCAGCCAGGGAAGTTCATTCATACTGTAAAAACAGGCAAGGGGGCTGATATACTAGAGAAAGAAAAATCCTTGGGGACAGGGGTGCAGGTCATTGCACTAGAACTTAAGAAGATTTTGGTATTTGAGAGTGAGGTTCCCCAGAATAGTTTCAGGGTGCAAGAGAATTGGGAGTAAGAGTAAAAGAGAGTCTTAGAAAGTGTGTCCTTTTGGTAGACTAGTAATTGAAATGTCTTCCTGATTTCTATTTGGAAACCAGATAACACATCTTTGGGTGGGACTCTGTAGATGAGCATGTGTGTGTGGTGTCTGTGTGTGTGTGTATGTGTGTATCCAGGGGTGCTCCATGCTGCTGAGCTATATTCACAGCCCTTTAATTTTGAGACAGGTTCTTGCCAAGTTGCCAAAGCTGGTCTTCTTCAGATCCTCTAGCCTCAGAGTCACTGGGATTACAGGCATGCACCACATCACCTGGCTCTGGAGCAATACTGAACCAGCTTTTATTAGACCTCAACTTTTATTAGAATTTATTAAACTTTAGCGAGCTAATATCAGGGGAGGAAAGCCCTTTAACATGACAAAGGAAACCACCAGAAGCCAATAGCATACTTAATCGTGAAATATTGAAAGCATCCCCATAAAATTAATGACCAACACACATGTCCACTATCATGACTGTTATTCAACCTACTAGGACAAGAAAACAGAAAGAAAGTATACATTACAGAAGAGACCAAAACATTATGTCCAGTTACTGATATTGTATAACTAGAAAAGAGAGTAAACTGAAAATTCTCATAGATAACAAGAGGATTAAGTAGCCACATGAAATATCATCATATACAAATCAACAGTTCTTCTCTGTACGCGAAATAAATTATTTAAAAGTGTGAATGTTGGGTTGGGGATGTGGCTCAGTGGCAGAATATTTGCTTAGTGTGCTTGAGGCCCTGGGATCCATCCCCAGCATCACAAACAAAAGAAGACAAACAAGGTCAAAAAATATAGTTGTTTTATTAACATTTGTTTACCTACATATTCACCTATTTCTTTCTTCTCATTTCTTGTTGAATCTCTAACTTTCCTCCCAGGATCATTTTCTGTCTACCTGAAGACAGTTTTTTAGTACAGGTTTATTGGTGTTGAACTTAGTTTTTGTTTATCTAGATATGACCTTAATCCACCTTATTCTTCAAAGTTGTTTTTGCTGAATATATAATTCTAGCATGACAGTTATTTTCTTTTCATCCTTTGAGTATATTATTCTATGACATTCTGTTTACTCTTGCTGTTGAAAAATCTTTCAGTTCAATAGTTCTTTGTAGGTGATATGACTTTCCTTTTTGATTGCATTTAAAAACAAAAATAAAAAAAAAAAAACTTTTATTGCCAGGCACAGTGGTGTACACCTGTAATCACAGTGATCTGGAGAAGCGGAAGCAGAAAGACCACAAGTTCAAGGGCAGCCTGGGCAATTTAGGGATACCCTGTTTCAAAAAATTAAAAAGGACTGGGTTTGGAGTTCAGTGGTAGGGCTCCCTTGGGCTCAATTCCCAGTACCACCCCAGAACAACAACACATTTTTATTTTTTGTGGTACTGGGAACCAAACCCACTGAACACACCGAACTCCCAGCCCTTTTCTATTTTGAGACCTGGTCTCCCTAAATTAGCCAGGGTTATCCAGGCGAGCCTCAGATTTGTGATCTCCTGCCTCAGTCTTTAGAGTTGAGTTGCTGGGATTGCAGATGATTGCCGCCATGCTTGGCAACAGTAACAAATTTTATTATGGAAAAATCCAAATATACCCAAAAGTAGAGGGAAGAGTATAATGAATATTTACATTTCCAACACCCACCTTCAATACTTATCAATAATTTTTCTGCCTCCCCTCCTGCAAACATGTTTTGTTTTTGCTGGAACATAGAAAACAAATTCCAGATGCACATGGATCAGGTATACCTCTTCTAGATTAGGACCTTCTGCTTTAATTTAATTTTTAATTTTTATTTTTTGCAGTACTGGGGATTGAAACCAGGGCTTTATACATGCTAGGTTAATGGTCTATCACTAAGCTACATCCCTAGACCTTTGTATTTTACTTTGAGATAGGGTCTTGCTAAAACACCCAGGTTGGCCTTGAATTTGTGATCCTTCTGTTTTAGCTTCCTGAGTTGCTGGGATTACAGTAGTGCCCCACTATGCCTGGCTTAATTTTAACTTCTTTCTTTTTCTTTCACTCACTCACCTTCCTTCATTCTTTCCTTCGTTCCTTCCTTCCTTCAGGGAATTGAACCCAGGGGTGTTTAACCACTGAACCACATCCCAACTCCTTTTAAATTTCATTTAAAAGGTTCTCGCTAAGTTGCTCAGGGCTTTGCTAAATTACTGAGGCTGACCTTGAATTTTCAAACCTTCTGCCTCAGCTTCCCGAGTCACCGGGATTACAGGCCAGCACCACTGCACGTAGCTAATTTTAAGGTTTCATTATCATCCAGTTCCTCATGCAGGTACAATTCCTCTAATTGTTCCAAAAATGGCCTTTTTAAAGTTTGTTTAACTCAGCATATCAAGCCCACACTGTGCAACTGATCTTTTTTCTTGTCATCTACCACAGTCCTACATCATCGCCTTTGATAATATTTGTGGATAGGAACTGGCCGTTTCCTGAAGAATTTCCCTCAACTAGAATGTGTCTGATTGCTTCCTCATGGTGTCATCCCTCTTATTCCTCTAGAACTGTATTGCCCAGAAATTGGTAGTTCTATCTACAGCCTTAATTAAATTTAGGTTTTCTGTTTTTGGTTTTGGGGTTTTGATTTTATTTTTTAGCATAAATGTGTGCACTTCCTGCTGTATCAGGTCAGGAAGTGCCTTTTGTTTGGTAGGTGATGTGCTTTGATGCTGATCTCATCCATTACTTAATTGGGGGTTGCAAAATGGTGGTCTCCTTCTAATTGAATGGTTCTTTTTCCAATTATTAACTGGAATTTATCTAATAGAAATCTTTATTAACTGCCAGATTGAAATACAGTTGACATCCTGTAACGGTGACTCATGGGTGTGTGTGTGTGTGTGTGTGTGTGTGTGTATAAAATTATGGAATTGAATTATTTCGTGTACTTCAATAAGGTGCAGTTGTTATTATTTATGATTATTTTTGATGCTGAAATCATCCCATGTTTAAGCAACATCCCTTCAAGTTGGCTCCTAAGTCCTTTTAGTGTGACCCTAGTCATAGTTGACAGTTTCCTTACTTTATGACTCAGTAAGATCTCTTGGGCTCATCTTCTACATTATTGCCCAGAACTGGCTCCAGCCATTCATCTAGGGAGCCCTGGTTGCTTTTAGTGAGAAATTGTGTTTAGAGAGCAAAACTGATTACTAAGGGTACTTATTGATTGTCATTTCTTCAGAGGACAGACCCGAAAAATACATATTATTTAGAAAGAAAGGAAGGCATAAGTCTATATTTCCAATTCTACTTGAAGATTTCAAGTTCCTTAAACTTTTTTTTTTATTATAATGGGGATTGAATCCAGGGGTGCTTTACCACTGAGCTGCACCCCAGTCCTTTTCATTTTATTTTTTATTTTGATACAGAAACACACTAAGTTGCTAAGTTTGGCCTCTAATTTGTAACCCTCCTGCCTCCTCCTCTCTATGACTGGGATTAAGGTATATACCACCACTGCAGGCATAAATTTATTTTTAATCACTGGGTGTCTTCAACAGCTCTGTTCTTTAGTATTCTTATTTTCCTTTCAAAAATCTACATGAGGATTTCTTTTTATTTATCCTGATATTGTTTTGTGTAACCTATATGTGAGGATTCATATATTTTATCAGTTCTGGACTATTCTTCCTTAATCTTATATTGCTTTTCTACATTCTTTCTATGATACCCTTGTGGGATTTTAACTAGAAAACAAAATGACTTTTCTTTCTATACTGTATAATTCTTCTTCTTCTTTTTTTTGTACCAGGATTGAACCCAGGGGTGCTTAACCAAACCCTTTTTGTCTTTTATTTTGAGACAGGATCTTGCTAAATTGCTTAGAGCCTTGCTAAGTTGCTGAAGCTGGCTTTGAACTTGTGATCCTCCTGCCTCAGCCTCCCAAGTTGCTGGGATTTTATACTCTATAATTCTTAAACCAGTTTACATTTTTCATCCCTTTGTCTCTCTTTGCTATTTTAAAAATATTTTTTAGATGTTGATAGACCTTTATTGTTATTCATTTATTTATATGCAGTGCTGAGAATCGAACCCAGTGCCTCACACATGCTAGGCAAGCGCTGTATCATTGAGTCACAACCCCAGTCCCTCACTTGCTATGTTTTAAGTAATTTTTTCAACTCTTTCTTTAGTATGTATCTTCAGCTCTATATAATCAGTGGTTCAATGTGCCAAATAAAACACTTTTTTATTGTGGTATTATCGATGAAAAATTGGAGGAAAATTGAATTTTTTAAACTAGATGAATGCTTAATTAAATTACTATATATATAATGAATATTATGAAGTCATCTACATGGTATTTTAAACATCTTAAAAATAATGTATGAAATTGTCAAATAATTTCAGGTGGAAAAACCAAGGTACCAATGATATATACTATCATCTCAATTATATACAGTTGTCCTCTGTATTGTTGAGTTCAGTATCTTCAGGTCCAACCAATGAGGAATTCAGTGTACTAGGGAAAAAAATTTTGCATCTGACTGGGACAAGTGGCACATGCCTATAATTCCAGGTACTCAGGCAGTTCGGGCAGGAGGGTTGCAAGTTGGAGACCAGACTGGGCAATTTAGTGAGACCATGTCTCAAGATAAAAAAATAAAAGGGCTTGGAATGTAGCTCCATGATAGAGCACCCTTGGGTTCAATATCCCTCCCCCAATTTTATTTTTTGCATCTGAACTAAACATGTATAGTCTTTTTCTTGTCATTCTCCTAACAAAACAACATAACATAATGTTTATGTTTTATTAAGTATTTTAAGTACCCTAGAGATGATTTAAACTATACAGGAAGATATGAGTAGGTTATATGCAAATACCATGCCATACAAGGGATGGGAGCATCCTGGGATTTGGTTATCTGTAGAGGTCCCAGCACCAATTCCCCACACGTACCTAAGGTTGACTATACAAAGTACACAAAAAGCTGGGCAAGGTGGTGCATGCCTGTAACCCAGCAACTTGGGAGGCTGAGGTAGGAGGATTGCAAGTTCAAATCCAGCCTCAGTAACTTTGCCAGGAGAGACCCTGTCTCAAAATAAAATGTAAAAGAGGGCTGGGATTGTGCCTCAGTGGTTAAATGTTCCTGTGTTCAATCCCTGGTACCAATAAAATAAAATGAAATAAACAAAGAAATAAAAATGGGATGCATTGGCAATAGAATAGGTAAGAAAAATGAGTAAGATGGTGGTCCTTGGGACACAGGAGTAGTGAAAAATGCAGAACAGCTCTACAACTCAACATGAATGACCTCAGGACTGTGAAAAAGCAAAGTGGAAAATATATGCAGTATAATTTATATAAGTGTCAAAACTAAACAAAACTACATATTGTTTAGGAATTGGTCCCAGCTTGAACAGTATGACTATTCATTTGTTCACTTTTGTTTGTTTGTTTGTTTTTTGCGGTAGTGGGTACTGAACACAAGGGTGCTCTACCACTGAGCTCCATTATTTTTTATTTTGAGGCAGGGTCATACTGAATTGCCCAAGCTGGACTCAAACTTGCAATCCTCCTGCCTCAGTCTCCTGAGTAACTGGGATTAGAGATGTATGCCATCATGCCTGGCAGTTTGAACCATATGAAATTGTCCATTTTATTTGTGGTAAAACTATCAAGAAAAGTTTAGAAATGTAAAAACAAGCAGAAGTAGGTCAGTGGTAGAGCCCTTGCATAGGCATGTTGGAAGTCCTGGGTTCAATCTCTAGTACAAAGGAGGGAGAGCAGAAGAGGGAGAAGAGATAGGGGAGGGGAGAGGAGTGCAAGAGGGGAAAGGAAGAAGGAGAAGGGTCTGGACATGGTGCCATAGGCCTGTAATCCCAGGTACTTGGAAGGCTGAGGCAGGAAGGTCACAAGTTTGAGGCTATCAACTTAGTGAGACCCTGTCTCAAACAAAAACAACAACAAAACAAATTTTTTTAAAGGACTGGGGATGTAACTCAGTAATAGAGTGCCTTGGAGTTCCATTCCCAATACACAAACAAACAAAAAAACCCCACAAAATTCAAAACACCTCAATGGAATAGGGATGTAGCTCAGTGGTCGAGTGCTTGCCTGAATGTGTGAGGCCCTGGGTTCCATCCCCAGCACCCAAAAAAGAACAACACCCCCAAATGCCTTAATGGCACCATAGACAAAGGGGGCTGAGATCTGGGAGGCATGGCAGAGATTTCACAAATTCTGGTGACTAAGTGGGTGGTGGATCCACAGATGTTTGCTTTGTTTTTTTCTTTTATATTTTACAAATATGCAATGAATATTCTTTTGTATTTATCAGCATTTAATAAGACCATGTGCGATCCAAGATGGTGGACTAGAGGGTGACTGCATCTCCAGTCGCTCCAGAACCCAGGATTCAAGAAGGGGAGGCATTGAGAGACTTGGACTAAAATAGAGCCATGGGGTGAGTCTCCACCACCTGGTGAAGCTCGGCCCGGGCAGCAGGCCTGGATTCGGGCGGCTTATTAGAGTAGGGCAGGGCAGCTAGAGTCTTCCCCAGGCAGCCCTGCACACTCTGGCGGTGGGCTCCTCCCACACGGCCAGCCTCTCTGAGCAGGCCCCCCAGTGAGAGCCTTTCCACACAGAGCCAGCTCCAAGCCCTGGAACCAGTAGCGGGCTAGGGGCTGCTTTCTTCGGAAGCACTGCATTATCAAGTTCCTCCAAGACTTCAGGCTACTGAAGGCAGGAAGGTGATACACTGGAAATCTACAGGGACACTATAAGCCAAAGAGGAAATCTGCAATATCTCAGAGTCCCACTGATATCTGACCAATATGAGAAAAGAAGGGAATAAAATGTCCCAAACAAACCTAGATACTATATCAATAAAACCCAATGACAGCACAGCAGAAGAAATGTCAGAAAGAGAGTTCAGAATGTACATAATTAAAACAATCAGGGAAGCAAATGAGGAGATGAAAGAGCAAATGCAGGCATTAAATGATCGCACCAATCAATAGTTAAAAGAGCAAATACAGGAAGCAAGAGATCATTTCAATAAAGAGTTAGAGATACTGAAAGAAAAACCAAACAGAAATCCTTGAAATGAAGGAAACAATAAACCAAGTTAAAAACTCCATAGAAAGCATAACCAATAGGATAGAACACCTGGAAGACAGAACCTCAGATATTGAAGGAAAAATATTTAATCCTGAAAACAAAGTTGACCAAACAGAGAAGATGGTAAGAAATCATGAACAGAATCTACAAGAACTATGGGATATCATGAAAAGGCCAAATTTAAGAATTATTGGGATTGAGGAAGGCTTAGAGAAACAAACCAAAGGAATGAACAATCTATTCAATGAAATAATATCAGAAAATTTCCTAAATCTGAAGAATGAAATGGAAAACCAAGTACAAGAGGCTTATAGGACTCCAAATATACAAAATTACAACAGACCCACACCAAGGCACATTATTATGAAAATACCTAACATACAAAATAAAGACAGAATTTTAAAGGCCACGAGAGAAAAGAATCAAATTACATTCAGGGGGAAACCAATAAGAATATCAGCAGATTTTTCAATCCAGACCCTAAAAGCTAGAAGGGCCTGGAACAACATTTACCAAGCCCTGAAAGAAAATGGATGCCAACCAAGAATCTTATACCCAGCAAAACTTACTTTCAGATTTGACGATGAAATAAGATCCTTCCGTGATAAATAAAGGCTAAAGGAATTTACACAAAAAGAAAGCCAACATTACAGAACATTCTCAGCAAAATATTCCATGAGGAAGAGATGAAAAACAATGATGCAAATCAGCAACGGGAGGAACTAGCCTAAAGGAATAGCCAAATAAAGGAGAAACCAAATCATGTCAAAAAACAAAAATGAGTCAAATGACTGGGAATACAAATCATTTCACAATAATAACCCTGAATGTTAATGGCCTGAACTCATCAATCAAAAGACATAGACTGGCAGATTGGATTAAAAAGAAAAATCCAACAATATGCTGCCTTCAAGAGACTCATCTCATAGAAAGAGATACCCATAGACTAAAGGTGAAAGGATGGGAAAAAACATACCAGGCACACAGACACAGCAAAAAAGCTGGAGTGTTCATCCTCATTTCAGATAATGTGGACTTCAAGCCAAAACTAGTCAGAAGGGATAAAGAAGGACATTACATACTGCTTAAGGGAAGCATAAATCAGCAAGACATAACAATCATAAATATCTATGCCCCAAACATTGGCTCATCCATGTACGTCAAACAAATCCTTCTCAATTCCAGAAATAAAATAGACCACAACACAATAATACTAGGTGATTTTAACACACTTCTCTCACCGCTGGATAGATCGTCCAAACAAAAATTGAATAAAGAAACCATAGATCTTAATAACACAATCAACAATTTAGACTTAACCGACTTATATAGAATTTACCATCCAACAAAGAACGAATACACTTTCTTCTCAGCAGCACATGGATCCTTCTCTAAAATAGACCATGTTTTATGCCACAAAGCTACTGTTAGCAAATACAAGAAGATAGAGATACTACCTTGTACTCTATCAGATCATAATGGATTGAAATTAGAAATAAATGACAGAATAAAAAACAGAAACTTCTCCAATACCTGGAGATTAAATAATACGCTATTATATGATGAATGGATAACAGAAGACATCAGGAGGGAAATAAAAAAATTCTTAGAAGTAAACGAGAACCAAGACACATCATATCAAAATCTCTGGGACACTATGAAAGCAGTACTGAGAGGAAGATTTATTTCATGGGGTGCATTCAACAAAAGAAGTAGAAATCAACAAATAAACGACTTAACACTACAGCTCAAAGCCCTAGAAAAAGAAGAGCAGACCAACACCAAAAGTAGTAGAAGACAGGAAATAGTTAAAATCAGAGCCAAAATCAATGAAATTGAAACAAAAGAAACAATCGGAAAAATTAATAAAATAAATAGTTGGTTCTTTGAAAAAATAAACAAAATTGATAAACTCTTAGCCATACTAACAAAGAGAAAGAGGGAGAAAACTCAAATTACTAAAATTCGGAATGAACAAGGAAATATCACAACAGACACGAGTGAAATACAAAACGTAATTAGAAGTTATTTTGAAAATCTAGACTCCAACAAAACAGAAAACCTCAAAGACATCAACAAGTTTCTAGAGAAATATGAATTACCTAAACTGAATGAGGAGGACATACACAACTTAAATAAATCAATTTCAAGCAATGAAATAGAAGAGGTCATCAAAAACCTATCAACAAAGAAAAGTCCAGGACCAGATGGGTTCTCAGCGAAGTTCTACAAAACCTTTAAAGAAGAGCTCATTCCAATACTCCTCAAAGTATTCCATAAAATAGAAGAGGAGGGAACCCTCCCAAACTCATTCTATGAAGCCAATATCACCCTGATACCTAAACCAGATAGAGATACATCGAGGAAAGAAAATTTCAGACCAATATCCTTAATGAACATCGATGCAAAAATTCTCAACAAAATTTTAGCAAATCGCATACAAAAATATATTAAAAAGATAGTGCACCACCATCAAGTGGGTTTTATCCCAGGGATGCAAGGTTGGTTCAACATCCGGAAATCAATAAATGTCATTCACCATATCAACAGACTAAAAGTTAAGAATCACATGATTATTTCAATAGATGCAGAAAAAGCATTCGATAAAATACAGCATCCCTTCATGCTCAAAACACTAGAGAAAATTGGGGTAGTGGGACCATTCCTTAACATTGTAAAGGCCATCTACGCTAAGCCCATGGCCAATATCATTCTAGATGGTGAAAAACTGAAAGCATTCCCCCTAAAAACTGGAACAAGGCAGGGATGCCCTCTTTCACCACTTCTATTCAACATTGTTCTTGAGACTCTAGCCAGAGCAATTAGACAAACCAAAGAAATTAAAGGGATACAAACTGGAAAAGAAGAACTCAAACTATCCCTGTTCACTGATGACATGATTATATATTTAGAGGAACCTGGAAATTCCACCAGAAAACTCTTAGAACTCATAAGTGAATTCAGTAAAGTAGCAGGTTACAAGATCAATGCTCATAAATCCAATGCATTTTTATACATAAGTGATGAATCTTCAGAAAGAGAAATTAGGAAAACTACCCCATTCACAATAGCATTGAAAAAAATAAAGTACTTGGGAATCAATCTCGTAAAAGAGGTGAAAGACCTCTACAATGAGAACTTCAGAACACTAAAGAAAGAAATTAAAGAACACCTTAGAAGATGGAAAGATCTCCCATGTTCTTGGATAGGCAGAATTAATATTGTCAAAATGGCCATACTACCTAAAGTGCTATACAGATTCAATGCAATTCCAATTAAAATCCCAGTGATGTACCTTACAGAAATAGAGCAAGCAATTATGAAATTCATCTGGAAGAATGAAAAACCCAGAATAGCTAAAGCAATCCTCAGTAGAAAGAGCGAAGCAGGGGGTATCGCAATACCAGATCTTCAACTCTATTACAAAGCAATAATAACAAAAACGGCATGGTATTGGTACCAAAATAGACAGGTAGATCAATGGTACAGAATAGAGGACATGGACACAAACCCAAATAAATACAATTTTCTCATACTAGACAAAGGTGCCAAAAATATGCAATGGAGAAAAGATAGCCTCTTCAACCAATGGTGCTGGGAAAACTGGAAAACCATATACAACAGAATGAAATTAAATCCCTATCTCTCACCCTGCACAAAACTCAACTCAAATGGATCAAGGATCTCAGAATCAGACCAGAGACCCTGCATCTTATAGAAGAAAAAGTAGGCCCAAACCTTCAACTTGTTGGCTTAGGATCAGACTTCCTTAACAGGACTCCCATCGCACAAGAAATAAAAGCAAGAATCAATAACTGGGATAGATTCAAACTAAAAAGCTTTCTCTCAGCAAAGGAAACTATCAGTAATGTGAACAGAGAGCCTACAGAGTAGGAGAATATCTTTGCCACTCATACTTCAGATAGAGCACTAATTTCCAGAATCTATAAAGAACTCAAAAAACTCTACACCAAGAATACAAATAATCCAATCAACAAATGGGCTAAGGAAATGAACAGACACTTCACAGAAGAAGATGTACAAGCAATCAACAGATACATGAAAAAATGTTGAACATCTCTAGTAATAAGAGAAGTGCAAATCAAAACTACCCTAAGATTTCATCTCACCCCAATTAGAATGGCAATTATCAAGAACACAAGCAACAATAGTGTTGGCAAGGATGTGGGGGAAAAGGTACACTCATACATTGCTGGTGGGGTTGCAAATTAGTGCAGCCACTCTGGAAAGCAGTCTGGAGATTCCTCAGAAAGCTTGGAATGGACCCACCATTTGACCCAGCTATCCCACTCCTCGGCCTATACCTAAAGGACTTAAAATCAGCATACTACAGAGATACAGCCACATCAATGTTCATAACTGCTCAATTCACCATAGCCAGATTGTGGAACCAACCTAGACGCCCTTCAGTTGATGAATGGATAAAGAAACTGTGGCATATATATACAATGGAATATTACTCCATCATGAAGAATGATAAAATTATGGCATTTGCAGGCAAATGGATGAAATTGGAGAATATCATGCTAAGTGAGATAAGCCAATCTCAAAAAACTAAAGGACGAATGATCTCGCTGATAAGTGGATGAGGACATATAATGGGGGGTAGGAGGGGTTAGCATTAGGGTTAGGGTTAGGGATAAGGAGGGTGGTAAGAATGGAGGAAGGAAGGACTGTATAGAGGGAAAAGAGGGGTGGGAGGGGTGGGAGGGGTGGGGGGGAAGGAAAAAAAATAACAGAATGACTCAAACAACATTGCCCTATGTAAATTTATGATTACACAAATGGTATGCCTTGACTCCATGTACAAATAGAGAAACAACATGTATCCCATTTGTTTAAATAATAAAAAAATAAATAAATAAGACCATGTGTTTAAAAGAGTGAAAGGAAATATATTACAGGGATCTGCATTGCTGTATCTAGGCGTTCTGATTAAGTGTGATTTTCTCCCTCTTCTATATTTTATAGGTCATACAAGTTTTGCAGTGTATTACGTTTATAGTCAGGAAACAAAAATCTCCTAAGTTGGAAAATTAGCAGCAAAACAATTAATATTTTCAGAAATGAGTCTTGTATTGGAATGTTAAAACAACAAGAAAAGTTAGGTGAAATTTTTTAGTAGTATCCATGTATAAGAACGTAACAACATGCAGTGTTTTTTTCTTTTTTTCTTTTTAACCAGATGGCTGTAATATTTACTTCACAAGGTTATTGCAAGGATCTCAAAGTAATCACACTTGGAGACTCTTACATAGTATTCTACAGTTTTTTGTTTGTTTGTTTGGTACTGAGTATTGAGCTCAGGGGTGCTTTACCACTAAGTCACATTCCCCAGCCTTTTTAATTTTTTAATTTTTTATTTTGAGACAATGTCTCAGTAAGTTGCTTAGGGCCTTGCTAAATTGCTGAAGCTGACTTTAAACTTGCCATCCTCCTGCCTCAACCCCCTGAGCAGCTGGGATTACAGGCAAGTACCACTGTCTCTGGTTATTCTACAGTATTAATTATAACTATGAGAAATAAATAGGTAAGATTTGCATAAAATTGTTCATAAAATTTTTATGAAGTTCTCTCTAATGGTAAGACTTGGTAGATTTTGTAAACATTTAGATACAGTATATTCTCTAGAAATTTCAAAATAGTTATTTAGTGAAAAATTCAGGCATACTCCAAAGTGAGGAGAACAGTTTAATGAATTCCCATATACCTAGTATTCGGATTTAATAATTATCAAAATTTTATTCAACTTGCTTCATCTATTTCATGTGTGTGTGTGTGTGTGTGTGTGTGTTGTTTTTGCTGTTACTGAAGTATTTCAAAACCAATTCTAGACTTAATGCAATTCTCAGATATGTGGACATTTTCTTATACAGATATAACATTGTTATCACAATAATTAGCAATAATTGGTCCCATATTCTCTAATACTAGGCCATATTCAAATTTCCCCAGTTGTCTCAAAAATATCCTTTTTTAATTGCTATGTTTGCATTAGGGCCCACATATTACACTTAGTAATTTTGTCTTTTAAATTTCTCTTAATCTAGAGCAACCTTTCCTTTTCCCCATTTTTTGTCCTTGTGACAGTGATATGTTGAAAAAACTAGATCAGTTGTCTTGTGCAATGCCCCAATTTCTGGTTTTGTCGCTCACCTTCCTTGTGGTTCCATTTAACCTGTTTTTCTCTTCCCTGTGTTGCTGTAAATGAGAACTCTGCAGGCTTGATCAGATATGAGTTCCTGTACTTGGGCTATGTAGTTTTGATTGCATCACATGAAGACATAAATATTTTCTAATTATTCCCTCTCCACTAAATTGTTTTAATTCTTTTTTTTAATTGGGGATTGATGGAATTGAACCCAGGGGCACTTTACCACTGACACATATCCCTAGTCCTATGTTTTATTATGTCATTTTATTTTGAGACAAGTTTTTGCTAAGTTGCTGAGGGTCTTGTTAAGTTACTGAGGCTGACCTCAAACTTGCAATTCTCCTGCTTCAGTCTCCCAAGTCTCTGGGATTCCAGGTGTGCACCACAGTGCTCAGCTAACTTCAACAATTCTAGTATATTTTGTAGATGATCTATTTTATCTAATTTTATTTTGGTTTTTTAGATGATCACTTCTTTCTTGTTTACTTTTGTGATTTCATTTATTTTTTCCTTAGATATTTCATACATAGGCATTTTTACTACAGAGCAGGTAAGTCCCCTCTTGAGAATATGCACCCATTGTTTAGAGTTCCTGCTGCCCCTCACCTCATGTGGTTCTCTTTGAGAGGGTCTGTTGGTTTCTGGGGGACACTGTGGCACCAAGGGCCTGGAACCCACCTCTTTGTTCCCTTCTTGCGTCCCCACCTTGATGCAAGAGTCTTGGGTTCAGGTCTTCAGCAGGTCTCATAGATTGATTGAAAGGTTCTTGTAGGCATTCTTTTCAGGGCAAAGCTTACTAGTAAGTTCCTATTAAATACCATTCTGGTATCAGCTCAAGGTTATTGCTTTGTTTTTATTTGCTTTTCTCTTTCCAGAATTTTCTTGTTTCCAGTGATCTCAGGATAGTATTATGCTTCATGCAGCCTCTGGTTATTTTGTAGATCATGCTCCCAGAAGTGGGAGCCTGCAGAACACCTTATAGAATTAAAATGTGGACACAACCTGAATGTCCATCAATAGGGTGGGAGTTTAATGAATGATGGAGCATCAGTACAATGTGGGACAGTTTAAATCAGGAAGAGTTGGGAGGGGCTTGGTGGTACAACCTATAGTCCCAGCTACTCAGGAGTCTGAGGCAGGAGGATGCTTGAACCCAGGAGTTCAAGGCCAACATAGGCAATATAGTGAGATCCTGTCTCTTAAATAAATATACAAAAGAAGAGATGAATCCTATGTGCAATGACATGGAAAATCTCTAATGCATAGACACTCATAGAGCTTCAGCAGGGCTTTGTTCTCAAGCCTGTAAGGATCTCGTGACACCATATCTATTTTGCCCAAACAGAAAGGGATCATTATAGTAAGATTTGTTATTCAACAGTTGTTCAGACCCTGTCAATTTTCCAATAAATATTCTTTACTCCTCCCATTATCCCAGGGTGTGAAAATGACCAGGAAATTAGAGCAGAGGGATTCGGACAGTAAGGGTAGGGAGTGGTACTTGACCTTGGAGACCTCATGGGCCTTGGGTTTGCAGAACCAAACACTTGTATGTCGTGGGGTCCCCAAAGTGAGCAGTCTCATCAGGACTTATTCATGCTGGTCAGTCTGATAAGAAATGAATGCATAAACCAGAACTAAATTTTCATTTACAGGCTCCTTCTTCCTTAGGTTGACTAATAGGCATCTCTTGGCTATTCCGGTTCTTGCCAAGATGGAATTTGCTTGGACTAATATGGGAGAAATGATAGAGGGAGACATGAAATCCAGGAAATAACAATAGAGGAGAAACCACTGACAGGGATGCTGATAGACTGTTGAGAACTGGTATGTGTGTGTATGAGGAGTGTGTGTGTGTGTGTGTGTGTGTGTGTGTGTGTTGGATTGCAGCCTGAAGCACAGGGGACTTATAAGGATAAAGAAGAGAAAAGTGACTGATTTCTAGTCCAGCCTCATCTGCCCCTTTGCATTGGACTGTCACTGCTCGCCCCTCACAGCAGAGGCCCTGGTGGCTCAGACTCTGGGACAATGTCGTGGGCAAGAACTTAGCACAAGAGCTCTGCGGCAGGGAGTTGAGCAACTGTTTTGGAGCAATCTCTCAAGTCCTCCACACTTTCCTTTTCAAATCCCCAGCAGACACACCTTCCTTCCAGTCACAGAATGGAAAGGGAGGCTGAGATCACAGAAGTTTCTGGGCCAGGTCAGATCAAGAAGGATGCTGACTATGGTGTCTGGAGGCTGGGGAGCTCCCCTCCAGCTCTGAGAGCCGCTGTACTCCTTGAACCGAATGGGTTGGCGGACACTAAGAGTGGGCTTCTGGGCTTCCCCAAAGGGCATTACAGGGCAGAGGAGTCAATAGCCCCAGGGAATTAAGCTAAAATAATGGGACACTCCAAGGGTGAAACTAAACCAAAAGAAAAATAAAATGTACAACATTTAACACCAGAAGCAGAGGGAGCATTAGTATGGATGAGCCAAGAATTTCAAATCAACTCTGTAAATATACAAAAGAGATTAGAGTGGGCTGGGGATATAGCTCAGTTGGTAGTGTGCTTGCCTTGTAAACACAAGGCCCTGGGTTCAATCCCCAGCACCACAAAAAAAAAAAAAAAAAAAAAAAAAAGAGATTAGAACAGTAAGATATTAGCAGGGTAGCCCCAGAATGAGAAAATAGCTAAAAGAACAAAATGAAAGTATTGAACCAAATGAAAAAGAAGAGTTGAAATAAAGAATTTGGCTGGGTGCGGTGGACCACACTTGTAATCCCAGCAACTCGGATGCTGAGGTAGAAGGAATGCCAGTTGATCACAAGAGAAGACGTGTCTCCAGAGAAGGGCCTGAGGATGCCCAGAGGAGAGGGGAACTCAACTCGGGACCAGCGGAGTTCTTGGCATATGTGCCAGGAAAGAATTTCAGTATGAGCCAGACAAAGGTGTAGACAGAGGTTTATTTAGGAAGGTAGATACACATTCAAAGGAGAATGCAGGCTGTCTTCAGAGTGAGGAGCCCCACCTTGGGCTGGGGGTCTGATGTTTACAGAAGGGCTGGACGTGGAGCCAGGGTGGAGCTGCACAGTTTCACGCCTGTTCTCCCTGCCCTCGCATTTCCCTCATTTTATAAGGGCGTGGGCCAAGAGCGTGTTGCTCAAGATTTACACCTGTGCTTCTGCATCAATGGTTTGTGGTGTTTCCCTTGAGATTCAGTGTTTCTCTCTTTATCCTAAATCCCCATCAGTTGGAGGTCAGACTCAGTAACTTAGCAAGACCCTGTCTCAAAATAACAAAAGAAAAATAAAATAAAGAACAGAATAAATGAGATGAGAAGTTGATGGAAAGGGAGGATCCTCTTGGAGAATGTGGGCTGGTTGCTGGAAGAACTAACCAGGTGATTGGAGGGTTGGAACTTTCGACCCCACTTCCCTGACCTATGGTGGGGGGAAGAAGGGCTGGATATTGAGTTCAATCACCGAAGGCCAAGGATGTAGTCCATCAGGCCTACATAATGGAACCTCCATCAAAGCCCTAAAAGATGGGCTTTGGAGAGCTTCACATCAAGGAGTAGAAGGGTGGTGTGCCCAGAGAGGCCATGGAAGCTCTATCCCTCCAGTCCCATACCTTGCTCTATGCATCCCTTTCATATGGCTGTTCCCGAATTGTATCCTTCATAATAAACCAGTAGCTGTAAGCTAAGTATTTCCTTGAATTTTGTGTGTCATTATAACAAATTACCCAACTTGAAGAGGGGTTAGTATGAACCTCTGATTTGTAGCCAAGTCACACAGAAGTGTGTGACCTGGCATTTGAAGTGGAAGGCAGTCATGTGGGACAGAGTCCTTAACCTGTGGGGTCAGTTACAAACTCAGGGCGGCTAGCGTCAGAGTCAAACAGAATCCTTTGGTGCCAAGGTGGAGCTTGCAGAGAAGTGGGGAATTACTTGGTGTGAGTAACACTCCCGCACATTTGGTGTTATTGAGTATAGAAAACCAGTTTTGTTTTCCTTTTAAATTATTATAATAAATAAATAAATTCCTATCAAAATGCTGGTTGCCTTTTTGGCATAAATTGACTAGCTTATTCTAAAATTAATGTGGAAATGCAAAGGATCCAGCATAGCCAAAACAATCTTGGAAAAAAACAAAACTGGAGGGTTTACACCATCTGACTTCAAAATTTACTGTGAGTTGGGTGTGGTGGCACAAGCTTGTCATCCCAGAGACTCAGTAGGCTGACACAGGAGGATCACAGGTTCAAAGCCAGCCTCAGCAACTTAGTAAGGCCTTAAGCAATTTAGCAAGACCCTGTCTCAAAACAAAAAATAAAAAGGGGTGGGGATGTGGCTCTGTGGTTCAATCCCCAGTACCAAAGGAAAACAAAACAAAACAAAAAAACCCCCCCACTTACTACAAAGCTATACTAAGCAAGACAATGTGGTATTGGCATAGGCCAAGGGAATAGAAGCAAGAGTTCAGAAATAAACCCTCACATATAAGGTCAATTTATTTTTGGCAAAGGTGCCAAGGTAATTCAATGGGGAAAATGTATTGAATACAGGTTGGCAAGGATGTGAAGAAATCAAATCCCTCTTACTTCCTGATGAGAACATAAAATGGAACAACCACTTTGCCCAATAGCTTGGCAGTTTCTTTAAAAGTTAAAAATAAGGCTGTGAATGTAGCTCAGTGGAAGAGTGCTTGCCTAGCATGCACAAGACCCTGGGATTGATCCCCAGCAACACACACACACACACACACACACACACACACACACACACACACAAAGTTAAAAATAAACTTAACATTCAACCCATTCAACCCAGCAATTCCATTCCTAGGTGTCTATCCAAGAAAAATGAAAATATATATGTCTACACAAAGACTAGTACATGAATATTCATAGCAACATTATTCATAATAGTCCCCACTAAGAAATAATTAAAATGTCCATCAACAGATTAGTGGATAAACAAAATGTGATATGTTCACACCACGGAACACAACTCAGCAATAAAAAAGAATGGTGACTAATATATACTAAGACATAGATGGACCTCAAAAACATTATACTAAGTGAAAGCCAGATACAAAGGCTACATATTATATGATACCATTTATACAAAGTGTACATAAATGGCAGATCTCTACAGAGAGAAAGATCAGTGGTTGCCTGGACTGCATCTGGGGGTGGAAATCGACTGCAAATGAACTCCAGGAAACTTTGGGGTGATGGACATGTTCTAAATCTTGGTAGTAGTGACAGCTGCACAACTCTATAAATTTTAAGTAATTGATACTTGCAATGGGTGCAATTTATGTTGTATACATATTAAACCTCAATACAGCTATTGAAAAAAAAAAGAATCACAGACTTATGCCCCAGAATATTGGGATGTTTGGGATTTATTTTATTATTTCAGTTGGGGGGAAATCTGTCATGCTAACAGGATCCTAATGATAGAGATGGTGTTCTTTCTTTGATATGTTCTAACTATCCACACTTCTATCTGAACATTCATGTATACCTCTTTCACCACACCCTTGCCTTTAGCTGCATGTTCAAATTGAAGAGCGTGTCCAACTCTATACCTGTGGCAAGCTCACTAATGGTCCTCAATGATATTTAGATCCTAACCTCTGCAACTGTGAATATAATCTTTTTTTTTTTTTTTTTTTTTTTTGTGGAGTGATGTTACTAGGAATTGAATTCAAAGGTGCTCTACCACTGAGCTACATCCCAGTCCTTTCTTTTCTTTTTTCTTTTTTTCTTTTGAGATAGAGTCTTGCTAAGTTGCCCAGGCTGTCCTTGAACTTGTGATCCTCCTGCTTCAGCCTCCTAAATACCTGGAATTACACGTGTGTACCACTGGGCTGGGCTCTGTGAAAGTAATCTTAATTGGCAAAAAGAATCTGCAGGTGTGATTAAATGAGATGGAAAGATTATTCAGGATTATCCTGGTGAGTGGCCCCTAAATGTAATCACCAGGGCCTTTATAAGAGGAAGGCAGAGGGAGATTTGATTACAAAAGTAAGAGATGGGAAGATGGAAGTGGGAGGCTGGAGGAAAGGGCCACCAGCCAAGGAATGCAGATGGCCTTCAGCAGCTGGGAAAGGAAGGATCTGGGCTTCCCCCAGAGCCCCAAAGGAACCAGCCCTGCTGATACCTTGACAATAAAATGGATCTGGGACTTTTGGCCATGAGAACAGTGAGAGAATAAATTTGCACTGTTTTAAGCCACTGAGTGAAGATTTGTTGTAGTAACAATAGGAAGCTAATAACCAACCCCAAACATATTTATATTTTATAATTTTTGAATCAGTTACAAAAACATAAAGATTCTAAAATTTCATGTTAAAATCTGGATTTATGGTCTTATCATCATTTAACTGGAAAATCAGGAAGCACAGATCTTCCCCATTAACATGGCAGTTGCCTGGAATTGAGCAGCAATGCCCCATCATCCTTTTCTCTCTCCCAGGACTAGTTTGGTCCTCTATGATGCCTGCCTGGCTCCTGCAGGTTTTGCAACCCTCCTTTAGGCTGGGCACTGGGAGCTTTCAGCAGCCGTATTGCATCTGCTTTCTGAGAACATGACCCAGTCACTTTGAACGGATGTGACATTTCCTTACCAGCACAGATTCTAACTATCTGCTTTTTTTTTTTTTTAGTTGTACATGGATGCAATACTTTTTATTTTATTTATTTTTATGTGGTGCTGAGGATCAAACTCAGGGCCTCACATGTCCTAGACAAGTGCTCTACCCCTGAGCTACAACCCCAGCCCAACTGTCTGCTTTTTGAGAGTTCCTAAAGTGGGTCAGAGGGGTTTCTTCTGAGGATGCCTGATTATTCCATCCTACACATCTTCTGGCTAAGCCCATGCCCATATTCCCAAAGGGACATATTTTCTCTGTCAAGTCTTTGGCCTTTCTAGAGCATTTGAGGGTTAAGGAATCTTTGGTGTGCATATCTTGCTGTGTTTTCCACTTGCTATGTACTGATGCATCACTTCGTGGAGTTGCAGAACCACCACCCTTTCCTGAAAGATGTTGTTAGCATCTTGGTGGTCTCAGCAACACATGAGGGGGAAAGCTGCTCTCTGTGTTTGGGACATGAACACACACCTGTTTAAGTACTCACTTCAGCCCAGGTCAAAGGTGATCAGACTTACCTGAAGTCTTAGGGTAAATTACAATGCACAGAAAAGAAATCTTAAAAGTTCATGTTAGCCCAGTTTATTTCTGTGCGGAGAAAACACTTCATGTTGTGAGCTTTGAACTTTGTTGGTTGAGAGGGTTCAACCTCATCTTTCCCTGTCTTTCCATTTCCTGCATCTTTTGCCTATTCTCTCATTTTCTGTTCTTCCTACTCTTAACACACATGCAACAATTGTGTCAACATTAACAAGAACTAAGAAGTCATGCTATAAAATAAACATGGTAAAAATGAAAAAGTAAAACAAGAAAAAAAAGTTCATGTTAGGAAGTTCTAGCATTGAGCTGGGTGCAGTGGTGTAATCCCAGGCATTCAGGAGGCTGAGGCAGGAGGATCATAAGTTTGAGGGCAGCTTCAGCAACTTAGCGAGACCATGTCTCAAAATAAAATAAATATATAAAAAGGGCTGAGGGTATAGCTCAGTGGTAGAGCACTTGCCTAGCATGTGTGAGGCTCTGGGTTCAATCCCCAGTACCACCACCAAAATAGATAAATAAATAAATAAATAGAAAGAAAGGAAGGAAGGAAGAAAGAAAGAAAAGAATGTTCTAGCCCTCAGAGGCCAACCCCTGTTCATTATGTCCCTATCCATTATGTCCTCTGCTGGACACTCCAATAACTTTCTCTACCTGGCTCTGGCCTCCTGCGGTGCCTGTCTCAGGTCAGGATTCTAAGATTAGTCTGTCCACACTAACCTGTCCTCCTGCAGAAGAACTGACAGCTTTCCAAAACTTACCACCTGGCTGCACTTCCACCCCCATCTGAGAGTACCATAATGCTCACCTCGCACCTCCAGGCCTGGACTGGTTAGTCTGGATTAGCAGCTTGTGCTCTGGCTTTGCCAGTGGAAGACCCAGGAGGTCTCTATTCCGAAGAGGAGAATTTTCCCTCCATACTGAGGATTGAACCAGAAGAGCTCTACCATCGAGCTATTATCCAGCCCTTTTTAAAAAATTTTTTATTTTTACAGACTGCATTTTGAGTCATTGTACACAAATGGGGTACAACTTTTCCTTTCCAAGGTTGTACACAGTGTAGATTCACACCATTTGTGTAATCATACATGTCCATAGGGTACATGTCTGTCTCGGTCCACTATCTTTCATCCCCCCTCTCCTTTCCCTCTATATAATCTAAAGTTCCTCCATTCTTCTCTTACCACCCCCCCCACCTGCCACCCACCTTATTACCCAGCCCTTTTTAAAATATTATTTTTATTTTGAGATAGTGTCTTGCTAAATTCCTGAGATGAGCCTTGGATTTGGTCACTGGAATTGCAGGCATGTACCACTGCACCAGGCCTGAAGAGGTTTGCTTGGAGTCCTTCAGCAGCTTCCTGGCTCTCTTCCCAATTTCCTGTGGGTAACTCAGGACATACCCAAACACTTGCCCAGAGCAAAAATGGAGAGACTGCCAGGTCTGAATCATATTTTTTAAAAATAAGTTTTTCCTAATCCTTAAATAATTGTGAATTACCCTAAATAGAAAATCTCAATCCTGAAAGTGGCCCCCAAGGCCCTGGAAGTATGGCTCCTGCCGCTTCTGCTATCCTCATCTCTGCTCAGGCCACACCAGCCTTTTCTTCTTTTTTCTCCTCCCTGTAGCCACCGTAATGGGGAAAGAACCCACCCAGGACTTCACAAATGCCAGATAAGCACTTTACCACTGAGCCACACATTCCAGCCCTTTTTAATTTTTTGAGACAGGGTCTTGCAATGTTGCCCAGACTGGCCTCTATCTTGCAATCCTCCTGCCTCAGCCTTTCCAGTAGCTAGGCTTACGGGCATGTGCCACCATGCTCAGCTAACACCAGCCTTTTCTTTATGTCTAAGCAGATGATCCCAGCTCTGCCCTGTATCTGGCCTTTGAGTGAGCCCTTCCCTCTCCAGGCCAACGCTTCCTGATCGATTCCTTTCAGCCTCTCATCTTTCTCTGTTTTGCTTAATGTAATTTCCTCAGGGAAACCCTCCCCCACCTCCTGACTGAGATAAAGTCCTCTAGAGCACAGGATCCCATGATCCTAGGCGCTCGGGTCACAGCACTGACTGATACTTGTAGTTTCTTATTTATAGTTTTGCATCTGACTCTCTGACACCCTGAGAGTTTCTGCTCTCCTGGGGAGCAGTGTGAGAGGCTGTATCTGTCTGTCCCACCTTTGTGGAATTAGGAAATGAATGAAAAGGGACCATTAACAAAGATGCCCTCTCCCTCCATCCCCAAAATTGAAAACATGCAGAGCTTCTTGTTTTAAATAATTTTAGTTTAAAAGGGAACATTGGCTATATCTTTACAATTTGCCTTACCAAGAGGCCCAAGCCTTAAGGCTTTCTATTTTTCCCAAAATAAAAGTCAGTCACCAAAGATGAAGTGTAGCAACATTAAGAAACCCTTAGGGGCTGGGGTTGTGGCTCAGTGACAGAGTGCTCACCTAGCATGCATGAGCCACTGGGTTCGAGGCTTAACACCACATAAAAAATAAATAAAATAAAGGCATTCTGACCATCTACAACTATAATAATAATAATAATAATAATAATAATAATAATAATAATAATAATAAAAGATATCCTGATGGTTGGGGGCCATAACTTATCTTGTCCCTGAGGTCAGAGTAACTTGGCCCACTGCGGACAGTGTTCTCCGGGGAGGAAAGTTTTCCTGAGCACAGGGTCTGATGGAGAGCCCAGCTGGGAGGCTGAGAAGCCACAGTGACAGTTTCTCTTCCTCAGCCACCTGCTGGGCTCATGGCCTTTTCTCTGGGGCATCATTTCTTCTTATCTCTGTTAATGGACATTTAGGTTCTGCCGCAAGTGTTTTGCTGTTTTAAATCATGCAGAAATCAACATCCTTATTCAAAGTTCTTTGAACGCTTGTGTGGTAGTTCCAGAGGGTAAATTCCCAGAAATGGAATTGCTAGATTAAAGGGAATATCCATTTTAGATTCTTCATAGATATTGTTGAGTTCATTTCTTTTTTTTTGGGGGGGGGTACTAGGGATCAAACCCAGGGCCTTGTGCTTGCGAGGCGAGCACTCTACCAACTGAGCTATATCCCCAGCCCCGAGTTCATTTCTTTAAAAAGTTGTGCCATTAGAAGCTGGCACGGTGGCACACTCCTGTAATCTCAGTGACTCAGGAGCCTGAAGAAGGAGGATTGCAAGTTTGAGACCAACCTCAGCAATTTAGAGAGACCCTAAACCACTTAGTGAGGCCCTGTCTCAAAATTAAAAAATAAAAAATAAAAAGGTTTGGGGATGTAGCTCAGTGATTAAGTGCCTTTGGGTTAAATTCCCAGTACCAAAAAAAAAGAAAAAGAAAAACAAATTGTGCCAATTTATGCTCATGCCCAGGGTGTCCTTACCTTCCCTCCCACAGGACCTCCTTGGTGATTAATTGGAATTTTAAACTAGCATTTTTTATATGCTTAATTGTCCTTTGTATTTCACCTGTTACTGTTTATTCAATTTCACCGAGCAGTTGAGACAAATCCCCAAATATAAAAAAATAGACTTCTATACCTTATCCTATTGCTTCAGGGGTTTTCTATGTTTAGATTTTCATTCTATCTGGCATCTTTTTTTATGGGTTGGGACTTTATACTTAGTATTTCTTACTATTATTAGTAAAAATTACTATAACTATTATTTACAGTGCTGGCAAGGGCTTCATTACTGAGGTACATTGCTAGTTCTGTTAAGATTACTTTTTACAAAGGGAAAGGAAAATTGTCTTTTTCCTGCTTGTTTGAAATACCATCTTTATCATTGATAAATTCTTATTTATGCTCATATAAGACTGTTTCTAGACTTTTTATTCTGTTCCTCCTGACTCCCTTTGTGTATTTCTGGCTTCCCCTTACACTGTTCTAATTCCTGCAGCTTCATAACACAAGCCTGCACCTATTAGGCACTCAACAAATATTTGTTACTCTCCAACTCTATCCTTTTGAAAATGCTTTGGAATCAGCTTATCAAGTTATTTATTTATTTAAAAATTTTTTTTTAGTTGTCAACAGACATTTATTTATTTATTTATTTATATGTGGTGCTGAGACTTGAACCCAGTACCTCACACATACTAGGCTAGCACTTTACCACTGAACTACAACCCCAGTCCACTGTCAAGTTATTTTAAAAACCTTTGAGATTTTTATTTCTTTTACTTTCAAGCCCCTTAAGCAATTTCATTTTAGGCATATTTTAAATCTTATTAATTTAATTTAATTAATTAACTAATTTATTTATTTATTATGGTAGCAGGGATTGTTCAATCCACAGTCTGTGCTTTACCACTTTACCACTGAGCTATATCCACAGCTTTTTGATTCTTCTTCTTTATTTATTTATTTTGCAGTACTGGGGATTGAACCTACCACTCAGCTACAACCCTGGCTCTTTTTATTTTTTTATTGTGAGACAGGGTCTCACTAAACTGCTGAAGGTCTTGCTAAGTTGCTGAGGCTAGTCTTGATTGTGAGCCTCCTGCCTCAGCCTCCCAAATTGTTGGAATTATAGGCATGTGCTACTGTACCTTGCTAGGCATCTTTAATCAATAAAATGTTTGCATTTAAAACCATATCTGAAAGTATTTTAGTTGATGAGTTTCAACCACTCAGTTATTATTTCTCCTTCTTCTCTTTCTCATTTTTTTTTTTTTTCTGTTGTAGTACTGAGGATGGAACCCAGGGGTGCTTTTACCACTAATCTATCTCCACAGCCCTTTCTAGTTTTTATTTTGAGACAGGATCTTGCTAAATTGCTGAGGATCTCACTAAGTTGCTGAAACTGGCCTTACCTGGCTACCCAGTTATTACTGACAGGTTTAGTCTCATTGTCATTTGTAATTTCAAATTTATAATTTGAATTGCCTTTGAATTTGCCCTTACTGTCTTCCTTGTTTTCTATCATTTGCTTTCTGGTCTGTGATTTCTTTGTTTTTTCTCCCACCCTCTAACAATTTGAAAAATGTATATTAAAAAAATTCTTAAACTAGGTGTAGTAGTGCATGCCTATAATTCCAGTCACTGCGGAGGCTGTAGTAGGAAGGTCATGAGTTTGAGGCCAGCCTGGCCAACATAGCAAGACCTAGTTCAAAAGGAAACAAAACAAAGCAAAACAAAGAATCACTAATCTTCATTTTTTAATTTTAAAATAAACATACCCAAACCTGTGCAACTCCTCCAAGTTCACTCCTTTTAGAAAATAAGAGAGTAAATGGAAAAAAGAAAGAGGTACTGAAGATCTAAGCAATACAATTGATAATTTTGAGCTGTAGATATAACAGAACTCCATGCATAACAGAGAGCATACATCCTATTTAAGCACTAGAGGAGCCTTTATTTATTTATTTATTTTAGAGGAGCATTTAAACTGACCATGAAAGGAGTCGTAATAAATTTCAGAGCATCAATATCATAAGACCATATGCACTAAAATTAGAAATTAATAATGCAGAGGAAGACTGAAACACACCTGCCTTTTGCAACTTTGCTGCCTCCTCTGTGCCCTCAGATCTGCCCTAACTGCTCCTGCTTCGAGACTGCTGGATGGTTGCAAGAAACTTGAAATTCTCACTCTGAACAGCAATTCAGGTTCTCCAATATCTCATCTCAAATACGGCTAGCCAGACCTATACAGATGGCCAGCAGGTAGAAAAGTGTCGTCTTCTGTTTTACCAGGATCTGCCCCTGAGGAAAATTCTAATGGCAACTTGGCACATGACCTGTATCTACTGAGTTTCTATCTCTGCCTCCATGGAAAATGAATAAACTATAAAAACTGTGATAACCACCTCTTCTCTCCTTTCTCTCCCACTGGGCATGTTTTAAGATTTTTACTACTTTCTTACATCTACAGATATTTATTGAGCATCTGCTATGTGCCAGCACTGTGATGGCAGCTGAAGACCCAAAGGTCAACCAGGCAGATGTAGTTCCTGCTGTCATGGAGTTTATGGTGGATTAAGGAGGGAGACATAAAAACAATAACCACCCATTCCAGTGGTTATTGCACTGTCCCTGTGGTCAGCCATAAGAGTCTGTGGTAAGGAGATTTTGCTGTTACAGAAAAATCATTCAATGATTCTTGTTAAAGCACGGTAAGGAAAACTTCACTCAGGACTATTGCAATAGATGCAGGGACCATTGCAGTGGAATGTCACTGTGGGGGAGAAATATTGGGTTCAAATACATGTGCAGGATGGACAAATGAGAATTCATAGCCAAGGAGCGAGTTAGGTAGCCATGATGGAAAATCACTAGGAGGAAATCAGAGGGCAAAGGGGGAATTATGTCTCAACTAACCTCGCTGATTTTTGCTGAAGATAGTCTAGAATGATGAGACATCACTTAGGGGATACTGGAGGATGAGAAACCTGAACAAATGTCAAGGGTGATCAGATATCAGGGCAGGGGGTGGTTCTTACTAAACTGACTCAACAGAGTTCATGCTAAAACTAGACTTTACAAAAGAAACACATAGATGGGTCTAGGAGAAGGTTCGGGAACCTGACTAAAGTTTGGTCAAGCAAAATCTTTTTCACTGTCCAGCTATGGAGATCAGGAAAAGTTAGACAGTGGAAGGGACATTGGACTTGGAAAAGGATGATGAAATGCTATCAACAAAGGACTAGGAGTTACCTTAGCCAAGAGGAGGGAAGAATACACAGATGGATGGGCACAGCAGTTGCAAAGGCCCTGTGGCAGAAGGGAGCAAAGTAAACACGAGAGGCTGAAAGGGAGCCAGCTTGCCTAAGCTGGCTTGAGAGGCTACAGAAGTAGACCAGCACCAGGCCAGGCCAGGCTCTGGCTGGCCAAGCTAACAAGACTGCGCTTGTTCTAATAGCAATGAGAAACCTTTGTGATACTTTTGGTTTCTGTCATTGTTAAATATAACACAAATTTGGAAAACTATATACAACAAACGAATCACTTAATGAATAAAAAATAAAGTCGACAACACAGTTGTGAGGAAACTAAGGAGATGTGATGACTACATGCAATGTGGGATCCTTGTATTAGATTTTGGAACAGGAAAAAAATATGGAGAAACTGGTGACATCTGTGGTATTGTATCAAATGCTGATTTCTTAATTTGGACCAAAAAAGAAAAAAAAATACCATACCAATCAAATATTAACATGAAGGAAGCTTAATGAAGGATACACACACACACGAACACACTCTTCGGACTATCTTTGCAACTTTCTGTACATTTAAAACTATCCCCCACTCCCCCCAAAAATATTTAAACTGATAAGTACCAAAAAAATCCGTAAATCCAGAAAATAATAAAATTGTTAAAAATTAACTTCCTCACATACTTTTGTAATATTTTTTCCTACTTTAGCTTCATTTGATCATGTCTCCATATAACAATGATTTTGTAATATTTTGTCAAGATAGAATAAAAATTCATTTCATCTGTCTTTTCTTTTTTCTTTTTGGTACTAGAAATTGAACTCGGTTGCCTGACCACTGAGCCACATCCCCTGTCCTTTTTATTTTATTTTTTATTTTGAGATAGGGTCTTGCTAAGTTGCTTAGGCTGGTCTCAAACTTGTGATCCTCCTGCATCAGCCTCCCTAGTTGTTGGATCACAGGTGTGCACTAGTTTACAAATAAACAGCCACTGTAATTTCAGTGACTTTGAAGCCTGAGTCAAGAGGATAACAAGTTCCAGGCCAGCTCAGATAATTTAGCAATACCTTGCCTCAAAATAAAAAATTAAAAGGGCTAGGGAGGTAGCTCAGTGTTTGTCTAGCACGTGTAAGGCCCTGGATTTGACCCCAAGTACTACAAAACAACAACAACAAAACACCAAAGTAAACTAACAAGCAGCATTTAGGAACTGCGATTGCAAGATGTATTAGAGGACAGCACACTCGGCTCGGGTCCCCTCAAGTTTCCTCTTATCTGGGATGTGTATGGTGACTGTGACATTTTTGAAAGGTACTGGTTAGGTATCTTGAAGGATGTCCCTTAATTTGGACTTATCTAATGTTTCTCTCTTGATTAGAAAGTGGCTATGGGGCTGGGCACCTGTAATCCTAGCAGCTCAGGAGGCTAAGGCAAGAAGGCAAGTTCAAAACCAGCCTTAGCAATTTAGCAAGGCCCTGAGAAACTTAGTGAGACCCTATCTCAAAATAAAAAGGACTGGGATGTGGCTCCGTGGTTAAGCACCCCTGGATCCAATCCCTATACAAAAAAAAAAAAAAAAAAAAAAGAGAGAAGAGAGAAGAGAAAGAAAGCAGCTCTGGGAGCTGGATGTGGTGGAGCATGCCTATAATCCCAGCTACTAGGAGGATGAAATAGGAGGATTGCAAGTTCGAGGCCAATCTGGGCAATTTAGTGAGACCCCGTCTCAAAATAAAACAGGTCTGGGGATGTACGCAGTGGTGAGTGCTTTCCTGGCATGTGTGAGGTCATGGCTTCAATCTCCAGTACTTCAAAACCAAACAAGCAAAAAAGCCAAAAACCAAGATCAAACCAAAAACAAACAGCTATGGGTTTTTGGAAAAGCAACAGAGGTGAAGTGTCATGTCTGGGGTGCATACTATCCACCACTTATCAAGGCTGACCTTAATCTTGATGATTAACAAGTGGTATTTGTAGGTTTTGCCATTGTAAAATTATTATTTTTTAAGGAGGGGGAATTAAATTACACCACTTGGTGGGGTCAGTACCTACATATATCACTTAGAATTCTATAGGGAAGATTATTCTCTTCTCGCTCATTTACCTTATTTGTTCTTTCAATCGTTTGTTGATATCACTATACTATCACTCATGAATATTTATAGAATATAATTTAATACTTTGTAATTCAAATTGTCTCAGCTTTGCCCATGGAAGCTCTTTGCAGTTGGCTCCTGTGTTCTTTTTTTGTTTGGTTTGGTTTGGTTCCAGGAATTGAACCAGGGGTGCTTAACCACAGAGCCACATCCCCAGCCCTTTTTAAAATTTTATTTAGAGACAGGGTCTTGTTGAGTTGCTTAGGGTCTTGCTGATTTGCTAAGACTGGCCTTGAACTTGCGATCCTCCTACCTCAGCCTCCTGATCCACTGGAATTACAAGAGTGAGCCATTGTGCTCAACTCCTGTGTTTTTTTGCAGCCTCTCACCCCTTTTTTTCCTCTGAGGACTTCTTGACTTTCTACCATTACAAAATGATTTTGCGTTTTCCCTGCACTAGTCCTAGAATTAGCCATTTCTCAGCTGCAGGGAGCAGGGTGGGTGGTCTCACCTTCTACAGGAGGAAACAGCCATAGGTGGCCCAGACTTCACTAACTGGAATTTCTGCTCTTTTTTGACCAACTGCAGACAGCTAGCAGTCCCACCCTTTCCTCCTAGGGTCAAATGACCCGAGGGGAGCTCTGCCTGGCTTCACTGCCCTCTTAGGGCTCCAGTCCTGAGCCAGCAGGAAGCTTGCCCTTGCCAAACTGCGTGGGCCAGGGCAGAAGGAAGGAGAGTGGGAGGCGGAGCAGCCCATTTGAGTTCTCTTTTCCCCTTTCCTGGAACCTTGCTACTCTACCAAGGAGGAAGAGGGGGTAGGCAGGAGCGGTCGGAAAACATGAAGCAGAATCTTTAAAAGAAGATTGCCAAATTTATGTTAGTTGAAGTTTGGTAAAGATAACTTCATTTGCGAAGCCACTGGGCAATCTACCCTTAAAGTGGAGGCTTCATCCTGACTCTAACTTTGGTTGAGTCTGTTAACCTCTTTGCACCTCCATTTCTTAGGTAAAAATGGGCATGAGAGCGCTTCCTACGAAGTTTGTGCTTAGACGATCAACAAGTCAGACTGAGTGCCACAGTAACTGAGACTTGACTTCAAGTCCAGTCTCTGAAAATTTCCAGTTGGTGACTTGGAGGAAATTACTCAAGCTCTCTCTGCTTCAGTTTCCTCATCTGTGAAACTGAGGGTAGCAACAGCACCTACCTTCAGGGGTTGTCTTCAGTGGTAAAGGGGATCAAACATAGAAAGTAGATGGTAGAACCAGGACTCCCAAACCCCTGGGTTTAACTACTACACTTCTAGTTGTCTCAGGACCATAATGTATACAAAACAACACAGTGTAAAGACAGAAAAGCAATATAACATTGTTAACTGTTTATTTCTGGATTTTCTCTATTTTCTTCATTTTTTTTTGAATTGCCTTTTTAAAATTTTATTTTGAGGCAAAGTCTCAGTTGCTCAGGCTGGCCTCAAACTTGCAATCCTACCTCATCCTCTTCGTAGCTGGAATTACAGGCATGTGCCACCATGCCCAGTTTTCTAAATTACTCTTACAACAGGAAAAAAAAAAAAAGCTGTATTTGATAACTAGATGTCTTAGGATCATTTGTGATGGTCTCCACTTAAGTAAAATCTTTGACTATAAATATAATATATATATTCAAAGATTTTACTTAAGTGGAGACCATCACAAATTATCAAACACATTATCAACTATATATATATTTACATATATATGTATGTCAGATTTAAATAATCTTGGAAACTGTTAGAGATAGGATCATTATTCCCATTTCCAGGTGAGGAAATGAGACAGAGAGAGGTGGAGAGCTGGCTTAAACATGGAATCTCATAGCTATTCAGTGGCAGACACCCCAGAACCACAGGCAGATCTGGCTGCCTACAAAGGTAGCTGCCAAATACTAGGTTGCTGAACCATGGCATGGTGGTGCCCAGGACTTCTCCCAGTTGTCTGAGTGAAGAGGTATGGTGGGAGGCTGTAAGACCTGGGCTCCAGTGGTTTCCCCCCAGTCGCCTCTGTGAGTCTGTTGATTTTCACATTCATGCTCCTAATGGAGAACATGGCTTGGGGGTGGAAAGCCAAGTAGTACTGAGGAGAGTCTCTCTAAGAAGAAATAAAGGCTTCTGCCATAGCCACCATAGTCACTGCTTTTTTTTTTTTTTTTTTCTTTTGTGGTGGTCCTGGGGGTTGAACTCAGGGATGCTCTACTACTGAGTTAGATCACCAGCACTTCTGATCTTACTCTGAGACAGTGTCTCACTATGTTGCCCAGGCTGGCCTCCTACTGGTGATCCTCCTGTCTCGGTCTCCCAAGGTGCCAGGATTATAGTTGTGCACCACCACACCTGGCTACTTGTTTTTGTGGTACTGAGGATTGAACCCAGGATCTTGCTTATACTAGGCAAGCATTCTATCACTGAGCTATACTGCTAGCTATTGCCTTTAAAAAAACTTTTTTAAGTTGTTGATGGACCAATACCTTTACTTTATTTATTTATTTTTATGCGGTGCTGAGGATTGAACGCAGCGCTTCACAGACGCTAGGCAAGTGCTCTACCACTGAGCCACAACCCCAGCCCCAAGGCTTCCATTATGAATGTATCTGATAAAGAACTAAAAATTATAGCATAATTATACAAGATTGTGGGAGGGAAGTGGGTGTGAACCAGCTAAAATCATTATCTATCAGAGCAGGAAGGCAATAGATAATGACGGGCCCTGATAAATTCAGACATAGCTACATCAGCATTTTATATAACAATGTAGAGGTAACCATCAGGCCTGAAAGCAAATGGTTTTAAGTAGTATTCCTTATCTGAGGAGTGGAGAGGCAGGAGGGTTTTGCTTTTCGTCATAAGCTCTACGGACTTATTTGATATATTTTTTAAGCTGTGCATTACATTTTATTTAAAAATTATTATTATTTTGTGGCATGGGGGATTGAACCCAGTAGCGCTCTTCTACTGAGCTACATCCCCAGGTCTTTTTAATCTTTTATTTTGAGACTGGGTTTTGCTAAATTGCCAAGACCAGTCACAAACTTTCCATCCTCTTACCTCAAACTTCAAAGTAGCTGGGATTACCGGTCGTTTCACTGCACGTGGCTTATTTAAAAATGATCCTAGCCAGGCATGGTGGTGCACACTTGTAATCCTAACAGTTTGGGAGGTTGAAAAAGGAGGATCACAAGTTCAAGACCAGCCTCAGCAATTTATCAAGGTCTTCAGCAACTCAAGGAAACCCTATCTCCAAATAAAAAATAAAAAGGGCTGGAGACCTAGCAGTGATGAAGCATCCCTGGGTTCAAATCCCGGTGCAAAAAATAAATAAATAAATAAATAAAATAAATAATAAAAGAAAAGAAAAGAAAAGGAAAAAGAAAAAGATTATATTAAAAGTATAGGCTCTGAAAATGAAATGAAAAACAAAGGCTTTGTGTGTGTATTCATATTCCACCTCCAACAGCTAGGAATCTTGGACAAGTTTACCTAAACTTCAATTTTATCTTCTGGAAAACAAGGAATAAAAATCATACTCACAGACAGGCTGGTATCACATGCCTACAGTCCTCAATCACTAGGGAGGCTGAAGCAGAAGGATCTCAAATTTGAGGCCAGCCTCAGCAATTTAGCGAGACCCTGTCTCAAAGAAACAAAAAAAGGGTTGGGGATGTAGCTCAGTTGACAGAGAACCTCTGGGATCAATCCTTGTATGGAAAATAAGTAAATAAAAAAATTTAAAAATCATACACACAGGGTGGTTCTGAGGATAAAATGAGGCAATGCAAATAAGGCAAACGGGCCAACAGTGGCCGATATTCAACAACTACAATTATTAACCATTGTCATTAATAATAAACCATGGGGCTGGGGTTGTAGCTCAGTGGTACAGCACTTGCCCAGCACGTGTGAGGCGCCGGGTTCGATAATCAGCACATTAAAAAAAATAAAATAAATAAAACAAGATATTGGTCCATCTATTACTTAAAACAACAAACAAAACCAACCAATTGTGCAGGTAATACCCAGGGTTCAGCACATAGTAGGCACTCATAATGGGTAACAGTAATTATTTAAAACCCCAACCCGTGACAAGTCACAGTGCTCCGAGCGAACCCTTAAATATTGATGTGATCACTCATTTATTCATCACTGGGCTCTCTGCCGCAGTGTCCGCGGAGGGTGCGCTCTGCCCTCAGTCCTCCCGCGCCGAGAGGCTGGAGGCGGCAGCTCGCCGGCTCCCAGGTTGCTGATGCCGGGCCGTCACGTGGCGGGGTGGGGGTCTCACTCTGGTTTTACTAGGGCATTTTCCCGGGTCGGTGGAGGGAGCTGAAGCAGGTAGCAGGAGCCGCAACACCCCGACTAGCCCACGCCAAGGGACAGCCATGCTAGGAGGGGCGGTCCAGGACCACTTCAAGGCAAGGACATTCCCGGGCAGGGGCATCTGGAGGAAGATTTGGGATTGGCCGGGAGGCGCAGAGCGGGCATTTCATACAGACCGGAGGGCGTCGCGCTCAGCCTCAGCAAGGCGGGGTGCGCCCCGGGCCCCCAGCCTGGGCGGGGCCAACTCGGGAGCCCCGCCCACCTCTGCAGAGGCCACGCGCCCCGCCCCGGGCCGCGCCGCCCCGCCCCCTCCCGCTTCTGGCAGGTCTGCGGCGGCCGGGGAGCGAGCCGCGCCCCCGCAGCACTGCCGCACCGCCACGCGGGTCGCGGCCGCGGGCCGCGGGCCACGGGGCGGGGCCGGGGGCGGGGCGCTGACGTAGCAGCGCGGCCGGCGGCTGGGGAGGCGGGGAGGCGGCGGCGGGTCGGCCCAGCCCGCAGCTGCGGCGGTCCGGTGTGAGGGCGGCGGCGAGCGGGCTCCGGACCGCCCTCCGCCGCTGCCAAGTTTGTCACTTGGTCCCCTTGTCTGCGCCGGGTTCGGCTAGCGCTCCCCCGCCGCCGCCTCCCCAGCCATGGCCCTGGTGCGGGACGCCGAGCCGGCGGTGGGGCCCTCCCGCTGGCTGCCCACGCACGTCCAGGTGACGGTGCTGCGGGCCCGCGGGCTGCGTGGCAAAAGCTCGGGCGCTGGCAGCACCAGCGACGCGTATACGGTGATCCAGGTGGGCCGCGAGAAGTACAGCACGTCGGTGGTGGAGAAGACGCAGGGCTGCCCGGAATGGCGCGAGGAGTGCTCCTTCGAGCTGCCGCCCGGTGCCCTGGATGGCCTGCTGCGGGCGCAGGAGGCCGACGCGGGCCCGGCGCCCTGGGCCACGGGCTCAGCCGCCGCCTGCGAGCTGGTGCTCACCACCATGCACCGCTCGCTCATCGGCGTCGACAAATTTCTGGGCCAGGCTACGGTGGCGCTGGACGAAGTCTTCGGCGCAGGCCGCGCCCAGCACACGCAGTGAGTGGGGGGCGCAGAAACGGTTGAAGGCCTAACCGGGCGGGGCTGGTGGGGCATCAGGACCCCCAACCTCAGCGAGGCACCGAGCCCCTTGCCTCGCGCTCAAAGGTGTAAACCGACAGACAAGTTGGTTCTTCGCATTTTAGAGTCCTCTCCCCGTTTCTCAAACCGGCGGTGGTGGGCTCTGGGAGGCCAGGGGAGTGAGAGTGGTGACTAGAAGTAGATTGTCAAGGAAAGTTAGGAGTGGAATCCTGAGGCTTTGGGGCTGGGAAATCTTAAGGCCTTCGGGCCTGTCTCCCTTTCCTTGAAGAGGAAGGGAACTGCAGTCACACTGTTCTGCCCTGTGGGGGGGAAGGAACGTGAGGTGTTACCTTCCAGGGAGAGGTTTAAGAGAGGCCCCAGCTGAACCTAGAGATTGCTCAGGACATCTGACTTTTGCCTGTTCTGGGGTGCCCTCCACTGTCTGGTGACGCGTGCATTCCCACTGTCCACAGTCCCTGGCCTGAGCACAGGAGGACCTCTTAAGAAAGGAAACACTTAGGTCAGCTTTCAAGTGATCTGCCTGCTGCCCCGCCCCAGGTGGAGGCAGTGGTGGTTAATGCACAGCAGGAGATCGTTTTTCAGGTGGTTCGCTTGAGAAGGGCCAGTGGGATAATTTATTTTGACAGCATTTAGCCTCCTCCGTGTTAGGATCAAGGCTTCAGTCTTGTAGCACCATTTCCTGTTTTGTGCTTGGGCAGGATCTGGAAGCCAGTCCTCAGGGCTGACCACCTGCTGTGGATCACTGAGTGGTTAACTTGTCAGTGACCTGGGAGGGGAGGGAAAGAGGATGGGAACAGGGCTGTGCCCTAGGTGGGGAGAAGTTGCTTCCAGAGTTTTGCCCAGGGGAATGGCTCCCACTGGATAAAGTAGGGAGGCCTGCTGGAGGAGAGGAATGAGCCTCCAGCATGGTGCGGAACCAAATGAAAGCAGAATTTGAGTAGAAAAGAGTCTGACCTTGAACATTTTTCAAAGTGTGGCTAGGGAAGGGCCTTCCTAGCTGGCTGCAGCCTGGAGTGGGAAGTGGGTTAGCATGGGACAGGTTCCAGGCAGTGCTGTGACCTGACTCCATCTCCCCCTCCGCTGGCCTTCTCTCTTCCTTCCCTCATGACTTGCTGTTTGATTGCTTGGTGTGGGATCATGTGGTATAGCTTGGCCCTTGTTTTGTTTTTTCCTCCCTCTTTCTGTCCTCTCCCTCTTTCCTGTCTCAGGAAGCCCAGGGTGGGTGGGCATGGGGTGAAATGCTCTCTCCTGGACTTCTTGGCCCTTTCTTTTTCAGAGGAGGTATCTGTCCACTGTACCTCTTACCCTCTACCACTCAGTTACTTCGACCAGGCTGGTGAATGATTTATCTGATGTGTGTTGGAAGTTGGGGGGACAAAACAAACAAACAAAAAAAATGGGAGAGTTTCTTTGATTTTTTTTTTTTTTTTTTTCCAGTTCCTGTCCTTGTTTTCCTCTTGGCCTCTGGATCTTAGCTAAGCTGGCCCAGCCTGCAGGTCCAGGTGGGCCTGTTTTCAGCCAAGAACAGTGCTGGGAGAATTTGACCTACCACCCCTTGATCTGAATGAGAGCCTTAATTGACTTTATAGAAGTCATCTTTTCCACCAGGATCGTACCACACCCACCTGGCTGTCTTTCCTCTGATGCACTGACCTGGGTTATTTTTAGAGCCTGGAGTGGGCAGGAGTCGGGTGGGGCGCTTAGGGTGGGCAAAGAAAAAGTTCATGAAATTGGCCTGTTTCTGTAGCTTACTTAGGGGCTGACATCATACCAATTGAGCCAGGGTGAATGCTGCCACTCCTGCTCCAGTCCCTACCTCTGGCTCTAATGGCTACTTCTAGTGGCATTTCCTGGAGCACCCTAGTATGGGCTGCTATGCCAGTGAGTTTGCAAATTGCCCAGTAGGGAGAGGGCTTAGGTGGAGACCACAATGTACCTTCCTCAGCTTTGGATAATGGTGGAAAAGAATAGTATCCACATTTAGCTGTGATGGTCTCAGGGAGATCCTTTGTCCCTGAGAATCTAGGGAAGGGCAGGCTCATGGTTAAGAGGAGATGGCTATGTAGTTGCATCAAATAGGTCCCAGTGTCAAGCTTGTCTCCTTGTGGCAAGCCAGGTAAATTCTTGGTGCCTCAGTTTTCTTATCTGTGAAATGGGGATAATTGACTCATTCTGAGGTCTATGCGAGAAATGAAATGAGAATTCAAGTGAAGCATCTAGTGCAGTCCCTGGGCATGGTAGGGAGGTCAGTGAATGCCAGTAATTGTGGAAGAAGGTTTTGGTAACAATGTCTGGCAGCCCTAGTCTGGAAGACATCTGCTCTGGAAGAGCTTATAGTGTGATGGGGAAGATAGTCAAGACCTTAGAGTCTGGAAAAGCCTCAGGACCACTGTGGTAGATGACAGGAATATGAGTTTCCAATGAAATGACCTAGCCATTCTCTTTGCTGCTGGAGGCTCTAGAACTAGGGCTGGGCTTGTGGTCCTAAGTCAGGCTCAGATCAATCTGTGTCTCCGCAGCCCTCCCTGACAGCCTTGCCTAGAGCTGCCCCTCTTCTGGAGGGAAGGCAGGACAGCACAATGCTGAGAAACCTGGGGACAGGGTTTTATTCCCAGTTCTGTGACTGTCTTGTGGGCAGCTTACTTAATCTGTTTCCTCATTTCTTAAAAGGTCATGATAATAATCATAGTTATACAGATTGAATATGGTACCACCTCTAAAAACCTTAGTATTGTTCATAACACAGAGACACTTTCAAATTGTTAGTGTTGGGTTGCTCTGGAGCCCTGGCTCATTGCTGGTGGTGGCTGAGGTTCTCGGTGCCCCAGTAGTCCCTGAAAGTCCTTTGTCAGTGGGACACTCTTTGAGGTGAGGGTTTTTGTTAGACTTTTCCAAATAATTGAACAGAAGTTCTCAAAATAAAACTTAATGGTGTACACAAGGATACTTAATTAGAATATCTTCTCTGTAGAACTGTGTGTGGACCATCATGGTTCTGCTGGGTTTGACAATCCCAAGAGATACTTCTCTGCTAGAGGCTGGTGGGTTGGGAACACCTGTCCTTGACCCTCTGGGAGCCTTAGTCTGTGGGCATTTGGCAGGTACAGGGCAGGTCCTCTTAGGAAATCCATTCCACAACAGTGAACCTATACTCCCAAAGATACTGACCCTGATCTGCTTCCCCTGGACCCAGATGTGGAGTAAAATCGTCCCAGCCATTAGACCTAGAATCTGGAGGTCTACTGGGTCAATAATTATGGACTGGTCCCTTGGAAAAGCCAAGGCTGTGCATTTGATTTGAGTTGGCACCAGTTGTCTTTTTTCATCACAAAGACTAAAAATCTGTTGTGACTATACAGGTTGCTAATTGAAAGGCTTTGTCAACGCTGAAAGGCTCTGTCAACCCTTTGTCCAGACTGTACCATTGGGGATTTTTTGGGGGAGAGGGAAAGCCCAGGGGTCATGATGTTCTGAGACCTCTTTGAAAAGTGTAGTTTCAAAGGCACTGGGAAGCACCTGAGGGGAAATGCCATCCACGGGCCTAAGGATGGGAGTTCTTGAGGGCTTCTTTCCATCCCTTAGCCTCCAGATGGGCTGCCTGTAACTGTGGTGGGCAGATGACACACGACCCCACCGCCTTCCCTCCCTGGTGTCCAGGTGTGATTCTGCTCTTCAGGAAGAAGCTGGGGCCGCTCAGTTTCCTGGCTTTGGCTTTTGGTTCAACCCCAGGCCTGGAATCGAGCCCTGTGGGGCTTCTGGGGAAGGGTGTGGCTGCACTCTAGCCAGTCATTAGGATGCACAGGCCCCATCTTTCTTGGTTGGGGCCATTTTTATTTGGGTTGCTTGAGCAGCAGCTTCTAGGGAGTCAGGAGGGGTAGGAAGCGTGACTTCTCCGTTGGTCTGGGCAGCTCCTCCTTGCTGGCACAGCAGCTTCCTCTTCCCTCTGCATCTGCCCCGGCCCTGAGCCCTGACCAGGGGCCTGTGGTCAGCTGTGCTGCCTCTGCCCTGCTCCCCCTTCCTGTAGTCAGCTGGGGAGAAGGCGCCATCCCAGGCAACCTTGAGAGCTGTCCTCTTTTTGGTGACAGCTGCCTGTCCCTCTTGTTATTGTTGCCACCCTGATATGTGACGCTCTTCTCATTGCTAAACTGCTGGTCTGGCCCTGTCCAGATGTTTCCCCTGCCCTTCCCACTCAGCTCCAGGACAGATGATTAACACAATGACAGAAACTGCAGTGACTCTGAGGAAGTCAGTCATCTTTTTAAAAATTCTGCAGAATTCCATAGCTCTTCTCCATAGCCAAGCAGTAAAAATGTGTCCACAACTTGGGTCCTTTGTGTTCTTGGCAGTCTGGTCGCTTTATTCTTTCTCTGCTGGCCTCAGGTTGTTTCTTCCCTCAGGATTGAGAGGGAGCTTGGCTCAAGCCCCTCTGTGGAACATGTGGAAACTGAGGCTAGAGGAGGATAGGCAAGGGCATGCCCTCAGCTACTTGGCAGTGGAGGGTATGGCTTTGTTTTCTCCCTCCCTCCCTCCCTCCCTCTCTCTCTCTCTCTCTCTCTCTCTCTCTCTCTCTCTCTCTCTCTCTCTCACTCTCTCTCTCTCTCTCTCATTTTGTCCTGGGGATTTAACCTAGGGTGCATTACCACTGACTACACACCTATACCCTTTTATTTTTTATTTCGAGACAGGATTTTGCTGAGTTGTGTAGGGCCTTGCTAAGTTACTGAGGCTGGTCTTGAATTTGGGATCCTCCTGTCTCAGCCTCCTGAGTTGCTGGGATTACAGTTGTGCACCGCCATAGCCAACTCTGTGGATTCTGTTAAACCCAGCAACCTGCAGAGCTATAGGATTTGGGTTGAAGAAGAGATGACTTTTGGGTCACAAGCTGTCTATGGATAATGCTTGTGGGATTTTGGTGAGATAGGCACCTTTGCTGCTGGCATAGGTGAGGGGACCTTGGGGCTCTCTGCAGACCTGGCAGAGCAGAAGCATTTCCAGAGACAGTTTTGGAGTACTTAGGCAAAGGCCAGGAGTGGACCTTTGGTAGGGGAGGGGTTCCAGAGGAGGGGAGGACATGGACATCTCCCTACATTTTCAGGAATTGCCATATCCAAGAACAGTATTTTGGGATGAAAGTATATCCTTGGAGTTGCTCAGAGTAGACAGAGTCGCAGGGGTAGGCTGTGGTCAAGGGAGGCCTCCTGAGAAGAAGACTGTCTATTGGGTGGCCTTTGGAAAGCCCGTCTGTCATCCCAGCCTTCTGAATCCCCACACCTGGAGCATCATGCACTCTGTTTTGGTGGATTATTATTGTTGCCCTGTTGGTCTTGTGAATCATTATTAAGCTCTTTCTAGGTGTTGGCCCTATCCTAAGGACTCAACTTCTGTTAACTCACCTCAAGTGCTTGAGGTGTAGGCGCTGTCACTATGCTTAATAGCTAAGGAAACATTGGCATAGAGAGGTCAAGTGACTTTTCTAAAGGCACACAGCACATGGCAGAGTCAGAATGTGCACCCAAGCAGTCTGGCCTCAGAGTATATGCTCCTAACCATGAGATTGCATTGCCCATCTTTGTCTTCCACCATGTTTCCCATGATTCTACTCTGCCAGGGCCAGGTGCTTAGCATCTGTCCTGCTGAGGCCTCTTTCCCTCTCTGACATATGTCTGGGGTTAGCTTTGGGGCTTCATAAATGAGACCTGTTTCTTCCTGGTGAGCCCTGGGTTAATTGGGACAAGCATGTTTGGTATGTCCCTGTAGCCGGGTTGTGTCTGTCCCAGAGGATGGGGGTGTTGCCTTCCATCAGGTGTCTCTGAGGGGTGGGGTGAAGCCTGGGAATCTCTGCCTCACCCTGGGTGCTCCCCATTCCAGGGCTTGGGGCATCAGCACATACAAGACTTCTTGACCTTTCCCAGGATGTCACATGCTTGCTTTACCTGACTGAACACTCCTAGCCCTTTGGTCCCTCCTCCTACAGTGATGCAGTCATTTCCTATATTTTTTCTTTTGCTCAACATCTAAAAAGCCATTACTGGACAACTACTATAACCACTGTGCCTAGGTCAATGCTGGGGAGAAAGCAGGAAAAGAAAATGGTTAGCCCTTTCTCTAGAAGGACAAAAATTTATTTGGAATAAGACTTAACCTGGAGGATAATTAGCCTACAGAGCAGCATATAAAAAATCTGAGAGAAGGATGTGGTTGGGAGGAGGGGGAGCTCACCAGGGTTTGAGGGATCTGGGTGGGTTTTGTTGGGGAGGCTGGGCCTTGAATGGCAGATGAGGCCTGGTTGGGGCATGGTGTGTTGGAGGCAGGGAAACTGCCCCTCCAAAAGGGGAGGTGGTGTGGTGGGGCTGGCCCACGAGAGGCGGCAAGGGGGGAGCCAAACTGAGTTTTCTCTGTGCTTCTCTCAAGCAGAAATAGCCTGGCTTTCTTTACTTATTTACTTTTGAGTAGTTCAACTGGTTCAAGATTCTAAAGGTACAGAAGGGTACACCTTGCCCCCATCTTGAGTTACCCAGTTCCTCTCTTCAGAAGCAGCTGACAGTGCCAGCACTCCTGTATCCTCCAATGTTATTTCACGCATACGTAAGCAGATGCGTTGTATGCTTTCCTCTCCCCCTCCCTCTTTGTGTGCCCCAATGCAACGTTCCCAGACGAAGTTCTGTGCTAATGGTTGGCCTCACTTTCCCACACAGGGATATTGTTTGTTTGTTTCTACCTAGGGTCTTAGCTGAGACCTGGAGGAGGGGACCCCCATCACTTTGCTGTCTTTCTGACACAGGGCTGCTGTTTAAGGAGAATATGAGGTTAGGAGCCACTGGGAAGGTGGATGGGTTATGGAGAATTCCTTCCTTCCTCCCCCAGCCGCTGAAGAGCACCTCAGAGAGGTCATCTTCCTGGTTCTTTCCTTCCTCCTAGACGGGGTCACTGCTGATTGGTCTTGGCCACCTGGCTCCCAGGGGGCTGATGACAGCCTGTAAAAGGCCTTTGATAGACAATAAACCCAAATCTTTATGTGTGGCTTGGCCTACTTTTCACAGTGCTTCCCAGCATCACCTCATTTTCTTCTTCCCTGAGGGCAGCAGGCAGAGTGACCGCCATTTTCACAGACATAGGAGTCTGGGGTCTCAGGAGATGGAATGACCTTTTCAAGGTCACATGGCTTGTTTGATTAGCAGCCAGATTTCCAACCTCAGCCTGTGCCTTTTCCCCTGGATTGTTCTGTTGGCCTTACATACTTTCTGGTGCTGACTGGTGGTTAGACTTGTCTCCTGGCATTTTTATAGTCTTTTCTCATGTGGGTGAGCACGAGGCCTCTGGCCCCTTCTGAGGCAAACTGACAGCGACAGACCTTTGGAGCCTACAGCAGGAGGATGAGGATTAGAGGAAATGTTTATGCTTAGGAGGGAGGGGGGCTGACCTGGCTCTGGCAAGTGGGCAAGCTGTACCCCCAGAGGCAGGGCTAACTAATGAATGATGGTATGGGCTCCTTCTGAGGTTGTCCGTGCCAGGCCTGGTGTGGTGCCAGAAGAGGTGATAAGAATCATCTTTGGGCCTGATAAGAGGCATATCCTGTCCTGCGATTGTGTCTGGCTTGCAGTTTTACTGTAGATAGCAAGTTGGAGTGGGTTAGGTTGTGGGTGTTGGGAGACACGGTTTGGCCTGAGGCCCCCACACCTCCTGTCTGCTGGAGTGTGAGACAGACTGCTTGGGTGGAGATTTGGAGGAGAGAGAAGGCATGGGAATGGAGGAGACTTGGGATAAAGGGATTTGTATTTGTCTCCCTAACCCTGAATGTAAAAGTTCTAGTTGGCACTTCTCCCTGTGTTATCACCCCCTCTTTGCAGAGGTGAAACGGCTTGTTTAAAGCCACTTAGTGAGTTCCAAGACTAGAACTAGGCCTCCTGTCTTCCAGTCCACCAGGGTTTTCCCACAGTGCACTTGAAATAATTTTTTTCCCATCTTATTTCTGAGACTGAAGCCAACTCCTGCAAGTTATCTATCTGGTGTTAGGAGGTTTCCTGCCCCCACCTTCTTTCTTTTTTCAAGACAGGTCTAGACTGACCTCAAACTTCTATGCTCAAGCAATCCTCTGCCTCATCCTCCCACATATCTGGGACTCTGGGCATATACTGCCACTCGGCTGTATCTTGGGCCCTGTCCTGGGTTGTGAGAGATAAAAAGTAAATATTGGTCCCTGATTTCAGTAGCAGTGAGACTAGGATGGGGTGGGTCTGCCACAGGCAGCTGTAGGGGCGCCAAAGAGAGGCATCCAAGGGGGCCTTCTGGCCCTCCTGCCATTCCCATTGCTCCTGACCTAGATCAGAATTTTTAAAAAAAATCTCTGTTGTGGACTGTTAGTTGATGCTGCCCTTTTAAAACCAGAGTGCCCATTTTAAAATTTATGATCAGAAATTGCTGCTATGGTATACCGTGTTGCTTGGGTCATATCTGCCCTGTGTTGTGCCAGCTCCATGCTGGCCTCCCTGCCTCACTTGGCTGCCCTGCCCTTTTCCTGGTGACCTTCGCTCTTCCTACAGTGTGGAGTCCTTCAGGACCCAACCTTGTGTTGTACCCTGTAGCGCTCTTCAGGTTCCATTGTAAAGTCACAGTGTGATACTGGAGACTGACTTCCATCTGCCCCGAAGCACCTTTCTGCCCACATTTGCATGTTCAGTCCTGGCACGTGCGTATTCTGTGCCTTCCACCTGGAATGCCTCCCTAACCCCTCCTTACCTTTTCTTACCTACTGTTCAAGGCCCAGTATGAATGGCATGTCCTGTGTACCCCTTTCCAAAATCACCTTGCCACTCCCTTTTAACTTTCCTGTGCACTGTGGAGTTGACCACTCTTTCTTTTTTATGTGACTGTCTTATTTCCCCACAAGATGTGAATGTCACAAGGACACTCTGTTTTGTTCCAGGAATATCCTTGGGGAATGTGGGAGTGGAGGCCTGGGTGAGGCCTCCTCTGGTTGGATGGGATTTCACTGGCAGATTCTCTGGGCCTCTAAGAGGGATGGTGCTGGTGGTGGTGTTGGTGTCAGACTGAGCTGCCAGGATCCCATGGGCTAGGCCTATGCTGGGCATTAGGCAGGTGGGGCTGAGGAACTCACAGGTGAACATAAGGTATAGGGAGTAAAGAGTGGGATCAGGAGTGGGGTGTAGACTTAGCACAAGGAGAAAAGGCCTGCGGTCCAGCTCCGTAGGGGTCCTTGTAAGCCCACTATTGGTCTCTACTGGGACCAAGACCAAGAGGAGAGTGAGCCAGGCCTTCTGAATGCCTCAGTGTGCTCTCCAGCCATCTCCAGTGATTTAGGCTTTTGTTAAAAAAATGACCATAAAGCCATTATCACACAAAACCAGCAGTTCCTTAATAATCATCTAATATCCAGTCCACTTTCAAATTCCCTTGATATCAAAAATCTCTCTTCATGGTGGTTCGTTGAGTCAAGTTTCAAAGAGGTGCTTTGGTTGTACGTCTCCTCGGCATGTGTCTCCCCACTATTCCCGTTCCCTCCTCTTTGTTTCACAGCATCGGCTGGCATGGGAACTGGACCTTTGTCCTTGAGAATGTCACACGTTGGAAATAGATTACTCATCATGCTCTTCACCTTTATTTTCTGGCTCTCCTGTGGCTGTGGGCTGTGATTCTGCATCACTGACAGAGGCACAGAGTAAGTCCTGGATCTTAGCTGTTAGATCCAGCCAGTTGCCGAATGTTCCCCAGCAACCTTCCCCCTGTGGTTTTAGTGTCCCTGATGATTGCCACTTGAATCTCCAGTTCTGTCTTCTCTGTCTAGGGAGGAATCCCCCTGTGAGGAAGACCTTTCACCCTCAGCTCTCTGGTCACTCTGCTGTGTAGATGGCAGGCTGGCACAGCTCAGGACCAGCAGGACTGGGATTCTTGGCTGTTATTTTTCATTTTGGTATGACTTTCAAATTAAAAACCCATCCTGCCTCATGATACTGTCATGGCACCAGTCTCTGAAAGCTGCAGGCCTTTTGAAAACGTGATTTCATCTGATAGCATCGCTTGAAACGGCTGACTGCTGGCCAGGAGTGGCATTCGGGGGCAGGCCATGTTACAGGCAGGTGTCTTGGTGTGTTCCCCAACATCTGCTTTTTGAGACATGTCCCTTCTCACTCTGGAACTCTGCAGTCTCCTGTTTATGTTAACTCTAGGGAAGGCGGTTGGAGGGCAGGGCTAGACCAGAACCATGTCAGTGTTTTCCCTTCTTCACACTAGCCCCTGACTTTGCTTGAAGAAGGTTCTCATGGCAGCACAAGGGCCACACAGTCCTGGGCATCTTGGCTTCCTTTGCCTTTGGGTGGGGTTTGACTCCTCCCTCTGTCAACTTTATAGACCCCTGTCCCCTGCACGGAGGTGGCTGTTACCTTAGTTAAGGTCTGTCTTTGAAGAGGCAGGAGCAGCATTTGCAACCAGGAGCAACTGCAGACCTGATGGGTGTGGCCTCAGCAGGTGAGGCTTAGATGAGGACAAGCCCCAGGAAGTTGGAGTTTGTGGATTGCGGGGGCGACATCAAAACAAGCTCCTGCTCCCCCAGCTGGCAGGTGCTGTGCTGTTTTGGGTTCTCCAGAGTCACCATTTTTAGCATTAGGATATTTGAGGGTCTGCCTGAGCACCCTGGGTTGCTGCCACCAGGCCCTGCATGCTCCTGAGTAGGAAATAGAAGCAGCACCTGGCCTCTGCTTTGAGCCTCAGCCTGGTGCCTAACCTCACCTTTGCTGAGCTGGCTCCCTCCGGCTCGCTCGGGTGGGCCTTCTCAGCTGTTTTTGTGCCATGGTCCCCTTTGGCATCTGGAAAAGTATATGGGCCTCTTGGAATAAGGTCTCTAAATAAAATCACAAAATACACCAAAGATATTGAAGTATATTTATCAATATATTAAATCATTTACTAAAGAAATGTACTTTATTATTGTTTTAAATAACGTGACCTAGTTGTGGCCTAATAATTTTACAATTCAGAGTGATCACAGATATTTTGTGACATCCATAATAACTAATTCCACATGAAAATGGAATTAGTAACAATTGGTAACAACCTTGTAGGTACTACTACTATACTGTTACTGTTGCAAAAACTCAGTAGACAGGCTAAATTTCAGTTAGAGATTAGGGGAAATAAAGATGTAGCTTTATTAGTAACACACACCCCTACCCTAGAGACATGAGATGACTTTGGATTCCTTGGTTGGTCCTGGGGCTGTGTATGGCCGTACTTGCAGAGGGAGGCAGTGATGAAGGTCCAGAGCTCTGGAGCAGAGAGCCTGTTGTAAAGTCATTGCTGTCTTGCTTCCTGAACAGCATGTGGCTTACCCCTGTGGACTTTTTTGAACCTCAGTGTCCAAAGCTCACAAACATGAAAGCTGATAATTGTGTGCTGGCCCTGTCTGAGTGCTCTGCACACAATCCCATCAGTATTCACAGTGTTCTTGTGAGAAGGGACACCTCTTACCCCCAATTTATAAATATGTGAGGAAACTGAGGCACAGAGAGGTTAGCTAGCCTGCCCATGCTCTCATGGTGAGTGATGGACTGGGGTGTAAGCCCAGGTAACCTGGCTCCCCAGTGCGTGCTTCTGGCCATTCTCAGGATCTGTCTGCCTCTCATCCTGACCTCTGAGGGTTGTTCAGGGAGTTAAGTAGGATATAATTTGGTGTGTCAAGGGCTTAGTATAGTGTGTAGCTCATGAGTGCTGAGTGAGTGAGGTCTGTTAGTGCGATCTTAGCTTGGAGATGGGGCTGAGGAGTCTCACAATTATAGAAGGCCTTCCTTTGAAACTCCCCACCCTCCTCGAGCTTGGCAACTGTGGCTCCTTCCCTCTGGTGGCTTCTGTCTAGGGGTATAGTGGACGGGGATGGGGGATGTGCTCTTTGGGAGTTCTCACTCTCGTGGGTGAGAACCTGGGTTTGTCATGAAAGGAACAACCAGAGAGCACTTGGGAACAGGGACAAACAAGTTCCTGTAAGTTCTTAATTTGTTGGTTCATTGAACAAATATTTAAGTGTCCCCTGTTAAGTGCTGGGAAAGCAGAGTAAAGCAGAGGGCTCCTGCCTATAGAGCAGGAGAGGACAGATGTGTGCATGCACCCATGTTGCAGTGGGGGGTGTGTACATGGGTGCACACACGGGGTCTGGTTGTGGTAAGTACAGTGAAGAAGTAAAATAAGATAAAACTGTGGTTGTAGCTGAGCAATCAGGGAAGGCCGAGGAGGGCCACTGAAGGGAGACCTGACTGGAGTGAGGAAGCGACTGCAAGATCTGGGCCGGCGTTTCAGACAGAAGAAACAACACATGCAGTGGCCTCGAAGTGGGACACACCTCATGGGCTCAGGGACTCCAGGAGAGGGTCCCTGTGGTCTGAGTGGAATGAGAGATGTAGAGAGTCCTGTGAGTGGAGACCTAGAAAGTGCTGAGGGGTGCAGTGTGAGGTGCCCTGATTGCCTGTGTTTTCTGGGTGGAACACTTGAGCAACAGGGTGGCGAGTACGCAGGGAATTAGAATGCCAGCAGGCTGGCATGGGTGGGCTGCAGGGAGATAGTGCAGAGAGGGGCTGAGTTCTGGAGATGATATTTTATCTTTATATTTTATCTTGAGATGGAATCTTGCTAAATTTTCTGAGGCCGAACTTGAACTTGTGATCCTCCTGCTTCAGCCTCCCAAGTAACTGGGATCACAGGCATGTGCTACGTGCATCCAACCAGTCCAGAGTTGATTTTGGGTGTGAGGGGGGACAAAAAGAAACAAAACTGGTTCCTAGGTTTGGGGTCTGGAAGTGATGGGTGAGGGCTTAGAAAGAGGCACTAAGAATTTTGGACTAAGAAGTCAGGGTGCATCAGGTGTGTTCAGGCCAGTGGCTGCAGTGCCTCATAGCTCCCTCCCCCATCTCTGACAGGATTCACCTGGCACTCGCATGGGTGATTTTGGCAGCTGCCAGGTTGGTTCTCCCCGGGTGTTAGGCTTCCCTAATTATGCCATGTAACATCTGTCAGTCCAGCTGTGTTTCCTGGGAAATGGGTGGGGAGCGGGGTTTGAGGGCCTGGGAACCCTATGAACAGGAATAAATAGCTAGGGCTGTAATCTTGGTAACAGTCAAGCACCATTGTTACCTTTCCATCCTCATCCCACTTTTGTCCTCTGCTTCTGGGGTGGGGATGAGTCTGAGGACTGAGTCCCAAGTCCATCCTGGCCTGTTGAACATTGTCAGGCAGACGAGCTTGGGGGAGGAGTTTGAATTGAAGAGGGAACCCTTTAAGGGCTTTCCTATATGGCCCATATTCCCAGAAATTCTGGGCTTTCATGGCTTCTGGGGCAGATTGGCCTGCTCTTGACAAAGTTTTGAGGGGTTGGGGATAGGACAAACTTGGATCATGCCAACTTTTGAAGTGGAGGGTCTGGTCCTCACACCCATCCCTGTGCCTCTTCAGGGGTCAGTGATGAATATCCAGGCCCTTTCTAGTCCATCTCTCAGAGCACCCATAGGCAGGAGTATTTACATTCACCTTTGTGAGTGATGCTAAGCCTTAAAACTTAAGGACATGGGCTTGGAGTTGGGCATCTTTTGTGTCCAAATTCTGACTTACTAGCTGTGTAACTTTTGTTGCTGTGACCAAAATATCTGACAAGAACAACTTAGAGGAGGGAAAGTTTATTTTGGCTCACAGATTTGGAGGTCTCAGTCCATAGATGGCCAACTCCATTGCTCTGGGCCCAAGGTGAGGAGGGACACCATGGCTGAAGGGTGCAGTGGAGTAAAGCTTCTCAGCTCATGGAAGCCAGGAGGCAGAGAGGGGAGGTAAAAGGGGCCTCAGGGCAGATGAACCCTTCCAGGGCCTATTTCCAGTGACCTACATCCCCTAGTTGTATCCCACCTGTTATCACTCAGTCAGTCCATTCAAACTAGGTTGATATGATTAGGTTACATTTGTCATAACCTCATCATTTCTCCTCTGACTATACCTGCATCAGCACAGCAGCGTTTAGGGGAAGCCTCATATCCAAATCATAGTATTAGCTGTATGACCTTAGGCAAGTTAAAAACCTCCTTGCAACTTAGTTTTTAATCTACAAAATGGGTATAGTGGTTCCTATACCCTGTGGGTATCCTGGACCGTGGGTTAAGAGAGGTTCATAGTTGAGCACTTAGTGAGCACCCCATAAGATTAGCTCTGGTTATTTTCTAACCCATTGTGTGTGTCCCTCCACTTGGTGTGGTCCACAGGCAGCAGCAATGTGGGCCTTCCTGGGAGCTGGGCAGAAATGGAGCCTCACAGGCCCCTTTGAGGGCATCAGAACCTGTATTTTCATAAGACCCAGTGGTTCTTTTGCAGTTTGAGAAGTGCTGATGCATCTCTCCTGAAGACATTATTTTCAGGTTCAAGGAATTTTCTTATTTTCCATTTCCTGTTGGTGCTCATCATGTCTTGGCTACAGAGGCATGTGGGAAGCCTAGCTAATCCTCATCTTCATCAAAATGCTGTTCACTGAGCACATGTGGCCTGGGTCTTGGAGAGTCAGGTGTCCCAGATGGGGTAGGTGGATACAGGTGAGCAGTTTGGTACCTGCAGTGGAGGTTTGTGGCTGTATGTTATAAGGGCTGGGGAACCTGGGCTTTGACAACCCAGTGGGTGGCAGGGGGATTTTACTAGGGTAGAAGTACTATCTTTCCCCCTGTCTTGGTGAGAATGTTATTTCAGAAGTGTTTTGTGGAAATGAGGCCTAGTTTCTCATAGCACTCTTTATAGAGGTGCTTAATGATGCCTGGCCCTCCCCATGTGTATCTTTCTCTGTCAAATTGCCTCCTCCTGGGGAGAGATGGGCATTTTTAGGGTCAGTCCTCTCAAAAAAAGCATGTTCTAGGGACTTGGGAAGGCAAGCCTTAGACCGCCACAGAGTGACACTGATTTCTCCTGGGTTCTACCAGAATATCCTTGAGGATAAAGTCAGGTAGACCAAAAGTTGATCTCTGACCTGTGAAATGATGTAGAGCAGGTAGGGACCATCCCACTGTGGTTCCCACATGGCATTGAGGAGCCTCTTGCTCTTTTTAAGACTATTTTTAAAGACATTTTTTAGTTGCTGATAGGCCTTTATTTATTTTTATGTGGTGCTGAGAATTGAACCTAGTGCCTCACACATGCTATGTGAGTGCTCTACCGCTGAGCCACAACCCCTGCCCAACCCCTTGCTCTTAAAAATATAGATTTCCAACCTGGACCTTATAGGTTAGTAAATTTTGGCATGTTTGTGTGTGATGCATGATGCATGACAGATTGGGGGTCCCCTCTGTAGAACTCTAAAGATAAGAGCTCTGTCCTGTGAGCCACCATCTTCTAGTAGTTGTATACTGGGGTCTTGGTTAAATCCTGATTGATTTTGGCTGGGTCTCAGCTCTGAATGGGAGCAGTGGGTCAGGCCTCAGCTTGGGCCCTTTGGTTCCTAGGGCTATAATGGCCCAGCCAGGCAGGCTGGGGAAGGCTCTGGGGAGTGGGTTCGTGGGAGGAACAGAAATGTCAAAATGCCAATTATCCTCAAGGATATTCTGGTAGAACCCTGGAGGAAACTGGTATCACTCTGTGCCTGTCTAAGGCTTGCCTTCCCAAGTCCCTAGAACATGCTCTTTCTGAGAGGACTGACTCTAAGAGGCTATTTCTTCTCCTAGAGGACCATCTCCCCTGTGGCCAGTCCTGGGGGACGAGGGTGGTATTTGTTAAAGGAACTATCAAATTGCTTTGAAGGCCAGACAGTGCTCAGAGTTAGGGATCAAGAACCAGAGTCCTGGAAGGCTGTCAGGGAGAAGGCAGGACTGCCTGGAAGCAGCTGCTGGAGGCTGGCTTCTGAGAGAGCAAGGAGTGAATTGCTGAGGGATCCTGACAGTTCATGGCTTCTGTCTTGCTTTGTTTCCTTACTTTGGAGCTGTGTGCCCCAGGGGGTACTCAGTGAATATCCACTGGGACCACAGTCCAGCTGGGGAGAAACACCCCAGGAGCCCAGGAAGTGGATGGTCATGGACAGAGCACTGCCCAGTCTGGGTGAGTTGGGTTCAGAATGTCTGGCCAGGTCAGAAGGAGGAGGGATTGGATCAGACCAGGATGGTGGCAGCTGAGAGCTTCCTGGAAGAGGAGAACTGAACTGTCACAGGACCCTATGGTTGCATTCCCTGCTGGAGCCTCAAGGATGAACTGCTTGGAGCCTGGAGCTCATTTACTTGTGGCTCTGCTGGGGGTGGGACTCTGTAAAGACTGTCTCCAGCCACCCCACAGGGCTCCTTGTCTCTGTCAGCAATGTTTGTAGCTCCCTATACCCAGGGGACTGAGTGCTGCAGTGCCTGGCAGGGTTTGGGGGTGGGGTTGGGTGACTTTCCAGTCTACAAAGGAGGAAGCAGGAGCTTTGGTTGTGGTGGGGGGTGGGCCTCATCTAGGAGCTATTGGCTATATGGCCTTGCCACCTCAGCCCGAGTAGGTCACACTTTTGCTCTGACCAAGTCCTCTGGGAGCCTGAGGCCTGGCAGGGTTCCTTTCAGTCCCACCTGGAGGGGTGAGCAGAGGGAAGGGGTGAGTCAGTTGGGAGGCAGAGGAGCCACAGTGTCTGGGGTCCAAAGAGGCCTTCGCCATTCTCAGCCTCACTCTGTTCTGAGGACAATCCCAGAAATAGAGGAAAGCCTTTTTGCCTTTCTGGCCTCCGTGGCCCTTCTGAAAAGCATCCAAAGGAAAAGCCGAATTCCTAGGGAAAGAGGAGGAAAAGGGGAAGTGACCACACAGGGTAGGGTGGAGGATCCTTGGGGAGGCCCCAGCCTCAGCCTGGGCTGATGATGCCTCTGCCTTCATCTGGGCGAGGGAGAACAGAGTGGCCTGTCTGTGGCTCATAGTAGGTGCTCCTTATAAAAATTTCAAACAGGACAGAAGTAGCCAATGTAGGAAGTGATAGTTCTCTGCAGCCTCACCCCCCTCCGCCCCCCCAGGTAACCTCTGTTTCAGCTGTGTGTGTGGAATGTGACCAGCTGGGGCTGAGTGCCTTGACCTTCATGCCGCAGCAAAGGAGGTCAGTGTTGCTGATTCCAGTTACTCAGGGGAGGCTTGGTTGAATTGGGGCTGGAGTCCATAAACCTCTTTTGCTCCACATCCCTTTGCTCCACAGCATCTTCCTGTGCTAAATGTGGCCCATTCCACATTTTGGGAAAGTGACTAGAATGTGGTCTTTAAAGATTTAAAGGGTCTGGCTAAGGGCAGACATTGGGTTGAGAGGATAGGGCAAGAAGCAGATGTAACTGGTGGATCTTTCCCTTCACTTGTCCTTCTATCCCAGATGTCCCCACATGCTGTCCATCATTCTGGCTGCCTTGGTGTACACTCCTGCCCCTGTGTATCTGGACTCATGAGAGGCACATGCTCTCTGAACATGGAGAGCTCTACCCTTCCTGCTCTACCACTGTTGCCTTGCCTGACCTGGCCTTCCCAGAAGCTGGGAGGGAAAACCAGCAGCCCAGACTCACTCTGCTGAGGCCATCAAGTGTTCCCCAAGGAGGGCACAGAGAGTAGCTCAGGGTGAGAGTCATAATGACTCTTCTAAAGGGAGGCAATTTGGAAGTGCCCTTGGGACGGCCTTAAAAAAAAAAAAAAAAGTATTAAACAAAAAAATTGCCAGTACTACCAAGTCCTTGCTATGACTTAATTCTGGATATTTGGATGTGTAGGGACTTTTTGTACAAAGGACTCTCCTCTTAACCCCCTGTGTCCCCCAGAATCCCAGGGAGCTGGCACTGTATGGTAGGTGGATCCCAGTGAGGGATAGCCACCATACTGCTACTGAGGAATGTGTGTGCATCAAGGGACTTCGAGCCCTTTGATGATCAAACTGACCACCTTTGCCAGGCTTTATTTTGCCTTCATGCTTGATGGGCTGGGTCTGGAACTCATGGCAGGTGGAAAGCTTTCTGTTGGGCACTTGAAGGCACACTCTAATAGTGTGGCTAGCAAGGACTGGACACTTCTCATTCCTGGTACGTGATCCTGTTTCCCTTGGAGGAGGCCCTTGGGATCTCCTTTTCATGCCTGGTGTTCAGAAATCTCATAATGAAAGCTGGGCACAGTGGTGCACACTTATATTCCCAGCTATTTGGGAGGCTGAGGCAGGAGGATTTCAAGTTTGAGTCAGCCTGGGCACATAGTGATATCTCATCAAAAAGAAAAGAAAGGAGAAAGGGATCTCAGTGACATAGAGGGTATGGGTACATTTTTATTCATTGTGCTGCATACTTGGTGACCATTTGTACTGGCACTGATGTTCAGAAAAACTTTCTTGTATTATTTCTCTTTTTTTTTTTTTATTTTTTTTATTTTTTATTTTTTTATTGTAAACAAATGGGATACATGTTGTTTCTCTGTTTGTACATGGCACAAAGGCATACCATTTGTGTAATCATAAATTTACATAGAGTAATGTTGTTTGATTCATTCTGTTATTTTTTCCCTTCCCCCCACCCCTCCCACCCCTCTTTACCCTCTATACAGTCCTTCCTTCCTCCATACCTTGTATTATTTCTTAGTTTATTTTTTATTTTCTCTGTTTTTAAATTAGTGAGTTTTTTATAACACAGTTTTAGGTTTACAAAAAAAATTAGTAGAAAGTATATGAGTCTCATACACCCCTGCAGCCTCCATTATTTCCTTCCCATACACCCCACTGTCCCAATTGTTTCCTCTTATTAATGTCTTACCATAGTGTAGTAGGTTTGCTACGAATGATGGGTCAACATCAGTACATTGTTTTTACCTAGAGTCTATAGTGTACCTCAGGGTTCACTCTGTGTAGTGTACATTCTGTGGGGTCTGACAAATGTAAAATGACATGTATTCACCATTTGATAATGTCATTCATTATTATTCTACTGCCCTAAAAAGCCCTGTGCTCTGCCTCTTCATCCCTTTCTCCCCGTCTTCAAGCCCCTGGTAACCACTCATTTTTTTATTATCTCTGAAGTTTTGCCTTTCCAGAATGTCATATAGTGGGATCATGTAAGTATGTAGACTTTTCAAACTGGCTTCTTTTACTTACACATTTAAAATTCTTCCATGTAAAATATAAATTTAAAAAATCATTCCATTTATTTTCATGGCTCAACAGCTCATTTCTTTTTCTCATTGCATAATATTCCATTATCTGAATGTACCAGTTTATTCACCTACTGAAGGGCATCTTGGCAGCTTCTATGTTTTGGTAATTATAACTTAGTTATAATTACATCATGTGTAGTCTTTCTGTGGGCATAGATTTTCACCTTGGTAGGATAAATACCAAGGAATGCAATTGCTCCTTGTATGGCAAGAGTATGTTTAGCTTTCTAAGAAGTTCTCAATCCATGCACAACACACCTTTCCCGGTAGGGTAGACTTCCCTCACTCTGCAGCAAGATCTGGTGTGTTGGGGGTCTCCCTTTGTGTCTCCCTGGCTTGGAGTCTCCCCTCTCCTCTGTCTGCTTCCTATTTTACCACAGCCCTACTCTTCCAAGCTGTAGATTGGGGTTGTGTTGGCTCCCTCAGGAGCTACTTGTGAGGTGTGAATGGGAGTGAGGTGTGACATCCATGTGGCTTGGCAAGTGAGGGTTCCTCCTCTCCCTGGGTCCATTGCTTCAGGTCTTTTGCTGTTCTTATTTGCCCCTCTATCTCAAAAGGTGTTCCTGGCAAGACTCAGGGTGAGTCAGTGTGTGGGTGAGGGGTGTGTGTGTACTAGCATTCCAGTGTTCCTGGCCCTGGGCCTCTGAGTGAGCTGTTCTTTTCTGGTGGCTCAGAGTAGTTCTTTAGCTGGGACTGGCCAGAAGAGATGATGTAAACCGGGGGAAATGTGGATAGGTCTATGTATCCCAGAGGTGTGGATATATGGCAGTCCTTCCCAGACCCAGCTTCACCCCTCTGGGCTTCCAAGTTTCAGAGGGGATGGGGCAGCATGGGTTCTCTGAGCAGAGGGAAGGTGCTGGTAGGTGCCCTGCTTAAGTACACCCAAGGACCTTACCCCACTCAGGACATGGTTCTCTCCATGGAAAAGTTGGGACAGTTTCTTATCTTGTGTGACTTGGAAGCCCAGGCTGACGTGTCAGAGCAGGAGCCCTTGGGGAGGCTCTGTGAGGTGCCTGGCACTGGGGGGAGCCAGGCGCCCTGAGCCTGTGACCAGAGCTCTGCCCACCCCCACTTCTCATAGGTGGTATAAGCTGCACTCCAAGGCGGGCAAGAAGGAGAAAGAACGTGGAGAGATCCAAGTCACCATCCAGTTCACTCGCAACAACTTGAGTGCCAGCATGTTTGATCTGTCCATGAAGGACAAGCCACGGTCCCCCTTCAGCAAGCTCAAGGATAAGATGAAGGGCAAGAAGAAGTTTGAGCTGGAGTCTTCCTCTGCCATCCTCCCAAGCAGTGCCCTAGAGGACCCGGAGCTGGGCAGCCTGGGAAAGATGGGGAAAGCTAAAGGCTTTTTCCTCCGAAACAAGCTGCGCAAGTCGTCCCTGACCCAGTCCAACACCTCACTGGGCTCAGACAGCACCTTATCCTCGGCTAGCGGGAGCCTGGCCTACCAGGGCCCTGGTGCCGAGCTTCTTACCCGCTCTCCCAGCCGCAGCAGCTGGCTGTCCACTGAGGGTGAGGGAGCTGGGGCCACATGTCCTGGGAGGGAAGGGAGGGCTGGCTCTCCCCCTGGTGAGGAAGACCTGGGACTGGGAAATGAGGCTCCCCTGCCTTGCTAACTCCAGGTATGTCTCCTTTTCAGGAAGGGATTCTACACAGTCTCCCAAGTTGCTGTCTCACAAGAGGACCTACAGTGACGAGGCCAGCCAGATGCGTGTGGCTCCTCCCCGGGCCCTTCTCGACCTCCAGGGCCACCTCGATGCTGCCTCCCGCTCTTCTCTCTGTGTCAATGGGAGCCACATTTACAACGAGGAGCCCCAGGCCACCTTGCGGCACCGCAGCTCCATCTCAGGCCCCTTCCCACCCTCCAGCTCCCTGCATGGTGTATCTTCCCGGTCCTCTGAGGAGGCGCCTCGGTCCATGGATGACTCCTGGGGTAGAGGCAGCCGTGGCACCAGCAGCTCAGAGGTGGCACCTGGACAGGAGGACTTGGGCACTCAGACCAAAGTACTGGCCACTGGGGCCAGCCATTCTGGAGAGGAGGAAGGGGTCCGGCCTCCAGAAGGAAAGCCAGTCCAGGTCGCTACACCCATAGTAGCTTCCTCTGAGTCTGTGGTGGAGAAGGAGGGAGCTCGGAAGGAAGAGCGGAAGCCCCGGATGGGCCTCTTCCACCATCACCACCAGGGGCTAAGTCGGAGCGAGTTGGGACGCCGTAGCTCTGTTGGGGAGAAGGGAGGTCCTGCCCTGGGGACCTCCCCCCACCACTCATCCAGTGGGGAGGAAAAGGCCAAGAGTAGCTGGTTTGGCCTGAGAGAAGCCAAGGAACCAACTCAGAAACCCAGGTACGTTCTTGGCAAGACTAGCTTTGCTCCTTGGGGAGTATGCTGAGGTGTTTGCTGCCTGGGACTGGGGGCAGGGATCAAACGTGACCCTTGGGCAGGCTGCTGGCTTTGCATGGTTAAGTGGGGTACCCTGCTTCCCTAAGCCAAGGCTCCTTCTGTGCACACGGACACAGGTAAGTTGCAAGGTCACAGTACCCTGAGGGTCCTGTGGATGGAGGTTGTCTGCGTCCCCGCTGCCCGAGTTACCATGCCCAGTTCCTAAGGGAGGGGGCAAATAGGAGAAAATCAAGGAGGGGTCATCTTTAATGGATTCTTGGCTTCCTCACCTCTACCTTTTGCCCTCTTGCCTCAAGGTGAGGAAGCCTTGGCAGGTAGAGAGGTGGGGACAGGGGACCGCACCCTCAGACACTCTGCCTTTGTCAAAGCCAGATGACTTCAGCTGCCCTGCTGGCTCTGGGATCTCTTCCCACTAAGACATAGGGTTAAACAATTGATGCTTTTCCTTCTCCTTACTCCCAGTTTTCCCTAGCAAGGCAAGAGGCCATGGTAGCTCCCCTGAAATCTATAACTCCTACCCCCCACAATTCTTGGAGATCTCTGGGGCTCAGGCCCTTTGTAGTGTCTCATGGTCCTGAGGTATAGCCCTGTCAGAAGTGCTGATAACAGTTGCTGTCTTTTGATTGTGCCAAGTCCCTCAGTTTGGGCCCTGGGCAGAGCCCTTGACCCCCACCCTGGCCCCTTTATGGCCTCCTTGCTCTGAGCCAGGGGAGGCTGCTGCATTGTCTGGCAGGACCCAGGGAGGGGTTTCAGATGTAGGTCACAGAAGCTTGTGTCCCCCTTCCCAAGGGCCTGGACCTGCCTAGATGGCAGTGTCAGTGGTAGCCACAGCCAGTGTGGCAAGACCAGTTGTTTCATTCCCTCAGCAAACCTGCCCTCCCCGCTGGATGGATGTAGGGGCAGATGGGAAGACTGGGCCAGAGGTGGAGTCAAGAGATAGGGAGAGGGAGGACCCTACACCTGTCCTCCAGCAGAGGGGAGAGAAGTACTATAGTCTTGCTTTTTCTCTTTCCCTTTGAAATTCTGAGTCTCCTGAGGAGGAGGGGGTGAGGTGCAGGGACTTCCTGGGTTGGGGCCAGGCTAGCTGGCAGTCCTCTTTAGAGGGTCACAGGCCAGGGGTGTTGGGGCTGGATTAGTCTCAGGGTGATGCTACCCTTTGCTTCCCCTGCTTAGTACAACTGGTTCTGTCCCTTCTACCTGGCCCCTGCTCACCAGTGCCTTGGGGACTACTGGCCATCTGTAGCTTAGGGGATGCTTGGGAAGAATGGGGTGGGCCTTTGTCAAGTTCCCAGGCTGAGCCCTGTGGTCCTGTGACAGCCAGAGGTATCTGGTGGTGCAGGGAAATGTCAGGAGATCTGGACAGGGCATTTGCTGGGAGGAACTGGGGGCATGGGGCAGACGGGCACAGACTGTCGGCTCTGTGCTGCTGTCTGTAGGGTGTCTGGGCCTTTTTTAGGGCAGGTTGGATACTTGGGTCATCTCTGTGAGATTGTAGGCAAGAACTCAAGCTTTGGGCTTAGACTCCTGGAGACTGACTGTGAGTGATATTGGGTGGTTGTTAACTCCTGGGATACCTCCAATCTCCATTTTCCTTTAGCTTCCCCATGTCTTCTAATGACCTTTCAGAGTCTGGAGAATTTGGGTCACTGATGGATGTAAGGAAGCTGAGGTTCTGCTCACACTGGAATCTTGAGCCTTGGTCTCAGCATGCTGGAGGGTTCCCAGGGATCCCTGTCCTCCTTGGGATCATTTTCAGGTAGCAGCTACAGGGCGGGCCCTGAGGCTGGTGCATCTGGGCAGGTTGGAAGGTACTGTTCTGGTTAAGTGCCTGGCTTGGAGAGACAGAAACTTCCCCAGCAGCAGCACCCTGCCTCATATGCCCTGCAGGAAGGGGAAGCCTGACCTGTAAGGAACATTTTTGATTCGGACTTGGAATGGTTGCTTAGGGCTTCTGAGGAGAGGTGGGACAGCTCACAGCAGCCACAGGCTGTAGGCTAGACCCAGAACTGCAATAACTGAATGTAGCTGCAGGATCTGCAGCTGGGACATGGGGAGCCTGTTCATAGACCTAGGGTTTGGGGTGCCTCTGCCCTTGAGGCTACTGTTGTAGATTGCTGGGTGTTCCTTTCGAGCAAGGGCAATGGCGCCCTCTAGTGCTCCCACGTGGCATCAGTGCCCCACGGAGAGGCCTGAAGCAGAATGTCCACAGGCAGTGCTGTTGCTGAACACAGTGATTGGTAGAGAAGGAATGGAGGCTGAGGAGCCGAGGAGCCCCTTCTGAGGTGACGCTATCTGTTGGTCTGGGGCTGTTATCCTAGTCCCCTGCTTGTGTGGAGGAGGGACAGTGAGAGTTAGGTAGTTCAGACTGACCCCCATCTGGGCCATAGGACTCACCACTGCTCACTGGCCCTGCTGTAAGTCATTTGCACTGAGCAGTTTAGTGTGTGCTTATCCTCAAGTGCACACGTTAAACCTGCCAGTGCCAAAGTAGATTGTTTCTGTGCTTATTCCTCATTTTCCTTTTGTTCCCCATCCCCTCCCCATCAGGTTAACCCTAGAACTTTGAGCACAGAAAGGAATCAAATGCAAATACCCCTCCCAAAGTGTCGGGGTGTAAGTTTGGAACAACAGAGAGGCAGTTGAGTCATTACAGTGACCTTTGGCACCTCTGCCTGCCTCTCCTCAGCCCCTCCCCAGATGTGGGGGACAACAGGTCCCTGTGGGCCTGTGATGTACTGTGGCTGCTGGAAGGGCACAGTATCTCTGACTGTGTCCTGGTGGTGTAAATGAATAACTGTGATGTGTGCCCAGTCACTTAGGAGTCAGTCAGGCCTTCTGTCCGGTTTGTGTCTAGTTTCCTGGCATAGTTACTATATTAACAGTGTTTTGGTGTGGAAGAAATGATGTAATCTCCCTACTTATAACTTATAAGGGCTCTGTCTGTTACTCATTGTGACAGATGATGGGAGAGTATGTGCTCAGCCTTCTGGTCAGGTTTCTTGGACACTGGGGCACATCTCCAGAGGAGGCCATGTCTGAGGAAGGATGGCTGAAGTGCACATTGGCTGGGGCTGGGTGTGTCTTGAGACTGGTTTGGCCCTTGGGGGACTGCTTTGTGGAAGGCCTGTGCAGATCCTCTTTTGCCACCTTGGGACTAATGCATGGGACAAGGACACAAATTCATCTCAGCCTAAGGATGAGGTGGCTAATAGTGAAACCTGCTCCTAGCTAGAGAGGTGGTAGAGGTTTGGTGTTTAGGTCAGCGGCAGGGCTGGGGGTGTGGCTCAGTGGTAGAATGCTTGCTTAGCAGGTCTAAGGTTCTGGGTTCTAGCCCCAACACTAAAAAAAAAAAAAATTAAAAAAAAAAAAAAGGCATTCTATTCACCTAAGTGAATAATAGGTGATTCACATTAAGTGGCAAGTTCAGCCAGTAGTCCCAAGTTCCTGCATGCCCTAACATTTTATTCCCCCATGTTAAAGGGGATTTCTGATTTCTTGCCCCAACATTTGACTCTAAATGAGAAGACAAGTCAGCACATATTTTGCCCCCATTGTTTGGGGGTGGCCAGTGCAGTGGGTTCCAAGACTTAGAGATTTTTTTCTCTGGTCTCAGAGGACAGCCTCCGGAGGTGACCATACAAGGAAATGTGCTTCTGACCTGTGCCAGGTAGACTGGTAGGGAGGAGATGTTTTAAAGCGAGACCCTTCAGAATGTGCCCTTGGTGTGGAGCAGGGAGAGGACAGATGAAGGGGAGCATGTTTTGGAGACCAGGATGGACAGAATGCTCTCAGGCACCCCTTGCTCTGGGAAGCCTGCTGCGCCTGGAGCCCTGTCCTCCAGGGAGAACCCTTTGACAATTCCATACCAACGGGTTCATGTGTGTCTCTGGAGAGCCACGGTGGGGGTGCGGAGGCTACTGAGCCTGGTCTGGCCTCTCAGCTCCTTCCCTGGTGCTCCTGTCCTTGCAGTTCTGGCTGCCTGCAGATTCCTGTGAGACTTTCTGGGTGAGTGGGGGGCCAGGCTGGAGCTGCAGGGTGTGGAGCTGAGCTTGTTTCTCTGTAATGTTAATGAGGCCCTCATACTCCTGGCCACTCATCACAAAGGGGACTGGGGGAGAGGTGGCCCAGAGTTCCCCAGCCCTTTTCCTAGCTGGGGCTGCTGGGGTGCAGGCTCAGGGGGGATCCTGCCCCATGCACTGGTGGTGCATTGCCTCCCACTCCCCTTGGCCCTCAAGGCAGGCATGTGTCCTTGCCCTGGGGCCTGCCTGGAATGAAGACAGAAGGGTCATTTGCTGGGGTTGGGACTCTGAGCCCAGTGTTCTCCCTCTTTCAGTGTCTTGCAATGTTTAGAGATAAAGAGTGGTGCTGGGGGCCTGGGGTGGTGGGTGGGAATGGATGGGAGTTTTTCTGTCCCCCTCCCTCCATCTTTGTCAGGTGGTAGGAATGAGGCTGAAAATCCAGCCTTGGATGGGGAGTTACTGTAAGGAAGAACAGGGTCATAAGAATCTCTGGATGCTGAATTCCTTTGAGAAACCCAGGTGTCTGGGACCTAGCTGTGTCCTGCCTGTGGAGCTGACCTCCCCTCCCTGCTCCTGTCTCTGGGAGCCATCTTTGTCTCTGGTTGAACTGGCCGATTCTGTATGTGGGCCTGCCCTTTCTGGATGCTGGTAAGCTCCATGTGTCTCAGCCTCTTTCCACTGATGCCCTGTTCCCCCAAACTGTGTTTCTCATGGACCATCTGTGAGGCCTCCTCAGGGCTCACCACCCACACTTCCTGCTGAAGAAACTGAGTGGAGAAGATGGATGTGGAGTTTTCCCTCTGGGCAGGCAGAGATCTGGGAGTGGGGCCTTGGGAGCTTGGAGAGGGGGCTGGACCCCAGTCATGAGGAGTAAGACTGCTAGAGCAGTGAGGCTGCCAAGGTCTAGACGTGGCAGTGGGCTTAACTGTAAGCTCCTGTTAGACTCCAGGAAACCCTGGTGTTTGGTCTGCTTTTCTACTGCATTTTTTCCAGCCTCCAGTCTGTGTCCTGGGGAGGCAAAAGCTCTAAGTTTAGAGTGTGGAACTGGCTTTGCTCATAGGTTGGCTGAAGTGCAGTGTGCTTCTGGAAGGCCTGTGGGGGGGGAGGGGGGTACTTGTGGTCTCCAGTGTCTTTGTAACTGTAAGTCTATTGTTAAGGAACGGGTTTCCTAAGAGGACCTGCCCTGTCCCTGCTCCATCCTGCCCCCTCCCCCAGGGTGGCCGGGGATCTGTGTGGGGACCCAGAGACATAGAGTTGCTGCGGCCATCACTTTCCCACTCTTCATAAGGGGGCACCATGGCAGGGTAAGCTTGTGGATACCTAACAGCAGGTGTCCTCAGCAAGAGTCTGTCCTCCATGGTGGGTTAGGTTGCCCTCAAAGAAATGAGAGGGGCCGATAGTTCTCTTTGATTGTCACCTTGTCATGGCCGATGACAGTCCCATGGTTACCTCCTCTGTGAGGAATCGGTGCAGACCAGTTTGTTTCAGGAGCCCAAATTCCAGGTCCTGCTTGGTTCTCTTGTTGCTGGCCCTGTTCAGCCACGTTCCCAGGCTGGCCTTGCTCTGTTCTCTCTCCACTCCAAGCTGGCTGGTGTCTTTGCTCTCAGTACTGAAAGAGCTGCCAGGGACTTGGAGACATTTTTTAAGTGTAAATTTGATAAAGGGTAGATTCTTCAGCATGGGACAGAGGAGAGAACACTTGGTTTAGGTTTGGATCCTGCCTGTAAGATGGGGGTCTGTGTGAGGATTAAGTTAACTGTGTCCCAACACCCTTCTCCTTGGGTGGTGCCTAATAAAGTTACATATTGGGATCTTTCTTCTGTCCCCTAGCCCAAGTAGTGCTGTGGCACCTGGTCTTGAGGCAGGGGTGGGGGTGTGGTACTCGGCAGGGCCTTTTCTAGTCTCAGCATTAACCAGGAGGCTCATGGTTTTGTCTCCCTCCACAGCCTGGACGTGTCTCCTCAGGTAGAACCTGACCCAGCTGCTCCTCACCACTTCCCCTGCTCCCCCTGGGCTCCGGCCCCCCCCACTCCTGCTCCCACTGCTGCTCCCATGCTAAGCACTAACCTTTTTGCAGCCGCCTCCCCCGCTGCTGCCACTGCTGCCATCGCCACCATCACCCCCGAAGCCACCCCATCTGGATTCTTGGGTGTCACCAACCCGTTCCTCACCTCCTTGCAGAGCAACCCCTTCTTCGAGGAGCTCGTAGCCGACATAGCACTAAACTCTCCTTCACCTGCTCCCTCTCTCCCCAGTGCCTCGAGGGCCAGCCCCGCCCCCCTGGCCTCCCTTGGGAAAGCCCTGCCTGAGTGGGACGACACCTTCAACATCTTTGCTGCTGGCAGGCTGCATCTGGAGGCCAGGAGCGAGATCCTGGCCCCTGAAGGAGAGGGGCTGGAGGTGACTGGGCTGCAGGCCCTAGGCCCCAGGGCCATGACAGTGAAGGCAGCTGAGCCCCAGGGAGACCCTGGGGGAGGAAGAGGTGGGAGCAGCATGTGGCTGGAGCCCAGGGCTCCTTTGGACTCTGAACTGGACCAGCAGAGCACAAGTGCATCTGACCCAGGGCCCCTCAGGTCAGCCGGGGCTGGCCTGCCCTCTGCATCAGCCCAGCCGCAACTGAGAGCCTTGACCTCAGCACCAGACAGGGAGCTACCGGACCCAGAAGCGGGAGCTGGACAGAGTCCAGCAGACAGTGGGACATCTCTTTTCAGCTCTCCAGAAGTGATCAGTGTTTGGGAGAGGCTACCAGGTTCAGATGACACCCCGGAGGGCCAGGACGAGGAGGCCCCCAGAGGCGAAAATCAGCTTTTCCAAGAGCTAAATACAGTTGATGACTCCTGGCCTTGGGATGTGGTTACTATTTCTCCTGCAACTGAGGTGGCCTCAACAGTCCTGCAAGCAGAGTCTGATGTGTTACCATCTCCCCGGGTGCAACCAGAGTCACCAAGAAATGTCATACCAAAGGGGACCAAGGGGTCTCCCCAACTGGAGCTGGAGTTGGAGCCAGAGCCTAAACCTGAGTGGGAGTCAGAGGAGGAGGAGCTCAGGTCCAGCCCACCGCCTCCCAAGCCACCACGCCTCTTCACACCCTCAAATTCCCAGGTGGACGAGGAGGAGGAGGAGGAGGAGGAACAGCAACAAGAAGAGAAGACTACAGTGGGATTAAGTAACTTGGGGGCAGGGGCAGGAGGAGAAGACTCTACCCCAAATGCATTGATTGTTGGTCCCATGGATACCAAGGAGGAGGGCAGGAAACCTGACTCAGAGGAGTCTGACAGCAGATCTTCTGGGACCCTGCTAGGTGAGCCAGGTCTGGAAGAGCTAGTAGAGGATGCCAGCTCCTCTAGGTCTGGGGCCTGCCTGTCTGTCTCCACCAGCTGCCCTGAGGGTCATGTCCCCATACCCTGTAACTCATTAAGCTCGGCACTGCCGAGTCAGCAGATTTTGGGGACTCCAGACAGAGGAGAAGTCTCTGAAGCCCAGAGCCCAGGGCCAATAAAAGAGAGGCCTGGGCCTTTGTCAGTCACCCCCCAGCAGGCTGATCTGTGGGCCTCAGAGGATGCCTTGAGCCCCTTCTTGTCTCAGGAGAGCCGAGATCCCCCTAGCCTCCCATCTACATCCCCACCAGGGTCCAGGGAGTCTTCCATCCACTCTGGTCCAGAAGAGCTGCCCACACCCCCAGAGCCTGCCTTTCCTCCGCCCCCTCTCCCGCCCTGGGCTAGTCATCGCCATGTGGGTCCTGGCCCTCTGTGCGCTCCCCTGCCTGGAGCCTGGCCCCTGACCTCTACCTCCCCACCCCTGGGGGAGCCAGCCTCACCCCCCAGTCCCTTTGAGCCCTCCCTCCCTGGAGGCTCCCCTGTCCCTGAAGGGGAGGACCACGCTGCAGCCACCCCAGCCTCCCTGCTTGTGCTTCTGCCCTTGGAGACACGACCAGCTGAGGAGCTACAGCCCAGTGCCAGGTGAGTGTCCACCTCCCAACAGGAGGAACAGGGAGGGGGCCCAGCAGGGCAGTGGGTGGAGGTGTTCACAACCCAGCCTCCTCCGTGCTAAGGGCAGGCCAGGTTGTCCTCTACCCCAGGCAGGATGGTGGAGGCTGTGAATCATAAGCTCTTTGTGGTACCAGCTCTGAAGCTGCCTCCATCATGGGGCCTCATACATTCAGGGTGGCCCCACAAGCCAGGGACTTGAGGGACAGCACTGATGAGGAGGGAGTGAGGAACAAAGTTGGGGAAAGTGTGTGCTTGCCCTTTGTCAGTTTCCTGCCTTGCAGGGGTGGTTCCCATGTGCCTAGGACTGCTGAGTGGTTAGCAGAGGCCTGTGTGACTCCAGTTACTGGGCCTTGGGTGGTTGGGGTTGCAGGTGTGGGCTGATGAGGACACTGGAGGCTCAGGATTGGGATTGGTGAGTGTGACTCAGCTGGCTTCCAAGTCCAGGGCAACATGAGCGTCTAGGAGGCATAAGCAAATGAGGGGTGAGCAGAGGGGCTGCTGCTTCTGAGAAGCAGAATGTGGGGTGTGGGGAGTAGGTTGGGCTCCATCACTGGCCTCTGTTCCAGGAGGCCTCCTCCCTGCTCCATCTCTCATTTGCTCATTGCCCATTAGTCACTTGAGTTCCCTGAGCATCTGCTCTATGTCAGACCCAAGGAATTCCCAGTCCAATGGGGAAGACAGATCCCAGGAAGGGAAGCCTTGGGGGCAACTGCTGGAACTTGAGAAGTGGGTGGGAGGGAGTCTGGATGCCCCATCTTTCTCCTCCAGCTGTGGGCAGTGCTGGACCCCCTGTGATAGGGGGAGCAGGCAAGGGAGCTGGTGCTTGCAGCTTCTTTGCTTCCTGATCACAACAGCATTGTCAGCTGGTCCCCAGCCTCCAGCACAACCTTTAATTATACTTGCCACTTTTTGAAAGTTTTGTTCTTTTCAGAGTTGGCTTCACGTCTGTGCTTTTGCATCGTGAAGTGGATGGGTCAACTAGAGCTAACCCCATTTCTCAGATGAGAGCTGCAGGGCCCAAGATCCTTCAGATGTGGGGCAGTTGGACTGGAGCCCAGGCCTCTGGCTCCCCACTCATTCAGGGTGCTTTTTTGCTGCACTGGTCATCCATTCCTGCACCACCTGGAGGTGGCCCCCTTAGAGTTGCTTTCCCACCCGTTTCTAGTGTGGATTCCTAGGTGGCAGTTAAGAATCTGGTCTTTTCCCTACTCTGCCCTGCTGCGGGCACTTGGCCACTCTTCTGATACCATGTGACTGCATCTGTAGTACTAACCCAAGTAACAGCTGCCTCTCTGGGTCTTTGGACCATTTCACTTCCTACTTCTGAATGGCCTAAAGCCTCTGTAGAATGAGCATAAATTTGTAAGAGGTTCCCCAAGGGCAGGTTGGCTGAGTTGAGGACCTGACGCTTATAGTGTATATAACTGTTGCAAGTGCAGAGTGCTGCGGGATCCCAGAAGAGGGTCATCTTAGCCTGAGGGAATCAGGAAGCCTTCCTGGAGGAGGTGGTTTTGCGCTGCTTTGAAACGGGAGTAGTAATAGACCAGTGGGAGGAAAGGGCAGTGTTCCAGGTACAGGACTAGCTTTCGTGAAGGCCTTAACATGGACAGCACTCTTTCTATTGCATGAGGAAAGGGCAGGGCCAAATTGTTTTCTTACTTTGATGGGAGCCATTAAAGGGTTTCTAAGTATCAGAAAGTGAGATCGTTATCCTGCTGCAGAGTGGGGAGCCGCAGGAGGTGGGAGATTTGCTTGGTGGACCTGAGTTAGCTGTGGCTGGAGGAGGGGCGTGGCTAGCCCTGACTTGAAGAGGAGGAGAGTGCTTGAGAGTAGGGAGGAAGGTGGCAGGGCTTGATTGATGAAGGCTGAGGCTGAAGGGGACAAGTCAGAGGGACGCCCAGGTTTTTGACTGGGCCTGGGAGGCTCTCTGCTTGGGAGCACAGAGGAAATGGCAGGTGTGAGGGAGCAAGGGAGCCAGCCTGCTTGCACTGATCTAGAGCTTGAAAGTGAGGTCTGGGCTGGAGATGGGAGTGGGAGGCTGGGTCGGGGGAAAGGAGAGAGGCCAGGGGCAGAACAGTAGTTCAGCCTGAGATGAGTCTCTCAGGCCAGAACACCAGGTGAAGGGCGTGGGGCAAGAGGGAGAAGGGCAGGTGTGGACTCCAGAGAGGCAGGGAGGGGAGATGCCAGGCCCACCAGGACAGCAGGTTCACCTGTGCTGGGCTGGTGGGGCTGAGGAGTCAACAAGAGGTAAGAAATTAAATAGAGAATGTGGTGTCCGTGCTCTGGAGAGGTTTGGGTGAGAGGAAAGTGGCGATGACTGAGAGTGAGCAAGCAAGTACAAGGTCAAGGGGTGCTCACTAGCCTAACTGGATGCACGTGTGATGATGGGGGCCAAGTACTGCAGTTTGCCAGGTCTTCCCTGGTCTTAGCTTTGAAAGTCTCATGTCCTGGGGATCCCCACAGTCCTGGGGAAACTGGGAGGGTTAGCTACCCCCCTAGAGAAAGTATAGAAGAGGAAGGAGGGAAAATGGCTGGCGGTGGGTGTCCCTGGCAAGTTCCCAATTCAGTGCAGAAATTTGTAGGGTGGCCTCTGCTGTCTCTGCCAAAGAACCAGGTCATCAGGTCATGGGGGAATGAAGTGGGGAGGTGGCATGTGGTGGGATGCAGATTGAGGCATGCAGGCACCACTGCCCGAGAGACCTCAACTGTGTAGCAGACCTGGAGCTCTGCAGAGGTGGCGGCCCCACCTTGCCTGTGCCACCCTTCTCCCCCCATAATCCATCTCCTGTCTGTCTTTGCAGTCCCCACCCCGTGAAGCCCCTCAGTGCTGTCCCTGCAGAGGGCGTTTCTGACAGGAAGCAGTCCCGCTCCAGTCTGAGCACAGCTCTGAGCAGTGGGCTGGAGAAGCTCAAAACGGTCACATCTGGTGGCATTCAGCCTGTGGCTCCAGCGCCCCAGCTTGGTCAGACCGTGGACACCAAGAGGTTGAAGGTGAGACCCAGGTGCCAGGGACAATCTGACAGAACGTGGTGCAGTGGAGAGGCCCAGAGCATCGGGAGGATGGGAGAGTGAGCAGGCCGGGTCCTCCATATCACAGCCCTGAAGTTGGTTAGCCCGCCTCTGGCATGGAGGCAGTTAGCTCTGGGGTCTGTGGTGGGGTGACTGGGCTGTAGGTGGGCAGTAGGCCAGGGGCTGCTCTGCTCACTCTCATTCTGTCTGGCCTCAGGACTCTGCTGTACTGGACCAGTCAGCCAAGTACTACCATCTGACACACGACGAGCTCATCGGCCTGCTCCTGCAGCGGGAGCGGGAGCTGAGCCAGCGGGACGAGCATGTGCAGGAGCTGGAGAGCTACATTGACCGGCTGCTGGTGCGGATCATGGAGACCTCGCCCACACTGCTGCAGATTCCCCCTGGGCCCCCCAAGTAGCCTCCCTTGTCCCCACCCCCGTAGGGTTGGCGAGGACCTGCTACCCAGATGGGTTGTGACCACCTGCCTGCCCGCCCTCCCTCTCTCCTGCTGAACACATCCTCATCTGGGACAGGCTGCAGCCTGTCTTCCTGGTCACTCCCTGTTCCCTTCCCCTTCTGCCTCTACTGGGGCTGCTGGAAGGGAGCCCTGGGACTCCCATTAGAGCCTTAGGTTCCATTACAACCATGTGTCTCTGGGAGCCCTTGGTCTTTCCCACCTGCCTATTTTCATACCCCTTAGCTTTTGGGGCTCCAAGAAATTGGAATAGGGAAGTTAGCCCTCAAGATGGAGCAGAGGGAGCTGCAGTTCGATGTGTCTGGGACCAGACTGCTGTAGCACAGGCTTTATTATCCTCCAAGGATGGTCAGCCATTCCTTCCCATGGCCAATGCCTCATCCTGTTCATTTCCTTTTAGCCCCTAAGAGGGGATCCTAGTATTGCTGGGACTGAGACAGGGACCAAGTTGCCTGTTTGTAAGTTGTGGGCAGCCAGTGTGCCTACTCTTCTGCCCCATGCCTGTCCCCTAGAGCAGGTAGCCTGTGTGGCCTGGTCTAGTCTGCCACGTCCTGAGTCCATTTCTGTTTGGAGCTGCTTGCATCACGGGTGCAGTGTGGATGGAGGTGGTGCTGTGTGCTCTCCAGGCTGTTCCTTGCCCTGCTTTGAACCTTTCCACTGAGTGTCATGGTTGACTGTGGAGGTAGTACTGGGTCAGGAGAGAGCTCCTTGCTTTTCAGGTTCTCACCCACCTCAGATTTGTGGACCCATCCAGGTCTGGGCTTTGGGCTGCTTTTTGTTTTGAGAATCAAGCCTCCACATCTGTTCTTATTGCCTGTCCAGATGCCAAAACTCTGTGCTGCTGCAGGGTTTGAACTTTTGGAAACAAAATGTGCCTTTTGTGGGTGGGGTCAAGAGCCGCTGGGTGTAGACCTCTCCCTCTGGGTGGCATCCCCCTCTTGTTGAGCACATGGGGGTGGCTCTGTCAGAGTCCTGGGAAGGGGAAGAGGAGCTGGGGGCAGCCCTGTTCTGTGCTCGTCCCCTCCCAGAGTTAATCTCAGCTAAGAGTGTGGCCAAGTGCTGCTGCCCCCTCAGCCTTCCTGCCATCTTTCCCATCTCCCTTGACCCCTTTGGCCAATCTTAGGATAAAAACTTCTGGTGGGAGCAGGCCTGGGGCTGCCCTGCTCCCTCTCATTCTGTCAGGACTCAACTGAGCAGAGTTGGCTGCTCTGGAAGTGGGAGAGCATGCTGTGCCTTAGGGGACACCTGCACTCAGAGCAAAGCCTTCGTTGCCCTCCCACCTGTCCTCTTAAGCGCCTGTCCTGGCCTGTCCCTTCAGCCCCAGTACCTTGCCTGGCTTGGCTGCAGTGCACTTTGAAATGAAGTATCTGCCCTTTGGCTCAGCCCCTGGTTTGCTTGTGGAAAGCACAGCAGGCTTCCCCCACGACATCTGCAGGGACCCTTCAGTGGCTTGCGCACCCTGCATTCGCAAAGGGTGGGAGGTGAGAAGATGCCAAAGGAGGGTGCTTTAGGCCCAGTGAAGAGGCAGGAGCCCTTCCGGGGCTCTCTTCTTCATGAGAGGGCCTGTGGGCTCACTTAGAAGATCTCACAGGAGAGGTGCTCTGTGGGTGATGTCAGTCTTTTGCCAGGATGGAGAGGAACCCCATACATGGGGGAAAGCCCCTGCAGGGTTGACATCTTTAAGACCCATTCAGCATAGCTGAGAAAAGTATCCACAGGTGCCCAGATTTTCAGTCATTTTTGGGGGGTCTATTGGGGGTGGAGGTGTCACTCCCCTACTAGGTATTCCTCTGGGCGCTAGGTGATCCCAACTCCAGTTCTGATCTTCCACTCATCCTTGATGTTGGGCCTCTCACATGCTCAGGACAGGGTTGTCTTTAGAAGAAGGTTTGAATTGAAGCCCAGGGTTCTGTTTGATGTTTTGTTCTGGCCACAAGATGGAGAAGAGCTGCCATGGAGTGGTCAGGAAGCAGGAACCATTCTGCTTTGCTGTTTTGTCTTCCTAGTTGTAACTCCTGTTTATAAAGAGCTTGTTCTTCATGTTTCAAGCACTTTATGAAGAATAAAATTTCACATACTGCAGGTGGTCTGTCTTGTTCCTGTTTTGGAATGAGTGTGTGAAGGAGGCTGCCAGTGGGAGAAGGCAGCCTTGAATTGAAGTGATGGGGTTTATGGACGACATCACAGGGCAGTAGTACAGTGTGGCCTGGCAGCCTGGCCTCAGTATTTCATCAACTCCCAAGATCTCTGTTTACTGGACATCTATTATGGGCATGTTTATTGGATACAGTGAGGAAATACAGAGGGCAAGGCTGAGAATTCTGTTCTCAAGCTACTTAGTCTAGTAGGAGAAGATAAAATACAAATCCAAAATACAAATTGTATAGTTAGCTAGAATCTCTTTCCAGCTAAAGGAAAATTCTATTTCTTGTTGCTCAACCATTAGTGGACAATATGAGTGGACATGAACCAACCCTGCACTTTACCATGAGACTAAGAAGACCCAAAGTGGGATTTCCCAGAGTCAAATCCAAAATAATTTCATTGTCTTCTTGGGTGAAACAGGCAGCCTCCTATGTCCCCAGTCTGGTTCATTGACCAGATTATTCAGCTAGGAGTCTTAAGCTGCTCTCTGCAGAAGTGTTTATTATCCTTGCTGTGGTTTGCTCTTAAGTCTGTAGTGCCCTATATCTAAAGACCTTATAGCTGGTACTTGCAATGCTACTGAACTCTACCCAGCGGCCAACCCCCCAGTTCTATTCTTCCAGGAATTGAGGCCTAGGAGGGATCTGTCTTGGTTGGTCAAAGGAGGTGCAGGGGTTGGGGGTCATTGAGGATTGGGTCGCAGAAGCCCAGTCTACTCTAGGAACTGAGTGTCAGTATGACTGTAGAGCACAGGGCGGGAGGTTAGGGTGGCGACAGAAGAAACTGCAGGAAAATTCCGCATTACAAGCCCTTGCAGAAAGCCCTCCGAGTTAACCCCACTCCACCTGGAGTCCTTGCCCATCTGGTCCCGTGTCGGAACCGTTGGTGGAGGGCCCTTGTTCTGGGTTGCGCTTCAGGCGCGATGCCTATAACAGCAACCCAAGCTTCTGGGGGAAGGTAAGTAGCGAGGGGCCGCCCGGTCGCCCCCTCCCGGAACCTCAGGGCCGTGCTTGCACACCTTTCCCACACTGCCGACCCCTGCAACACCGAGACGGAGTCTGCGTGGATGCAACTCTCCGCAGTCTGAGGTTGTCAGATTCTGAGAAGAGAAAAACTACACTCCCCACAACCCCTTGCGCGCCCTGCTTGCTGCGGTTGCTCATGGCCAATCGGGAGAGGCAGCTGTGGCGGGGGCCGAGGAGGGACATTTTAAAAGGGCCGGGGATTGCGGGCGTCAGTGGCCATGGCGGATACAGCGACTACAGCATCAGCGGCGGCGGCTAGTGCCGCTAATGCTTCGACCGATGCACCGCCTTTCCAACTGGGTAAACCCCGCTTCCAGCAGGTGAGGACCGGGGCTGTGATCTGCATGTCGGCGGGTGGCACAGGAATGGCGAGCAAACTCCCTCCAAAGTCTCCTTTAGCCCAAGGGTCTCCGACCCGCGGCCACCGGAGCCTGCAGTTAGTGCCGCGGGGACCTCGGCCACAACCATCCTTTTCCCATTGGTCAGTGGGCTGGACGAGGACTCCCACTTTGACTTTCTATTGGCGGTTGCTTCTGTCACTCCTCTACTACCCGCGCCCTCCAGTCGTTCTCGCCCGAGGCGCTCTTTGATTGGCTACAGATGACCGCGGCCCGGACTCTCCGGCGTCCGGGTCCGACCTGCTTTTGCAGGGTCTCTCCAGCTTGTGCAGCCGCCAACTCCCGGTGCAAAGTTTGGGCCCGGCCCTGGGTGAGAAGTTGGCGTAGCCGGGATGCCTTCTAACTTTTCCCCCTACTGGGAGTGACTTTCCTTCCGAGCTGTAGGCTGAGCCGCCTTGCAGCTCCTGCACCTCGCGGTCACACTTCCATTCCTCTACCCTCAAGCGGGGTCCGCGAGGCACAGCAGGGTGGGACCATGTGCCGAGTGCTGCGGCCCCCCGGCCTCTCCCATCTCCCAGCTGGGGATTCCCTGACGCAGCGAGTCGGCCGGCTGGTGCTGGGCAGAGATGGAGCTGGGACAAGCCTGGAGAGCCAGGGGTGCGGAGGAAACGCTGTGTCATCCCCTGGGGCCGCAGTCCCTCGGAGGGTCCTTGGACCCGGGAATCGGCCCCAGCTCTTCCCTCTCTGAGCCCTCTCGTACTTCGACCCAGGCGCCACGGAGCGCTTGGCTCTGTCCAGACCCGCTCGGACTCTTCTGGGCATTGTGGCCGTATCTTTTCTTCCCGGACCCCCGCCTGGGCGTCGCTAACTCGGTCCTTGGGCTCAGAGACAAGGATAGAACCCGCAGCCCTGACATGCCCGGCCCGGGAGACCGGAACCTAGGAGGAGCAGTTCCCACTCCGCAGACTCTGGGCCCTACTGTCTCCAGCGCTGAGGAAGCGCACTTTATTAGGAAAAGGGCGAACCGGGGCTTGCAGCGGGTGGGGTGGGTGGCAGAGGCGCCAGAAAGAACTTTGCAGGAAGAAAGACTTATGGTACAAAGGTCGGTGCAGTGACTTGCTTGCTTTTCTTTTTCTTTCTTTTCTTTCTTTATTTCTTTTCGGCTGCGGTGGTGGGAGGGGGACTGAATCCAACCTTGAGCTTCGTTGATAATTAAGGAGCTGCTCTCCTGATCCTTCTGAAAAAAAAAAAAAAAAAAAAAAAAAGTCCCTGGGGTTTTGAAACGGGACTAGATTCTTTTTAAAAATAGATCTCAGCATGTAGGTATCTAAGAAGAGACTGTCATCTTTCTGCTAGTGTAAGATGCCACCTATGGTGAAACTGTTGGGTGCACCTGCCTCTCCTGGGGTGACCCTTCACTCCTTTCTGCATCTCCCATTCTGCACATCCTTCAGTCAATCTTAGTCCGGCCAATCTCTGGCTGTGTTGCATTTACCCCTGGTCTGATAACATCAGGTAGATCAGGCTTCCTCCTGGAAGCCTCTTTGGCCACCCCCAAAGATTTTTCCATTCCCTCAACCTTCCCTCCCCCCGACCCCCCACCCCCCACCCCGGCAGCCCTGCAGTCTTTCCTGGGGTCCCCTAAGTCATGGTTACTTGGTCTCAAACCTCATGTAGGTCTTTTGAGAAAATATTACCCTAGGTGCCATGTAGTTAGGCTTTTAATTAGGTGTTGAGTAAGGACTTCTGCCCCTGCCTCCCCTTTTTCCTGTTATCTGTTCGTGGCACTTGGGATATCCAGTCATCCAGTAGACATTTATGGGGTATCTCTTAGTGGCTTTAATGACTTGGCTTTATGCTGTGGAGCCACAGATGCACTTTTGAGACTATTTGGTTCCTACTGCTCTTGCTGGTATCTCTTTTTGGCAGTAAAGTGTGTGTGGCATTTGCTGTTGAAGCTCCCCAGCATAGTGGCCTGCTTAAAGAACAGTGACTGAGCACATGTGATTCATCCATGTTAAGGATCTTCTGCTCTTTCAAACCTGCTCCTCCCACACTCCTTCCTGGCTCTCTGTAAGCAGCTCAACTTGCCACCCAAGTGCTAGTCATAAACCTGGGATTTGCTTGTATACTTTCCTTCCTCTCTCTCCCTCTCTAAGTACAATCAGAGGCCATGATCTCACCTCTCAAACAACTCTCAAATCTGCCCATCTCCATGGCTAGACTCCTAAACCAGCCCCCCACATCTATTTCCTGGACCATTGTGGAAGCCTTTGGACAGGTCTCTCTGTTTCCACTTTGGCCCTCTTCCCATCCCTCCCTCTTCTGTGTGACAGAGTCCCAACAGTGCAGTTCTGATCAGATGATGTCCCCTCCCCTCCACATGTACATTTAAACACCTTGTGGTGGCTTCCCTAGCTCCTAAGATAAAGACCTCGCTTCTGAAGGGGTCCAAAGTTCTGCACAGTCTATCTATCTTGAATCCCTTCACCCACCTACTGCTTGTAACATCCTTCCAACCACACTGGCTGCTTTTCAGCCTTTAAACTTACCGTGTACCTTTCCACCCCTGGACCATCTGCTGGAATATCACCTTCCCCCGCCCCCTCAACTCTTGCACCACTCCTCATTCTTAATGAGTTGGTGAAGCATCACTTCCTTGGGGAAGCCTCCAAGATGAGTTTTTGACTATGCTCTGCTACTGCAAAGCACCTATCTAGAGGATACATTGACTTGGGGATGGCTGTTTTCATTATCATCTGTCTCCTTTTTTGGCCTTAGATTCCATGGAATCAGGGACTGTGCCTGCCTTGACTGCCTCTTGACTCAGCTATGTGCACTTCAAAGATGCTCAATAAAGATTTGTGAATAAATGAATGTGCTGCACACACTTCAGTGGATTTTGTGGACCTGAATTTGACATACTAGGTTGTGACTGGAGCCATGGGTCTATTTTTATCCAAAATGTCCCTTAGAGATCTTGTAAAATTGCAACCAAATGGGAGCATGTTTGACAGCTTGGGGATCCCAGAGTTGGTGTCTCTAAGGGGGTGAACTTAAAAACACAATGGTCTGCCTTGGATGTCCTGGAGTGATGAGCTCCTTCATGGCCCAGTCATCTTTATCTGGGTTCTACCTTTGATATTTAGCATACAGTAGGTGTCCAATGCATACTCATATTGCCTTGTGCTATTCTGGCAGAAGCCTGCTTTGAATGGCTCATATCCAGGGTCCATTCTCAGAACCCATACTGGGAACACCACTCTGATTCTTCAACTAGTCTTACTACTTTCTGTAGAGTTTGGAACCAAGATTGCTCTTTGGAGTAAACCCCCGAGCCCCTCTTCTTTCCCCACAAGAGTATGCCTGTGCAGGAGTGTAGGGGAGGAAGAGCACGGAGCAGGATCAGAGGGTGGAGAAAGGGTGATGGATGGGCTTTGGAATGTGTCTGTTTTTCTCTCCATAAGATGACGATAGTCAAACATTGTTCCAACCCGTATGCATATTGAATTATGAAATTATACAACCCTGTGATGTAGGTACAATGATCTCCTGTTTCCAGGCAGGAAAACTGTAGCACACAAACATTAAATAACTTTCTAGTCAATCTGGCTCCAGAGTTTATATTTGTTTGTTCATTTGCTTATTGCCAACTTTTTTATTCTGGAGGTTTTCAAATATACAAAAATGGAGACAGTCATTGAATCTCTTTGTCCCTATAACTCAGCTTCAACAATTATCAATTTATTTATTTATTTATTTGATGGTGCTGGGAATTGAACCCAGGGCCTCATGTTGTCCAGGCCATGTCCCCCAACCCCATAATTACCAATTTAAGGCCAGCTTTATTTCATCTATACACTACTATACTCCACTCCCAACCAATAAATTATTTTGAAGTAAACCCTAAAAATTATAACATTTCATTGGCCTTCTAGTAGGTATCTCTAAAATTAAGGACTCTTGTCTTGTATTAATTCACTCATCATACTAGTAATTGAACCTTGTGGCACTCTACCACTGAGCTACATCCGTAGCCCTTTTAATCTTTTATTTTGAGACAGGGTCTTGCTAAGTTGCCAAGGCTGACTTTGAATTTGGGATCTTCTTGCTTCAGTGCCCTGAGTAGCTGGAGTTACAATCATGGACCACCATGCCCAGCTATTTTTGATTAGATTTTAAGTAAAATGAATTTTAATATTGGATAATTTTAGATTTGTAGAATTTAGATGGAGAGAATTTCCGCATAACTCTTCCCTAATATCTTGCAATACCATAGTATGTTTATCAAAATTAAGAAGCCAACATTGGTACATTACTAGTAACTACACTCCAGATTGAATTGGATTTCACTATATTTTTTTGTTTTTGTTTTGGGTGCTGGGGATCAAACCCAGGGCTTTGTGCTTACAAGGCAAGTACTCTACCGTCTGAGCTATCTCCCCAGCCCTGGATTTCACTATATTTTTACATTAATGTCCCCTTTCTGTTCTAGGAGCCCATCCAAGATCCTACATTATATTTAGTTATCATGTTGTCTTAGTCTCCTTTGATCTGTAAGTTTCTCAGACTTCCCTTGGTCTGGATGACCTTGATGGTTTTAGGAAGTACTGATAGGATATTTTATAGACTGTCCCTCAATCTGGGGGAAGAATATTGCCCTCTGTATCACATCATATCAGAGGGATTCTAAATTAGTCTTAATAAAACCATAACCATCCTTCACACACCTGAAACAAATCTTAATAACATCAAATAACTAGTGACATTGCATTCCCTTAATTGTCACCTAATTTTTTTTTTTTTTTTTTTTTCCACCAGGATTTGAACCCAGGGGTGCTTAACCACAGAGCCACATACCCAGCATACCCAGCCCTTTTATATTTTATTTAGAGAGAGGGTCTTGCTGAGTTGCTGAGGGCCTCACTAAGTTTCTGACTAATGTTTTTTTATTGTGGTTTCTTTGAGGCTCCCATCAACCCTACACATATTTGGCTCATGTCTTTTTTGATAATGGTTTCTCTCCCTCTTTTTTCCTTGTATTTGTTGAAGAAACTGGGTTGTTTGTCTTGTAGAATGTCCCTTATTCTGAATATGGTTGATGGCATCTCTCTGGTATTATTTAACATGTTCCTCTGTCCTGTTTTTCTCGCCAACTTGGAATCCATGTGTTTTTGTTGTTTTGAAATCCATGTTTTAAAGCACTATCCCACATGGCCTTGTGAAGGGAAGAAGAGGAAGAGGAAGATTCAGGTTCAGCACCTAAGACCTACCTTCCCCCCTTCCCTCCTCCTTTTCTGCCCCTTTCCTCTCTCAACTCTTTTCTTTGCTTCAGGCACTGATATGATTGGGCAAGTTGAACCCAGGTAGGAACAGGAACCACACACAGGTCTCCTCCCATTTGCTTTTCAGTCTATCCAGAAATAGGTTTTTACTGCTGTCTTTTTTTTTTTTTTTCCACTCCTTCAGAGAACTCAACTTCCTGCTAAGATGACCAGAGTGACAGTGAGCTGTGTGTGTGCTGGGGTCCAAGGTGGACTGAGGCAGATTTGGGTAGAGCAGGCGGGTTGCACAGGACGCCCCCTCTGGTCCAGGGAACTCCTGGGTAGGAAAATGTGCTCTTCACGTGAAGTTTGTGTGGGCTGGGAGTCGGGAGGCCATCAGCAATTTCTCATATATTTTGCCCCAAGTGAAGTTCTAAAATCACAGTGCCTTTTAGATAGTTATGTCTTTTAATCATTTCCTTCCCAGAGGCTAGAGTGACTTTCTAAGAGCAGTGCTTGGGGTTGGTTTGTTGTATGGAACTGGCTCAACACTTCCCAGAATCACCTGGGCAGGTTTTTAAACAGGTACTGCTGCCTGGAGCCCACCCCAAACCAACAGAACCAGAATCCTTGGGTGTCTGGCCAGGCCATGAAGTGCCTGCTGATTCGGACAGAGCACCGCCTGGTGGAGGACACCAGCAGCTCCAGCCTGTCTACCCTGCGCTATAGGTTCACTGAGTATTTTATTCCTAATCATGAAGAGCAGTCATTTTGAGGTCTGGGGCAAAGGGTCTGTCTGTTTTTCTTGGGCTTTTGCCCTGGGCCTCCACTCAGAAGGTCTGCCATTCTCAGCTGGGCTGCACCTGGGGAGAGGGCAGCCTGCTTCTGGAGGCCCAAGGTCCCTGCCCAGGATTAGCAGACTCACTTCACTTATGAAGGGAAAGAGAAGGGATTGTTTGACTGACTCATTCTTCTGTAAAGAAAAAGGGAAAGACAATGTCCCCTGTTTGATTATATTCAGATGGGACTGAATTTAAGAGGTGGTGGTGGGTAGTTGGTAGTGGGTACATTTTAAATTACTGAGAAAATAAAAATGAACTAAGGGGTTGGGGAGATAGCTCAGTCGGTAGAGTGCTTTCCTTGCAAGCACAAGGCCCTGGGTTCGATCCCCAGCACTGGAAAAAAAAAAAAAAATGAACTCAGACTGAGAGAGTAGAAACTTTGCCTGTCATTCATGGCAGGGAAGACAGACACAGATTAAGTTTTTGTTTCAGCAAAAAAATGTTTCTTGACTAGGGCTACAAAGTATCAGAAGGACCCCCTTTCTTTGAGTAAGTGCTCATTGAGAAGTTGAATTCTCTAATATCATGGATTGCCAGAGACTTTGCCGTTTTAGTCATATCATTAGGAATGAAATATCCAGCTCTTGATGGCAGATCTAAGCCACTTTGCCTGACGGATAACCCAAAGTGATTGGGTTTAAATTAGTTTCTGGTCTCAACATTACAAACAGTTGTTTTCTTTCTTTATTATTTTTTTTTTCGGGGGGGGGAGTGGTTACTTAGAATTGAACCCGGGGGTGTTTACCACTGAGCTCCATCCCCAGTGCCCTGCCCCCGCCTTTAAAATTTTTTTTTTGACAGGGTCTTACTAAGTTGCTGAAACTAGACTAGCTTTGAACTTTAGATGCTCCTGCCTTACCCTCCTGAGTTGCAGGGACCGCAGGTGTGTGCTATGGTGTCATGCTCCACACTAATCTTAGCTTTACAGTTGCCATGGAAACAAGGCCCTAAGTCCACTTATCAGTCTAGACCTAGGTTGACTAGGAGCAAATGCTGGACTGCTTTATTTTCCATTTCCCCCAACTTTATCTTTTTCCTTTGGCTATGCACCCATCATAACCCTGCTATGTGGCCTTTGTTGCAACTCTTCAGTAAACCTGACTTTGTTAGAGAAAGGCTAGTCCCTGGGGGTTTTAGGCTGCCTGGGCTAGGATTACAATGTGCTTTTAGCATTTAACCCCTTTCATGGATCTCAGGTCTGTATTTCAAAGTGTTTATTGAGCAGTTACATCTGGAATGCCCAAGTATCTCAATGTACATGACCAGTGCAGATGTTTATCTTCCTCTCCACTAAACCAGTATGCTTCTTGCCTCCCTTATTCTGATTAATAAGCATTGGTATTGAACTAGAAATCTGGGCATCATCCATGGCTCTTGGTTCTTCCCTGTTCTTCCACACTCAGCAAGCCCGGCTGTACCCCAAGGCCCAGCACAGTGTGGGGTGCAGTAGGTCTTCAGAAGCTAGCTGAATAGTGAGTGAGTGAAGAGACCCCGGGCAACTGCAGTTTCCGATCGCAGCCTTCATGCCCTCATGCTGTCCTGGATAACCTCTGTTAGGTTAGCTCAGCCACCTCTCGGTCTCAGCTCCTCTGGGATGCCCCCTTGATTCACTCAAGGAAGAAACCTGTGTGTCCCCAGTGCACTTTGTGGAGCCTCATTTGAGCACTGATCACAGTGTTTTGTAGTTATTTGTTTACTTGTTTGTTTGTGTTTAACTCCCTTGATGGCTCTGAGTTCCTGGAGGACTTGTTCATTGTGATGCCCCCTGAGCCTGGCTCAGTGGGAGTTTGCAGATGTCAGTGAAGCAAAATGCTTTATCTGAATTTCTCCCTTAGTGACTTTGGTAGCAAGTGGCAAAAGAGGGCTGGCGGGGCTGGGACAGGATCAAGACCTCAGGGCAGGTCAGGCTGAAGGTGTCTGCTGGAGTATCTTTTAGAAGTTGCTTTGCTCACATCTGCCCCTGCTCATCCTTATCCCTCTTGGACCACTGACTTCTCAATTGTTATCCTTACCCTGCCTTCAAAGCCCAGCCCAGGCTCTACCCCGTTCAGGAAGTCTGGAGGCCACCGGCTACTCATTAGCTCACTCATTCATTCAAGTGAGTCTGCACAGTCTCTCCTAGGTGTGTGAGGAGGCTGGTAGCCAAGGTGGATAAGAGAGGAACAGTTCACATCCCACACCCTTCAGGAGCTCATTGTCAAGTATATTACTTAATATTACCAGTTCGTACTTTAATTTACATAGATTTAAAAAATAGAATATTGTTTCTATGTATCACTCCTAATACTGATTTTTTTTCATTTTAAAAGCAATTTAAAAGATAATAGAAATAAAATCACCCATAATTCTATTACCCAGAGGCAATATCTGTTAATATTTTAATGTATTTTCATCTAGCATTTTGAAAAATATAGTCTGTAATTTTTTTCCTTTGAAACACCTTTCCTCTTACAGGAAAGTTATCTTGTAACTCTTGCAAGAGTAGGGAAAACTTCCATGTGCCTTTTAGCTAGCTCTATCAGTTTTTAACACTTTGTCACATTTTCTCATTGTTTTCTTTGTCTGCAGTGGATCAGAAAGTCTAGAAACAGCAAGTATACATGATCTCAGGGATATCCAGTCTATTAAAAATTACAGTTGGGCATGGTGGTATATGCCTGTAATCCCAGCGATTCAGGAGGCTGAGGCAGGAGGATCATAAGTTCTAAGCCAGTCTCAGCAATTTAGTGAGGTCCTAAGCAACTTAGTGAGACCCTGTTTCAAAATAAAAAATATAAAGTGCCGGGGATGTGGCTCAGTGGTTAGGCACCCCTGGGTTCAATCCATGGAATAACAACAACAACAACAACAACAACAACAGGGACTGGGGTTGTAGCTCAGTGGTAGAGCACTAGACTAGCACATGTGGGGCACTGGGTTCAATCCTCAGCACCACATAAAAATAAATAAATAAAGGTATTGTGTCCATCTACAACTAAAAAATATTAAAAAATATAATAACAGTACCTACATTTTCAGGTTATATGGCCACCTGTGTATTTATATGTGTTCTTTTTCCTCAGCTATTTGAAAGTAGATTACATCTATTCATCCCATAATGCTTCAGTGAATGTCTCCTAAGAACAGGGACATTCTCCTCATAACCACAGTGCAGTTATTATGACTAGGAAATTTGACATGGATACAATACTTTTTATTAATATTCCAACTTTTTCACTTGTGTCAGTAATGCCCTAGAAAGCATTTTCCTGCTGAATCCAAGATCCGGTCCCAAACCACACAATGTACTTAGCCATCTCTTTAGTGACCTTTAACTGTGGATCAGTGTTTTAGTCTTTGTCTTTATGCTATTGACAAATTTGATGAACAAGGCAGTGGTTTTATGAAATGCTCCTTAATTTGGGTTTGTCCGAGATCTCCCCATGATTAGATTCTTGGAATGCCATCTTAGTGATGCTGTTCACTTCTCAGGGTCTCACATCTCCAGGCACAAAATGTCCATCTGCCCCCTCAGTGGGCCTTTTAACATGTCCCTATCACTTCGGCAGGGGTGGCACTTCATTACTTTCTGGCACAACAAAACAAACCAGTTTCATCTTCTACCATCCATGCCCAGCCCTGGAACCTGCCACTTCCCTAGGGAACCTTGGTTCCTTTTACCAGGGTCTGGATGTCATTTGGTAGTTTTGCTGTTCATTTAGTATCCATCTATTTCTATCTCCTGGCTAATTAAGTTGGAATTCCACTGCTTATGCATTTTATAAAAATCAGAAGCATTTTTCCATGTCATACTGTTGTCTGAAAGCATGATCTTAAACGTCTGCATAGTATTCAGTCAACATGAGTGGACTGTCACTCAGTGACCATCTACCTTGGTAAATGGTGTAGCAGTGGAAAACCTTGGCTTGTGCCTTTGACCATAACTCTGAACATTCTGATTGTTTTCCTAGACTGAGTTTTGGGAGGTAGAAATTTGCCAGGACAATCATGCGAGCATCATGTGGGCATGTTTTAAGGGGGGGATGATTTCGGCCATTCGAGCTGTATGAGAGGCTAGAAAAGTGATTGTTTTAGCTAGGGATGCTGCCGAGGCTTGATCTGGTCTGTGGTCTGCACCTGCAGGCGGGTAACCATTGGAGGTAGAGAGGCTGCTCTGTGCAGGGGGTGCTGGATGAGCAGAGGGACGGATCTGATTGGTGCAGAAACTTTGGTGACCCAGGGCCTACTGCAGGGTCTTTATTGGGAAGGGGAAGGAAGGAAGCTGACTGCAGGATCTGCTGTCCTTGTAAGCAAGGGCAGGCAAGTGAAGGCTCCTGTTTTCTTTACTGTGCAGAGCATTGTGCCTGGAGAGCTATGGGGCTCTAGGGAGGAATTTGGGGTAGAGCCCAGAGTGTAGTGAGGCATGAACCCCCAGTGTTTGCAGCCTTCCCCTTCATCCCTGAGCTTGGCACCCTCTTTTTATCTTTCTTGAATTTGGCTTTGCCCAGCTGGCTTTGTCCCCATGTTGAAGGCCCAGCAGCAGTGTTGCTTGGTTTCCTTTCATTGTGCCTGGATGCCGGTGGCCTGCTTAGCACAAAGCCCTCCTTTGCGAGGGCTCCTGCTCTGGGGGCAAGGCTGGAGAAGCTTGCCCGTTGGCCTGCACCTCACAGCAGTTCCAGGACTGTGTCTGAAGCAGGGCCTGTGGGCCGTGAGTGTGATGCTGTCTTGCTTGGGCTCTGCCTGTGGAGATCTTTCCCTTGAGGGCAGAGCAGGACCTTAGAGAGGAGCCCTACCAGGGGTGGGCAGGACCTTCTCTCTCCCTAGAGTTCCTAAGCAAGGCAGAGACACTGAGGACCAGGCTCCCAGTGATGCTTGGGAGCTTTTGAAGGGCTCAAGATAGATCTCAGGACAATGGGAGAGGGAGAAAAGTGGGAGGCACCTGGAAAAGAAGTTGGGACAGTCACCAAGTATCTTATGGTCTCTCTGAGTCAATTTTGGGAAGCCCTCAGCTCTGGGAAAGCTACTCCCAGGTCCCTGAGCAATGAGGCCCCATTGGCATTCATCATCCACATGGGGAGTCCTGGGGCCTGGGGGGCCCAATCATAAGAGCGAGCTGTGGGGGTGTTCCCAGTGTCCTCAGGGTGTGTTCAGCAGCTGACCTCCTTTTCTTTCCCACCCGCTCCAGACGTCCTTCTACGGCCGCTTCAGGCACTTCTTGGATATCATCGACCCTCGCACACTCTTTGTCACCGAGGTAAGTCATGGCTGTCACTCTCAACAGAAACCCCTTGGCTTCTGTACCTTGTCACTGCAGAATGTGTGGGCCATCTGTGGGACCACAGAGGGTGGAGGTGAGGGAGTGAAGAGGATGGGGAGGTGGGCAACGAGACGAAGGTGACATTGTCTGTCTGCCTGCCTCCCTAGAGTTCGTTCACTATGCCGTATACTCTTTCATATTATTTCATTTAGATCTCACAATAGTCCTTAAAGATAGATGCATTGTTATTGTTATTATTATCATTTAAAAACTTATTGATTACAAAGTACATAAATTACATGCTCATTCTAAAAGTTCAAATAGGGCTGGGACTGTAGCTCAGTGGTAGAGCCCTTGCCTACCATGCTTGAGGCCTTGGGTTTGCTACGTCGATCCCAGAGGGGGAAAATTCAAACAGTAGAGATGTGTATAAGTTGAACAGAAAGGGATCCTTCAATCATACTCCCTACCCAGTTTTCTCTTCTCCTACAGAACAATCATTAATGGCTTTTAGTGTCAGGTTTATTAAGACATAATTTACAGTTTTTAGGTGTACAGTGCTGTGAATTTGGGCAAATGTATACATCATGTATCCATCACTGCAATCAAGATATAAAACATTTCTATGACCCTAACATGTTCCCTCATGCTTCTTCATAATCAGTTCCCCTGACCCCAGCCCCTGGCCACCACCCGTCTATTTTTTGTTTCTATTATTTTGCATTTTGCATGTATTAGCTCATCAGATTAACTCAAAGCCACTGTAAGCGGGAGATACGATTATACATTCCATTTCACAGATGAATAAGCAGTAGAAGTTAAGTCTCATGCATGTGGTGCTGGCCAGTGGTGGAGCCAGGGTATGAATCCAGGTATGCTTATCTCCAGACCCATACTCTCAGCCAGTTTGCATTCCTGTTCAGGGAACCTGAGTTTAGGGAATTCCCTAGAGATTTCTTAGCCAGCAGAAGGCCTGAGCTCCAACCCTGGGCCACTCATGCCCTGAACCTTTGAGGCAGCTTCCTATTGGACAGTCCTTCACTGTACTTCTCTGTGGTGAGCAATGCCTTTGCTCAGCCCTGGAATTAACAGAACAGTCATGGTGGGAGGGAGCACAAGGCTTGCTGGACACTTGGACCTAGACCTATCCCCAGTGTGCATGGGTAGCAGCCCAGTAATGTGGAATGTGGGAATTACCCTGATATGAATTTCCTGCTGCATCTCTGCAAGGACAAAGGGCTCAGTTATTTGACTGGCTGCCTTACTTGCTTTCTTGGGCTACCATATCTTAAGGGCAAGTCTGCTGAACTTTTAGGCTCTCTGCGTGGATTCTTCTAAGACAGAATCAATGCAATTACATAAAAATTTTTCCAAACTAGAGAGAATACGTACCTATCCTAGGTAATATGTCATACTAGATAATTTCAGAACTATGCAAAACGAGGTACAATTGCAGTTCTGAAATTCCAGTGTAAATGCTGTCTGCTTGGTAGAGGAGGTAGCAGAGGCCAAAGCTTAGCTCAAAAGAAGGAGGTGCTAATGGTGGACTTTGAAGTCCATTGAGGAATGGCAGAAGGGAGCTTGGGAGGTAGGGAGGTGTGTTAGCTTTCCTCACTATGATGAAATACCTGAGAGAATTAACTTAGAAGAAGTAAAGGGTTTTTTTGACTATGGTTTCAGATATTTCAGTCCATGGTCACTTGGCCCTGCTGCTTTTTGGCCTTTGGTGAAAAGGCCAGGAAAGCTGTTCATCTTATAGCCACTAAGAGATGGAGGGAGGGCGGGAGGGAGGAAGGTAGAGGTGAGGGGTGTGGTGGGAGGAGGGCTGGTCCCGGTTTCTCCTCCAAGGGCATACTCCCATAGCCTACCTTTCTTCTATTAGGTCTCACCTCCTAAGGTTCTACCACCGCCTGGACTGGGGATCACACATGCAACACATGGGCATTTGGGGCTCATTCCAGGTCTAAACCACAGCAGGAGGTATTTCAGTGGTCCTCCTGATTACCAAAAGCAGACAGGGGATTTGGGGATGGATGAGCTACAGGGTAACATGCCACTTGGGCTGGGGGCCCACACCCTCCCTTTTCTCAGTCCACCACCATCCCATTCTCAGACCACTTCATTTTACACTTCTCTTCCTTGAGCCACATCTTTTTTTCTTCAACTTTTGCATTTTGAAAACCCCAATATTCTTATATATCACTAAATCAATTTTGGTCTGTTTTGCCTCTCAATCAATAAAAAAACATGCTTTTAAATATGATTGAAATGTCAAAGAAACTTAAATATTTACTGACTAGAAAATAACCAAGGCAGCTGGGTGTGGTGGCTCATGCCTGTAATCCCAGCAGCTGGAGAGGCTGAGGCAGGAGGACTGGCAGGTTCAAGGCCAGCCTCAGAAACTTAGTAGACCCTAAGCAACTCAACAAGTCTGTCTCAAAATCAAAAATAAAAAGGGTGAATACTTCAAATCTTATGCACCACTCTGCACTTCTGTAAATTAATTGGAAGGAAAATACTTATTGCACTTAAACATTGCACATGCCATACTTTGATCTTGATCTTTCACCATAAAATTAATATTGATATTATTTTGGAATGCTTTCTTTTTCTAAGAGGTAATGTCATGGTTTCATATAATATACTTTGGACACATTGAGTTTTTAAAAATGAATTTATTTGCCCCTTCATGCCTATTGTAATGTTCTGAACAAACTTGACTGATCTAAGAGAATAAAGATAAAGTATTTAAAAAAATTTAAGGGGCTGGGGAGATAGCTCAGTCGGTAGAGTGCTTGCCTTGCAAGCACAAGGCCCTGGGTTCAATCCCCAGCACCCAAAAAAAAAAAAAAAAAAAAAATTTAAAAACTAAAAAGGGCTGAGGATGTGGCTCAGTGGTTAAGCACCCCTGGGTTCAAATCTTGGTACCAAAAACAAAAACAAACCAACACAGCAGAAGTTTTAGAATATTTTAAAAATTTCATATATTCCTTCTCCTCATTGAGATCTAATAGATTTCCCAGAAAGATCTGTACCTCCCTGCCTCACTGTAACTGAGTCACAGATTATTTCCACGAGTACTTGTCAGCCTTTTGGAAAATTTCTGTTCCAAGAAGATACTCTAGACCCTAAAAGCTCTGGAAGGACTGGGTGGCACACACTGGTAATCCAGCAACTTGGGAGGCTGAGGCAGGAGAATTGCAAGTTCGAGGTCAGCCTTAGCAACTTAGCAAGACCCTGTCTCAAAATAAAAATTAAAATGGCCTGGGGGTATAACTCAGTGGTAAAGTGCCCCTGGGTTCAATCCCCGGTACAAAACAACTCTGGGCTCTGGAAGGGCCCTGAGTGGGACCTCCAGGCTGACAAGTTGGTGAGTGGCCCTGATCCTCACTCACTGGCTCAAGCACAAGCAGACTTTTTGCCTAGGTCAAAGGGGAAATTAGAAGCAGCTAGATGAGCCTCTGAGCTAAACCTGCCCCCCATTGACCTGTGGGGCATGGGGCAGGTCTGGCACCATCCACATAGAACAGGGCTTAGATCTACAAAACACTGCTTCTCTCCCAGGGCCTGTGGCTGGTGTCCTGGAAGGAAGTATGGGGCAGTGGCTGCCCAGTTGGAGGAGATGTGGATGGCCCATTTATTGGTAGGGTGGGAGGACACAAGCTCTAGAAACTGGAGCTTGTCCCAGGGTGGAAAGATCCTGGGCAGCATGAGCCATCTGTGACCCGGTTCTGAAGGGCATACGCTGAGTCAATGGATAGACTCATCTTGAGAGAGTTTTGCAGCTGCTCGTTTGCAATTTATAACTGACCAAGCTTTAAAAAGATTCCAACCCTTGTATGTGTAATGAGGCGGAGGAAATTTTATTCACCATAATTTCTCTTAGGAAGAAGGCTGTCTTTGTTCTAAGAATGCCTTGAACAAAGGCTTCAGAGGAGGAAGAGGTTGCTCTGTTTGACAGGGGAAGAATTGTGCATTTTGATCCTAAAAGGAGATGGGAGAGCGAAGGAAAAGGAGGAGAAAACAGGGGGAAGAAGAGCGAGAAACGCAGGGTGAGCTGAAAACCAGTACAAGAAATGCCATAGCAGAGGTATAGCTGGACTTGTTTAAGATTGTACTGTGTTTATCAAAGTTGTGAATTTGCACTATTGCCCCTTCCACCATAATTCCCAAGAAGTTGTCCATAAAATCTGCTTAGTTCACGAAATCTCTGTAAGAGTAGATCACTTGGGGAATCCTGAAGGGCTGTGAGCCTGCTGTATGGTGTGCAGCGTGTGCAGCATCAGGTCCAAAGCAGGAAACCACCAGGAGCTTGCAGAAACCCAAGGTGGAGAGTTCAGCCTTCCACGAAGGCCATGGAATTAGATCTAGGTCTCTAAGGGCAAGGCTGTACCATGTGGCATTAGAGTTACCTTAATTATGGACTAAAGATGGAAGGCATTTGCTATTCTGAATTCAATAATTAAGGGTTGACATATTATCATTCTGAAGGGCATAAAAAACTAACTGGAATAATATTAATAACACCAACTCAATACTAATATTGGTGTAGTAACCTGAAACAAAACAGAATGTCCAATATATTGTTGGATAGAATAAATAAATAATTATACTGATAATGGAACCAGGATTTTCACTGTGGGAGTAGGGAGATAGAAATATGGAGTAGGAGAAAAGAAAAAGAATTGTGTGCTGTTGTGTTTGAATTGGAAGTATCAGTATGAACTCATGATTGACACACACACACATTTACATTGTATTTCCTAATTTCCTCATTGTGTTCACTGAAAGGGCCTAGAAATAATGACACTTCAGTAACAATGAACACACCTGGCACTCAAATGTTGGTTTCTAAATACCATTACCCACAAAAGGAACCAGGGCTCCTTGGAGAGTTGGTAAAATCAGGTCAGAGGCAGAGAGAGTTGCTATAGAAAATAAGGAAGTGCTGAAAGACACAGACAGGAATTGCCTTGAAAGAAAATCCACCGGCCACTTTTGGGATAATTTGAGCATTAAGAACAGCAATAGATTCTAACTAGACTCTAACACATTGAATAAAAAATAATCCATGAGTCTGTAGTCATACTAAAAATGTGGGGAGGGAAGCTCTTTGCAGAAGAATGTCAGCTAATAACTGTTGAAGGAAATAACCTTGTGTAACTTTCACTGAAGTAACCATTCCTGTCAGGAGCACTATTGGATGCTCTTTCTGTAGAGTAGAGGTTTATTGAGAAACAGAGTATTTATTTTCTCTCAAAGTATCACCAGCAGATTGCTTACTTAGCAATGACAAAAAGGAAGAGGTACCTTTCTAAAGGGCTTGGAAGATATGCTTTAACCAGGTGACCAAAATTAGCCAACTGTGAAAAAAACGTTACATGCCTTCTGATGTGGTGAGAGCCAGGTAGTAATTACTAAATACTGGAAGATGCACAAAGAGAAAAATAAAAACTTCTCATAATCTCACTTGCTAGGATTAACTAATTAATAATTAATTTTGCAGTGCTGGGGATTGAATGCAGGAGAGTTCTACCACTGTGCTGCATCCTCAGCCCTTTTTATTTCATTTTGAGGAAGGGTCTAGTTAATTTGCAGAAACTGTCCTCGAACTTGCCATCCTCCTGTCTCAGCCTTCCAAGTAGTTGGGATTACAAGCACATACCATCTTGCCTGGTTTGCTAGAAATAATTGCCATTAACATTTTGGAGTATGTATATGTACAAACTTGGGATGTTTTATACAATATGTATATGTATATCTATATCTATATCTGTGTGTCTATGTGTATATATATAGCAAGAGAGATGGAAAATCATATGTGACATGTATGTATACATCATGCATCCTTTTTTCCATGAAGCATATATCATGAGCCTTTTTTCTTGTCATTAAATGTTGTTTTAAAAGTCATAACTGCATAATAATTCATTATATGATTATTCTAAAATTTATTTAATCATTTTCTCTATTGTTGATGATTTAAGTGGTTTCAAGTCTTTTGCCATTACAAATAACATTGCAGTAAATATCTTTGTACATAAATCTCACTGCACTTTATTTTCTTTGGATAAACTCCTAGAAGTGAAATTTCTGGATGAAAGACTTTAAAGTTTTTGATATATATATATATATGTATATATATCTATACATATATATATACACACACACATATATATGTATAAATATATGTATACATATATATATATGTAAAAATCTCCCAATTGCCCTGCAGATTTTACCAACCTGTACCAAGATTTCCTCAGTTTATACTCCCAATTGCCATGAGTCAGAATCCTTATACACTGAATTTTTGTCCATCTGCCTACATTTTTCGCCTGTTTATTACATCCAACATATACTTTGTACTTGTTTTTTTTTTTTCTTTTGTTCATTTCCAAGTCTTTTAAGTAATTTTTTAAGATCCTGTTTTATAGTATAGATAATCATCTCCTGATAGACTTCTAACAGATAGGTTATTGTCTGTCTTTTGCTTTTCTGCAAAAAATGGTGTCAGGCGTATCACTTTTCATTTCTGCTAACTTCATTTTCTAAATAATAATTTCCCAAGGACAGGATAAGCAGACTGGAGACCATGGTTGTTTTTAACATTCTTGGGACAGCTGGATAGATTTATGTCCTGAAGTAATACATCACCTGTCATGCTACCAGACATGTATTAGTTTACCTCAATAGTCTCCCTAAGGTGACTGGAAGCCCCTTTCCTGGGGCCTATCAGAGGGAGGGTTATCAATGGTGGAAGTCAAGTATCCATCCCATTAAAGACAGTTTTAACTTTGGGGGTTTTGGAACTGCTAGGAGGGAGTAAGAAGGGGCATAGAATTACCGGTGAAAGACAAGAAAAGGACTTGGGACTTTGCCTGCACATTGACCATTAACTTTGGCCCCCAAGTTCCACCACTTGGAAGTCATGATATTATGATTAAACTGTGATAAAAATGTATGGCCCCAGCCCAGGTGGTGGTGCATACTTGTAATCCTAGCCACTCAGGAGGCTAAGGCAGGAGGATTGCAGGTTTAAGACTAGCCTCAGGAAATTAGTAAGGCCCTAAGTAACTTAGGAAGACCCTGTCTCGAAATTAAAATAAAAAGAGCTGGGGATGTAGCTCACTGGTAGAGCATCCCTGGGTTCAATCCCCCCACCAAAATAATGGTGGCCCTGTTTCCAGTAGACCCAAGATAAGCCCTGTGAGAGCAACCAGCTACTGAATGGTCAGGGCACGAATTGAAACACCTGACATCTCGTGCATCCAACTGCCCATTTATTCTCCCCCATCCCAGTCCTCTTTACTTCTTCTTTAAAGTTGTGTTACCTCTGGGACTCCCAAACTTTTCACTTTTCCTGAAATGCCCAGGTTTCCAATGTACCCACCTCCTCTACACATTTAAGATGAATTCCTCTCCATTTTTTTCTGCGTCAGGTTGGGTTCAGCTTTGAATAAGAATAAAAAGTCTCTTCCTTTTCTTACCTTGGCACCCTGCCCAGGTGGCCATCAGCTTTGTGGCAGTTCCAGGCACTGCTGTGGCTTCTTTTAGAGGCAGTTGCTGTGAGTACAGGAGGTGCTTCCATGCTGCTATCTCATGAAAATGGCTCAGAAGTGGGATTGAGGGTTCTTGGGGTTTGTAGGTGCCACCCACCCTCTCTGGGAACTTGGGTAAGTATCATTCTTGGCTCCAGTTTCCTCAGCATGGGGATGGCCAAGATGGTTCTGTGCAGAGGAATATTCTCACCCTTGTCTTGAGTGAACAGGGGCGTGGTCTCAGATTCCAGCATCACCCCCGAGGGATTTTGTTCTACTGCACTGGAACCTGAAATCCGAATCCCGACCATGCTGTTCACTTCTCCCCCCAGCAGCCGCGATTCTTCATTCTGTCAAATGTCCATTATGCACGCCCTTGTGTTGGTGATGGGTGGGGACAAGGTCCAGTTCTGTGATACTGCAGATTCTTAAAACCAATAGCTCCTGCACCTTACCCTCTCTGACAGATAAGATAGGCACATGACTGGTTAGTGGTGAGGAATCTCAGAGAGGTGCAGACCAAATCCTTTCTGTTTGAGAAGGGGAGGGAACAATGGAAGATGCTCAGAGAAGGTAGAACTGAGCCTGGCAGGATAGATGGGGCTGTGGTGGACTGTTGGGGAGGGAAGGCATTCTTCTGAAGGGAACAGTATGGCAGGATCCAGGGGAGGAAACACGTGAGTGCCACCCACAGGGTCAGTGAGACCCTTCACAGGGTTAGGGAGGTGGTGGTGAAATATTTCTGGATGCTACTCACCTCTTGTCCATGTGCCATCACTAACATCTTGTATTAGATGTGTTAAATAGTATTATAATTAAATATTTAGATCATTTTGACATCCCCCCTCAACTATTCAGGGATAACTCTCCATCTGTATTTTGGGGATTGGGCTGTGGTGCTCGGGAAAGATTAGTTTTGCTTCTGATGACTCTTTCCCCAACTTTCCTTTGTCCTTTCCTCCCTGGGTTCCTCTATCCCCATTCCCCTCTAACACCCTAACCCTCAAGCCTGTCTCTTTGCTTCCTACCCCTCTCCCCTTGGGGTCTTGGAGCAGGCCCAGAAGAGCTGGGATTCTCCTCTGTTCGAATTCTCTGCTGCTGGAGCAAGCCTTCCAGGCACAGGCATTTGCAGAGAACTTCCTGAAGATCGTTGCCCCTGTCAAATGAAAGGACAGGCTCTCACGGTGATGCTTTGTGGCGGGTTGGTGATGGAGAAGAGCTGGGCAGGCAGCAGCGTAGGCTGCTCTCCTCCAGGCCCAGGGCTCCACACAGGCACCGCCTTGTCTCTGGGCCAAGCAGGGACCCTCACAACTTTTGCATTCAGAGGCTGCTGGCCTGTTTGTTCCTGGTTGAAAAGACTTCCTGCACAGCTTACCCTGCCTGAACCTCCTGCCCAGCTTTCCCCCTCCTCAGGTTCCTTGGCCCTTCTGCCAAGCCTCACAATGCAGCAGTGGGAAGAGGGTGTAAAGCCGGGAGACCCTCCTCAGAGCCCCCAAGTCTCTGTGAACTTAGCCACCAGAACAGCAAAGTCTAGGAACCTTTCTAGACAGGTGACTTGGGGCCTTGCCCATCCCACAGGACCTGAAACCCCTGCCTCCTGGTATTCACAGAAGTGTAAGCCCAAAACCAGCCCAGGGAACCCAGAGGCAGAAAAGCCTGACCCAGCTTCCTGCAGTCCTGGACCCTCAGACTTGTCTTCAGGAACTTTGAATTTAGTTCTCCCTTACCCACACCCTTTGCCAAAATCAGAGCTCATTGGAACTTATTCTTTTGGCAGGAGGACTCCCTTTGATGACCGTGTCAAATGAGATGGAATCTGGCCAGGTTGTTATAGGAACCTGGGAGAATCCCTAGAGTGGGAGAAATAATGAGAACGCAGGGCCATTCACCATTCAGCATTGGAAAGTAGAGCATGCATTGTCCAGGCCTGCAGAGGCCGAGGGGAGAAGCGGGCTTGGCCTGGGCAGCCGGCCCCATCACTTGGAGGCTTTGGGGGTACTGGAGGTGGGGGAGAGTGGGCAGAGCAAGCATCTGGCTAAACTCTGCGTTCAACTGCTAAATCACCTACCTACTATTTGTGTGACCTTAAGCAAGTTAAAATAATCAGCACAATCCATTTTTGTTGAAGACCAAAATGTATTAACTCTAGCTAGAAAATCAACCTTACCTTGGCAGTTGTCACAGTGGTATGTGAATGGATGATTTAAACTGAGTTTTTTGTGCTGTCCTGTATTTTTTTCTGGCATTTTCTTTAAGCATATGAATTGCTTATATAATTGGGGGAAAGAAACCAAAACCAAAACAAAACAGCCACCACAAAGCTATCTCTACTTTGGAAATGAACAGTTTCCAGGAAAGGACTCTTTGGAGTGTGACAGTTGACATTCATATATTTAAAAGGAAATGGACAGTACTTTCCAGCCTTAGGCCATTCTAAGTAAGGAAAGCTTTACTGGCTCCTGACTGCCAGTGATTCTGCTGTGGTCCAGGCCTGAACTGGACCAGTGCTGGCTGTAGGTTCTGTACACACACAGGCCTGACAGCCCAGGGGGCCTGGCTGGTTTGTTCTGGTTTGGAAGTTATTCCTGCTGTGTGGCAGAGCCAGTGGCTGTTCAGCATCCGCCCCCTGCCAGCTGCCAGCTCAGCAGCCCTGTCTGCCTCCTGGGTTCCCCTCCTGGTACTGCTTCCTTGTGTAGACCAAGAGCTTGTTTTGAGGTCTCTACACTCCTGTCCCCAGACAGACTTTTTCCACAGGCCAAAGGTAACGAGGTAATTTCAATGAGTTTTTCCCCCCACTGTGGCCCTTCCTGTATCTGGATTCCTTATCAGGTCCTTGACATAAGCTACCTTCTATCACTATTGTCTGTTTATTGTTAATATTTTGAGATATACTATATATACATCAAAATGCAAAACTAAATATATGTCTTAATGAATTTTGATACATATGACCTACTCACAAATCAAGACATTGAACATTTTTATTCCCCTAAAGTATTTTTGTGTGTGTTTTATCCTGGTCAGGGCCCCCCTTCAAGTGTAATACTGTAATGACCTCTACCACCCTAGGTTATTTTGCATGGTTTTGAATTTGTGTCTAATCCTTTGTGTCTTTTCTTGCTTATCATTGCATGCATCAACCTTCTATTGCTATGTAACCTATCACCCTGAAATTTAGTAGCTCAAAGCAATCATCAGTTACTTTGCTTATTGAACTTCACTTTGAGTAGGACTTAGGGGGGATGGTTTATCTTTGTGTCTGTGGAATTGGCTAGGGTGGCATGTCAGCAGGGAGGACCTGGAAGGTCCATTTCAAGATGGCTGACTTGCATGGTGGGCAAGTAAGCGTGGCTGTCAGTGGGTGGATCAGTAGAGCTGTGCACCAGGGTCTAGTTCCTGTGCACATGGGTGTTCACTAAGTTGCTTGGACTTCCTTATAACATAGTGACTGGGTTTCAAAAGAGTGACGCTCTTGAGAACAAGATGAAAGTGCCAGCTAGTTTAATCTAGCTTCAGACATTGCAGACCTTACTCCATTTGAGGCAGTCACAAATCTGACCTCCCAGAATCAAGGGAATGGGTCATAGTTTACCTTTCGAATGGGATATGGGAAGGTTCTAGAAGATCATGGGAGGTGGAGATATTGAAGTGGCTACCTTTGCAAGATACATTCTGCCACTTTAGGTTTGTGAGATTTGTTCACATTGTGACATGTATTTGTAATTTACTCTTTCAGTCGCTCTATAATATTTCATTGCATGCATATGTTATGATTTACTTATCCATTCTACCATTAGTTATTTGCAGGCTTGTGAGTATGCCTGCCTTGGTGGACAAAGGCTACCTCCTATCATTATAGCTATCTCTTTTAATTTTTAAGATTTTAAAATTCATACCATTACCATCCAACCCTCTTTTGTGTGTGTATGTGTGTGCACATGCGCACGCCATAGTGCTGGGGATAGAACCCAGGGCCTCACACGTGCTAGGCAAGTGCTCTACCACTGAGCTGAACCCCCAACCCTTTATTTATTTTCTTGTGGGACAAAGTCTTGCTGAATTGTTCAGGCTGGTCATCCTCCTGCTTCAGCTCCCAAGCAGCAGAGTCAATGTGTGTGCATCACCGTGGCTTGGTCTTTCCTCTCTTTGTTATTGTCACCCTATATATTCTAGTAGATCATTTCTGCCAGTGTTTTAAAAATGTTAAAAAGAGATTATAAAAGCATAATATAAATATATCCTCCCTACAAAATTTTTAGTCAGAAGGTTAAAGTTCCTTCTGATACCCCTTGCCGAGTCTGAGCTTTTCCCTCTTGCCCTAAAGTAGAATCTGTCACCACTTTGCTGGGTCTCCTCCTAGCTCTTTTTGGTGCATTCACACACACAATATTCTCATGGAACATGTTGTTTTGTATATGTGTATTTTGTTTTTCTTGTTGATACAACAAGCAGCATTGTACTATTTGACAATTTGCTTTCTCTCTCAAAATATTTTGGAGATGTGACCATGGAATCGCCTCTATCCCTATTTTGCTTCTGTTTTTTTTTTTTTTTTTCTTCTTTTTTTATAGTACTGGGGATCGGACCCAGAGCCTTGCACATACTAGGCAAGTGCCCTACCACTGAGCTACATCCTCAGCCCTCTACTTCACCACTACTTTTTTTTTGGTACTAGGGATTCAACCCAGGGATGCTTAACCACTGAGCCACATTCCCAACCTTTTTAAATATTTTTTTTTTTAAGAGACAGGATCTCACTAAGTTGCCTAGGGCCTCACTAAGTTGCTGAGGCTGGCTTTGAACTCTGGACCCTCCTGCCTCAGCCTGCCAGGCTGCTGGGATTACAGGCGTGCACCACTGTGCCCAGCTTCTACTTAAATGCACTTCTTAAATTGCCCAATAATGTTCCATGATATTATTAAAAGATCACTGCCCAGCGGTTTCCCTATGGAAGGACATTTAGGTGTTCTTCCTGTTGTTTTTTTGTGTGTCCCATGAACTGAGGACTGAAGCCTTATACATCCTAAACATTGTCACTTTGATATTGATGTGGTTCTACTTGGAAATGGTTTTTAGGAACTTTGAACCTGTGGCCCTACAATGCCTCTTCTCTCCTCTGCAGAGACGTCTCAGAGAAGCTGTGCAGCTACTGGAAGACTATAAGCATGGGACCCTGCGACCAGGGGTCACTAATGAACAGGTAACTCCTTTGGAGGTGGGCAAAGGCAGGTGGGGAGGGGAAGGAAGGACAACTTTGATGATTACAGAGTCCAAGAGTTACATTGTCTAAGTTTTTCTTTCCATTCCTAAATTTTATTTTACAAACTTAAAAAATTAATTTTGCATTTTCAAAGTAATATGTGTGAATAATTCAAAAAGTCTAATAGTACCTAGAACACTTGTGGGGAAAAACATTCCTGTTTCCTAAAATTGGCTACCTTGAACTGTTTCGCACATAGAAATCTGTATTTCAAACTAGTATGGTGATCTTTGCTGCTGTTTCTCAATTGATTCTTTTGCATTCTCTATTATGGTAGTTGAGGATTCCACTTTCTTATTATTCACCCCTATAAATACACTTCTTCTTCCTCTTCTGCCTCCTGCTCAAAATAGTTACCATGGCTCAAGGGTCTATAATTATTCAGTATTCATGTTATAACAATTATATAAATGACATTTCTTGTGTAGTCATGTTGGTTGTATCATGATTAGGTTTCTTCTCTTTTTCAAAGTTTTGCTTTATCTGGAGTTAATAACTGCCTTTTTAAAATTTTATTTATTTATTTATTTTTAGTTTTCTTTGTGTTATTTCTCTTATCACACCCTCTAGCAGCCTTTCCTTGTTTTTCGAACCTCCTTTCAATTTGAAGACTCTAGTCTTTCAGTTCTATCCTGAAATGTTCCTTTCTGGAGTCTGTCTCCCACCAGCACCAGGTCTTCCTTATTCAGTGGAACACCTTTTCCAGTAGCTTCTGGAAAAAAATGGTAAATGGGAAGAACATTCTGGTTCCTTCTGCTTCTGAAAAATTATAATTCTGTAACTCAGCCTTAATTGACAGTTTGGCTGAGGAGAAAATTCTGGGTTGACTGTCATCTTCCTTCAGACTTTTGAAGACCATTGCTCTATTTCTTCTGACTTCCAATATAATTATTGAGAAGTTGGAGGCCATCTCATTCCTAACCCTTTGCAGGTGGACCATTTTCATTCTTTAGAAATGTTTATAGTCTTCTCTTTATCTGTGAAATGTATTTCTGAAATTCCTCAGTGTGGTCTCTTTTAAAATTCACTAATTTGGATTCTTGTTGACCCCTTTCAATCTGAAGATTCTTGTTGACCCAGTTTTAATCTGAAGATTCTTTCAGTTGTGGCAAAAAATTGTGCACTGTTTCTTTGATAATTCCTTCTCCTTCTAGAATTCCTTTTTGTCAAATAGTCGACATCCCAGGCAGACACTCAGCTTTCCTTATTCTTTTTCTCTTTGTTCCCATCACTGTAGGCCAGATGTGGGATATCAGGGGATAGAACAAGGAAGAGACTGGATGAGGTTCTTGCCTCACAGACCTTCACCCAGAAGTAGGTGAAGACGCCACACTGTGGGAAAGTAGTGGAAACAGTATCTACTGGAGTGTCTGGAAGGGATTTGAGGGATGAGAAGGGGGCTGGTGAGGAGGATCCCAGGGTAGGAGCCATCCAGGGTGAAGAAGCCAATGAGGAATGTGCTAGATGGCAGAGTAGCAGGGGAAGGGAGGGCAGGCTCACAGTGGATGCAGCACCTTGGCCAGATGCCCTCATCAGGCCCCAAGGAGTGATGAGACATGCAGGACCCATCCTCAGGTGTCTGCACTGTATGCTGAGTCATGGGCAGCCATCGGAAGGGACAGCGGGCTGCAGTCTCACTCCTGAGCAACAGAACGTCTTCCTGGCCATGGACACTGGACACCCTGGGTGGCTGACCTGATGGCACGCTGCCTGCCCGGCTTGAAGCAGTCCTCAGACCCGTGAATGTTTCTCCTGCCCGTGTCTGCTCCCAACTCAAGCTCCCCTCTGCCCATGCTTGCTGAAGGTGGCCTCTTGGGACGTCTTTCAGCTCCTGGAGTTTGGGGAATGAGACCACATTTTCTCTCTTTGCTCCCTGTACTATTTCCCTGGGCCTTTGTCTTCTGTCCTGAAAGCCCCCATGAGCCTCCAGGGAATTGGAGAGAGGATGGGGGTGGCTTTTTGGCCATAGCTGAGCCTCCCAGTTCTGACTGGAGGTGGCCATGCATGCAGGGGCCATCTGGTGACCAGATAGCACAGTTGTTAGGTGTGAACCTATGACCCCTGGAAGCAGATCCTTCCTCTTCCCCCACCCCACATCCTTGGGGCTGGCAAGATTTGGGGCATTAGGCTCTGCATGGGTCTCATGGTGCCTTCTTAGACCACAGTGAATAAAGCCACACCCCCTCTGACCTCCACAGACACAGGAAAAATGATGTCAAGTCACCTCTGGTCTTGGGAACACCCCAGTGATCTGAAATTAAGGATACAACAATTCCTAGCCCAGGCTGGCCCTGCTTAAGGGTCACGTCTATGCCATTTGAAGAGACCCAGGGCAGTTCTTGGTCTCATAGTGGACAGTGACCTCGTCTGCACCTGCTCCGTGCCTGCTCCATTGTGCTCTTGTAGGTGTGTGTGTCAGAATCCTGAGACTGTGTCCTGATGCCTGAGGCCTGTTCTGATGTCATGGGCAGTGCTATGTAACTCGTGTGCACTCTTTTCTACCCGTTTGCCATTTGACCTGCCCTCCAGGTATGGCACCTCACCAGTGGGTATTGTAAAAGTGTACTGAGAGTTTGTCCACTCCTGGTGGCCTGGCTTTTGGGCTTCTGTTCATGAGTGGCTGATATCTCCTCCAGAGACTGTTACCATGTTAAATGGTTGCTACACAAATAGATAAAATAAGTCTCAAGGATAAAATAAAAATAAGTACAATTTTTCCTTTGGGCTTAGCTAGTAGAAATTTGATGTGCTTAAAACCCCAATAAGGATTGTAGCTCTCAGATAAGCAATGAAACCATAGTTGATAAAAAAAATATATAATCACTGACATCACCGACAGATTCTGGACGGTAACTCTGGTTTCTACCTTTGTAGATACTAGGGCTTTGCTGGAGGGGCTTGGTTGGATGGAGATGGGTGGAGCTAAACATGGCAGAAACCTGCCATGGCAATATACCACTTCCTGTGTTTGTCCCAAGTGCCCGGCACGGTACCAAGTACTAGTGCTTTACATGTTACCTCCATCAATCTTCATGGAAACCTATTTGGTAGGTGCCTGAATCAAACCTTATAAGTGAGGAAACAGTTCCAGAGAGGTGACATGACCAGTCACTTCTGGGACAGAGATCTGACCCCGGGGCTCTTAGATCCAGTGGGAGGGACATTCCCTTTAAGTCACAGACAAAAGTCAAGAAGTAAAATGGAGTGAGAGATACACAGAAAGAGAGAGACATAGAGAGAAGTCACGAGAGGAGATGAGAGGGAGTTGGAAAGTTAGGGGCCAGGTTGCGAAAATCTGTGAAAACCAGGTAGAGATGCGGGATGTGTTATGTGGGGCAAGAAGCTACTGCAACTCTTGAGCAAGGGAGTGGCACGAAAGTGGTATTGTTACAGAATCAGCCCGATGGCGGTGCCGGGTGTACTGGGAGAAGGAAGGGCTACAGAAACCAGTCTAGAAACTACTGGAGTAATTAGAGTGCCCAGCACCGGTCTCTGGTGACCACTATAAGCTCCTGAGCAGGGACTCTGCTATCATTCCATAGTCCCCAGAGATGAGGGACCAGCCACCCTTTATTAAGTGCCTGCTCTATACCTGCCATAGCACACAGGCAGTGCAGAGCCTGCAAGCAGCATGGATTTCTGTGTGCAGCCTGCCAAGGAGAAAGGGCAGCTGGGATGTAAGAGATCCTGCAAGCCTCCTCCTCTGCAGAGAGGAAATGGGGTCAGCTGTGTTTGGACTCTGCTGAAAATAGCAGAACACATGCCAGAGGCTTAAAAGCACTTGCACCCCAAACCTGTGTGCATCTGCAGGTTTGCCAGAAGCTGGCTGGCTGGACCCCCTCGTCTCAGCCACAGGCTCTGGGAATCCTGGTCAGCATCCTGCCGCTCTCTGCCAGCACTAGCTCGACCTTTATCATTAGCACAGTGATCCATAGTAGCTAAGACTGTGTGGCCTGGGTGAGGTACTGTACCAGGTGATATGGTCACATCTCAGGCTGGGGAACTACAGTGGCCTCTAGATGTTCTTCCCATTTTACTTGGGTCCCTCCGTTTGTTCCTATTACAGTACTAGCACAGCAGCAGGCAGAGTGATCTGGGAAACATACTATCGGTTCCTTTGCTCCTGGGTTTCTCAACTTTGGCACCATTGGCATTTAGAGCTGCATAGTTCTTTTTTTTTTTTGTACCAGGGATTGAACCCGGGGTGCTTAACCACTGAGCCACATCTCCAATCCTTTTTAAATATTTTATTTAGAGACAGGGTCTTGCTGAGTTGCTTAGGGCCTTGCTGAGTTGCTGAGGCTGGCTTTGAACTTGCAATCCTCCTGCCTTGGCCTCCTAAGGATTATAGGCATGTGCCACCGTGCGCAACCTGCATGGTTCTTTGCTGTGGGTGCTGCCCTGTGAGCCCAAGGATGGTCACCTGCATCTCTGGCTTCTGCCCACTAGATGCCAATAGCTCCCTCTCCCCAGGCATGACACTCAAAAGTGTCTCCAGGCATTGCCAGAGGTCCCCTGAGGAAAATCACTTCTAGGTGAGAATCACTGCTCTATGAAGACAAGTAGTGTCCCCCTTTTCCACTCAGAGTAAAAGGCAGAGTTCTTAATAGGGTCATGAAATCCTCATTCATTTCTGACATTGTCTCCCTCTGTTCTTCTCTTATTCAGTCCACTCTGGTCACACTGGTTTCCCTGCTGTCCCTCAAACACCCCTAGTAGGCCCACTTCTGCCTCAGGGCCTTTGCATTTCCTGTTCTGTCTGCTAGTCTCCTAGCCTATATCTGCAGAGTTCATTCCCTCTTTGAGAATTTCCTCCAGTGTCACCTCTGAGACCCACCCTGATCCCCTCACTGTTGTAACCTCTGTCGCCACCACACCACACATTCCCGATCCTCTTACCTGTTCCACTTTCCCTTGTTTCCTAAAGCACCTAACATAGCAGAGAATTTTTGTTTTATTATTTTTATTGTTTATCGCCTGTCCCCCTTAGCTGGCAAGCTCCACAAATCCAGAGCTTTTTTTTTTTTTTTTTTTTTTTCTTTCTCTGATATATCCTTAGCACCTATAGCAGTGTGCAGCACATAGAAGATGCTCAATAAATATTTGTTCACTAAGCACATCAATTATTAATCTTGGCAATAACCTTGTTCAACCCCAGGGTCTGTCCTCTCCATAAAGAGAAGCTGTGTGGATAAGGAGTGAATGCTATGCTGCAGAGTCAAGCAGAGGGCCTCTTCTTTCATATGTCTGCACTAGGGGTCAGGGCTGGGGATGTCTCAGTGGTAGAGTGCCTAGCATGCATGAGGCCCTTGGAGTTCAATCCCCAGAACTGCAAAAGAAAAAAAAAAAAAAAAAGAATTGGGGGAAGGTTATTTCACCCCCCACAGACTTGTACAGGTACATATTACCTGGGAGTTACCATGGCAACAGAATTAATGGTGAAGTATAATGCAATTGGCCCAACTGATAAATTGGGAAGTTTCTTTTTTGTTTGTTTGATGGAGGCATCCTTTGCCTTACAGAAGGATCCCCTTCAGGCTCTGTTTAATTACCTTCTGGAGGTTGTTTTAAATAGGCTCTGTCGAAGCTGCCTTAGGAGGTTTGGAGAAGCAGCTTGGAAAGAGGCAGAGGGGAAGCTGAGCGAGCCAGACTGGGGGTGGGGCCTGGGCAGTTGCTCTCCCCTGGGTGCTGGGGGCTGTCCTCTCCTAGAAGCAGGTGGTAACCCATCCCTGTCCCTTCCTTGGTCTCCACTCTGAGACTCGGGTTCAGAGGGCAGCTTGGTAGAGATGCTAACCACTTATAAAATCAGCAGAACTTCCCATTGTTTCAGAATCCTTCCCCACACTGCCCTCTCTCCTCCTTCCCCAAGTTGAAAACATCCAAGTCCAAAGTCTCATATCCACACTGCCTTGTCACTGGAGTCAGTAAGAGATCAGGGCTGCACATTTTTCTGTTCAGTGGCATAGAGGGAGCTAGGCTCTGGGCTGAGCCCAAATGAGATCAGGTTACAAGCAGGGATTATAATTTGAAGTGGAAATGGTTCAGTGGGTTACTGGAAAGACACTGGGACTCCTTGGCCTAGATCCTCTGTGTGGATGACCCATCCACCATGTCTCAGTTGGTCTTGCTTGCAATGCTTAACATCCCAGAATAATCCTCCCCTGTAACCAGTTTACAGGATTGGCTCAAGAAACTTCAAACTAGCAACCAACTTTTGACTCGCATGTTCATTTCTTCATCTAGCATTTAACTCATTGGTCCAGCAGGTTACAGGGAAAAGACCTCAGGGGTCAGACCAGAACCTGCTCTCCCTAGAGCTGGACCTGGCAAGTGGATTGTTGGGCAGGAAGGGATCCTGGCAAGACTTGTTCCACCTGATTAATTTTTAACAACTGTGCAGGTTTAAGGTGTGAAGTGACCATACAGGAAGACCAGGCAAGTTAGTGACTGAGCCAGGGCCAAAGTTCTTGACCATAACTATCATCACTGTAGCATGGAGAGGGGATAAACCCAAATAAGATCAGGTCATACTAGGGATTTTCATTAAAATGGAGAGGTTCCTCCCACTTCATCCCAAGCCCTCCTGAGACTTGTGCACTGCTAGATGCCACAAGATCCTGAAAAGCCATCTTCACTTCCATCGCTTCTTCTCCTCCCTGGAGAACCTTCCCCAACATCATGGGAGCAGTTTCATCTAACCCCAAAGGGATCATATTAGAGTTATTCTGTCATTGTAATAAAAACATCCCCAAATGCCCCCACTCAAATAAGACAAGGTCATTTCCATGCTGCATAAGAATACAAGTTCAGCTGGGGAGATAGCTCAGTTGGTAGAGTGCTTGCCTTGCAAGCACAAGGCCCTGGGTTCAATTCTCAGCACTGCAAAAAAAAAAAAAAAAGCAAAGCACCTTCCACACAGGCAAGTGGCTCTGCTCCACAGGGTCATTCAGGGTCCTGGTCTCCTATATTATGCTTCTCTACCATCCCCTTCGGCTTTGTCTCGTCTGCCTGGCTGAGCTGGGCTGCAGCCACATCTTAGCTCTGGCTCAGAGGAGGGGACAGAAAGCATGGATGGGGAGGGCACTGACCTGAAAACACATCTCAGTTTCCCACCAATACCACTAAGGGCTTAGACACATGGACAGACCTAACTGCAAAGGAGACTGGAAAATGCAGGGTAGTATATCAGCCACCTGCCAGCAAAGTTTTCTGTAACTGTGGAATAAGAGGACAGAGATTTAGCTGGACGGTTAGTGGTCTATGCCACAGGCTTCAGTAAAGGGCCTGGATATTGTGTACCTCATTGCCATTTTTCTAGTGGATCGATTTATTTATTTATTTATTCATTCATTCATTCATTTATTTATTTATTTATATTTTTCTGTGCTAAGGATAGAACCCAGGGCCTCGTACATGCTAGGCAAGCACTCTGCCATAGCTACATCCCCAGCCCTTACCTTTAATTTTTTTTGTGTATGTGGAGCTGGGGATTGAACCCAGGGCCTTGTGCATGTGAGGCAAATGCTCTACCTACTGAGCTATATCCTCAGCTCTACTTTTTTTTTTAACAGAATAGGTAATTTATGAACAAGATATGGAACTCTAGAGGTATAAAAAGATCAGAGAATGAAGAAAGAAATCTCCCTTCTCTCCCACAATTACCTACTTCCTCTCTCTAGAGTAGCCATCAATCTTTTCTGTACCAGGCCAGAAACATCTGCAGAAATTTAGCCTTTTTCTTTAAGTGCTGATATAATAATGAGAACTCCAGGAAATTCACTAAAATATGGTTCATAATAGTCCTGACAAAAGATATGACAGTCACCCAGATATTGCATGATTCTATTCATATGAGATATCTAGAGTAGTCAAATTCATAGAGACAGAAAATAGAACAGTGGCTGCCAGAAGTTGGGGGAGGAGTGGGGAGTGGTGTTAGTGGGTGGAGTTCCACCTGGGGAAATGGGAAGGTTCTGGAGATGGCTGGGTTAGTGTTTGCACAACAGTATGGACGTGCCTACTGCCATAGAGCTGTGCCCTTACATTTAAGATGGTAAATTTTATGTGTATTGTATCACAATACAAAAAGATGGGAAGTTGCCTAAAGTCTGCCAGTAGGGGGCAGTTTATTTTATTTTTGTTAAAATTTTTTTTGTTTTTGTTTTTTCAATGCTGGGGATCAAACCCAGGGCCTCATGCATGGTAGGCAAGTGCTGTGCCACTGAGCTCCATCCCCAGCTCAGGACGGTTTACAATATCCTCAAAGTTTCCACTAAGAAGAATACATCCCTCTGTGCACAGATATGAAAAGATACCAAATACATGAGGGAGAGCAGAACACTGTGCAGCAGTGTTTGGCATTTAGAGACAAACGCAAGTGGTGTTTAAGAGTGGGGACTTGGAGGGGCTAGGGCAATAGCTCAGTGGTGTAGTGCTTGCCCTAGCAAGCATCAGGCCCTGGGTTCATTCCCAGCACACACACACACACACACACACACACACACACACACACACACGATAAAAAAAAAAAAAAAAGGAAAAGAAAAAAGGAAAAAAAGAGTGGGGACTTGGATCTGAGTTCAAATTCTTTGGGCAAGTCACTTAACCTCTCTGTTCTTCAGTTCCACATCTGTAAAGCTCGAGATAACACTAGTTGCAACCTCCTAGAGAAAGTGTTGAACAAAACAGAAGAGCATGTGTTGCTGGGAAGCTTTGCTGCCATCTTCATCTGTGGCACCGGCCTATCTGCTGGCTGGCTGGTGGTGACACTGTGGCCTGCAGGACCTGTCCACCAGCTCTGGCCTCCTCAGGACCTTCTTGCTGCTGCTCTACTACACTCCTGCCTGTGCCACTGAGCCTGCATCTGCCTGATGTCCTGTCGCTGGCCTGTGGGCAGAGGTGAAGGAGACAGTCCCAGAATCCAAGGGACACAGATGGCTTACCACTGTGGTGCTGTTTTGCTGGACATTGGTGGGAGGGAGGATGAGGGAGCTGGCAGGAAGCATCTGCTGCCAGGCTGCACTGGGGTCTGGGACCTCAGGATAGTGCCAGCCATTCCCTCCTCTTACGCTTTGGGTCCGGCAGTCATCCTAGCCAACTGCAGACACTGACCTGCTCCAGATGGCCCCTTGAGAATGGGGGGACCCAGCATGCAGGCCAGGAGACCTGGGGCCCCGTCTTCATCCTGCTACAGGCCCTGGGGACCCTGGCTGAGCCACATGGTCTCTCTGAGATGTTACCCTGTCTGCAAAGAACATCCCCACCTCACAGGCGTGCTGGGTGAATAAGACAATGGAGATGCAGTTGCCTTGCAAGATGATTAAATCTTTTAAAAACTGCTCATTTTAATTGCTTCCCCTCTATTTTAGGCAACCATACTGAGCACGTTCTATGAGTCAAATATTTTATATATGCATATCTCATTTAACCCTCTGTGTTAGTCACGTTAAGCCAAGTGCTATAACGAGCAAGCCCCAGATTTCAGGGACTTACTATGGTGAGTTCTGCTCCTCACTCGTGTCTGAATCCAGTGCACTGCAGGGTCTTGGCCACGTGCTGTTGGTCAGGGACCAGGTTCCTTTCACTTCATGACTTTACCATCTTCTAGGGCCTCCTTGTCCTCCACCGGATCCTTTCTGAGAGGTTTTGAGGACAGGTGAAATGATGATCATCATTTCTGCTATCAGTGCCCCAGCCGCCCCTAGTCCCAGGAGCCCACCTGCCTGCTGGGGAGCCTGGGAAGAGCAGGGGCTGCTGAGTGCCATCTCTGTCTCACCTTTCAGCAACCCATTTTACTGATAGAGAAGCTGAGGCCCAGAGACAAAATAGCTTTCCCAGAGAAACGTGTCCAGTAGGCGGCCGAGCCGAGGTCTGTCCCCTCTTCATTGTGTGTGGCTCCTTTTCCACGTCTTACTCTCTGGAGGTTCTGTTCAGGCTCTTCAAGCTTCCTGGGTTCCTGTGTTATCTGGTTTCCTCCAACTCCTCTTCTACATCTGCATGTGTAAACTCACTTAGCAAGAATCTTCTTCACTTAGGTCCTCCAAATATCAGTTCATTTATAGGCAGAGACAACTACAAAATTTTGGGGGCTCAATGCAAAATGAAAATGCAAGATCCTTCTTCAAACAGCAGAAAAAAAAACCTTCCCCTGCCCTGCTCTCTCCCTCTCCCCCTCCTCTCCTTCTCGTCCCCAGCCTCTTAACAAGGTGTTTTTCTTTCAATATATATTTTTTAGTTGTAGGTGGACATAATACCTTTATTTTTTATTTTTTTTAAGTGGTGCTGAGAATTGAACCAGGGCCTCAAGTGTGCTAGGCGAGCGCTGTACCACTGAGCCACAACCCCAGCCTGACAAGGTGTTTTTTATTTGCTATTTAATGTCACCCTTCTTTGACCACAGGGACCCATGTAGGGCAAGCGCAGACCCTCCCAGGCACCCAGAGCCCCGCTCCAAGCCTCAGCGTTGGGGACCCACTGGTCCTACCCCATGCTCCCTGCACTGAGCCCTCTGCCAGGAGTGGAAGGTGGCAGTGGTCACTGGGTGGGTGCCCAGAGGGGGTGGCCAGTGGGATGGCAGGACCATGAGTGAACCATGGCTGCAGGCTCCCAGTGCATCTCTGCTGTGCACCAGCCTTCAACAAAAATTCAAAGATAAAGATTCTAAGAAAGTCAAGACAGAAATCAGCCCAGCATGATGGTGCGCGCCTGTAATCCTAGCGCTCGGGAGGCTGAGGCAGGAGGATTGCAAGTTCAAAGCCAGCCTCAGCAAAAGCAAGGTGCTAAGCAACTCAGTGAGACCCTGTCTCTAAATAAAATGCAAAATAGGGCTGGGGATGTGGCTCAGTGGTTGAGTGCCCCAAGTTCAATCCCTGGTACCAAAACAAAAAATGAAAAAAAAAGAAATCAGAGTGGCAGATCCCCAGAACAGGGCCTCCTTCTCAGCACTGCATAGGGGGCATATTCTTTTTTTTTTCTGGTACCGGGTATTGAACCCAGTGTCTTGTGCTTGCAAGGCATTCACTCTACCAACTGAGCTATATCCCCAGCCCAAGGGGGCATATTCTTGTGGTCCTCTTTCTATTTCCCAGGGAAGGGGTCTCCTGGGGGCCCAGGTGCAGTGCTCAGACCTTGGACTTGTTCCCCTCTGCCTGTGACCCCCACATCTCGGCTTCTCTGTTTCCACTTCTCTGGAGAATAAACCTCCATCTCTAGGGCCAGGGCTTGGGGACCCGTGCTCTCTGGCCCTGCCCCACACATCTTGCTTGGAGCGTCTTCTAGGCAGAGCCCATTGGCTTCCCATTGAGCCCATCTGTGGGTGCGGGTGTGTGGGACACACTGCCACCCTCTGCAGCTCTGCGTCCATCCCTCGTCAGCTTGAGTCCTGGATGTACTTCTATTTTAGAGGATGATATTCCTTCACTAAACACTTATGGAGCACCTACTGTATGCCAGGCACTCTGGGAGATGGTGCCAGGAGATACCGAAAGGCAAATTCCTGCCTCCCGGAGGCTGGACAGTAAATCCAGAGGTGAGAAATGGAAGAGCATGATTGGGTGGAGGGTGCAGGTGTCAGGAGTTGTGCCAGGGCCTGGGAGGCACTTGGGACAGGGCCTGGACCTGGGAGGCGCCTTCTGAGCAGAGAGGGAAGGACCAGCCTCTCATCGTTCCCCCTGCTCTGATGTGCTCACTTGCAGGGATCCTGCAGTGGGTTCTTTCCTCTGCCTCCTCTGTTTCCCCATTATTATTTTTTAAAAATCTGCTTCTGATCTGCCTGGTCTGGAATAGCAGACAATCAAGTATGCTTGAAATGTATCTAAAATAAGCCTTAATTAGGCTGGGATTTAAGTTTTGAGGGACTCAGCTGTGAATAAAATGCATCAACTTTAATGTATCAATTTTAAAACTTCTATTTTTACTACCCAGAAGCCTGCTTAACTTCTGCATCTTAGAGTATATTCCAATGACCATCATTACTGTACAAATAAAGACTATTCTAGTTTATTGTTTTTTTATTTTTTTTATTTTTTGGTACTAATGGTTAAACCCAGGGGCATTTCACCACTGAGCCACATCCCAGCTCTTTTACTTTTTATTTTGAGACAGGGTCTTGCTAAGTTGCTTAGGGCCTTACTGAGTTGCTGAGGCTGGCCTCACACTTGTGATCCTCCTGCCTCAACCTCCTGAGCTGCTGGGATTACAGGCATGCACCACCATGCCTGGCTACAACTATTCTACTTTAAAACTTTAAATATCAGCTGTGGGCAGACTCTTCTTTCTAGCCCCCAGCCCTTCTTCCTCATTAAACATGCACTGGCCATTGTTTTGCCCACAATATCAATTTTTATTTATCTTGTTTGTTTGATTTTTGTAAAAAAGAATGATTTTATCACATTTTAATATCTCTAAGAAGGGATGAGTCCTGTAGTTGATGGGGGTCTTGACATCAGGTCAGTTTTCTTCTGTGGCACATGATAATGTGTCTTAGAATCAGTGATCTCTAGAGTCAATGAAAGACAGCATTTATATCATTTGAAGGGACTGACAAATTGTTCTTTTTCTCTAGCCACCCCCATCCCGGCTGTGCTGGAAAGAACACAGCTCATCCCTCATTTGAAAGCTACCCTTTTCTTCTCACAACCTTCTTCAAATAACAATAGGAATATAATATTAACAACAGTGAACAGTTGTGAACACCTACTGTGTGCTGATGCTGCTCCAAGCACTGCTCCGATACCTCTTAGACAAGCTGTGTCAGAGGCCAGCTCTTATCCTTGGGTCACAGATGAGGAAACTGAGGTTCAGAGGCAGCAATGACAGAACCAGGAATCCAGGCAGACTATCTCTGAAAAAGCCACACTGCGCTATAGCTAGTGATTCTGGGAGACAGCGGAAGTGTATCCATTTAGATTGGGGACCTCAGTGGGCGTACCTTAGAATCAACTAGGAAGCTTCAGGAAAACACTGGAAGAGCTCCCCAAGCCATCCTAATGTGCAGCCAGAGTGCAGAACCCTTGCATTAGGTGATCTGATAATCTGTGTGCAAACCCCTAGCTGTGCCCCTGGTGGTCCTTGGTCTTCTTATCACACCTTCCAGGTGACTGCCAGGTCTGGGGTGAGAGGACAGCAGAAGCCTCTGATGCTTCTGGAGTTGGATTCCTAGGTTAGAAAATAAAATAAGGCTTCGAGACCTTAAACTTTTAATTCCTTCCCCCCTGTACTGGGGATGGAACCCAGCGCCTCACCCTTACTGGACAAGCACTCTGCCACCCAGTTACCATCCATGGTCCCTCCTCTTTTCTTCCCCAAATTTCATATGTATTTTATTTTAAAAAATTTTTATTGGTGCATTATAATTATACATAATAGTGGGATTCATTATGCTATATTCAAACATGCATGTAACGTGATTTGATCAATCTCATTACCCAGTACATTTTCTTTCCCTCCCTTCCTCCCCCCGATCTGCTTACTTTACAGATCTCCCTCCTATTATTTTAATTAGCACATTACAATCATACATATAATCAGGATTCATTGTGGTGTATTCATACATGGACATAGCATGATTTGACAGGTTCATTCCTTAGGACTTCCCTCCCTCCTCCTTCCCTCTTGATTCCTTTCCTCTACTCTATGGGTCTCTTTCCACAGCCCTTTTTATTTGGTTGTGAGACAGGGTCTCATTAAGTTGCCCAGGCTGGCCTCCAGCTTTGCAATCCTCCTGCCTCAGCCTCCCAAGTTGCTGGGATTGCAGGCGTGCACCACCACACCCGGCCTGGTTTGCTTTTAATATGTATTTCTCTCTCTTTTCCAGCTCTGGAGTGCACAGAAAATCAAGCAGGTAATCCAGTTTTGGATTCTTTTCTGTCCCTTGTGCTTTCCTGGACTCTGCCCACCCTGTCTCAGGGTTCTAGCAGAAGCAGCCCCTCCTCCCGTGGCTATGCATGCCCATCTTCTTCCCTCCCAGCCTTGCCCCTCCTGTTCGCCACTGGCCACCTCACCCCTTCCTTCCAGTCCAGCACCCAAGAACCTGAGCTTCTGAGCCTGGAGCTTGGGCCAGGATGGCCTTTCCCTGGGTGCTGTGGTTGCCAGGAAGAACTGGGCGCCATCCACATATCCTGAGTATGTGCCGGGCAGGGGGGAGAGGCCTGTGAGGTAGACACAGTCCTGGCCTCCACAGGCTTTAAGTCTCCCCACACTCGGCTTTAAGGATTGGTTAGGAGGAGGGTGCTGCCGAGGCCCACACTTTGGTTTTCTGTTGATCTGAATGGTGGAAAGGACCAACCAGCCAGAAGGCAGTACATAGCCACTGGCCTCTGCGCCTCTGAGGGAAGCTGTCCTCTTCTGTCCTTAACACCTCTGCTTGCCCCCTCCTCCTGCCTCTCCCTCTCCCCTCCCCCACTGCCGACCTGTGCTCTGTTCCCGGCTCTTGCCAGGCTATTCTGCACCCGGACACCAATGAGAAGATCTTCATGCCTTTTAGAATGTCAGGTAAGCTCCCAGGACCCTCTGGCTCTGCCCAGCCTGAGCTGTGGTCACAGCTCCAGGGGCGTCCAGATATAGAGGCCTGAGGGAGATTTGGAGCCCTTTAAGCACGCGATCACACCTGCACCTATGTGTTCATCTCGGCTCAACTGTGAGACTCTGGGCAGGTTCAGGATCCCCCGTGGCACCTGCCTGCCTTTTCTGCCTGAGCGGCTGGGGTGGAACTGCAGCCCCCACGGGGCAATCTGATATTCTCAGCCACCCCTCTCACTAGGGCCCGCCTGCTATGAGCAACCCACTTCTACTGCCTGTCCCTTGACCTGGGTACCATCCTGTTTTTTCTTCCCAGTCCTGCTCCCTACTGTCCGCTCCAGGCAACCACCTGCAGCTTAACTCCTTGTTTTCTGATCCCACAATTAATCCTCCTTGCAGAACGGATGCCCTCTCTTTGCACTACTGTGCCTAGAGAAGGCTGGACTCCTTTTCAGTGCAGAACAGTAGGCAGAGGGGAGACAAGATCTCTGCCCCAGGTTGTCCCTACCCAGTGGTCACAGAAGGGACAGTTCTGTACGTTTGGGTCTGAACCTCAGATGGCACTTGCCCTCTGCAGGCTAGGGCTGGCGTGGCTGTCCTGCCCAAGGTTCTGAGAGGTTACGGGCCTCGCCCAGAGTCACATCACAGAGGGTTACACTCATACCAGGGGTTGGCTCCTTGCCATTTCTTAGTACAATGGGTGTACCCACCCTGGGCCACAAGGTTGATCTGGGAGGATTGATGACTGTTGCCTTTGGGGGACCTCATGTGGCTGGAGAAAGAGGCTACAGTTGGATGAATCATTTAGGGTTCCTTGACCTCACAGAGGTGAGAGAATAAGCAGCCGGTGAACACAAGGTCACATGATTCCATGGTGCAGACTCGGGGAATTAGTTTCCAGTGGCCCATGGCTCTGTCCCGAAGAACTCCAAGGCAGCAAAGGCTCTCAGCACCTTGGAGCTGTGGCCATGTGTCCCCAGTCCCCACACTGGGCCTGGCAGGCTGTCATCTCCAGCCTGACTTCTCCTGTAATTCTGGGCCTTCTTGAGTCATATATCTTGGAGGCCCTGACCAAACGTGGGACTCTCCCCAGAGGGAAGCAGGTAGGAGGAGGATGACTCAGCACATGTAGTTACCTGCACGCAGGATGCAAACCCTGGCTTTAGATGAGTATGTGCCATCTCTAGCTGCCACAAGTCAGAGGGCAGGAGGCTGCCCATTGACATCAATGGGGCCATGGAAGAAGCCTTGCCTGGGGCCATAAGCAGGGCCTGGCCGACTTCACCCCAGCTTTCACCGCTCTGCATGGGCGTGCAACTAGGGCACTAGAGATTTAAGCAGCTCTGGCACAGAGAGGTGCATATTTCAGGTGGGTAGGAAATTCTATTTCCAGAAACAGTCATGTTTGTCAGGGAAGGAAAAAAAGACAAGCCAAGGGAAGAAGGAAAGCATCCTGAGGCCCTTGGAAGGTGGCCAGGCTTGCATAGTGAGTGTGAACGGGGGTCCCTGTTCCTCATGGAGGAAATCATGGGACACCCGCACCTCTATAGTGGTTCCAGGCTAGGGCAACCCTGCCTGCAGGAACAGCCTTCTAGGCTCGGGAGGGGCGTGGGGAGGGGAGTGAGAGCTGCCTGGCTGAAGGAGAGCAGAGAGAAGGAGGCTGGACACGTCGGCCATGGGGATGGCCGAGCTAGAGAGCATCCGAGGGGCTGGAGGTGCCTCCTGCTATTGTCCTGAGCCTCAGGGCCATTGCCAAGACCAAGCGTGGAGGTCGTGGGCATTGGGGTTGAGCTGGTGGATTCTAAGACCTGACGCTTCTCTTCCCCACTCACAGGTTACATTCCTTTCGGGACGCCAATTGTAAGTGCTACTTTCAAAAGATTTTTGCTTTAAATGAAACTCTGAACGTATATAACTTTACATCATAGTTTGTGAATATTTGACCGAGTTATTGATTTGGCATAAGTTCCTGGAGGGAAACCATCAGATAAAAATGGTATGGGTTTCTCTTTTTTCACCTGCTCTGCATTCAGTGTCAAGCTCGTTTTCTTAAACGGTGCTCTGACTTCCACCGGCACGACAGGAAAGTGCCTTCCCTGCACATTTTTCACTTCCTGAGCTGTCAGGGAAAATAGGGAAGTTTTCCAAAAGGACTTGGGAAGTAGGAACACAAAGGTGCCTTCTGGAAGTAAAAGTTTAAAATTAATTCTGCAAAGGTTTCCAGTCTTCTTTTTGTTCAGTTTTGGAATCAGGGTGAGCGCTGGTTCATTATTTTCTTTCCTGTGTTAAGTATTCCACATTATGAATATGGATAAATCTCAAAGACAGTGTTGAATGAAAAAATAGTAGCAGAGTAGTAATGCTCCCTGATGTCATTTAGATCATGCTTAAAAATAAGCAAAGTGATATTATATATAGTTTATGGGTGTATTTTCTATGTATATGTAAAAGCATGCATGGGAACAATTAGCAGCATATTCGAGGTCCTGTTCACTCTGGGGAGAGGGAAGATAATGGAATCCAGCAGGGAAAAGGGGGTGCTTCATTTGTATTTGTGCTGTTTTGTCTCAGAAAAGACAAAATTTTCACAAAAATTTTACAAATGGTAAGACTTGAGAGCACATAGATGCTCATTATATTATCCTCTAGACTTTTCTGTATACTTGAAATGTTTCATTTCATGTCTGTCTATCATCTATCTATCTATCTATCTATCTATCTATCTATCTATCTATCTATCTATCTATCTATCTATCTATCTATCTCTGTATATTTTGATACTGGGGATTGAACCCAGGGATGCTTAACCACTGAACTACATTCCCTAGTCCTATTTATTTTGAGGCAGGGTTTTGCAGAGTTACTTAGGACCTTCCTAAGTTGCTGAGGCTGGCTTTGAACTTGCCATCCTCTTGCCTCAGCCTCCCAATCCCTGGGGTTATAGGTGAACACCACCACACCCAGCTCATACATATATATTTTTAATTTTAAAAATTGATGTCTATATCCCTCAGATTACATTTTTTGATTTAAAAAAATTGAGACTGTACATATTTAGGAGGCTAGTGTGATAATTTGATATAGGTCTACAGGGTATAATGATCAAATCAGGGTGATTGGCATTTCCTTTGCCTTAAACATGAATCATTTCTTTGTGTTAGGAATCTTCCAACTCCTCTCTTCTGGTTCTTTATGAAATAATGAATTGTTATGGGCTGTAGTCCCCCTACTATGCTATAGAATACAAGAGCTTGTTTATCATATCTAACTTTATGCATATACTATTGATTATATATATATAAATATATCGGCTGAAGTATTTTTCACATCTCTATCCTTATGTGTTTTTTCTGAAACTATTACGTATTTCTGAAATATTCTGAGAAAGGATTGCAAATTTCCCACTGTGGTTTTGTGTATGTGTGTGTGTTCTTTTTTTTTTTGCTTTTCTTGCAGTCGTCATATATATATTTTAATGCAGTGATGCTTCGTGTATTCATGACAGTTTTATTTTCCTAATATTTTAATCTCTGTCACATACATGTGAAATATTTCTATTTTATTGAATATTCTTGCCTTGAATTCTGTTTATCTCATGGCAATATTTCTGTTGCTATTTTGTTTAGTCTATTTGCCTTGTATACCATTGCCTGTACTTTTATTTCAATTTCTGTGTTGTTTTGTATTATAGGTTTGTTTTAGATTAAATTTAGCTGATTTTTTTTTTTTAATGGTAAACTGGGGACTGAACCCCGAGGTACTCTGCCACTGTACGACATCCCAGCCTTTTTAAATTTTATTTGAACAGGGTCCTGCTAAGTTGCTTAGGGCCTCACTAAGTTGCTGAGGCTGATTTTGAACTTGCGATCCTCCTGTCGCAGCTTCCTGAGTTGCTAGGATTATAGGCATGTGACACACCCAGTTGAATTTTACTTTTTTAAATTTAAAATAAATTTTAGTTTTTAAAAAATTTTTTTAGTTATAGAGGGACACAATACCTTTATTTTGTTTATTTATTGTTGTGTGGTGCTGAGGATCAAACCCAGTGCCTCACATATGCTAGGTGACCACTCTACCCCTGAGCCACAATCCCAGCCCTTCTATTTTTTTAACCTAATTTGAGAAATATTTGTTTAGTTTTAGCTATAAGTAGAATTCATATTTATTCTGCTACTGATTGTTGTGACCATGTATCCTAGTCATCAATTTTTTTTTTTTTTTCTGGTTTGTTCATTAAACGTTGTTATTATTTCCATTTCTATTTCAATTTGTACTAGAGTGGTAGTTTTTATTGGTCCTTTTAGTTTCTTAAGTAGCTTGGAAAGGGAACATCCTAATTTTTTCTAATTATTATTCATCTGTATTATTTTACAGTTCAGAGAGATTGTATCATATATATACATATCTGTTAACTATCAAGAATCAAATAATGGGGGCTGGGGTTGTGGCTCAGTGGTAGAGTGCTTGCTTAGTATGTGTGAGGCACTGGGTTCGTTTCTTAGCACTGCATATAAATAAATAAAGGTCCATTGACAACTAAAAAAAAAAATATATATATATATATATATATACACAAAAGAATCAAATAATGAATGTGATTTCTCACCCTACCTACATTACCAATTTACTTTAGTTTTTATTTACTGTTTTCCCTCTAGGCACCCACCAAGATTTTGGAAATAACCTGGCATCTCTTTTTATGAAGCCCTCATTAACAGCTGTGTTAAATATCACATTATTTAGGCTTTGTGTGTTTTGTGTTTAGCTAGAATGTGTCTTTGAATAACATTCAGAGTATGTGGCCAATCCAGTCTCTGCATTCTTGCCTACCCGGAAGTGTCTCTTTCCCCTTTCATACATGAACAATAGCTGTCCTTATCTCTTTTCCTCTATAAGTGAACCCCCCCCCACCCCCGCTTCCCTTGGAATCATTTGATTATTTTTTTTTTCTCTTATCTTTGGAGTTCAGAAATAACTCTGGGATTTAAAAAATCTTCTCTGTATATTTTATAAAATTACACAAGTAATACATGAATATGTTCTTTGGGATTCAAAAATACCACCAAGAATTTTTTTTATAAAAAATATTTTAAAAGTTGTGCAAGCGGTATATGACTGTCCTCTTAGCTCAGAATTCAGACAACACAGATGTGTCTCAACTCCAAATCTATGACTGGAAGTGACCTTGTAAAAGTTTGGTGTGAATTTTCAGGCTTTTTTTCTTGGCATATGTGTACTTATAAGCCATCATTTAAAAAAAATTTTTTTGTAGCTATCTCAAAAACAAAAAAGGGGAGGGGGCTCAGTGGTAGGGCTCACAATTAGCACAGTAAGACCCTAGGGTCAATCTCCAGCAATTAAAAAAAAAAAAAAAAAAAAAATTGTTGTTGTTGGTTTATTTGTTTCATAGGGTTTTTTTTTTTAAACTAACACACACACACACACACACACACACACACACACAAAACAATGTATCTGCAATTACCTTACTAAGCAGTTACATAATAAGCTTTTCTTCTGCTCAGTAGGAGTCTGTTTTCTCCTTTTAAGGTGTTTCTGATTATTTCGCACTAAAATCAATGCTACAGCTCTTTTTGCAAAGTGTAAGGATTTCTCCAGAGCTCATTCCAGAGAGTGAATTTGCTGCCTTAAAGGACATGCACATTTACATTTTTAATAGATAGTACTGAATTTCCCTTTGAAGAGGGGATGTTTTCCCACATCTCTGTAACACTGGTATTCATTTTTTAAACATTTTTGCCAGTTTGATGAGGGAGAAGGTGGTTTTAATTATTTCCCTGAACACAAAAAAAGACTGCTTTTTCTTTTCATTTGTTTATTAGCCACTTCTTCTGTGAATTACCTGTTCATACCCTTTCCATTCTTCCATGGGCTGTATTTTTCTAATTTATTTGTAGGAGATATTTTTCTATTTTGAATATTAATCCTTTGAGTTATAGAAATTGCAAATCTCTTCTCCAGCTGTTTTTCTTTGCTCTCTGGTGTCTTTGTTATAGAAAAGTTTGAAATGTCAGTGTTTTTAAATACCATGAACTTCCCTTTGATTAATTTTGAGTTTGTTCCCCTCCTCATCTCCATCCCTTTTGTTAAAATAACTGGATTTGTGACAGTTGTGTTTACAAATCAGCTCTTGGACATCTTTATCAATTTTTCTATTTTATTTTCTAATTTATTCATATTTGCTTTTGTTTTATATCTTTTTTCCTTTGGTTTGTTTGTGGTTGGTTTTCTTACTTTTTGAATGCTTAGTTTATTTATTCTCATTTTTTCCTTCTAATGAAAGTGTTTAGCATTGTGAATTTGAATATATCTAATACTTGACTTTAGTAGGTTTTCATATATATGGTGATTCTCTTGTTATTTTCTAAGCAAGTTTAAGTTATGATTTTGAGTCAATTAATCAAAATAATAATTTTAAATTCTAAATGGTGAGTTTTTAAAAATCTATTCTTTTAATTAATTTTATAGCTTATCTTATTTTCAGAGATGTGGCCTCCATAATTCTGCCACTTGGGGTTTTGTGGTTTTCTTTGTAGCATGGTATGTGATTATATCAATTAAGAGTAGGATCATTGTCATGTAGTAGGAAGTTAAAAGTAATAGTATTAATTTAAATAGTTTATTTCTCTCTCATGTCTAAGAACTTTAGAGGTAGGCAGACCCCCATGATATCTCCAGGAACACAGTCTTCCATGTGTCTACATCACCCATTTTTGGTGCTGCTTTCTATTGTAAAAGTCACCTCACAGATTGATATAGCTGCTGGAGTTCCAGCCACAACATTCATATTCCATGGAGGATAAAGAAGAGAAATAAAAGGATGTATCTCCCAACCGTGTCAGCTCTTTTTAAGAAGTCTTCTTGGAAGTCCCACACAAGAGTTCTGCTTACATTTCATGTAAGATTTAGCTGGTTTATAGCTGACCCCCAAATTTATATTTTATCAGTAAGAAAGAAGGAAATAATGGTTAATAGGTAGGCAAAAAGAGTCTGCCATAATAATCTTTATAAATATCCCATCAACATTTAAAAACAAAGATGTATCATTTGACAGATTCACTTCTTTGCCAAACCAAAGACCTGGGCAAAGGTGGATATGGTCTCATTTTCCCTCAGAGGCCAAGTGGACTCTTGCCATCAACCAGGATGTGCCGTCCAAGCCCAGAGATGCAGCACTATTTCCAAGGCATCGCCGATTTTCCACTCCCTCCTTGTCCTGCGCAAGACAAACGCGTCCAGGCGAGCCCACCACAGTCCTGCAGCATCCGGGAACTTTGATGCCGATCCACCGCGATGCCATTCAGGAATGTGTGGCTGAAGCAGATGCTGTGCACGTCCTGGAAGGACCAACCCTCTCTTGGCCTGGAGCAAACATTCCTCTGTGCCTGGTGCAGGGATGGCGCTGACCTCTGAGAGCCTTTGTGATCCCTTGCTTGAGGCAAAACTGGCAGCTGGACCAACGATAGGCCCCCACGGCAGCCAGAACCAAAAGGACAGTGCTCACTTACCCCAGCTCCCGGCCTCAAAGAGCGGCATGTTGAGATTCAGAACAGAGCCAAGAGGCAGGCCCCTGGTGGCCTCGGCCTGTGGCATTCCATTGTGGCGCTCCGACTTGGAGAAACGACGGGAGGACCCATCGTGCCATTCCTAGCCCTCCTCCCTGCCGCTCCCCGGAGGCCTGGCGCACTCCAGCCTCATCAGACCCTCTGAGCACCTGCTGTCGCCTGAGAGTGCGGAACATCTCAGCAAAACCTGGTCTAAGGGCAGCGAAAGTTCCAGTCCACACCTTAGGGAAGCCCCTGGTCGGAGAGAGCGGGTGAGAAATACAGGCGTGCAGAAGCCACTGAAAATGCTTACCAAAATAGAAACGGCGGTGCCAGCGAACGTGCTAGGAACAGGCCCCTGAGTGATGAAGGGAAGGGGTGAGCGCGGCTGACAGGTGCCTTGATGCAGAGCTTCTGGAAGTGGCATCCACGCTGCCTTCTGCCCAGGCGAACTTCCCCGGCTTGACCCCGTGGCTGCTCCTCTTTGCCTGAGAGTAACCCCCGCCCCCACCAGAGCGCGGGAGAAATGAGCTGGTTTCCTCCCAGGGGCTGCTGCCAGTTTAGTCAGCAGATTTCACAGATCCACTGGCACCCGTGTAGTGTCTTATTTTAAGCTTAACATTTAAAGATGGGAACTTTTCCCCCTTTGGTGTGTGGCAGAAGATCCCAATTTATACATAAGCACAGCGGCTAAGCCAGCGCGCCCAGGATGACCCGAGGCCCCTGTGGTCTAGGGCTCCCGGTTTGGGGGATCCTCCCAGAAGAGTCCTCATCAACATGGTGGCTTCTTAGAACCGGAACCTCGTTCCTGGGGTTGCATCAAGAGGTGAGCAGCGCTGTTCCTTCTATGTACATGGGACTCGGGAGGGCAAGGCCACCCTGGCCCAGAGGTTCAGCCCTTGTCCTGCCCTCATCCTTTCTCCCAGCTGCTGCTGTGCTCTGCACCCTTGGCCACCATAGTGCCTCAGATGCCAAGAGCTGGGTTTCTCTTGTGGGCCTGAGCTCTTCCAGGGAGCATTTGTGCCTCCCTCCCCAGCTGCTCCATCCCCCTATCACATCTGGAACTCTCAAAAGGCTCAGATCCTGCTGGGAGACTGAGGAGGGTGGACCATGAGCACCCGATCAGGGAGTCTGGTGGCCTTGGGAGAAATCCATATGAGATTCTGTTCCTTTTGATGTATTAGGAGCTTAGACTCTGTACTCCAAGCCCTCTCGCTCTAGCACTACAGATGATCCTGTGGACACAGAAACCCCCAAGGTGCTGTTGAGCCTCATTACATGTCCCAGAGGTGGGGACAACTTGGGGTGGGCCGTAAAGGATTCGCTTTATGTCGGGACGTGGCCATGTTCCAGGGCCATTCTGACATTTCCCAAGCCTCCTGGTTCCAGATTTCTATTTCACACATTCCCAGTTTCCTCCCTGTCTGCCCTCCATGTGACCGGACACCAGCCATACCATGCAAAAGGTGCTGTTCCTGTTAAGCTAGAATTGACCAGTCAGGCTCAGACTTCATCTGACAAAAGATATTTTGTTAGCTGGCTGGCCTCCTATAAATAGCTAAACCCCTAATGCATGGGGCATCACTTTTCAGATCATTAACCATATAAATCAGAAGATGGAGACAAAGTAGAAAGGAAAAAAAAAAGAAGAAACAGAGCCCGGCAAACTGTTGGGTACTGGGGCTCGTGGCCTGTTTGTCAGAAAGGAACGTTGGGGAGTTGAGTAAGGTGGGAGAAGAGGGGCCGTGTCAAAGCACCGTTCCTCCAGCAGTGGGGACTTGAGGTCTGTGGTGTCAATGTCCTGTGGTCACACCCCTCCAAAGCTCCTGAGGAAGACAGATGGAAAAGGTGTGCGGACCACCGAAGTGAACTCAGGGGAGCCTGTGAGGGAATCTGACCTCATCTTGGGTTGGTAGGGGGTTCCTGGAGGGATTAGCCAAATGGGAATGGGTGGGGGAGAGGACATTATCTCTGCCATTTTCATGGTAAGCAAGATCATTCTGTCCCAGCAGCCTTCCCCTGGCGTAAGTTTTACCATCCATTGTTTTCACACACCCCTGCTTCCCCTCCAGATCTTCCACACTTTGAAAAATCTTTATCACTTGAGTCAATTTCATAGGGGACTGACCATGGGGGGTGGAGTTGCTCGATTCTCTCTGAGGCCAGCTCTCTTGGTGCACAGAATGGTGACCAGTGACCTTGCTGCCCCTCTCCTTGTCTTTAGCTTCTCTTGTCCCACTCCTGGCCAAGCAGATGGCAATTTGGGGGTGCCGCTCTCTCAGACTGAGACTCTGTCTGCAGCAGTTAAGATGCTCTGAAGGAGGAGGCCTGGAAGGAAGCTGTGGTTTTCTTGTGAACCCTTTTCTGCATGGGACCATTGGCCCCCCTTCCTAGCTTTGGCCTGACACTAAGGTCCAGCACACACTGGCCCAGGACAGCCCCAGAAGCGAGCTAATGGCCTCTGCTGGGTGGGGTGATGAGCACGGACACACAGGAGCCAGTAGCACTGGTGAGATAATTCAAGTTATATTTGTCATGGTACAAAATTTTGGACCTAAGACAGCATAGTCACTGTGTGGTGCACCTAGATCACTTAGCAATTGCTGCCATGGCACTGGGTAACAAGCACCCAAGCACGGCAGGCACATCTGTAAGCACTCCTTCTCAGGGGCCTGCAGTTGGCCAGGGTCAGTCTGATCACTGTCCTGTGGGTCAGCTGGGATCAGCAGACCTGGCTAGCCTCTGCTCTGTCTATCTCAGCCTCCTCGGACCAGTAGACATCAGGAAAGTCTCCTACTAGCAGTGTTGGGTGCCCAGGAGGGATCAGAGCTGCCCGAGGCTTCCTGGCTTGGGCTCAGAACTGGCACACTACACCTTCTTCCCACACGTCCCTAGCCAAACAGAGAAGGCCACAGCAAAATCGAAGATGCAGGGAGTGGGGAGGAGTCAGCACCAACTTCATCTAACCCCCTCCCCACGGGACAGCACCCCCATGTGACTAGGACGGTGGTGAAAGGAGCGAGGAAGAGACGAAAGGTGACATGGCCATTGTCACAGTTGTGTGGAGATCTTTTCTTGGTCAAGAAGTATTTAATGTTCTCAACAATGAGTTAGTGTTCTCCTAGCCGGGAGCCTGGGCCTTGTCCTGGGAGGAAGAGCTCTCTATTTTTTGAGGAGTTAAGACTTGTGCTCAAAGGTGACTCTGGATTGTGTAATGAAGTCTGCAGGATTCAGAGAAAGGAGGGACCATCGAGGCTGGAAAAGAGCTAGAAGGAGGAGGGGAATGACGCCAAGAGCTGACCTGCAGGGGCACAAGCTGCGTGCCAGACCCTGAGCCACATTCTTCCCATGCTGTCCTCTCCTGACTGCCCAGAGAGGTGCCAAGGGTACCCCACATATAACAGATGAAGAAACAGAGACACAAACAGAGCTCAGGTCGCCTGTGTGTGGTCAGTATGGGCACCAGCGTCAGACGACCAGAACCTGAAAGTTCTGGGTCCCCAGCTGTGGATGCACCCAAGGGGAAGGTGAGAGCAAGAATACAGACAGATGTGCAGAGAAGACAGCTGCCGGGGGACTGGAGTGGCAGAGGGGACTCCAGCCATGGTATGAACTATAAATGGGAGCAAAGATAGGATGTGTGATTTGGCCAAGGTCCTGCAGCGAGATAGGGTGGAGGCTGGGTAGCAATCCTAGCTGCTGGCTCCTGTTTCCCTCTTCTTCCACTTTCCTTGGTACCGGCGCATTCTGGGCTCTCTCCACCGTCTGCGCGGCCACGCCTGCAGCGTTTCCCTCTTGGAAGAGGTGCGATCCACTGGCATTGAAGCCGGGTGGACTGGCTCCCTCTCTCTATCCATCTCTTTCTTCCTTTCCCCTGCCATGTTCTGGAAAGGGCAGCGGGAGGGAATGTGGGCAGGTTGCACCAGAGATATACATCTGAGAGCTGAAGGGAACATTTATTTTTAATGTAGACTTAAAAAGAAAAAAGGAAGTTATAAAATATCTGCTCTTGCTCCTGGGATTGTGCAGATGGTGCTGCGTTTTGCCTAATAGGGAATGGAGCTGGCATTGAATGCTGCTGGTCCCCGCCTAGATGTAAGGACCTGGAGGGCAGGATCTCTGTTCCCGGGCCTCCACCGCAAATGGCTCTCCAAGGTCCATTTGGCCAAAGGGGTTTGGTGTTCTCTGCCTTATCCTCCCTGGACTGCCTCCTGCTGATTACCCAAACCTCCTTCTCAGTCGGGCCAGTTACTGGGCTGTACCTCCTCCTCACACACAAACACACACACACATATTCACTCACCCCTCAGCTCAGTTCTACCTCTTCCTTGAGCATTTAGCCAGGGCACGCCGACCTGAACTCCTATGTGGGTGTTAGAATTGATCAGCTTTGTGCACACCCAGGTACTTCAAACCACCTTGCCATTTTCCTGCCTAGATGTCTGAACGACATCCTCATGCACTTCCATGTTTAGTCCTTGTGTTTATGGTGATTAGGGACTAGCTGTCTCTGCTCCAGCACTCCCCACTGGGAGCAGCATGGAATGTGGCACAGAGATGATGCTCTATAAATGGTCTGGAGTCATGACTGAAGCCCCTCTTCCTTTGTGCTCAGGCGGGATGAACTGGAGGAGGAGCACCCTAAAATCAGAGTCATGGTACCCAGTCACAGAGCCAGAGATTCGACTCTTTCTCCAGTTTGCTGTAAAGTTTTGGGATGATCACTGAATTTCCCCAGGCCTCAGTTTCCCCATTTGCAAAATCTGTTTTGGTTGCTCCCCGGAGTTATTATGAGGATTACAGTAAATGGCGTACAGCAAATGCTTGACAAAAACCAATCCATCTCTAAGAAAGTGTGAGGAGATTTGTTTTAACAATCAGAGGTGACAGTAAGGGCAACAGGCTCTGGTAGGACAGGTGGTCGGGTCTGTTCAACAAGATAAAATGCTCACTGGTCAAAGTGTATGTCTCTGTGTGTGTGTGTGTGTGTCTGTGTATTATATAGCCTAGATATTTATTTTGGGGCTGTGGGTTGTTCTGGACAAGACTTGCTATCACTTTTAAATATGCATGCCACATGATTAAACAAGATGAAAATGAGACACAGGAAGGAGGGGAAGATAAGAGGAAGCTAGGAATGAGCCAGGAATGCAGCGTGAGTCCACCCTTAGCAGATGTGGTTGTGGAGAGCTGGCCTAAGCTTCTCAACCATCATCAAGGAAGTTATAGTTAAAAGGCCCAGGGTCAGCAAGATTCGTGTAAACTACTTGCTCAGAAGTACAATTTCTGACCCTGAACACAGAGAGTTTTTCTCAGGAGGATTCATGTAAGGGACCCTGTGATGTGACAATATCCTGGATCATTGTTGGGTAAATGCAATGTGTTCCCTAAGGTTCAATCTTATGACTTTCCTGGTGGCCCCAGCACAGGTCAGGGGTGCAGTGGGGAATTCCAGGGGAAAAGGCTATATAGTCCACAACACATCAGGTTGCATAAACTACAGATTAAACTGAGATAAATGATGCGCTGAACTCCAAATGGTGGGCAGCACAAATTCCTCAGGCCTTCCGAGGCAGTCAGACATGTACGTACATGTGTACACCTATGTGCACACTTGTCTCCACACCTGGCAGGCTTCGTTTCCTCTCTGTGTTCTGGCTTCCTACTGAAGAAGGCCTGGGAGACTCCTCAGCCTACAGGATCCCACCCCAATAGTGGGGCAATCTCTGTTGGTGTCACACCAACCACTAGAAACCTGAGGGTAGAATTTTAAATGGAGATAGACCCTCCAAGATCAGCCCCTGCACTTTATAAGATAGAAAACTTGAACCCCAAAGGAACCCTCATCTATTAGACACCTCAGGGATGGACCTGGACCTGAAACTCGAGATCCCCTGACTTTCAGTCCAGGTTCCTAAGCTGCCTCTGAAATGAAGAATCAAATACAGGTCTTATTCTGGGAGAAAAATCTCATAAGATAACTCCTCATCGGAGCTATGGGAGGCTTTACATTATATAATTTTATTCAAGCTGATATGGGCCGATGAATATAAATGTGTGTGTTCGCTGTTTTAAAACATTTTAATGTTTAAAACATGATTTACTAATGCTGCTGAGGATGTCTAGAATTTGATTTACTGCATAGTATTGAATGTTTATACTTATTCCTTACAGAAATTCTTGTCAAAGAGCCATTTTATCTACAGGAATAATAAATAAGTCAATATGTGGATGGTTGTGCATATTTCTCCCATATGCAGCAGTACTTGGTAGATGTTATTTTGCACACAAACACTCAAAAGGTAATAATAAGGGACACCTGTAGATCCTGAAGTCCAAGGTGTGGCCAATGTCAAGATCAGGCAGTTAATCTTGACATGAATCAAAAAAAGCAGCCAGTGAGTCTAGGTCTGAGCTGCTATCTGGGCTTGGTAATAATGGATCCACACCTATGTTAACATGCTTAGACTTATGTATGTATTTTTCATTCATTCTTTCCTTCATTCATTCACCGAACAGCCATTTATTAGATATCTATTTCTAGTCAGAAGGTTAAACATGGTTTAAGTTTTTGCTTCACGGAGATTCAGAGATAACAAATTTCCTCAAATTCTATTTATAAGCCAAGAGTAGTGACACATGTCTGTAACCCCAGTGACTGGGGAGGCTGAGGCAGGGAGATTGCAAGATGGGCAACTTAGCAAGATCCAGGCTCCAAAAGATTTTTTTTTTTTCTTTTTTTAAAAAAAGGGCTAGGAACGTAGCTCAGTGGTAAAGTACGCCTGAGTTTACTCCCCAGTGTAAAAAAAAAAAAAAAAAAAATAGAATTCTATGTATAAATCACTTAAGGCTTTTGAAAGAATTTTTATTTCATCATCACAAAAATTTTATGGGGTAACTAGAGTGTGAAGGAGTTCAGGTTACCTGAGTGTCTGTAAAGATGGTCCTTTTGTTTGCTTGTTTTTATTGACCTCCTTCCTCCCATAATAATAATGTACATTCATTGTTAAAAATACTACAAAGCTGAGCACTGTGGTGGTGGTACACACCTGTAATTCCATCCACTTGAGAGGCTGAGGCAGGAGGATTGCAAGTTTGAAGCCAGTCTCAGTAATTTAGCAAGATCCTCAGCAACTAAGAGAAATCCTGTCTCAAAAAAAAAAAAAAAAAAAAAAAAAAAAAAAATTAAGAAAGAAAGAAGGACTGGAGATGTAACTCAGTGGTAAAGCACTCCTGGGTTTAATCCCTGATACTGCAAAAGTTTTTAAAATAAAGTAGTAAAATTTAAAAGACTGGGGGTGCAGCTCAGTGGTGGAACTCTTGCCTCGTGTGGGCAAGGCCCTGGATTCAATGCCTAGTACAAAAAATAAAAATAAAAAAAATTAAGAAAAATGTGAGAATAGCCAGAACTCTGGAGAAACCCACCATTATGGTTATGTTTTGCTATACTTTTTCATGCTTGGAGATATTTGTGTGTTTGTGTGTATGGCTATAACTAAGAAGTTTTTCTTTACATAAATCAGATTATGCTATAACATAATTCAGCTACTTGATTTTTTTTTCATCTCTTGCCATCCCTCTGTGGGTATCAGTTTGTATGAACACATCAAACCACATCAGTTTGTACAGATGTAGCTCACTTTTGTTTGTGGCTGTGTACGTTTTTCTTTCTTATTTGTGTGTGTGTGTTTGTGTGTGTATGTGTGGGTGTGTGTGTTGGGCCCAGGGGTGCTCTACCAATAAGCTATATCACCAGCCCTTTATATTTTTTATTTTGAGACAAATTCTCACTAAGTTGCCCAGGCTGGCCTTGAACTTGCAATCCTGCTACCTTAGCCTCCTGAGCCACTGGGATTATGGGTGTGTGCCATCACACCTAGCTGTATACTTTTACTTTGCAAAGGTGTGAGGGATGTCTTTTGCCTTCTTCAACCTTTCTTCTTTCTCTTTGTCATAGGTGGTGGGTCTTCTCTTGCCCAACCAAACACTGGCCTCCACTGTCTTCTGGCAGGTAAGAGTCTGCAGACAGCACGCTCCTGAAGGAAGGGCCCAGATAAGCGCTGGTCAGGAATTCCCTTCTTTGGGCTCTCCTGTTCTAAGCCTCTGGGGTAGTCACCCCCCGTCCTACTCCCCCAAGCCCAGAAACCACTGGAGGAAATCCTAAGACACTGGCCCAGCTGAGCAGGCCCCTGTCAGGAGTCATCAGGACGCTGGCCTTTATGTGTCACATGAGCCTTTGGACAGAGGTGATGAAGGGGCTGTGGTACAGGCTTGAACCACAATGACTTGGTGGCTGCCCACTCTGCTCCTTGGCTGCTTGTCCCATGGCCAATGATCTGAGGCCTATAGCAGCATTTGGACATCAGTCTCACCCAAATCTCTAGGGGAAGGTTCCGCCACCTGAGGAAGTGAAGTGCATCGCACAGCCTGGTCTCTGCCCTCAGAGACGGCGCGCTGCAGTTCTCTGAAAACAGCCGAGGACGTCTGCGTGTGTGTCGGGAAGAGGAAAACCTTTCCAGGAAGGAAAACCTGTCCGACTTCTGAGAGAAAGTGTCAGAGAGTCTTCCCTGAAAAAAACTGCTAGGGGCCTCTGACCTGGGTGCTGGAGGCAGTGCAGAGCACTGGGCTGGGAGATTTTGGAAAGGTGCAGGGCTGTCAATCATTCCATCTTCTGTCCAGCAAGTATTATAATAAGGATGACATGGCAAAGACAATAGGGCTCTTTGGGGCAGTGAATACTAGAATTTTAGGAGAGGGGACAGTCTCTTGGGTTGGAGTACTGGGGTGGGCAGTACTGCATCCTGATTTTCCAGAAACTTTGGGGTTTTCTGAGGTTTAAGACTTTGATACTAAAACCACTACAGTTCCAGGCAAATCAGGACAATTTGTTATACTAACCAGGGGGATGGAGGAGAATATCCTGTGTCCTTCTGGGGACATGTGGCCTACAGAGGCCCAGGCCTGGCTTCCAGGAAGATGACCACGCCTTCCCTCACTTCTTTCCCTGTTGCCTTTCAGTGGCTGAACCAGAGCCACAATGCCTGTGTCAACTATGCAAACCGCAATGCTACCAAGGTGAGTGTCACTGCCCTCTGCTCAGTGGTGGGTTCAGCTGGGGTGACCCTGTGGTCCTCCCTATAGTGTGACATGCTGCCATCATTGGTATTAAGCATTGCCCTCCTGTAGGCACCCTATTTAAGCTGCCAGCTCTGCAGGCAGGGGTGGAGCACCCGGACCTTACTTGTCTAGGGCCAGCAGCAGTCTCCAGGCAGGATCAACTGGGGAGGGGTGTGTGCATGAAGGGATTCAGAAAGCTGTGAAAGGGGAGTGTGATGGGGGCCATGCAAGGGAGGAATTCTTTTTTCTTTTTAAAATAATTTCATTGATGCATTATGATTATACATAGTAGTGGGATTCATTGTGAAATATTTGTACATGCATATAACATCATTTGATCAATTTCATTCCTCCATGCAAGGGGTAAATTCTGCTGAATTCAGAATTCCTCTTGTGCATCTCTTACTCAGATACTGGATCCTGATGGCATCAGCCCCTTGGGGACTGAATTCCCCTACAGTTTCCTCCAACCTTCCCTGGAAACTGCCTCAGTGACCCTGGTCCCCAGACTGCTGGGCACAAAATCAAAGGACCGCTCTTGAGGGTGGGGGTCTGAGAGGACTGATTCCTCCTCCCCATAGTCCCCTGCACTCCTGAGATAAGCCCATGGTGGATGCCTGATCACCCTTCTATTGTCTCAGGGCTGCTGAGACCTGCTTCCCTGGCAAGGTCACCACCCCTCCTGTCAATTCACCACTTCAATCCAAAGGCAAAGGGAGGAGAGGAAGAATCTAGATCCTCTGTTGGGGGTTGTCAGTTTGGGTAGGGGAGGGTCTTGGCATTTTTTAACCTTGGGGGAGGCGTTAGAAGTTGTCTTGGGCAGTAGGAACTTGGGGGTCCTGAGACTCAGGATGCCATCTCCACATATCTAAACCTCACATCCAGTCTCTTACAGGTTTCACGGGGCACATCTCCACTTGCTTGGCTCTGGTTTGCCTTAAACCAAGCATCTCCCAAAACTGCAATTGCATGATCCAGACCTTAGCATTTTTTAAAATTTTCTCTGTTGGAACTCGAACTCTTTTTTTTAATAGACATATTGCGAACTAGCCCGTGTGGATATGGAAGTCCAGTTTCTCCGGGGCTGAAAGTCAGCTAGACTTCTGCAGATAGCCGTGGATGATGGACAGTGCTCCAAGTGCCCCTCCTGACACGTAGCTTTCCTCACCTGGAGACTGCTCGCCCTGCCATAAATGACCCATTTGGGCCCTTACTGTCCTCCACCTCTAGCCAGCAATGTCTGCCTAGAATCTTAGTAGAAGAGAGGAGAAGCAAAACAGGCCTTTTGGCTTCGTTGTATTCCAACTTTTGGAACCAAGTTGTGGGAGGCCTGGGTCCCAATGGCTTCCCAAGGTACCTCTTCCTCCTCACCAGATCTTCCAGACTGCTAGACTGGCATACTTCTTGCTGGCTGGCACTGTTTGCCGGGGTGGAGCATGAAGCTTTGGGCACACAGTGGGCCTGCAATTCTGCCTTTTCTTCCAGCCCTCACCGGCATCCAAGTTCATCCAGGGCTACCTGGGAGCTGTCGTCAGTGCTGTCTCCATTGCTGTGAGTAATGCCTTACCCCGCCCGGACAGGGTCTGGGAGGGGAACAGTGAAGGAGGCTTTCTAGGCAGAGAAGTGTCTGATAGTGAGATGTACGTGTTGGTGCTCCGTGTTTGGAGAAAAGAGGACAGGGGAGGAGGAGCAGTGGATGACCAGGGCAAGACATCTGTCCTTTGAGGGGCCTGCACCACACTCTTCCTGGAGAAGCTGGTCTTCACGCTGCCCGTGGAAGGCTGGCCCATCAGCCAGTTCCTCTCTGCCCTTTACCTGAGCTCTGGGGCACTGTTGTTCCCTCTCTGTGGCCTTGGTTGTGTGGTCACATATCCAGCTTCTCCTGAAGGCCTCAAGACAATGGTAATTAGGCTTACTTTGGATTTTTTTTTTTTTGGGGGGGGGTTGTACTGGGGATTGAATTCAGGAGCACTGGACCACTGAGCCACATCCCCAGCCCTATTTTGTATTTTATTTAGAGACAGGGTCTCATTGAGTTGCTTAGTGCCTCTCCATTGCTGAGGTTGGCTTTGAACTCTCAATCCTTCTCCCTCAGTCTCCTGAGCCTCTGGGATTATAGGCGTGAGCCTCACTTTGAATCTTTATAGGACTTTAAGAATAGAGCAGCTACTCATTATGAAGTTTGTAGGTTTGCATCAGTGGATGATGGGTCCCTGTTCCCAGATGAGGGCAGAGGGTAGGCAACAGAGCAAGGGGTCTGGACCAAGCCAGAGAGGAGGTTCAGGATCTTGGACAAGGCTCCCAGGATCTTGTCTACCCTTGTCCCACCCTTGGTTCCCACCTCTGTGCCTCTATCTGGTACTCTCTTGATCCCATTGGGGTGGCCTCCAGAAGCCAATTCCAGAGGGCAAAGTGTCCCATTACAACTCTGTCATTACATTCATTTCATAATGATACATGTAACTGGAAAGAAAAAAATAATTAGAAAATGCTAATAAAAGCATATCTGCATATAATGGAAAAATGCAGATACAATAGTCTTTTGGTAAAACCCCCTTTCCTTATCTTCCCTGGGTCATTAAATAAACATGATAATTACTCACGACTATGGAATGACCTGTGGTATCAGACACCATACTGTCACTGATCTAAAGTAGAGATTTGGGGCTGTCCTGAAATGACCTCATTTATTTCACTCCCACGTAAACCAACTCATCTCCAAATGGCTGTTAAGTGGGGCATCCCATCTCATGACCAAGATCTCTTTCCTTCTCTAAATCTTTATGTCTTACTGCCAGCGAGAAGCCACATGTTGCCAAACATATTTAGTTGGCTCTCCAAGCAACGACCAATGCTTGCCGGTGGGCCTACAACAGCATGGGAGGGACTTCATTTAGGAGTCGGACAAAGTGGAGGTTCTTGACTCTAGTGCTTGCTGGGTTGAGTCTAGGAGCTGTCCCAAGAAAGGGAATGGCCTTGTTCTCCCCTTTGTCACTTCCTTGTTCCTTAAGATGAAAGAAGCTTAGCAGCTTGAAAACCCCCTTCTTTTTGAGGATATGTACAGGTGAGGTGGGCAGGAGTGGGCAGGAGGTCGCACAGGGAAGGTTATTGAGTGGCCCTGAGGGGAAGGGCTTGAGGCATGAAGATCATTGTCCTGGCGGTACTTCCTCCCCCTGCAGCCCTGGAGCTCAGGAATAGGAATTTACCTTCTTCTGAGAGCTCTGGACTCTCTACGTTCCTAGTCTTCAAAGGACCACCAGCCATTTCAACCCACCCACTTTCCAGGACCAAAGCTAGCCCAGATTGGTGGGTGTTCTAAAGACTGGGCCCAGCAGAGTTACCGGGCCCTGGAGCTAAGGTCTCACTTGGTGGGGTATGAGGGCCTCAACTGGGCTGTGTGATATGGAGGACACCTGGTCCCTCTTCTCTGCCTGACCCTGGAGCCCCTTGGAGGAGGCTTTCCCTGACTATCCAACCTATACCACTCTTACCCTGGGCCAAGTCTCAGAAACTTCTTCCCACACTCTCAATTATATCCCTTGTCCCTGTCCTCTCATTGTTCTACAGCCTGACTCTTGTCCCCCTGAGGGATTACAAGTTAACCAGGGACAGGCACCATGTCTCCTCCCCTTCAGAAGGGAGCAGAGAGCCTTTCTCCATAAATACCTATTAATTAGGCTTCTGATTGATTGCTGGCCTCGGGAGGCCCCTGTTCTCGCCCATGAGCTTTGGCGGTGGTGGCGTCCCTTCACCTGATGTCTTCATACAGTGAGGACTAACTTCAGCAGATGGAGTAGAGTTTCTGACTTGGAAAATCTGCAGCTTGCTTGCTTTTCTTTTGTGTGTGTAAATCACAAAACCTCCAAAGAAAGAGGCTTTATTTTATTTTCCTTTCCCTTGTTCTCTGGAACCCTAGGCCCCATGGCCTCATTAACTGATCTCTGCTTCAATTAGTGACAAATCCCCTCCCAGGGCGAGCCTGTTAGGGGGAGATGACCTGCAAACAAGTGTCACGGCCCCAGTGGTTGGCCCCGCTCTGGCATTAATTAAAACGAGTCCCCACATGCAGGCCGCCTGGATGGGGGCTGACAGACCGAGAGCAGGTCTCAGAGATGAAGGTGAACTGGGGTGGAGCCAGCCTCCTCTATGGACCCCACATCGCCTTCTACCCTTCCAAGAAGAGCCCGAGGCTTGGCCAGCAACCCCCCCTTGAATTAGGGATCTCTAGTTTTCATGTCCCCAAATGAAGTCTCATGCTAGTTCCAGGACCACCAGGGTTAGGAGCTTGCAGTGAACCTCCTAAATAGATTTGGCAATGTCTGGCTTCTTGCTTGAGAATAAAAAAGAAATTCCATCTTAGGTTATTTTTGAAATCTAACAGTTTGCCGTCTTTTAACAAAGGAAGCCTCTCAGTCCTCATTGTGTTTTTGCTGGGAGTTTGTGCAGAATGCTTATGTGGTGGCCCTCACTGGCTCCTCGAGGGCGAGAGAGGAGGTGGGACCCACTCGCTGACTCCCTTCAGGGGCTGAATCTATGCTGGAAACTTCACAGGGGCTGGGCTGCAGCTGGGGCCTGCTGAGAGGGGACACAGCGCACCGTGATAAGAGTCGGAATCATGGTAAAGCTGGCCTCAGGGGGCAGTGGAACCTGGAGGAGTGCCTAATTCACAGTCATGGGGCTCACTCAGGACAGACCGAGGGAGCCGGGGGAGGCAAGGCTGGGTGTCCCAGAGGGAGCACTCAGCACGTGCAGGAGCATGCAGGAGAAGGAGCTACAGATTCTGGACACTGTCCGGAAACAAGTGTGGCTACCGCGTAGGGAGCCGCCGTGAGGAGGTGTGGTACGCCATGGCAGGGGCCAGGGCTGGAAGCGCTGCAAGTGCCATGCTCAGCAGCTGGGAGGACCACACCAGGAATCTGGCCCTGGCTCAGGGATCTGGCATTGCAGGCACTTGGGCAGAAGCAGGCTGGAGGAGAAGTCATGAGAAGTTGGTAGGCCCAGCACAAAGACCACTCATGGACACGGGGTCCCGGAGGAGGGTGGACTTGGAGCAGAGGAGGAAGGCTCAGGGTGAAGTCCTTCGTGACTGGCCAGGGGCCTGTCAGTGGAGCCAGATGATGAGAGATGCTCCGTGCCCATTCCCTGAACCCTTGTCCTTCAGCTAGGACTTGCTGGCAGAGCTCTTTCCCCCTGGAGAATTGCTGACCTCCATGCCTGAAGGTTCTGGGCCCTGGGGTGTTCTTTCTGTATAGGAAATGGTGGTTATTTCCCTAAACTACGAGAAACTGGAGTATAGGGAGGGGCCTGGAGACCCCTGTGAGCCCATATCCCTTACCAGTTGCTCACTAGCAACTCCATGTCCCCTTGATGATCAGACTGGCAAATGATCATAACAGTCACGAAAGCTGATACTATTGGAGTGCCAACACTGTGCCAGACACTACTTCATTGTTCATCCCATTTTATAGATGAGGAAACAGAGACACGGGATGATGTCAGCAGCAGAGCCCACCCAGGCTTACCCACACACTCTTCTGCTGACACAGAGACCCCTTTTTCTTCTTGCCATTGCTGTGGCATGAGGAGGTGAGAAAAGCCACACAGTGTTTTAGCTTTCAGATTGGAGAAACTGTGACCATGTTCTGGGTAGCAGGTCCCTCCTTAGGTCCCTGGGGAGCAATGAGGACTGGAGGAAATTTTTTGAGATTCTTTGTGTCCTCTGCCCACCTTTACACTTGATTCCTGGGCTTCTGTTTTCTGTCCAAAGTTGAGTCAGTTGCATGTGTTTGATCTCGGTCTGGACCATTCCCTGTCTTCTGCAATATAGGGCCGGTCTGACTCTGTGGTGGAGGGTGACCCCAGGCCCTTCTCTTCTTTTGGGGGTCTGAGGGAGGTGGGAGGGCTACCCCTGAGCATCTGGACTAGACTCTTGTCTTGCTTCTTTTGCTATGAGCAGCTTCTGGGTTGAAGGGGCTATTTCATGGACCCTGTAGCAGAGTCTGAAGTGTTCTGGAAGCCTGCAGATGGTGATGCTGGCAGGGGCAAGTCAGACATGAAAAGCAGCCCTGCATCTATTCTGGGGAGGACATGTTGCTGTCCCCTCCTACATGGAAGGATCTGATGTAATTGATTTCCCCCTGGGTGGCACACTGGTTCCGGTGGACAGTTCAGTGGTGGGGTTGGCCATTATTGCTAGCAAACAAGCTACTCAGCCACAGTGGAGCTTAGTGTAACTTTAACCTGTGCAGAACTCTGTCCCAGCTTCTGTGGACACTTTGCACTTGAGCCCACTGCTGAGTCACAAGCTAGTTGGGGATGGAGGACAGTTGACCTCCATGAAGGGTCATTGGTCCACTTGATTGAGTTTATTTATTCTACAAAGCATGCCCTCTGGTGGGTATTTTTGGTACTTCAGTGATTGCTTTCCAGGCCCCAGCCCTTGCCCTGCAGGACCCACATAAACCTGTGACCATTAGGGTCTATTTTTATCCATCACCCAAGAGTGGACCTAAATTCTGGTGTTATGCCATCTCTCCTGTCAGGCATGCCTCCCCCTCCACTGTTCTTCAGGGCCACTTGGAACCCATGGCAGGATGAATAGAGTCCAGAGCCAGCTGCAAGCTCCTCCAAGTACCCTGAAGACTACCTGGCATTTCATGCCTCTGAACCTCTACAGAGACCCCTTCTTTTCCTGCCTGGCTGCTTCCTGCAGGGCTCAATCAGGCATTCGTTTTCTCTAAAGCCTTTGTGGTCCAGCCCACCCCTATGTCCCCCACTCCTGGCAGAGTGGGTGAGATGATCTTCTGGGGCGGGCTCGTAGACCCAGTGTGCTGGGTCTGGGACCAGGCAGTGCTCAGCATTTGCTAAGATGGACAGTAGTGTCTCCCAAGACAAGTCCCTTTTATGGATTTTTTTCCCCTCTGCCTTAGAAATCATTCAGTTGCTTTGTTCTAGAAGCATTTATTAAGCTTCTACTCATCATCATGTACTGGGAATTCAGTGAGGAATAGGAGAGACACAGCCTTGTGGTCTAGTACCTAAGGTCTATTGGGAGAGATGGAACTTTAGTAAAGAGTCCACAGAAAAAATTATTTCTGTGCTCTTCCATTTCAAAAATCAGATATGTGTATTATTTTGATTCAGAAAATTTTAAGGTGTACAAATATGTACTTAGAGATTGTGATAGGCACAAGGAATAAAAAGTTTCAGGGTCTTGGAGAAACTATCAAAAGGATACCCTGAGCTACAAGGAGGCCAGACGTTTTGACTAAAAGTGAGGAGGCCACAGAGAAACGGTGCCCGGGGTGGCAGTTGGCTCATGGGAGGAGCGGGGAGATGGCCAGGTGGCTGAAAGCCTTTAAGCAAGGCCATGTCAACTTTCAGAAGACCATCCTGGCTGCTGTGGAGAGTCAAGGGGAGGAGCGGCAGTGGAAGCAGGAAGCCTGGTAGGGAGGCTGGGGCAGTCGTACAGGGACTCTTCCCATCTCCTGGGAATCTGCTCTTGCTACGAAAATGACCGGTCTTACGTGGCACACAAACATCAAAGCATCTCTCCTTGAGAAGGACAATTGGAAAGCAAATAACTCATGGTTAAGAGGAGTGAAATTTAGAACTAGCAGGCCCCACATGGATGGGCGAGACCTATGAGTCATATGTATATATCTGAGAGCAGGCCAGGTCACGCAAGCCAAAGGCAGGGTCTGGGGACAAGTGCAGTGGGGAGGAGGAGACCTGGGCAGGTGCAGAGCTGGGAGTTCTTAGGACTTAGTGTGGTCACCCTGCCCACCCACCAGTGAAGGGCCAGGGAGAGGGAAGGTGTGAACACAGAGGCGGCAAGTGACTCCGGACCCTCACTCCTCTGGTCCCCAGTCCAGGCCTTACTGCTCCAGCACCTCGGACAGCAACAGCCTGGGCAGGAACCCAGGGAGGGCTGCAAATGGGGGGTGGGAAGCCCGTCTGTTCTGGTTCTTCAGGGCCCTTTGGCCTGGAACATTTGGTGGATCCCATTAAAATTAAAAAGCCAAGTGGCTGGGGGCTTGGAATGCCAGCTCGTTTTCCCTGGCATGGTGGGTCCTGTTTAAGGGAACCAGCTGGCATTAATGGCACACAACTCATCATGAACAGCAGCTAGCGATCAGAAAAATCAGAGCTAATAATCAGGTTCGGGAAAGATAATGAGATATGGAACAATCACTGCTGAGGGTCCCCCAGGGTCTGTTTTAACAGCCTCCAAATAAGCTACAAAATAGAAATTAACCAAACAGGGGCTCCATTTGGGCAGAGGGGAAAACAAACAAGGTACAGATTTGCACAAGAACTCCTCCTGTGGCCAAGCACGAGCCTAGGACCCATGGGGCGTTACCAATGGCCTGAAGGAGGAAGGGACCTTCTCTGGCCACGTCTCTCCAAGCTCTGACTGTCAGGCCAACACAGTTGACAGGAAGCCAGAGAAGAGGGAAGACCAGCTTTTGACAGCTCAGGGGAGGGAAGGCCCAAAGACACCTGGAACCAGAGTCTTGTTTTCTCTCTTTCTCTCTCTCTCTCTCTTTTTTTTTTTCTTCTTTTCCTAGCTCTGGCCTCCCACCTGGGGTGGGAGAAATGGGCTGGTCACCTTTTCTGACTATGGCAGTCCCAGCCAATGGGAAGAATAGCCAGCAGAGAGAGGACAGTTTCAGGGCAGCCCAGAAAAGGCAGAGTGTTTGCCATAAGTACTGACCTCTTCCTCCTTACCATCCTGCTACACTCCAGCCCTGCCCCGCTGCCCCCGTGGGGAAGGATCTGAAAAGTTCCAAGCCTGCTTGCTGCCTTCCCAAATGGCTCCTGCTCCCCCTCTCTGACAATTCCTTATCTCTCCAAGTGAATGTGCTGGCCTTTGAACCCAGGCCTTCTGACTCCTAGCTGCTGGAGCAGAAGTGTTTCAAAGGATCTGGATCTCAACCCCAAGCTGGCCTTGGTCAGGGGGTCTCTTGCTATGCAAACAGTCAGTTTTAAATGGACATCAAAGACAACAAAGCATCACTCCTGGGAAACAATTGAAAAGTAAATAGCACAGGGGTTAAGAACAGTCTTGGAACTAACTAGACCCTGGGTTCCATCCTGGCTTCACCAGCCTGGTCATAGCTGTCTGTCCTTGGCAAAATTACATAACCTTTCAGACCCTGCCTCTTACCTGTGAAAAGGGGCAACATGGCCTCTCCAAAAGCCTGTGGTGGGGCTTTCCTTAAGACACTGTGTGTGAATGTGTGCTGAGTAGCACGTGGGCAGTCTTCTCCCAGTCCCCTTCCTCCTCCTCCTCCTCCTCATCATCACTAATGCCTGTCTGTGTCCTCTGGTTCCTCCATGTTTTTCCTGTCTACAATTTTTTTTGGGGGGGGTAAGAGAGGCTATTTGGGGTGTACTGGGGATTGAACTCAGGGGCACTCGACCACTGAGCCATATCCCAGCCCTATTTTATATTTATTTAGAGACAGGGTCTCACTGAGTTGCCTAGTGCCTTGCTTTTGCTGAGGCTGGTTTTGAACTCCTGATTGCCTCAACCTCCCCAGCCATGGGGATTACAGGTGTGTGCCACTGTGCCCGGCAATCAATAGGCTATTTTTTAATTCCTCCATGCCAAGAGCTGGGGAGACCTAGACTTGGTGAGGCCATCTGTGTGGCAGCAGGGCCAGTGTGGGCTGGCAGTGCCCCAGCCTTGCCCTGCTGTGTCTAAGCTTCCAGGTCTCCTGCCTCCCAGCCTTACCTTAAATCGGCAGGGAGGACAAGGAGTGGATTCTGAATGTCATCATGAGACAGAACAAAGGCTGGGCACCCGATAGCCCAAGGTGTGTGTGTTGGGTGCACTTTGGCCCCATGGGGCTCTGGGCTGCCCAGCACTTGGCAGACTGGCACACTCAGGCCAGCTGTTTCTTGCCTCACTGAGTTCTTCCCTGACTTCTACAGGCACTGGTGGCTCTGAGGACTTCCCAAGGCTCTGCATTTCCCCCAACCATCCAAAACACTAAAGCCAGAGCCACTTTTGAGGGTGCAGGGTGTCCTGCTGAGCCACCAGGTGTGCAGATCAGATGTCGCATGTTCTAACAGACCAGGGGTTGACTCTGGCCTCCATGTCGGGAAGCAGAGGCCTCCACGCATTGTCCTGGTGTGGACACAGGCATGGCATCTTTTCTAACTCCAAGCCTGTGCTTTTCCCCTCCAGAAAGTCCTTCTCCTCTGCCAGCTTATGCCCACCTTCCTCTACAAGAAGCCCTTCCTGTGCTTTCCATTCAGTTGTTTGCTTGTTGCTTCATGCACTTATTCCTTAATCCTCAGCTTATTGAACATGAACTGTGTGCCACCAGGTACAACCCTAAGCACACAAAGAAGGAAAGGTGCGGTCCCTCACCCCCAGGCTGGGAGGAAATCAGACCCACAAGCAGTGGACCTTCCCTAGGAGGGAGGTACTGGTGATATGAGCAGGGAGCTTTGGACTGCCTGGGAGAGGTGACGTCATTATTATACAGCTGCATTTGTTGAGGCCTCTCATGTGCCAGTTGATGCTGACACTTTATACCCTTATAACAGCCCTGGGATGTTGTAGAAATTTCTATTCCTTTTAAGCACAAGGAAACTGAGACAGAGAAAGTTTAACTTATCTGCCTATGGTTCTACTGCTAGTGAATGACATTGGTGATGGAATTCAGAGGTGGGACCAAGAGAACAGGTATCATCTGAGTTGGTGGCAGCAGGGTGGCGGGACATCTCAGGAATGGAGATCAGTACTGGCAAAGGCCTGGTACCAGAAGACTCACGTAGCATCTGATGGACATGAACTACACTTGTAGGGCTGAATGTAGGTGCTCAGGACTGGAGGGAGGCCTGGAGGGACTGCACCTTCTCACATGGGTCAAGGGAGAGCTGCTCTTTCTCCAATTCTGCCCTTTCTTCCCACGAGCCATTGCAACTTTTTCTGTTTTGTTTTGTTTCTTTTTAAGGTGGGCCTTAATGTCCTGGTTCAGAAAGCCAACAAGTTCACCCCAGCCACCCGCCTTCTCGTCCAGAGATTTGTGCCATTCCCTGCTGTAGGTAAGAGCTGCGCAGTGCACAGACCTGGGTGTACTGCCCCTGGGGCTCTCAGCCTGCTGGACCCTCTCCTGATGCCTGCAGGGGTCCTGCCAGGGGGAACTGGAGTGAAATGTGTACAGATAGAAGAAAGGACGACATGACTTCCCTGACTAGCTCCATGCCAAGATTCTACTTGTAGCACAGAAATTTTTTTTTTTTTTTTTCCTTTTTTCTTTTACGGTAGTAGGGAGTGAACCCATGCTAGGCAAGCGCTCTACCACTGAGCCACAACCCAGCCCTTCTTTAATTTTATTTTGAAGTCTGGGAGGTATAGCTCTGTGGTAGATTGCTTGCCCAATATGCACAAGGTCCTTGGGTCAATTCCTAATACAATAATAATAAATCTTTATTATTTTTTCTCAATAGCTTTTTTCTCTCAGCATATATTTTTCAATTGAAGAAATATATTAAACACTAATAATGATAATACTTTGAAACAGGGTCTTGTGAAGCTACTGAGACTGGCCTTGAACTTGTGATCCTGCTGCCTCACCTCCCAAGCATCTGGGATTACAGATGCGTGCCTCTATGTCTTACTACTATATCTGTAAGCATGGACCTTACAGAAATTCTTAACCTGTGGTTCCAGGCCCTCAAGAGTCAGTGGACACAATGAAGTGGATCCTGTAACTTGTAAAAATATTTACACTGGCCTCTAACTGAAATGTAGCCTTTTCTTCTATCACGAATGCACCCAGCAAACCACAGCAAGGAGCAGGACCAGTGGCTTTGTCACCAATGTAAATTACGAACTGTTTCATGACACAGTTGTCACTTGGAGAGCTTAAAACAGTTTATGCTTGATAGTAATTCAAAATTTTTGTATTTAATATATCCACTGCTAGATCTTATTTTTTAATTCATTAATCAAAGAACACATCTAGTACTGAATCAGAATTTAAAATTTTTAAATAACTTGTTTTCCTATAATCCCTTTGTAATCCTTTGAATTTTGTTTTATGCATTTGGAATCAGTTTTCTTCTTCCTTCTTCTGCTCCGCCTCCTTCTCCATCTTTTACTTTTTGGTAGAACTTGGTATTGAACCCAGGGGCGCTTTACCATTGAGCTACATTTCAGCCCTACTTTTTATTTTTATTTTTATTTTTATTTTGAGACAGGGTCTTGCTAGTTTGCTCAGGCTGGCCTTGAACTTGTGATCTTCCTGCCCAGCCTCCTGAGTTGTTGAAATTACAGGCATGCGCCACCACACGAGGGAGGAAAAATGACTCTGAGAGGGGTACATAGACCTAATGTTATGTCAGAGTGGTTCCTGGCACAAAGAAGGTTGGAAGCTTCTGCCAAGTCCTGGAAGTGCCACAAATCCTGGTCTGGCTCTTAGAAGCCAGAACTTTATTTGGGAAAAGAACACCTCTTTGGGTCTGACTTTGTTATATCATTTTTCAAAATGAAATAAACATCTATCTAGAGCAGGACAAAGCAATGCATGACTACTTGTCAAAGGAGAAGTTTAAGCATGTACTCAAAGGCTAAACGAAAGCCTCCCCCTCTGGTGCCAAGGCTTGGTCTGAAGAGCCCAGAGTCAGACCCAGGCTGGTGGCCCTAACCCTTATCTTCACCTCAGGGCTGTGCTTCCCCTTCTGTAAAAGCCAGGCGCCGGACAGCACAGAGTTCTGGGAGGAGCAAACAAGGCCACAGACCAGATTTCATTGATAGCAAAGTGCTTTGGAGTACCTGTGAAACCCTGTGAGAAGCAGGGAGCTTGTTCTTGGACAGCCCCACCTCCTCCATGGCCCAGAGGCTAATGAACTCCCAACCAACCACCCGGCTGAGCCTCCCCAGACGCAGATAATTGCTATAGCAACTCCACACTTTTAATGAACTCTCAGCTATTTCTGTCATGGGCCATTAATGGAATACCTCTTTAGGTTTGACTTTGTTATGGGACCGAATTGAATAAATGTGGCTGCACAACTGGTGCTCGTGGCCATTGGGGTTAAAGGGTCAGAAGCAGCCTGAGAATGGGCAGCTTCCAGCTGCCCAGGACTGGATCTAAGACTCCACACAGATGTAATCTGTCCTTGAGCCAAGCTTCAGATAACTTTGCCCGGGGCCCTTTCCAGCCCTCTCCACCACCATCTTGCTGTGTAACCTTGAGATGGTCTTAACCTCTCTGGGTCTCCTTCAGGAGAAGAGGCCTTTCTTTCAGTTGGAGACTCTGGCTGCAGCCTGACTCCCTTCCCAACTTCTCATGGAGAAGGAGCCTTCAGCTCCCTCACACAAGTCCAGCCATGGTTGGATGTTTTGAGATCCCCAAGCTCCTAGCCAGTTGCTCAGTCGTGTGCAGCATGGTTTGCAACCCTGCTACTTCTAGTTTACCAGGAGAAGCAGGTTCCCTTCTGCAGCCCAGTCCCATCTGCAAACGGGCACTGGCTGACCCCAGGTCAGGGCTGATACCATGCTATGATGGGAGATGAAATGGCGTGCTGCACCCTCCCCCAACCAGGGGCTCAAAAGCCCACTGGTCCTCCCCATTCACCATCCAGTCCCTGCACTTGGACTCCTCTGCCTAAACCCAGGTGCCCCTGGCCGAGACAGAGCATCTCTGAGCCACACTGCAGGCTTGTGGGGCTTGATTGGCCTCTGCTTTCCAAGGCAGGTGAGGCAGAATCAGGCTGGGCCACAGAAAGGCTGCTTACAAGCTTGCTCAGGATGTGCTTCATCTTGTTAAGGATCACTGGCATGATGGGAGACCAGACTCAGTGACCTGTGGGTACACAAGGGAAGTTGGTAGAGGCTAGTGGAAGTGATTAGGTGAAGCCTCCAGGCTGGGAGGTGTGTGTGCCTGTGTGTGTAGCAGAAGGGAGTCCTTAGAGTAATGGGGGTCCTGAAGAGCTGTGTGCCCTGTGCTCAAAGGCTGCACCTCACTCCCACTCTCCTGGGCAGACTGGGAACAAGCAGCTCCCAGGAATCAGTCACTTCTTCCCCCTGTCCTGCCCTGCTGCTCTGGGGGCTCCAGCCTAGCCAGAAACCTGGAAGAGGAGGGGAGATGTCCCCTCTCTGCTCCATACTGTTGAGAGAGAGGCCAGAGACACCCAGGCACAGGACACCTGGTCCCTGCACCTGACTCCATTTTTCATACCCATGGAAACTCTTGCCACGGGACCTCCCCAACAGTCACCAGAAGTCTGGATTTGCAGAGCCCAAGCTCCCAGGAGCTACACACCTGTCCTCCCCTGCAGTGTTCTTCACCCCCCATTTGGGCTGGGAGGACTCTAAGGCCATCCTCATTTTACAGAAGAATAAGTAAAGTCAGACTTACTGAAAGTTACACTCTGATTTAGCCAGAGCCCAGGCCTCTCAGGCCAGCCCAGGGCTACTTCAAGCCTTGTGGATAACCCTGGCCCTCTGTCTCAGAGAAACAACAATGTGTCCAGAGGTGACCAGGACTATTCAGTGTCCTGCCAGGAGCATTCCACCTCCAAGTTCACCTGATTTTTCAACTGGGGTTGTGTGTGTAAACCCACGTGCAACTGATGCATGTGTACATGCTAACTGCAGCCATCTCTCTCCCTCAGGGTGGTTTAGAGCCATACTGTGCCCCTGGTCTAGAACAGCAGTCATGTGGGAAATCTTGGTTTCTATTTATACATGGAGATGTTAGGAAAGACGGTGAGCCCAGGAGCATGTGTGTTGGCATCGAAATCGATTGGGGACTGGTAATTAATTTGTTTAGACCTTAATTAATTCTCCAGTTCTTTCTTATTTGTGGACTGTCACGCTTAATTGTGTTCAGGAGCTTGAGCTGGGAGCAGGCCCTCCATTAATTGACGTGTGGTTGCTGTGAGGTGGAGTTAATGGTTTGGGAAGCCGGGCAAACAGTGTAATTAAAGGTCAATAGAGGAGGCATCGGAAAAATACACACCCCCAGGTCCAGGCTCCAGTCTCCAGGAGCAGACTCCATTCTAGGGGAGGCAGGTCCCACAAAGACAGCCTTTTTGTGAGGAATTGGGGAGGGACCGTGGGGAGGTGTTACCAGCAGGAAGGAGGGCCTTGTGTGGGTCCTATGAGAGGGTCAGTGGCCAGAGGAATAGACACACTTCTTACAAATGGGCGGAACAGGGCTTCAGAGGGCGGGAGACCCCAGGGTCACCTTGGCAAGCTCATCTCTAAAGCTTACACCTTCTGCTGTGTGGATGTGGATGTAGGCAGGAAGCCCTGAAGGTCACCCCCAGGCTGCCTAGGGGCATCACACATAGAAGGGAACACCCATGAATGCCATGGGCTAATGAAGACCCATCTGGACCCTGAACTCCCAATGCGGAAGGCCTGAGCCTCAGCATCAGCCTGCTGGCCCTGTCTATAGAATAACCTTTCCACAGGAACCAACTAGAAATGACCTCTTCTGGTGTCATCTCCATATTTTGTTAAATGTCAAACATATTTCATTGCCATAAAAAAAAAAAAAATCTCTGTGCTCCTCAGTGAGCCATTGCTCAGGGCCTCTGGGAGTCCGGGAGACCTCCTGTTCGTTCACACTGGGGTGTCCCCATACCTTCTCCCCTACCCCCTGTGCGCCCGCAGGCCACACAGGTCTTAATGTCCTTGATTTCCCCTGGCTCCACTGCCCCTCCCTTGTGCTCAGGCCACCCTGTTTGCCTCATCGAGGAGGTTGCTGCCCAATGCTACCTGAGCCCTGAGGGTCCAACCCAGGTCAAAGCACAGCTCCTGGCCTGCCGCTCCTCTGTCCCTTGGCCCCTTTGAGTAGGAGACAATGGGAGGTGCTTGTGGCAGATGCATCTTGAGCCCGGTGACATAAGCTCCCTTCATTGAGGTCAGTGGTGCTTCCTGTGGCATCTCTGCCCTTGAGGCTCCTCTGGAGGCCACAAGTCCCTTCTTGGACCTGCTCTGCTCTTGCCCTTGCCTGCCCCATTGTAGCTGTGGCAGATCTTGTGATCTTCCTCTCCTACCTCTTGCTGGGCCCCCGTCCTTTGCCCCTGACCCTGCTGGCCTAGAGGCCCACTCTTTCCTGCTCCTTGGCACTAGCCTTGGCTCCCAGGTGTTTGTGATTCGGCTCAGACACCATCTCCTCCAGGAAGGCCTCCCTGGTAGTTCCATTTGGGGTTAGGCAGCCTCCATCCCTCCAGGACTGCCTCTTATTTGTCCAAGTTTGCCTCTCAGCAAGCTGGGTACCCCAAGGCAAGGACGGGCTCTCATGGATCTCCACTCCCCAGGTCCTTTGGAACCCAGCACACAGTCAGTGCCCCACGCAGGTTTGTTCAATGATCAAACAAGTGCTTTAGCACAAAAGGTTTGATACTGGGCACTCACAGTGGAACTTAACCCTGACAATGCTGGTGACTAGACACTATGGCTCCCTGGATACTTATTCTGGATTTTTATTTATTTTCATTGTTTTAAATTGTTTTTGAGTATTCTGGTCATGTGTGTGTGTGCTTGTGTGTGTGTGTGTGTGTGTGTGTGTGTGTGTGTGTGTGTGTGTTTGCGTTTGCACTTTCACCTTCATCTACTCTTTTAGTCAAGCATGCCTAGAGAGGATGATTGGTGAACCCAAGACTTAACAGTTCATCCCGTGCACACTATCTAACTTTTCCTGGACCATCTATATCCCCATCTATAACTTGAGGATACTAGCTGGGTGTGGTGGCACATGCCTATAATCTCAGCAATTCAGGAAGCTGAGGCAGGAGGATTGCAAGTTCAAGGCCAGCTTCAGCAAGTTCAAGGCAAGTATGGGCAACTTAGTGAGATCCTTTTTCAAAATAAAAAGTAAAAAGGGCTAGAGATAGAACTCAGGGATACAGCACCCCTGGGTTCAATCCCCAGTACCAAAAAAAAAAAAAAAAAAAAAGGGGGGGGGGGTGCAGAGATACTAGTATCTCTAAGCAAAGTTTTCATGGGGGTTAAACATATCCATCTGCCAGCACATTATGAGCACCCAATGAATGTTAGTCCTCCCCCAGCTCCATTGCCCTCCACCTGTCCCAACCAGCATGGCAAGAACCAGAGTTGACACATTTCTGCCACGAGGGAACTTGTTTAGGGGCAAGGTGTTGTCAAATGCTTGAAATGGCACAAAAAGCAAATGTTCCAGTGATAAATACTATAAAGTTTCATAGAGAATGAAATCTGTTAGGTAGTATTTCTAAATCAGCTTCCAGCACTTCCTAGATTTTAGGAATCTGACACGGACTAAAGTAGTTAGGTTAGATTATTTTTGAGAGACAGAAAGATCATTAGACTATGCCGTCAACGGGATGTGTGGACATGATGGTGTGGATTTTGAGGAGCTGTGGAAGGATGTCAGTTTCCTGGAAGGAGGGCAGGCTGGGCTGGTTACCAGAACTGGGGGCAACCTTGTAACCGTTATGAGCCCCAGTGAGTATCAGGCCCCAAGAGGACATTAGCAGGGGGTCCAAATCAGCCAGAAGGAAGTCTCTAGTGGTGTGGCCTGGGGCTCTATCTTCGGTGCCATCCCCGTCTCTTGTCGTGACTGCCTTGGATGGGGGAGGTTTTGCAGCTGACATTCAAGGAACAGGGACCCCAACGTGGCAGGGATGTGAATTCATGAGTGAGAGCCCAGATCTGAAAAGGTCTGTAGAAGGGGGCCGATGGGCTTCCACAGGTTTGGTGTAAGGTATTCTGTTCAAAACAGTGTCGCTGCACAAATGTTAGGGTGCCAACACCTGACTTGGCTGAAGGACTTAAGATGAAAAGCCTGGGGACTCAGGGAGTTTCATGTGCTGTATGCTCAGAATGAGTCCATTCTGGCTCTGATGAAGCTCACTCAGATTTCAGCTGCATTACTAAAGATAAAATGTGCAGAACCAGGCTGAGCACCATGGCACATGCCTGTAATTCCAGTGACTCTGGAGGCTAAGTCAGGAGGATTGCAAGTTCAAGGCCAGCCTGGGTAACTTAGGGAGACCCTGTCTCCAAATTAAAAAAAAAAAAAAAAAAAAAGGATTGGGGATGCAGCTCAGTGGTAGAGCCTCCCCACCCTCTGGTTCAATTCCAGTATTGGGGGTGAAGAGAATGCCCAGAAAGGAGGAGTCTGTATCCAGAGTAACTCTGATAAGTAGGAGCCCAGCAAGAGTGATAGAACCATCTGAAAATATGACATTCTTTTGTTGGGATGAGCTGTCTGACCCCTGGGATGTAGGGAAATGTCTGATTAGCAGACTGGCCCCAAAAAGACTGTGAGGGGCATTCACATGTGACCAAATCACCAGTTCCTGGGCAGCTTGCCCAGAACCTGGCATATAGTAGGTGCTCAAAAAATTTTTATAGAACAAATGGCCTTCCAATTCAGAGATTTTTATAATTCCTAAAATCCAGAAGGCAGAGAAACCCAGAGGCAGAGAAGATGAAGCAGCAAAGACTGGGGAAAGGGTAATGATCGTAGTAGGAGCAGGGGACTGCCAGGACAGGGTGGGGTGTACTGGGGTCTGGAGTAGGAGCTTAGGGTCTGAGCTCTATCTTCTGGCTAAAGGGAACCATTACAGAGTCTCAAACGAGGGAGCAGCTGTGATAAGAAGGAGAATTTCAGAAGATGAATGTGCTAGCAGGAATCTTATATTAAGAGATTCCAAAACTTCAGAATCAGCCTACTCCTAGATTTGCAGGCTGATTTTGCAGTCCAGAAATTCCCAGTCCTGAGTTGGTGACACTTCAATATGGGTTGTGAAACTCTCCCCAGATTCTCAAGCTATTTAAAAGAAAATCTGTGCCATTTAGCACTGCCTCTCAGATGGAGTAACGGAATATTGTGAAATGAAGCAAATATTAGGGTATACATCTTCATTGGATAGTCATCACTCCTTTAAAGCAGAGGGGTGTGTTTTGCTGTGATTTGCATGAGAGAATGTGTGTGTGTGTGTGTGTGTGTGTGTGTGTGTGTGTGTGTGTGTGTGTGGGTGGTGAAGTACATACATGTACACTTGAAAATGCATAGGTCACTTCTGGAGGACATGAGAACCTGGAGAAGGGGTGAAACTAAGGATCAGGGTTGGGGAAGACTTTTATGCTATTGTTCACACTTGTACACAATTTGAATTGTTTACTATGTGCGCATACTCCCTGCAAAATAGTGGAAGGGAGGGAGGTGGGAAAAGAGGGAGGAAGGAAGAGAAAGAGAAGGGAGAGGGGGGAGCCCAGCAATGCCAGACCATCCTTGCACATGAGGAAGTGGAGTCTGTTAGTACTTTTTCCAAGGTCAGTTTGGAGCCCAAACTGGGAACTTACGATTTCTGAGTATACTGGAGTACTTTGTTTAATGAAAATGGCTCCTTTTTTCTTTTTCTCTTTTCTGATGTTTGTTGTATAAAGTTAAACAGTCCTACTTCTCTATCCAGAGGTGAGTTTAACATATCTCCCTCCAAATTCAAATAAACATCTCAAAGTGTATAAATCAGTGCTTCTTATATCTACATAAATAAAATTGAACATAAATGGTATCAAATATTTACACTAGTAAACTGCTTTATACCCTCGCAATAAATTTTGCACATCTTTCCATGGAAGTCTTAAAATTACACCTTATCCTTTTTAAATACAGCAGTAGTTCTTTCCACGGCAATTTCTGAAAATTATGAAATATTTCAAATACAAGGGAAAATGAGGAGATAGATAAATAAAATGATGGATATGCTCAAAGCACTCCTTACCCTCTGCTTTCTTGATTCCAGTCTCCTCTCCCCAAGGATGGCTGCTGACCTACAGCCAGTGTGTCCTTCCCTTTTAGGTTTTTATTTTTTATTTATTTTTTAAATTTTTTTTATTTTTGGGGGTACCCAGGATTGAACTCAGGGGCACTTGACCCCTGAGCCACGTCCCCAGCCCTATTTTGTATTTTATTTAGAGACAGGGTCTCACTGAGTTGCTTAGCACCTTGCTTTTGCTGAGGCTGGCTTTGAACCTAGCCTGACTAGGCTTTTATATTTTATCCTATGTGTATGTGCCTCAAACCATCAACTGTATTGTTTTTGTTGTTGTTTGTTTTGTTTTTGTTTTCAGTGCTGGAGATGAAATCCAGGGTGTCATGCATGTTAGACAAGCACTCTACCACTGAGCTGCATCCCCAGGTTTTAAAAATTTTTATTTTGAAACAGGGTCTCACTAAATTGCCCAGGCTGGCCTTGAACTCACAATTCTTTTGCCTCAGTTTCCCACATAACTCAGATTATAGAGTACAGCTTGTTTATATATTTTTAAACATTTTATGTTCACTGTACATGTCCTTTTTAAAAATTTTTTATCTGTTCTAATTAGTTATACATGACAGCAGTATGTGTTTTGATCAATCATACATAAACAGTATAATTTCTCATTTTCCTGATTGTACATGTTGTAGGATCACATCGGTCATGCAGTCATATATGTACATGAGGTAATAATGTCTGTTTCACTTTACTGTCCTTCCCATATACCTATTCCCCTCCCTTTACTCCCCTCTACCTAATCTAGAGTAACTATTCTTCCCTAGCACCCCTCCTCCTTATTGTTGAAACTTGCTTTCCATTATGGTTTTGAGATTTTGCCATGTTAACACTTATGTGTTCATTTCAGCTGCTACAGGTGTTCTCCTGTGACTACCCACAGTTGATGGATCGGGGGTGTTTAGGTTGTTTCCTGTTCAAACAACTTTGTACACATATCCATGTGCACGTGAATGGGTTTTTCCTGGACAGAGACTGTCAAACCTTCATCTGTATTATATCCATCTATGGGGCTTAAGAAAAGAAGAAACCAATCTGGGCGCTACCTTTTGTGGCCGGTGTTGAGAATCTAGGGTACACACCTAGAAATGGAACGCGCGTGTGAGAGGGTGTGCCCTCTAACTTTACTAGAGATTGCCAAATGGGCACACTGGCTGTTACTGAACCTGCAGGGTTTGAACTTGTTTTCTATGTCCTCATCAACATTTGATATTATCAATCTTTTAAAATTTTTATCCATCTGAAAGGGTTTCTTTGCTTCTTTTTTTATTTTTATTTTTGTTTTTGCAGCACTGGAGACTAAATCCAGGAGTGCTCCACCACTGAATTACATCCCCAACCCTTTTTTAAAATTTTGAGACAGGGCCTTACTTAGTTTCTAAGGCTGGCCTTGAACTTTTAGTCCTTCTCCCTCAGCCTCCTCAGTTGCTAGGATTATAGGCGTGTGCCACCATGCCTGATTTATTTCTCATTTTAATTTGTGTTTTTCCAGTTCCCAGTATGGTTAAAATATTTTCTTAACTTTATTGGGCATTTGGGTTTCCAAAAAGAAGAAAGCAAGAAAGAGATCTCTATTTCATATCAGATTCAAAAATGAATTCCAGATAAAAACCTAAATGTGAAAAGTAAAGTTTTAAAATTTTTTGAAGAAAATATAGATGAACATCTAAGTAGTGGTAGAATTTCCTCCTCCTCCTTCTCCTCCTTCCTCCTCCTCCTCCTCCTCCTCCTCCTCCTTCTTTCTCCTTCTTCTTCTCTCTTCTTTTCTTCTTCCAGGAATTGAACCCAAGGGCACTTAAACACTGAGCCCATTCCCACCTGGTTTTGTTTTGTTTTGTTTAGGACAGGGTCTCACTAAGTTGCTCAGGACCTCACTAAGTTGCTGAGGTTGGCTTTAAACTTGTGATCTTCCTTCCTCAGCCCTGCCAGCCTCTGGAATTACAGGCATGTGCCACCACATGCCTGTTATTAATTTCTTAATAACCACAAAAATTTTATACCAGAAAGGAAAGAATGGTTTATTTGACTACATATGAGACAGAAGACACCACCAAAAAAAGTGGGAAGTGTGACCCATTCTTGAAATCCCAGCCACTTGGGCAGCTGAGAAACGAGGACTGCAATTTCTAGACAAGCCTCGGAAATTTAGCAAGCCCCTGTCTCAAAAACAAAACAAAAAGGGCTGGGGATGCACCTCAGTGGTAGAACACCCCTGGGTTGAATCCCCAGAACCGCCCCCACCAAAAGGCAAACAAACAACAACAAAAACAACCCACAAATAGCCATTTATAAATGATTTAACCAAGGAAGATTCATGAACATAAAAAATTCTTGCAAATTTGTTTTTTCTTAGATAATAATCTGTCTTTGGCTATTAGTAAGATTGAGTTATGGGGTTTTTATTTGTATTTACATTTTATGAATTTCCTACTCATATATGCTTCTGTGATTTTGATCACTGCATCTTTTTCTTAATTTTCTTAAGTTCTTTATCGTGTGGATGTTTTTGACTGAAGTGAGCAGAAACCCTCCACTCAAACTAGCTTAAGTAACAGGAATTTATTACTTTACAAAGGGCAAGTCTTGGGCGAGGCACCCTGCCCGCCCTCCCTTTCTCTGGCTGTGCTCTGCCAATGCCCAGTAGGCTGCTTCTTCGAGTTAGCGCCTCTCAGAGACGTAAGATGGCAGCAGCAATTCCAAGCCGCACATGGAGACCCACGGTGTTCAGAGGATTGACACTGCCTGCCTGCTCTCGGTTCTGGGATGGGAGGAGACCATTCCCGCCCTAGGAGACATCTCTCATTGGCTGGGTTTGGATCACTTGTCCCTTCCTGGCCAATCACCAGCAAGGGGAGGATTATTCCTAGTTGGATTAATCGTTTGGAGGTAGAATAGCTGTTGAGTGTCAGTCACTATCACCCTCATAAGTTAACATTAGTGGCTCTTTTTCATATATATATATATATATATATATATGATGAATATATATTTCACCAGTTTCCCTTTTCTTATAGTATGGATTAAAATTAGATTTTGTCTGCCATATTTCTAAGATGGCTATCGAGGTAATTATTACATTCCATTGTGAAAAAAGATTCAAATAATATAGAAACATTTAGTGTAAAAAGTGAAGTCTCTCTAACAGAATGAGACAAGCATCATTACCCTATGTACATGTATGATTACACAAATGGTACAACTCTACTTCATGTACAACCAGAGAAACAAGTTGTACCCCATTTGTTTACAATGAATCAAATAAATTCTAAAAAAAAAAAAAAAGTGAAGTCTCTCAATAACCCCTAGGTCTCAAATTGAGAGCCTTTGCCAAGGGCAGCAGCCTGTGAGCTGTGAGACTTCTGAAGCATTACCTGTGGATTTATGCACACATATATGTGTCTGTAGCAATTACAGGGTTTAACATACAGCAAATCATCATGCACACACACTCAGTAGCTTTTTTTCACATAACAATTTGTTTTGGAGATCTTCCCATGTGAGTTCCCTAATGGTGGACATTTAGGTTGTTTCTAATTATTTGCTCTTACAAACAGTGCTATAATTAACATCCTTGTAAATGTCTCTTTGTGCATATGGGCAAGCATTTCTTTAGGGTAGCTATCTATGGTTTGGCAATTTCTACTGCCTTTAATTGCATTGCCTGGTATCTGGCAGACGATCTTCTGCATGTACAATAACTTTTCATGTCCTTGCACCATTATAGTGTAAGTTTTAAAAAGATGTTTTAGGCAACAATTAGGAATCTAAGTTTAAGTTCAAATTCTGTGTGGATTGCTGTGGTCGGCTGAGGTGACACTTGAATAGAGAGATTCCTGTACACGTGGCTAAGTCCATACAGGTACAGACAATTGTTTTGGGTAGCCCCCCACACCCCAACATTTATAGTAAGGCACATAATGATTTTTAAAAAATGAAAACGTGGGGAAATGCATCTTAGAATGGAGGAGTGATGGTATCTTATTTTTCCCACATCAGCAGAGCACTGCTCCACCTGCCTGTGTGAATGATCTTTTTCCCTGTGAACTGATACCACTGCTCTCCTATTAATCTGTTTGCAAAACAGGTGTATGTGTTGAGGGATAGTTGGCTGCATCGACCTACTCGTCTATTCTAAGCTGGTTGGGGGCAAGCTCCCCGCAGCCTTCCTTCTGAGAACTTTCCTGCATGTTTGTCTACTGCTCTTCCTTCCCCCCATGCTGTCCCTGTTACACTGGGTGCTTCATTAGCTGTTCACAATCTGCATGATTTTGCATCGCAATGGGTTGGATGTGAGAACATCTGCAGCAGTTGAGAGCATATTTTGCTCAGGACTTGACACTGAGCTTGCTATCAGCATGAAGCAATCTCTCTATGTGTCTCTCTTTGTGTCTCTCCCTCTCTCGTTCCATGACATCTCCTAGCATTGCTACTCCAACATCAGTTACGCCTGAGTCTTGAATGGTGTCAATCTGAGTTGAAAATGTGCCAGCCTTCTTAACATTATCACTAACAGACTGCTTAATTAACCTGCTGATACCGTCAGTAGTACATCTTGCTGGTATGTCAGAAAGGAGACCCATGGTTGCATTCATTCTCTCTCTCTCTCTTTCTCTCTCTCTCTCTCTCTCTCTCTCTCTCTCTCTCTCTCTCTCTCTCTCTCTCTCTCACACACACACACACACACACACACACACACACACAACCTGCTTAGGCTCTGAGTGCCTCTGTCTAGGAGCTGAACTTCCCAGGAGTAGACTGAGGGGAACCTGGGAAGATTTCAGAGGAGGGGTGTGGCAGAATTAAAAGTTCTCCATGAAGTCGTGGAAATGAAATCACAAACAGGTCACAGTCTCATTGCTCATCGGTGGGGGTAGCTAGTAGCTTGTACATATAGAGGTGCTTAATAGATGGACCACCTGTGTACACAGTCAACAGAGAGGGACGGTGGGCACACACCATCCATGCAGGCAGTAGGTGGGCACACACCATCCATGCAGGCAGTAGGCGGGCACACACCGTCCACGCAGGCAGTAGCCCGTAGGCAATGTTCCCAGAAGGAGGCCGAGAGTTGCCACCGTTCTGGGCTTTAGGGCTTTCTCTGTCTTTTTTCCATCCAGGCAGCTTAGATGAGGCATCTGGGCATTGTCAGTCCACAGTGGTGTCCTTAGAGAGGCTGGCTCTGGGGAAGAAAGGAGGCTGGGTTCCTTCTGTGCTGCCTCTTTTGTCTCATGTAGTTTTTTATTTGAACCTAAGTCCTACTGTCCTGTTAGCCCTGCATTCCACACTTGGAAATTTCAGAGAGTCTGTGAGATGCCACCATGAGCCCAGGGCTGATCCACCACCATTCCAAGTCCACACTCTTTCTTTGCTTTGTTTCCCCACATGTACATGCACAAAATGGGGACTAGAGACATCTTGACTGTCCCTGGCTTTCCTGACCTAGCATGGCATTTTGTGTGACCATAACCTGTGCCCAGAGATCCCTAAGTGCTGCCTCTCCTTTTATACTCAGGGAGGCCCACTGGGAGAAGGGGTGGCAGCTGCTTAAGTTTTCAGAGAGAGCTGACCGCCCTGACTCTAAGGAGATGCATGTTCTTGGGATCATGGTCCTGTAACCTTGCCTTTCCTGGGATGTTGTGGGTGGGATGGCATTAGTAATGGAAGACATTCTCTGAGGGCAGGGATTGATGCCTCTCGGGGCAGAAAATGCCACTGTCCCCTCCCCTGATTTTTCTTGGCTCTCCTGGGACCTGAGGGCCTGGTAACCCCAGGGGCATGGGGGGTGCAGAATATTCCTACTGCCACTAGAGGGCATCCCACTAACACAGAGGTCGGATGCCCGCTTCCCAATGCCACCATGGGGGGACCTTTCTGAGTCCTAAACCCCTAGTGTCCGGGGACTGCAGGAGCTCAGTTCTGGAGGTGAGCAGGGAGAGCCAGAATTGGAGCCAAAACCCAGAAAGCCCCCAACCCAGGCTCTGAACCCTCCTCCAGGTCCTCTGCTGACCGGGATCTCTACCTCTGATGCACCTTCCTAATTCTGTCTCTGGCTGTGGTTAAGACCAGGGTTTCTGAATGTCAACACTGTTATTGACACTTGGGACTGGGTAATCCTCTGTTGTGGGGGTGTCCTGTGCACTGCAGGGTGTAGCAGTATCCCTGATCTCAACCCACTAGGTGCCAGTAGCAGCCCTACCCCCAACTCCAGATTGTGATAATAAAAAGTGTCTCCAGATGTGGCCAAATGTCTCCTAAAATCACCCCTGGTTGAGAGCCACTTGTCAAGACAGGTGAACTTGTCTACTGTGGGGACAGGAGGGGCCCAAGGCCTGAGTGCCAGCCTCAGGGGGTGTGCCCATGTTGCTCTGTGGAGTGTCATGTGGCAACAGTAGAGATGCTCAAAGATGGCATATGTGCTCTAAATACATTGTGGTGCTGAATTTGCTCTCCTGCTTTTCCTCCCTGAAGATTGCAGAGCCTCTCGTTCTTCGCCTCGGTTTCTTCCACCTCCCCACTTGATTGAAGCAGAGGACTGAGGCTCAGCGACCCCAGGGTCTCAAACCACCCCTCATCTGCAGAGCCCTGTCCCCCAGCTGTGAGCACCCTAGAACTTGGGGGGTCCCCAAATGTTGGCTCAGGCCCCAGGAGCATCTGTGGGCTCCCTCCCACTCCGCCAGCCCACTGGGCCCTGCCGCTCTCCAGCTCCCCAAACCCGGTGCCCCCCCACTGGAGTGGGGGGAGCAGCAGGTGCGGATGCTAATCAGTGTTCACAGCCCAGAACTGCAGTCGCTCCCAGGCTCACACACTCCCCAAAATTAAACACTCATTATACAAAATTAATTGACATTAATTAGCAAAAATTAAAACTTTAAACACAGCAAGGCGCTTTGGGGGGAGGAGTGAAGCAGGCGGGCTCTGCATTTGTCACCCCCCACTTCCCACCCGCCCACCACCCTCAAGTCTCCCCACTTCCATCCTGAAGCAGGGCAGCATCCACACCCCACCATGGTGAATCCAGGCCTTCGGTGTGTCCCAGTGGAGCGGAGCAGGAAGGGCACCCTGTGCTAGGCACCAGCTGATGTGGGGCCCACAGACTCCATTATCCAGTGCTTATCAAAGTCCCCTCAGTCCCCAAATCTTAGCTGAGACATGGAGGGGCATGGCCGAACAAAGGAATTCAAACATTGGAAGAACTCTGCTGCACCCCAACCCGCCTGTCCCCTGGCGCCTAAAGGTTTAGGCACTGTAGACTTTCTGCTCTGTTCCACTTTGCTGTGTGACCTCATATAAGTAACCTCCCCCCTCTGAGCCTCAGTTTTCTATCCATATGATGAGGAGGTGGTGGTGGGTAAGCACTGAGGTTCCTGCCTACTTTGGCACCTGCTGTCAGGGATGCAAATCTCTCTGGGAGTTTGATTCACTCTGAGACACAAGGGACTGAATGTGGGGACTGGTATTTTGAATGGATGGGGTGACCCAAGAGACTCAGTCGCTGATGGTGGAACATCAGACTCCAGGGGGATGTGTCTTGAGGCCAGAGAGCCCTTGCTGATGGGCGTCCACTGCACCTGCCTATGGAGCCTGGCCCAGTGGAAAGGAAAACAGCGCTGTCTCCAAGTCCTGAGCAGTTTTCCCCCAACACCCGTTATTTTCCACCTTTGCTCATCAGGTTCCCAAGAGTCCCCAGATCCCTCACCAGGCCGATAGGCAGGAGGACAGCAGAACCTGGCCTGCCCCCACCTTCTCAGCCTCAGCATTTGTTCAGGACCCTGTGGCTGGGGCGTGGGGGCCTGACAGGGAGGAGCTGGTGGCACCCGCAGGTGCAGCCCACCTCCCCTCACTCCTGCGCCCGCACCCCTCTCTCTCCAGCCAGTGCCAACATCTGCAACGTGGTCCTGATGCGGTACGGGGAGCTGGAGGAAGGCATCGATGTCCTGGATGCTGACGGCAACCTCGTGGGCTCCTCCAAGATTGCAGCCAGACACGTGGGTGGCCTGGGAGCTCAAGGGATGCTGGGGGGTGGGGTGCCCTCTTGATGTCTCCTCCCCCCACCCCCTCCTCCCACTGTCCCACCGGATGGGCCTTCGCTTCTCTCCAACCTCTCCTCCCACTGCCACTGTGAGAAGTCTCCAGTTCTTGGTCCCTCAGGACCAGCTCCTCAGACAAGGTGTTAATTGGTGAGGGCAGAAGAGTCTCCCCAGAGCTTTCTCTCTGTCCCTGGGACCTGGACCCCGCTGCCTGGGCCTTCACTCTCTCAGGTACAAACAGGAAGCTGGAAGAGAGTGGTTAAAGGCACATCTTTAGCTCCGCCTCACTGGTACCCAAAGCCATGAACTTGGGGGAGTCCAGGCTTGCTGAGGCCTCTGGTGTGGTTTGGAGAAGAATGTTTTGTGACAAGACTTTCCCCCGCCTCTGGTTTTGCTGGTCTCACCCACTCCAGCATTCTGACTAAAGGGAAGAAACAACCCCCTCCCCTCCAAATTCCATGTGCATATCCTGTGCTTTCCTGCTTTGACCTTCCTCCTGGTGGTGGTCTGGCTTGTCCTGCTGCCCTGGCCTCTGGCCTCTAAGTGCTAGGAATGGGCAGTGGTCAGCCATGAGGTGGCTGAGCATTTGCCTTCTCCAGCCACTGTCCCTCTGTTGCTCTCATGTGGACCCAGGCCTTACCTGTGTCCATGAAGCTTTCTCTGAAAGCTCTCTCTTGGTCCTCATCCTCTCCCCACTGGCCACAGGGAAAATCAGTGGCCATCTGGGGCTAATGAGGGGCACAGATGGGGTGCCATGCCAACAGTGCTTCCTCTGCCTGCTACCCTGGCTCTCAGCTCTTCTGTGCTCTTAACACCTTGTTCAGGGCCTGGAGCAGCCTATTCCTGGCCTTCCTGATCATGAAGGGCACAAGTTCTTAGGAGAAGCTTTTAGCCTTGAGCCCATCATGGAGAGGATTTGGTCTCAATTTCCTGCCTGACCCCAACCTCCTACCCCAACTCTATCCTTGCACCCAGTCACCGTGAGGGAGGGCAACTGGAATGACCTCTCGTGGGCTGACAAGTAAGGAAAGCCACACTCGTCTGCAGCCCTGGGCTTCCTGCAACATGACTTGGTCCATTCCTTGCTATCTAGGGTAAGACTCTCGGAATCTTTGGGCTTTGAGTCCTTCCTGGAACTCTTGAGGATGGAGTCCCTGGGGTTAAAGAGACTCCCACAGTGGCCATCCAAACACAGAACCACCACTGAACTAAGCCCCAGACTGGCCTCACAGGAACCCGGAGGTCAAGGCCCCATGCAGGTCCCCAATGGAGACCCTGCAGGTACTCAGCAGAAGCATGTACCCTTACAAAGCTGACCGCTCATTTCTAAGACAGACTCAACCAGCAAGGCATGGTGGCCCACCTGTAATTCCAGTAACTTGGGAGGCTGAGGCTGAAGGATTACAAATTCAAGGTCAGCCTCAGCAAATTAGTGAGACCCTCAGCAACTTAACAAGACCCTGTTTCAAAAATAAATAAATAAAAAGGGCTGTAGGTATAGCTTAGTAGTAAAGCACCCCTGGGTTCAATCCCCAGTTCCAAAAAAAAAAAAAAAGAATAAAGGAAAAAAAGAAAGGGTCACCCAGACCCAGGAGACACAAGACCATCTGTGTCTTTGTCTTTAAGGGATATCAATTTATTTTAAAGTAAACCCAGGATCTCTGTCCTCCCTCAGCCATGGCTCAGCGATTCCCAGCTATTTGTTCCGGCCCTTCCTACACCTGTTTTGAGAGTATCTCAGGTCCTCCATATACTGCTCCTGGGTCACTGCGCATCCTGGACTGAGGAGGCTGTCCCCTGACACCTCCCTGAGCACCAGCCCCTTCCTGGGGCTGCTTCTGTCACTGCCCCGCCCCCACATATGGCAGGTGACGGGAATCTGCTCTTTTCAAATGTGCATGGTGAGAAAACAGAGGTGACTTTTCCCGTTGTCTGGAGTACAGCTTTGTGAGCGATTCCATGAATAATTCCATGCTGCCAGATGTGCTTAGCCACAGCACACACACCTGGGGGCTTGGGTGGAGTTCGCTGCCAGGTGGCTCTCCCCCACCCCAGGTGCCACCTCACCGCAGCCTGTCTTGCCCTCAGGCCCTGCTGGAGACGGCGCTGACACGGGTGGTCCTGCCCATGCCCATCCTGGTGCTGCCCCCGATCGTCATGTCCATGCTGGAGAAGTGAGTTGGGCAGCCGGGACTGAAGGCATCTGGGGAGGGGGTAAGGGGGTGGCCAGGGCAAGGGACCAGGGAGCCACGGGCAGCCTGCCCAGTTTGTTCCAGGGGTGAAAAATGACCTGCTCCATTTTCAGACTCTCCCTGGCAGTGCTGCTGGCATCCCGTGAGAATGCGTGGACTTTTCCTCCGCAGGCCTCGTGCTCAGTGCGGCGAGAGAACCTATGGACAAGGCTGGCCTGCCCCCACCAGCTGGTGGTTCAGGGGTGGGGGCAGAAGCCTGTGTGTGTGATTGTGAGGGTGGTTCAGGGGTGGGGTCAGAAGCCTGTGTGAGCGTGCGTATGTGGGCACACATGACCTTCTTAGTGAAGAGTGCTGGACCATTGTGAAGACAGAGTCTGAGGATGGAAATTTGGGGCCAGTGCCACCCCTTCAAGCATCTACCATGAGGCAAGCCTTAGTTTCTCCCCTCGTAAAACACAAGTAATAATAACTCCCTGTCCCCCCAACAGAGGGATGTTCTAAGGACATATTTGTCATGACTGTCAAAAGTAAGGGAACATCATAATACCAATAACAGAGTGATTCTATTAATGAATGAGTGTGAAACTGAATCAGAGACTGATGGAAATGCTACCAGAGAAGCTGAGCAGAGGGGCAGGAGGAAGGGCCTGCCTGCTGAGGCCTGGGCAGGCCTGAGGTTAGGGTGGGCTCTTGCCTGGAGAGTAGCAAGGGCGGGGAGGGCTCCAGGTGGAGAGAAGCTAGGGAGATGGAGCCCGGCTTGTGAGGTGACCAGGAGGATGCGATCACTCCCTCCCTCCAGGGTGCCCTGATGTGGGGTTCCCTCAAGGCAGTGATGGAAATTGGGGACAGTATAGGATACGGGCACGGTTACAGAGCATTCCATGTGGGGTTCTGGGACTAGGGCTTCTCCTCAGATTTGGGACCTTCTTATTCTTGCAATACTAATGATGATAACAAGTAGAAATTTTTATTTCTACTTTTTCTAGTTTTATCGCTACTGTTGTTATTTTGTGATGCTGTGCTGGGGATCAAACTCAGTGCCTTGTTGCATATTAGGCAAGTGTTCTACCATTGACCTGCACCCCCAGCCCACACCAACTAGCAATTATTAAGCACGTACTACATCCTAGTCCTCTCTCAGTGGACTTTTGAGAGGCCCCCCTGACCATCCCATCAAGAAATCAGCTGCTATCACTCCCTCTGCCCTCTTAAAGCCTTTTTTTTTCTTCACCACAATATTGATGTCTGAGATTTTTTATCTAGTTGTTTATTATCTCTCTGCTCCACCAGAATGTGGTCTCCTTGGAGGCGAGTTAACTCCCTTGCTTACTGCTCTGCATAACATCTAGCACAGTTCCTGGCACAAAGTCGATGCTCAGGAAGGGTTTGTTGAATGACTGAGTGAGTGAATGCTCTCATTGAAGCTTCCCAACAGTGCAATGAGGTATTATGGTGTTCCCATTTTACAGATTTGGAAAGGAAGGCAAAGAAAGTCATGTGGTCTGCTTCCAGTCACATACTAGGGAATGGCAGGGCCAGGAGGGTCAGGAGTATGACTGCAGATCCTGGACTGTTCCAACCACACTGGCTGCCTCTCTGGTGTTCAGGTCACACCACATTATCAGAGTCTTCTGCCCCGCATGGAGATGGGGAAGGAACAGATTTGGGACCTGGCTTGGATGCCTGTGTTGTTACAGGGGAGATGGGCAAGACTACACAGGTCAGCGGCAGGTGAGAGTGGGCAGTGTGTGATGGGCCCAAGTGATCTTGAGAGGATGGGTGTTGTGGTCCATTTGCAAGGTGGGCTAGTCTCCAAGGAGGGCTGTGGCTAAGCCTGAGAGCAGGATAGGATTTTTGCCACAGAGAGGGCTGAGCAGTGTGGTGGCCCATTGTGCAGACCCCAAGGAGTCTAGCCTGCCTGAAGCAAAGTGTACTCACTGGGGCCCTGGGTGCCCAGCTGAGGACATGATCTCTCTCTGGCTGTAGAGGAGAGCAGAGCCTCTGGGAGAACCTGAACAAGGGCATGGTGAGTGTTGGGATCAAGAAAATGGCAGCCAGAGCTGGGTGTGGTGGCACACGTCTGTAATCCAGCAGCTTGGGAAGCTGAGGCAGGAGGATCGCGAGTTCAAAGCCAGCCTCAGCAACTTAGCAAGACCCTGATCTAAATAAAATATTAAAAAGGCTTGGGGATATAGCTCAGTGGTAAAGTACCCCTGGGTTTAAGACCTAGTTAAAAAAAAAAAAGGCAAACAATCTTTTTTGTGTCCCTGACCCTTATGTGTATGATTCCATCACAAACTGAGGTCGTCTTCAAATACCGTTGACTGCAAGTACACACAGAGACAGGGGCAAATGAGGTTGGTTGGACGTCTGTCTTGGAGGCCTCTGAATCCTGAGCGTTGGTGAGGCAGGTTCACCAGGTGCTGGTTGCCTGTGGTTTGCACCCTCTGGTGAGACAGAACACTCACTGGACAAGTTAAGCAAAGGAGCTTCGTTACTCACAGATAGGCTTCAAAGGACAATGGAAACTGATGGAAAGCTGGTCCCCCAAGGTTCAGGGAAGATGGAGTCACATCTGCCTGTGGCTCAGGTTGCAGCCAGGGAACCCAGAAAAAGCTGCACCCTGGGTTTTATACCCCAGGGAAACTGGGATTGCTGACCTAAAATGTGGCAGGGTGTTCTGTGGTAGGAGGCATGAGCACAAGAGCGCAGGCTGTACCCCTTTCTATCTCAGGATGTTGCCTTTCCAGCACTTTGTACAGGTATCCTGAGAACTGCAAGCAGGGGAGGGGGAAAGCTGATGTGGTCAAGGCCACCAGGGGCCTTTCCTTTGGCAGAAATGTTCTGGGAGGAAACATGATCTGTGATGCCTTCTCGGTTTGCATCTGGGTTGAGTTTGCAGAGTGGACGGACAGCCTTCCATGGATTTGGGAACCCAAATTTGGTTTTTGGAGTCACAGGAGGAGATATGGAGATTATTCTAGTTCTGGACCTCCCCAACCTGGGATCTGCCTAGTGTCTGGGATGCTGCATGGTCTGGCTCAGTTGAGGGTCCAAAGAAGCCCACGTGCTAGTGAGAGGTTAGCTGCTGGGTGCTTGTAAGGGGTTGGTCCTTCCCTGGAGCTCCTGGGAGAGTCTCTGGGGAGAAGAGTCCAACCCAAGGTGGCCCAGTAAAATCAAGAAGAATAAGGCCCAGTGTGCCCTCAACAATTTACTGATCTCACACGTACTGCAGGACTGGGAGGCAGGAGAGGCAGGGCCATGTGGCAGAGACTTCCATTAGGAAAAGGAAATCTAGGCTCCTCCTGCTCCACCACTTTCTGCCATTCGGATATCACAGAATTTCCCTCTACTTCAGTGTCCCAGCTGGAAAATGAGGACACTGCCCTGTCATCACTTTGCTCATTGGAGCTTTGCATTTTGCACCATCCAGTATTTTTTGGCTCTTTGCAAGGGGTGCCCTGCCAAGTGCCCCATAGTCTTTAGGAGCAGGGGACTGGTTCAGGGCCTCTACTGAGGAGGCTGATGGGAGAGGTAGCCCCCACCCTCAGGGAGCCCTGCTTGGGTGAGGGAGTCCGGACAGCTAGAGAAAAAAGACAAAAGAACACTTACAAAGCAGCCTACTTGCAAATTAATGGAGTGCAAACTAAAACTGCGCTCCAAGTGCTGAAGGAATGCACAGCAATGGGGGAGACCAGCTGTTGTGTGGCAGTCAGGGACTGGGACCCGACTTGCCTCTGGCCTCACTTTATCTTCTCCAGCAGGAGCACTCAGAGCCAAGGAGCCTGGGCTTCTCGCTAGGTAAGAGAGGTGGGACCTCTGCAAGCTCCACTCTACTTGACTCTGAGACTGAAATGAAAGTCTCAGTCAGAGGCAGAGGAGCCTCCACTCGGGGCCCAGAAGGGACTGATGCAGGCACACGCAGGTAGCATCCCCACTCCGCAGGCACCACGCTCTGTCCTCCCCTGCAGCCTTCGCCCACCAGGCTGAGGCAGAAGCTGCTTTTAGACCCAGAGTTGGGATGAGCCCCCCAGATGTCATCCTCCCATCTCGGAGGCAGGCTCCTATGCCCAGCAGGAGGAGCGGGGCTCACTGCTCCCTGACCCTGGGTGCTTCTGAAAAATGCACCAGACGGAATCTAAGCTGGGTTAGGGGTCTAGGCCACCCCCACAGTGGGTCCCTGACTCCGCTCCCCCATCTTCCTTCATCCCTGGGATCCGGGTCTTTCCTTTCTCCAGGCATTCGCACATCTCTCCATCTGCATATTTTAACTCCCCCAGCTGCCTTTCCAATCCCTCCCTGCCATTTCCCTCTCCTCCCCTCCCCCGCCCTGCTGTGTTCACTGCCTGCTCTGGGCTGGGACTCCTCAGGCTTGGGTTTGGCTGTAGTCTTGGGCCTGCCTCCTTCCTGCCTTGAGATCACAGGCCTGGGGATTCCTGGACTCCCTGCCCAGAAGAGACTTAGGCCAGCTGCCCCTGAGAGAGGAGACCAGGTCACAGCCTACCTGGAAGGGAATCTATGTGGTGTTGTTCCCACCAATCCCCTCAGGAAGTCCGATGAACTGAGCCCATGAGCTGCCTCTCACCTATCGAGGAAGCAGCCTCACTCGTTCTCCCTGCTACCACTCCCTGCCCTCAGTGAACCTCAGGCCTGTGCCTCCAGAAAATCCATACCCTCTCATGCCCACCACCTGGGTAGGAGGGCAGCCCTGCTGGACACATCCTGTGTGCCAGTTACAGCAAGTCCTGTAACCCACCTCCTCTTCCTCTCCAGAAGTTGATCTGAGCTGGTGCCAGCCTTACAGCAGCCCCTCCAAAACTCCTGAAAAGCCAGGGGCCCTTGGGCCAACTGCAAGGAGGGTGTAAACTTGGCATGACAAGAGGGAGAGAAGGGGTGCTGGCCTCCCAGGGGTTTGAGCCTGATCCAGGCACCTTACTTCTGCCTCTCCTGGTCCCATGGAAACCCCTCTCCACGGTTCAGTTTAGGCTTAACTTGAAGTTGACAGATCTTGGGGTCTGGGCAGGTGAGAAGGGCTGGAGGGTCAGGGTCTCACCTCCTTCCCTCACTAACATGGGCAGTATCTACAGCAACAATGACGCTTTCCAAGGGCCAGACTGGGCTAACCCTTTTACTTGAATAGAATTGATAAATAACTGAAACTTTATTAACACCTAAGCAGGAATATCTGGGGCAGGGTTTCTTGGAAGTGTGATCTGGGGATCCTCTATTTTAGATTCATGCGGGGTTGTTTAAAAATTCCTAGGTCCAATTCCAACTGAATCAGGACCTCATGGGATTAAGGAACCCTTGGAAGAGTTTGCTTTTTTAACCAGCTGCCCAGAACATTCCAACGCGCAGTCAGGTTTGAGAACTGCTGCTCCCAATTTTGCTCGGTGCCAGGTGCCCTTGGAATTCTTGTCCTAGAAGATGAGGGTCATGTGGCCTGCCCCCACACTGGGACCCTGCTCCAGGGGGTCTGTGCTAGTCAGCTTTCCATTACTGTAACCAATACCTGTAATGATCAATTCATAGAAGCAAAGGTTTCGTTTGGCTCATGGTTTTAGAGGTTCTTGTCCGTGATTGCTCTGGGCCTGACACAGCACATCATGGCAGAAGGACATGGCAGAGTAGACCCACTCCCCTCGTGGCCTGGAATGGAAAAAGAGGAAGAGGAAGGGGCTAGGGTCCCATTGTCCCCTGTGAGGTCACCACTCCAATGACTCGAAGACCTCCCACTAGACCTACCTCTTAGAAAGTTTCCTCTCCCTCCCAAAAGTGCCAAGCTGGAGACTAAACCTTTGACAACTGAGCCCAGTGGGGACACTTAAGATCCAAACTTTAGCAGAGGATCTCACCTGCCCATGGCCAGGATCAGGTCTACACCAGTGGGGGCAGGGCAAAGCAGCCTATTACACCCCTTCACACCAGGAGCTGATCATGTGGAGGGCCATGTGTCTTTGGGCTACTGAGGTCAGATATGGTGACCATCTAACATCCTCTAGCTAATAGTCCACTCTGCTGGCACCTCTGGGCCTCCCCAAGTGAAGTGTACTGGTCCCCACTGAAGGACCTGCTAGATTAGAAATAGAAAGCTCTGACAAACCTGGGAAGGCATACTTGCCAACTGGCATGGCCCCCACTCTGTCTGGGGAGCCCACTCGTCCTGGAGCTGCAGTACCCAGGGACTTGGAGAGAACTTTTCTTGCCGTTCTCCTGCCCAGGAATTCCACCTCCAAAACCCACCGTAGGGAGCTGGTTTCCAGCTGCGATAAACTGGGGATGAAGCTGGCAAAAGGTCCTGAGGGTGGGAGCCAGGAGCAGCCCAGGGTGACAGCACTTGCAGGGGGCAGGAGAGCAGGCAGCAGCCCTGCGGCCTCCTGGAGAGTTGGCCTTGGGTTTGGGCAAGTCCCTGCTCTTCTCTGGATCAAGGTTGACAAGGCGGTCAGTAGATGGCTTCTGCTCAGCAGGACAGGACTGCCCCTTCAGGGCTGCGAGTGTATGTGTGCCCACGTGTGCACATGCTCTGTCTTCCCTGGATGCCACCTACCCTGGTTTGTTTGTTATTTAATTATTCAGGGCCTCTGAGGGTGATCTTCCACTCTGAGGGCCAGCCTTCCCAGATGCAGGGACCCATGTGTGACTTTCTTGGCCCAGGACTGGACACATGGTGGGTGGGTGCCCCACAAGGGCTTGCTTATTGCATGAGTAGTCAGATTCAATCAGGAATGTCCTTCATGGCACAGCCTATGGAGCGGGCAGAGTGACAATGGGAGAGGGCCTGAGAGACAGAAATTTGCTCCGTCTATTGAGCTAGAGGCTGGTACAGAACCAGGCTGCCCTGGCCCTGAGGAAGAGTGGTGGCTAGTGGCCAGCCCACCCTGTCTTTGGGCCTCACGGGCTCCTCCTTCCCTCTCCCCCACAGGACGGCTCTCCTGCAGGCGCGCCCCCGGCTGCTCCTACCTGTGCAAAGCCTCGTGTGCCTGGCAGCCTTTGGGCTGGCCCTGCCACTGGCCATCAGCCTCTTCCCGCAGATGTCAGAGGTCAGTGGGGGCTTCAAGGGCAGAGCAGGGAGGGGCATAGTTGGGTCGTTTATTAACAAATACTTATCCTGTGCTGATTCCCTAGCACTGAGCAAGGCACTGTGGTTAGAATGGCAAATGAGTCTGACCCAGGCTCTGGCTGCTCAGAGTTGACAAACAGTAAACACAATGATGAAACAGGGATCAGCAAATGAAGTTCAAGGAGGGTTAGGATGAGAGAAGGTGGGCTGGACACAGGAGGAGACAGCAGACCCAATGGAGCCTGGAGGGAAGTGGCATTTCCCTGGGGTCTGGAGGCTGGGCTGGAGCTGGCCTGGTGAGAAGTGGGTGGGTGGACACATTGCTTGGGATCAGCTGATGTGGAGGATCTGAGTTGAGGCAGCGGTGGGCACCATTCAAGATCTGATCAAAATCAGATCTGCAGCACGAGCAGAGTGGAACCAGCTGAGGGCCTGGGGCCAGGTGGTGCTGGGAACTTGGAAACCAAAGCAGAGAGAGGGTAAATGTCATCCTAAGGGCTAACCAAAGCAGGACCACAGAGTCCTGATTTTGAACAGCCCCCATGGCTGTCGTGAGTCTGGAGAAAGAACCATCAGGAGGCTGTGGTGGGCATCCAGGGATGATGGCGGCTTGGACCAGCTGTTTGGCAGTGGGCGTCAAGAGAAGTGGGACCTCTGAGAGAGAGCTGGGTGGCCGCTTGATCAGGATTTTATGAAGAACTGCATGTGGTGGGAGGGAAAGGGATCCGGCAGGATGTGTGCCTGGCTTTTTGATTTCAAAAGCAGAAGGCAGATGTAGGTACAAGATGGATGCGTCAGGAGGGGCGGGCTTGAGGGGGACACTGAGTTGAATTGGATGACCTGTGGTGTGAGGAGCCTGTGGAACATGGAATGGAGGTTCCCTGTGGAAAGTGGTTCTGGAATCGAGGAGAAAGGCCTGGACTGCCAGGAGAGAAGTAGAGACCACTGGGAAGGGCAGAGCCAGCCACATGGGATCACGGGTGGGTGAGCAGTCCAAGCTCCATGCGGTTGGAACTCTCCTTCAGGCAATGAAGGCAAACCCTGTCCCCAAGGGGCGGAGCACAGGTGAGAGGTGAGGCTTGGCACCAGAGAAAGAGAAACAGGCCCACCCACTGCTGCAACAGATGCAGAATCTTGAGAGCTTTCAGTTATACTTTTCCCTTTTCAATGGGAAGGACTGGGGCCTGTGTAAATGCAGAATGGAAGCATGGGAAGGAAGCTGAAGACATGGAAACGGGGAGGACGGGGAGCGATGCCCATAGAAAGGGGGAGGGTGTCTGAGCAGAGACAAGGGGCCAGCCGGTGGGAGAGAGTGGGGGGCAGATGCATGTGGAGGTTGGGAGGGAACAGGCCCAGGGGGGCAGAGTGAGCGTGGTGTTGGAGTAACCGAGCGCATGAGAGTGGGGACTGCGGCCGGAGTTTGTGATTTCAGGATTGACCCTGTTTGTGGAGGGCCCCAAGACGGGTGGTGGGAAGGGAATTTGGACTGGAGACCCGGGGCCTTAAAGTAGGAGGTAGAGACCCAGCTTCTAGGCCCCTGAAATCCCCAAGGATGAGAGCTGGACTCACTGCCCTCCCCTGAGCCCCAGAGTCTGGGGAGGATGCTATGGCAGGGGTAGGGCTCCTATCTTGGAGGACCCACCCAGGACACTCCAGGTGGGATCCTGGTGCATAAAATGAGCCAGCAGTTCCTTCAGGCCTGAAGGGCTCAGCTTTATTGTGGGGACAGGGACATTGTGACTCCCAATGGAGTTGAGGACTCTAGGTTGCCTAGATGTTCTGAGGACAGAAGGGAACATCCCTGACATCCATGTCCCCAAGAGTCTGGGCCTGGATTGCCTAACGTCTCCGCATGGCTCTGTGTGGTCAGCCTGAGCCCAAGGTTCTAGGTAGGGACCTGAGGCCTCTGTGTGCCTGTAGCACCACACCACCGTTCTCTGAGCATCTGGAGCGGTAAAAGCTCTGCCTGTCTGCATGGAGAGGGTCCAGGGCAGGGAAACCCCCAGCAGCAATCAGAGACCATCCCAGATAGGTGGATTTCAAGGTCACCCAGTTTACTACTGGGAAATGGAGGCTCAGAGCAGCCACAGGGGGAGCCCAAGGTCAGAGAAGCCAGGTGCTGACATAAGAGGAAACCCTGGAGGTCCATGCTCCTGGTGCAGAGAGGCGATCCAAAGGCAGCCGTTCTGGCCCTCCAGAGGCTCCAGGGCAAAGCCTGGACTCCACTGTCTCCCATGCCTACTCAAATAAGCACCGAAGTCAGTTCTTCTGTGTGTCTAACCAGAGTCATCTTATGTCAACTCAAGTCTCTTTTTCTAGATTGGGAAGAATATCATCCCCACATAATAGGTCTCTGTCCTCTGGGGAAGGATGGCTACATTGCCTCCAGCAGGATGCAGGCTGTCCTGGGCATCATGAGGTGTTCTGAAGTCTTTCTGTGACCTACCTATGGCACCAAGGCCATCAACCAATGGCTGAGAGGACCTCATTCTCCCAGTCATCCTCCCAATTAATGCTAACGAGGTGCTTCTTCTACCATGCAGGGATCACATCCCATATCCCAGAAGCCAGTGGGATTTGCCATAATAAGTCTGAACTTGCTTGGGCTGACCCAACCTTGCCAAAAGCCACCAAGGCTGTCAACAAAAGTAATAGCTCAAACACTAATTAATTAATTAGGGGACTTGGAGATCGGGTTTAGGAACTGGTTCCTAGGATGGCCTATCTGTAGTGATCGGTGTGGTTTCTAATTCACCAGCCCCAGGGGTTGAGGAAAGAACTTCAATCCCCACTTCAATTCCTGGGAGAGAGTTTTGTCTGCTCTTTTTGAATTAGTATTTCTGCCTATTAAATAAAATAGCACTGAGGGTCAAATTGCAAATAGTAATGATAGCTACCTTTACCAAACATCTCCTAAAGGAGGCAGCATGCTGGGAACTCTGTGCCTTATTGTATTAAGTCCTCGTAATGCTCTTCAAGTTCAAAGTATTATTGAATATCCAGGGATGTTGCCTAGACAGATAGATGTGTGCATCTATACTCTGGGGAGAGATTTGGCTGGAGTTCTGGAACCTTCTGTGCTTGGGGGTAATCAAAACCTGGGAGAGGGTGAGGTCACTGTGCAAGGAAGAAATGTCATCGAGAAAGGGGAGGAGCAGCAAGAGAGCCCAGGTGGAGTAGAACCTGGGCTCTGAGGACTTGGAAGTGGGGGCTCTGTGCAGAGTGAGCTATGGCAGAGGGGCCTGGAAGGAGCAGAGCAGACCTAGCGACTGTGTGACGGAGCTAGGCACTGAAGTCAGGAGGCAAAATGATAGTCGATTTTCTTTCTTTGTTCAGAGAAATGAGCTCAGGGATGGGCAACTCTGGGAGATCAGTACTGGGTGTTCTGTGAGATGGAGGTTGGGAGTTGACGAGAGAGCAGTAATGGTAAGGGATTGCTCTTGGCCCCAGGAGGGAAGGTGTGGCCTCCAAGGAGTCCCTGGGTCCAGTGAGTAGAGGGGCCTAGTTGGTCATGGTGGGGGAACTTGAAGGTCCAGAACATGACCATTCTACAAGGTAGGATCCTATATTCCTTGTTTGCAAATGAGGAAACTGAAGTATATTAAGGTTAAGTACTTAGCCCAAGGTGCACTTTGGTAATAATGGAGCTGTCTTTGTATCCAGGCAGGATCCCCTAGCCTTCCCAGCCTGCCCACACCTCATCTAAAAAGAGGAGGCCAAGTCTCATCATAGAGGAGGCCAAGTGTGTGCCCCAGACCACTTGCCACTAATTAATCAGCAGGAACATTCCAGTGTCTTCCCCCTAGGCCCCCGACCCTTTGCAGGGAGGTGGTGTCCATTTTCACAGGAACCTTCTGGAGGGCGCAGCTTTGTTTTCTGACCCAGAGCTGACAAAGTCGTGGGAAGGGTTGGGGACAAACAGGTGGGACCAGAAACCTCCTTAGAACTTGAGTGTGAGAACTGGAGGATGTGATCTGGCCTTCCTGCTGGGCTTTAGCCCTATTGTCCTTGAAAGGAGCGTGGAGTCTGCCCTGATAGGCCCTGTGACCTGGAGATTGAGGCCACAGTGGAACGTTGCCAAGAATTGCTCGGCCAGGCTGTCTCCCAGGCATGGGTAGGCCCTCAGCGCCCAAAACCCATTCAGTACCCCTGCAGGCCGAGGTGCTTTCCCTTTCTGTAACCGGGATGGTCACATAGTGATTCCTGGTCTTCGGGAGTGTCCATTCTGGTGGTGGAACCAAAAATACAGTTAAATCACAGATGTTGGGGGGAGTGTGGCTACGATAAAAACAAGGCAGAGGCTGCACCAGGGCATGTGGGTGGTAGGGGCCTACCTAGGTCCAGTTGGGGCCTGATTTCTGGTACCTTCCTGGCCCTGCCCTCTCTGGAGATGGGAACTCTGAGTTCCAAGTAAACATGGTCACCTCTATCCTGCCTCCCACCCCACGTATACTGGTGCCTCGGTTCCCTGGAGGGAGAGTTCCAGGGTCAGTCTCTGGGCCCAAGGGCTTGACTGCCATGGGAGGCTGGACCAAGTGATGGTAAAAGTCCCTCCAACCCTGACAGCCGGTGTTCCCTACCTGGGAGTGCTTCCAGTCCCCTTAATGAACCTCATGTCTCCTGAGAGAGAGAAGCAGCACCTTGGCCAAGGCCTCCTCTCCTGTCCCTGCCCGTTTCTGCCTCTATCCTTCTTTGTGCCTCTTTCTCCCTTCCCTGATTCCTCTCGGGCTCTCCTCCCACCCCAGTCCCCTCTCTTTCCCTCACGGCTCCCCCCGGGAGCTCTGGGGCTGGGGGACGGGGCTGCACATACAAGCCGGAGCCATTGTTCCACAATCTGTTTTTGTCTTCATCTTGTTGGCAGGCTGCAGGAGAGGAGCGAAAGGTTAATGAGGCACTGTGAACGGGCGGCGGCGGGCGGGCGAGCCAGCGTGGTGACAGGGAACTAATTAGGAGCAGTTTAACAGGAGGAAAAAGTGAAATCTCCTCTTCACCAACTGTCAATAATTAGCTGATTTGGTGAGGTTGAAATGTGTCCACAGAAGAAGGTAGGGCCTGTCTGGGGATGAGAGAGGCGTGGGGAGTCGGGGGTGGCCAGGGGCTTGGCCCTGTCCCTAGGTGGTATTGGGTTAGGGGCCAACCTGTGTCCCCAGGCCTGTCCTCTGCCCCACTGACTGGCCTCTGTCAGCCTTCACCTTCTGAATGGCCTGACTCTTAACCTCAGAGACCTCAGTCTCCCCAACTGTAAGATGAGGTGTTGGAACTAAGTTTCTTCCTGGCTTTACCCCACAGAATTTTGGAAGTGAAAACACGAGACAGGGCCCCCGTACCAGAGTCAAGAGAACAATGGCAGCTGTGTGACCTGAAGTCCGGTGCCAGACTTGTAGCATGGGTGTATCCTCTGAGCCACCCTCTGGGGTCACTCCTGAACTGTGCCAAGTAGTGAACAGGCAGGGCCTTAGCCCTGCATGGATGTAACCTGTGGTCCCCTGGGTCCTCACTCTGCTCCTCTCCTTCTGGCCACTGCAGGGGCCAGGCCAGAGAGAAAAGATGGGGTGGGCTCTGGGCTGAGACTGCTTGTCACAGGAGCCTAGAGGGACGAGGAGTCAGGTTCACCAGCCAGGATTGTTTCCTGTTTGGCCTGTTTGCACTGCCCCTGTTGGTTGGCTTGTCTTTTGTCGGCTCCTGGCCTCTGGCCTTCCCTGACACCTCAGTAGAGGACACCCCTCCCTACCCTGCCCCCTGCTCTTCTGCTGAACACCTTGGCTGGGAGAAAAGACATAAGAGCCCCTCAGGGCTTCCTGCTCTGAGCCGCCCAGGCGGCCCTGCCAACCCCAGACCCCCTCCCTCTCAGTCAAACCCTCCTCCTCAGCTCCAGAGCGTCCCTGGACTAGGTGGCACACTGTTAGGAAAACCAAAGCTCTCTCCATGTCCACAGCACCATTCACACGCCATGTTGTACCCTGGCCTCGGCAGGTGGCTCTTAGAGGCCACAGCCATACTGGAGATGAGGAACCCAAGGGTCAAGCTCAGCCACACCTCCCATGCCCTTCCTTGACTCCTTCCTGCCATCCTTAGAGTTTTGTGCCTCAAGAAACGAAGAGGTAGCCGGGTACAGTGGCACACACCTGTCATTCCAGCAGCTTGGGAGACAGGCAGGAGGATCACGAGTTCAAGGCCAGCCTCAGCAACAGCGATGCCCTAAGCAACTCAGCAAGATTCTGTCTCTAAATAGATATTTTAAAAAGGGCTGGGGATGTAGCTCAGTGGTTAAGCACTCCTGGGTTCAATTCCCGGTACAAAAAAAAAAAAAAGAGAGAGAGAGAGAAAGAGAAAGAATGAGGTATGCCCCCCCCCCCCCCCCCCGCACAGGGAAAGAATGTGGATTCCTCTAGTGGGTCCCAGAATCCCCATTCTCCACTCCCTCACCAGTCCTAAGGATAATGGTGGTTTTGATGAACCAACTTGGCCAGGCAGTTGTGACCCACCAGAAGTCAGTCCCTGCCCCTCAGCATGTTCTCCTTTATCTGAGAAAGCATTCAAACCCCTCACCAAGAGTGGGGAAGAGTTGAAAACCAGCTTAGGTACATGTTCAGACTGTTCCAGAAATAGCCCTCCCCAGGAAAGTCCCTTGGTGTGCCCCACCAGCATCTGTCTCACCTCACATGTGCAGATTCTGGTACCATCTCCTGCTTCAGGACAACAGACCTCTTTCCCTCCTTGGCTCCTAGGGTGTCCCTTAGGCTCAGAACTGGTGCCCTCGATCAACACCTAATACAGAACATGGCTCATCTGGGTTCACCTGACTTTGTTAGTTCTCTGTTCTCTGACTCTTCCAGGGCTGATAGAAAGGCCAGAGACTATGTCTAGGGGGCATCCTGTCCCTCCAGAGTCCACACCACTTTCACTGTCCTCAGAGCAGGGGCCTCCTCCCCTCCAGTCTCCAATCCATCTCCTACTTTGCTTGGAGATGTTTGTTTGGGGTTTTTCTCATTTACTGGTTTAATCAGTCCCTACTGAACTCCGAAGCAGGCTATTTTTGCCGTCAGAAATCTGCCGCATCCCTGCGCCCGCTGCTTTCTTGGAGTTTACCCACAGGACCCCCCAGGAGGGACGAATGGGGATGGCAAAGCCGCTTGGAGCCCAGGAACGCCAACGCCACCTGTCATGTTGCCTGTTCCCCACACCCATCCTAAACCCGCGTGCACACAGGCCCACACAGGCGCACACCCATGAACATGCACACTCTTAAAACAGGCCTCTGCAAGGCCACCTCTTGGCCTGTCCCTCCCAGATCTCCCTTCCAGGACCTTCTAGAACACCTCACTGAATTTAGAACAGAAAAGAGGCTTGGTTGCACAAAGGTCCCACTGAGATTAAAAGCAATGAGAGGTGCACAGGGTCTCGAGCGTGCCTGGCCCACAGCAAGAGCTCAGGCCTGTGAGCTGGATGAGCAGGACAGGGACCGGCCGGGCAGGGCCTGGGTGCTGGGATGACCACAGATCCTGCCTTCATTACATAGCATCATATGGGTTTTCTAAGCCTTCAACGCCTCTCCCATCTATTTCTAGATATCATTGTCTTACTAGTCCCCGGAGATAGAAAATCTTCCCACTGTGCATGTGGGGAAACTGAGGCCTCCAGATTGAGAAAATAGAGGACAGAGAAGGACTGTGAGTTTGGTCCACCAGAGGGCACCCAGGAATAGTGCAAAGCTCCAAAATGGAGATGGGGCTTTGAGCATTTTCTGGGTCCACAAAGCACAGGGGAGATGGAAAGGTTGAACATGAGCCTCCTCCATTCGCATTTCGGTTCAGTTCGATTCAGCTCTTATTGAAGACCAAACTGTGCACCAGGCACCGGGACACTGAATAGCCTTAAATGGCACTCAGTGGAGTGAGGTGGGGTGGCTGTATTCACACCAGTTCTTCTACAGGGATGTGATGGAGATCACAATAAGTGCCAGGGGCACAGAGGCAGAAGCAATGGATTTGGTCTGAGAAAATCAGGGGAGGCTTCCAGGAGGAGGTAGTCTTGGAGGAAGAGGATACAACTTGGACTCAGATCTCAAATATACAGGAAATGGAAAGTAGGTAATGAGTGAGGAACCTGGAGAAAGACCCAGAAGGCCTGAGTGTCCAGCCAAGGAGTGTGACCTTCATTGAGAAGGCAGTGGGAGCCCAGAACCAGTACCAAAGGCCTGACCCAAGGGTTCAGGAACCCAGGTTCAGGCCTCAGCTCTTACCCAGCTCCAGTGTAACACCTCACCTTCCAGCTGCACCCAAAAGGGTAGAACGTGCATGTGTCGTGTGTGTGTGTGTGTGCGTGTGAGAGAGAGCGAGCACGTGAGACCTACCCAGCCCTGGTGAGAAAGGGTGGATGCGGCTGCCTACTGGTCACGGGGTCCACTTCAAGTCTGGCAGAGGCCTTAGGCATGCAGGGGCAGCCACATGCCCACCTGGGCCTTGGGACCCTGTGTCAATGTTGCTACCACCTGTGGACCCTCAGAGGCTCAGACCTCTGGCCAAGCTCAGGAAGTGGCTCTGAGCTGTGTCACAAGGTCAGGCTGAATGCCCCACCCCCTGCCCTTAGTCTTTGAAAGGGAGGCAGAGGAGTCAGCAGAAGAAAGGCCAGGAGGAGCCAGTGCTTTGTAGTAGGTAAAAGCCCCTGAGAATGGGGCACAGGCTGGGGGATCCAGTTTCCTGTTTATGTCTCCGCACCTTAGCTCCAGGTTCAAATATGTAAACTATCCACTGGCCCTGGCTGCAGGTGTGTGCTCCCCGGCTGGAAGGCAGAGGTGGCCCCAAACGCATTCCTCACTCTGGCCCCCACCCACAATGAGCCTGGAGACAGAGGGAAATAGCTCAAGGTTAACCCTTCCCAGGCCACAAAGGAAGGCCATGTGGCTGCTCTAGGGGCTCTGGAGCCAGCTGGGCCTTGGGGTGCTCAGGGGAGGCTCTGGAGATCGGACATAGTGCTTGGCACCCGGGGAGGGGCAGCAGGGTCTGAGCTGGGCCTGCACAATGGAATTGGTGCTCTGATACAGGCAGGTGGGAAGGGCGCACCCCACAGAGCCTGTGTGGGAGCCAACGTTCAGGCTCAGCCTGGTCAGGCAGGACTAGTAGGCAACACTGCTTATCTCATGGCAGGCCTGGCACATTCCTGGCATCCTCAGATCTGGGGCTGCGGTACCATCAGCCAGTGCTGTTTGGGAATGCCAGCTTTCTCAGTGGCCCCTACAGCCCCCCGCTCTGGGACTCTGGCTCCTCAACCCAGGCATCCTGCCCTCCAGCTGCCACCTGGCTCTCAGGTGCCTGGAAAAGGTTCCTGCCTGGTTTCAGCTGCACCTGGGGCTGTGGCCCCTTCTCCCTGTAGTTGCTGCTTGCTGGCCTCCTTTCTCCTCATCATCTCCCCACAGGAGGCCCCTCAGAGCTTGTTTATGGTCCCAACCAAGTCCCTATGTTCTCGGCCCAACACTGGGGGTCCCTCCTGGCTACATCCCTTCCTCTCGCTGAGACTTGGCATGTTCACCGCGGCCACTACACCATTTCTTCTGCTACTAGTGTGGCACACACAGCTGACTTTTGCTTCTTCCCCCTTAGTCCCTCCCAGTGGCAGGGTCCCCTAGAGGGTCTCCTGCCTCCAGGCCTGGAGCTGGCCAACACAGCAGGAGGCAGCCACAGTCCCTGAACCACATCCACAATTGCCTGCCCAAAGGCCACTCCCTGGCAGGCCCCAGATGTGATTTCCTTGGAGAAGACTGGACCCCCACGTACCCATAGAGGGGACTTCCTAGGGTGCACTTGATTATTGGTGAGGGGAAGAAATGGCAGGTCTGCTCAAGTGGCCAGCACATAGGACCCTGCCCCCTCTTCTCCCAGTGAGCCCAGTGGTAAGGACCCCTGTGATCCCAACACCCACGGGCCCTGAAGATGGTATCCAGTGGCCTCGCACCCAGTCATGGCCAGGGAGCTGGAAGGTGCCTAGCCAATGTGAGATGCAAGTGAGGCTGTTCCCAAGGTCTGCACTGAGGCGGGGGGTGGGAAATCTGGACCTAGGCAATCACCATCACCTAGTTGCCAAGATCAAGGCCTCTTGGCTCTCCTGGGGACCACTTTCAAAAAACTGTGTGCTTGGTGTCCATGGCTGCTCCACGTCTGGGCACCCTCTGTCACGGCTTCCGCTTCTCAGGCTGGTCCCCCAAGGCCGCCATCATAGGCTTGTTCCCTTCACCCGCCCCTCAAATGTGCCTGTTCCCCAGGCCCTGGCACCCGCCCCTCCATCTGCTCTCCTGGGCAAGCTCCTCCACTCTGGAGGCTCTGGCTGTGCTCACACATCCGGGCTCTCTCTCCTGCCCATCGCCCCAGAACCCTGGACCCATCTGCCTACCAGGCCTCTCCACCTGGGAAACTCACAGGCGCCCCCGACTCAGCATTGGCTACCCTGAGCTTACCACCCCCTTCCCAGCCCCAGCCCCCTCCCATATTCCCTGCCTCTGAGAATGGCATCGCCAGCCACCCCAGCTCCTGAGCTAGAATTAGGAGTCATCCAACGCACAGTCATCCTCAACACCTCCCTCTCACCCCCACATGGAATTGGTCATCAACTCCTATGGATTTCATCTTCAGAAGGATCCTCGGCACGCCCTCCTGTCTGCCCCCACTGGCAGCGTCATAAGGCAGGACCTAGCACCTCTTTGATTCTGACAGCTGCTCCCTGGGAGGCTTCCCTGCCCCCTCACTTACCCCCCTGGTCCATCCTCCACACCACCACCACCACCAGAGGGGCCTTTCTAAAATAGGTGAGGTTATGGCCCGTCCCTGATCAAAATCCTCCCATGGCTCCCTATGGCTTTCAGATAAAAGGTTGGCACCTTCATGTTGCATACGAGATTCTGCTTGTCCTCACCCCACCTCCACTTCCTGCCACATTTCCACCACATCCGACATTGCTCCCCGGCCCTAGCATCCCATGCTGGCCAGCTAATGCTTCTCCCTTCACCTCGCAAGCTTTGCCTAGCCTCTCTTATCAAAACCCTCTCTTCACTTCCTCTGAGAAGTCTTCCTTCCTTGTTCCTTCATCAGTCATAACCCCCAGCCCCTCCCCAGTTTCCATGGCACTTTGCTTGTGTCTCTGGAATCCATCTGCGTTCACTGTCTGACTCCTCCCCTAGACTTTGAGCTTCTCAAGGACACAGGCTGGTCTCGTCTGTCTCTATGTGCCCAGCCAGGGGGCCAGCGAGTCAGTGGCCATAAACATCTGCTGACTTGAGAGCAGACTGAGTTGGAATGAGAGAAAGCCTAATATGGCAACTCTATCCCCAACCCCTGCTCCTGGGTGCCTCAGCCACCTCCCCAGGAGCCTTCCCACTGCCTGCGTCTCCCCTCTCCCCCGTGCGTCCCTCCTACCTGCTGCCCTCAGCTCCGAGGGGTCTCAGGGGAGCCTGGGGTGCTGGCAGGGGAAGGCCTTAGTCTCCCTGGGTCTGCGTGCTCCGGGGAGTGAGCACCGAGGGCCGTGGCCCTGGGCCGTGGTCCTCCACCGCCGTGAGCAGCCTCTCTGATTTTAATGCGGGCCTCAGTGCTTCAGTGAAAGCCGGCATGGGAAGTTGCTAATAATGGCACTAAAATAAAATATGCTACATCTGTTATGGGTAGCAGAACAAAATTAGCTGCTCACACCTCTGACATCCAAGATGTCTTAACTTAAAATACTCCTTGGCTTACTTTACATCATTTACTGATTATATTTAAAAGAAATACAATTTTGCAATTACTGTTCTTTCCAGTGTGATATCTATGCATCATTTTCCTTTTATGTTTATATATTTCTCCTTCATTAGTGCAGTCTGAAGGGTGATTAGGATTCTTCAAACATTTTACAGAGGTTAAACGTTGATTAAGATTTAATTATTACTGTAAATAGCTTGGAATGACATATGGTGCAAAAGCCTGACATATGTGCATTTGAATAAATGAAGTGCTATTTCCCAGGATGCCTCAGTAGCTGTTTAACAGCTTTCCCGAAGGGTTATGTTACACCTCATGGTAAGATTGCTGGGATGTTATATTTTGTTGGTTTTTGCAGCTGAAAGCTAAGAACAGTTTTCCAGTTTTTTAAAAACATTGAATATTTTAAATACCTAAATTGTTTTGCACAAATTTTTGCTAATTTGTCTAACTAGGTTAAACATTTTCAAAAGCATTTAGATTTTTAAGCGTGGGCGCTGTGCATTGTGTCAGTGGCAGCATGGGGACGAGGGGAGCTGGCGGGGTGGAGGGGACTTAGGGTGGAGGAGACTTGGGCGCTGGCAAGGGTGGGGAAGGAGAAGGTGGTTTGAGGAGAGGGGTGGGGGCCAGGGTTGGTCTTGAGCCTAGCTCTTGTCTGTTTGGCCATCTCCAGTAGCCAGAGCCTGGTTATTGGTGTATCAAGGCTACAGGGGAAGGGTCCTCCCTCTCCAGGAACCCCACTATGCCCACCAGCTCCAGTCCTCACCAAACTCCCTCTCACCTGGTCCCTGACCTACACAGCCTGGGTTGGACTGAGTCTTTGAAGGCCAAGCTAGTCTGTGCCACCTTCTGCCTCTCTCCCAGGGTTGCTATGTCTTGACATACAGTAGGTGCCTAGATCCAAGTTCAGCTGAGCCATGTCACAAACCTGACGCCCATGTAACCCTTCCCAGGGCAGATTCAGGCTGGGACCTCCTCACTGAGGGAGCACCTTCCTCCCTGACCCTCCTCAGGCAGGAGGCGCCAGTGTCTCCACTGGTTCAAGTGCCTGGAGCTGAAAACCAACATCTGGATGCTGTGGCATCTCCAGCCACCCCATCCTCCCAGGGCCTGTTTCCCCCTTTTATTCAACACTTAGGGGCACCAGCACAGTGCTAGGCCTTGGGGTGACCTCTATGTCTGTCTGCTGCCTCGGGAGCTGTGACCTGATGTGAAGGGGTGTGGGAAGAGGAAACAGCCCCCAATAACGTGATGTCACTTGGATATAAGAACTGCAGGGGGCTGGGGTCTACATCTGAGCCATCAGAGTTGACTGAGATGGGGAGAAATGGAGTGGAGGTGGGAGTAGAGGCAGGAGGGCAGCTGTGGCAGAGGGGACAGCTCAAGCAAAGATGAGGCACAGTGGGGGAACAGCCCAGTGTATCCACAGAACCCAAATAAGTACACATGTCCCATGTCTCCAGTTCAAGGGGAAGAGTGTTGAGGGGTAGGACAGGGGCTGGGTGGTGCAGGAGTCAGGATTTGCTCCCCAGAAGGAAGTGGGAGTCATTGAGTCATCTCATGGTGAAGAGGCATCAACACATCTGAGCTATAGAAAGTGTCCACTGGCTATGGTGTGGTGGACTGACATGGACATCTGGGGAAGGGAAGGAAAGAGAAGGCTAGGAGGCCCCAGGGTCTTTGTCCAGATCACCATTAGATGGTGGTGCTATTACCAGAGATGGGGAACTAGGACAGGCCCAGGGAAATGGTAGACTTGGTTCCATTTTATTTATTTATTTGTTTATTTATTATTTATGTATTTATTTATTTATTGGTACTTGGGATTGAACTCAAGAGTACTTAACCACTGAGCCACATCCCCAGCCCTTTTTTTTTTTTTTGGGGGGGGGGGGGGTGCTGAGGATTGAACCCAGGGCCTTGTGCTTACAAGGCAAGCACTCTATCGACTGAGCTATCTCCCCAGCCCCTCCCCAGCCCTTGTTTATTTTTATTTTGAGGGTCTCACTGAGTTCTTCAGGGCCTTGCTAAGTTGCTGAGGCTGGCTTCGAACTTGCAATCCTCCTGACTCAGCCTCCAGAGTCTCTAGGATTACTGGCCTCAGTTCCATTTTAAATGGGTTGAGTTCATGTGCCTTTGATATGTCCATAGAAAGTTCAAGCAGGCAGACAGGTAGGCAGCTGTGGGGCTGTTGCTCTGGGGAGGACTTTGGCTGGAGATACCTCAGAAGTGGGAGTCACCCAGGGCACCTAGCCACACTGAGACCCAAAGACCCTGAGAAGCAGTCAGTGGATGTCGTGCAGTGAGGGCTAAAGTGACCATGGAGAGGGAGATTTTGTGGAGGATGATGAACAGAAGCCAGATTCACTGGGTTGGAGAGTCAGTGGGCGGGGAGGAGGCAGCTCCCACTGGTGTAGGCAGTTCTTCAGGCACATGGGTTGCCTGGGAAGAGAGAGCCCAGACAGCAGTGGCCTGCCCTGTGGAAGGAGCGCTTTCCTGGAGGGAGGGTTCTTGTCTCGTGTGGAGACACAAATAGGCAGGAGTCCGCAGACAGCCAAGGTGGGAAAGACAGAGGACGCCAGGACCGAGCTGCCTCAGGGGCAGGAGGGAGGTGGTGCCAGGTGGGGTTCTGCCTCTGGGGACCAGAATGGCTGGGACACTGGAAAGCTGTGGCTTTGACTGGGGAGGGCTGAGTGGTTCCCCTCTGGTGCCTTTGACCTTTCCCTGAGTTAGAAGACTCATCAACTCAGGAGTGAGGATCTGAGGATGGGATGGTCAAGGAAAGCAGAGAAGGGCTGAGGTTTCCTCTGTGGGAGAGGGAGGTGACCAAGCAATGGCGACTGGGTGCTGTTGCCAGCTGCTCTGATGGTCCAACCAAACTCAGGGATGGTGAGTTTTGAGTGGTTTCCATTAGGAGGTCAGGTCCAAGTGGGTACATGGTTAGGAGCCTCCACCAGTCAGGACAGGAAGGGCACTTGGTCTAGAGGGTAGCTGAAATGATGTGTCCTGGTGTCCAGGTTGTAGGGAAGGATGTGAAGACCGGGAGGTGGGGAGTCTGGGCCTGCCACCTCTATTGTCTAAAAGCAGAGAGGAGCAGGAATGGGTGGGATACCACCAGGGTAGGAGAACATGAGGCTGAGAGGGCAGGGTTTGGATTTGAGGAGTCTGAGTGGAACAGCCCTAGGTGAGCAGGCCCAGGTGACACCCTGAGAATAGTTGTTCGCAGTGTGAGGGACTTGGAGATGAGGGAGACCCAGAACTCAGAGGCCAGGGTATGGGATGTTTTGCCACATGGACATATAATGAGAAGGAAGAGGCCAGACCTGAGCTGGAAGGACTATGTGAGCCCCGTGGTGGCAGGACTACAGAGAGGGGAGATGTGTCAGCAGGCAGGACACGAGGGCCCAGGGTCGGGGGGCACCAGCGTGGTCCTAACTGCCACCCCAGCTCCCCCTTGCCCTTCCCAGTCTCTGCACTCTTGTTCTTTCTGTTCTCTCTCCTCAGATCGAAACATCCCAGTTAGAGCCTGAGATTGCCCGGGCCACAAGCAGCCGGACGGTGGTATATAACAAGGGGCTGTGAGTGGTGGCCGGCCGGCCTGGGGACAGAGCATTGTCCAGGCCGGGGAGTTGGGGGCAGAGAAGGAGTCTCATGGGCTGCACCCACAGGGAGGGCAGATGGACCCCACAGTCCCAGGCCACCTGGGGGAGCACTCAGCCCACGTGGTAGGGAGACTAATCCATTCACATTTTAACCTAGGGGAGAGGAATTCTGACACATTTCCTACACAAAAGAATCAAGTGCATTTCTGGGCCTTACGTGGGGTTATCAAAACTCCACTCAGCACAATTATGTATGAAACTGGAAAACTGCAGAGTGCCCATGGGGTAGAATTAGGATCCTTTTATACTTTGATTTATTTTTTCTTTTTCTTTTTTATCAGAATTAAGTCTGAGCCTTGGTTGCAGGTGACCAGAAGTGGCACGTGAACAAACGATGGGAGCCTAGGAACTGGGTGGGGTGGTAGCTGGGCTGCTAGATTTAGAGTGGCCAGGCCAGATGGCTCCTTAGGCTGGAGATGGGGAGGAAGAGGAGGTGGTCTTTACCCGACAGGATGAACTAGCCGTGTTAAAGCTCCTCAGGACAGGACCCAGGGAGTCCAGGGGCACTGGAGGCCTCTGGAAGATTCTTTGGGCAGCAGGCTCTGATAGTGGTCAGCTCTTATTCATTCATGGCTGCAGAGCCAATTCCTCTGCCAAATGCCCAGTGATGCTGGGACTAGGGTCAACCCTCATGGAGCTCTCACTGATTCCAGTCCCCTGCAAGGACCCCAGCTCCAAGCAGAAAACCCCAAGAAGGAATGATGCTTCCAGTGCAGGGACCGTGCCCCTGCACTGGCCTCTGCAGAAGGATCCTCTTGCAAGCACATGCTGGGGCTGAGGATGGGCTGGAACTGGTCCACCTGTTGTCCAGGGAATCTCCAGCCATTGATGCTGCCTGCAACATTCCACCGCTTCCTGAGTAGGAGGGTCTTGTGCCTGAGAACGCCAAAGCCAGATCCCTGGGAGCTATCTCAGCATCCACCCAGGAATGGTGGGGCCCAGCTCTGGCACCAATGGGCCGGTGACTGGGCAATCACTCCTTTCCCTTGGCCTCCCCTCCTGGCCCAGAAGCAGAAGACTGGATCAAGGGGTTCCCATCACTCTTCCAGCTTGTCTTTTCCTGTCCTGCTCAGGTGCTGGTCATCCTGGGCACATGCCCAGTGTGGACACTTGACTGGGAAAGGGGCAGCCCCCTTGGAATGGCTAGCAGTTGGCCCCAGAAATCAGACCTTGCCTTTCTGTGTGTGACCCCACATCCTGGAAGCACTTGAACCTTTGCCCAAAACTTGGCCGTTCTGGAGGAGGAGAAAGTGTGGATGCCTGGGCCTGTGGGGTGGGCCACACTTACATGCCACCCCTCAGCTCTGCAGCCTCAGAGGCCCCTACCTGCTAGCTCCCATCTCCCTTTCCTCTGCAGGACAAGGACAAGGAGAGAGTTCTATAGTGGGAAGCAGGACCTGGGTGCGGGGTAAGCAGGGTAACTCCTTGTCTGAAAGGCCCAAAGGAAGGGGAAACACTGGCTTCAATGTGCCCCTCGCCTGACCCCCACAATGATAGAAGCTCTTGACATGCAGCCTCTGGGCCTCCCTCTCCTGGTGACTCCACCTTGGGAGGAATCTGGGCTAGAGCCTCTGCAAGGCACAAGAGTGTGGCCACAGATGGCCTCTCAGCAACTTAGGGCAGGTATATCTGTGATGAAGGGGGTCTTCCGTGGATACTGACGGTGGGTTCCCACCCAGAAGCCACGGTGCCTTTGCCCCTCAGCCAGCCCCTGGTGACCAGCAGCTTGCTCTGCAGGATGTTGTCCTGAGGGCCCACCACTCTCCTGAGGAGCATCCCACCCCCTGCTCTTCAGGAAAGGGAGAAGACATAAAAGAGCAGCGAGGGCAAAGTAGCATGGGAGAGGGGGCCATGGTGTTGAAGGGGGAAATACTTTTGAGCCAATCCTGTCATAATGTGAGCAGCCAATGACTGCTGCACTGTACTGGTCTCTAGGCCTGGATGGGGGCTTGGCATGTTTGGGTCCTCTTTTGAAGAGCTCACTTCAAGCTCAGCCTGCCCCCACTTGTCATAGGGTCTTGTTCTCATGCACTTTATCTTGGGGACCAAAACTGCCTCCCAAGCCATACTCCCTCTGGAAGTATGGCCAGAGATGAAGCCTTTCCAGTTCCCCTGTGCTGGTTGCCCCTGCCCATCCTCACCCTGCCCCATCCCTGTGGCCTCAGCCTCCCATAACTTACACGCTTTTTATCTGGATGATTTTCATCAAGCTCTCAAATGCAATTCCATGTGAGCCAAGGGAATGTTCCTATAGGGGTGTGGTGGTAAAGGGTCCTTATAGCTCAGGGTGATGGTGACAGAGGACAGTGGGCCATCCTGCTAAGCCCTGGTCTGGCTTTGAAAAACCCCATAGAGGGAAACTTTTTGCTCATGCCCATACCCAACTCTGCTGAGGCCAGGGGAGTGAGGGCTCAGGGGTGGGCTGGGTTGGGTAAACCTGGCTCAGCTTTGCTGGAATACAGGGCACATCTGCAGCTCTGGTGTCCTTTCCCAAACCCCTCTTATCACTTCAAACATTCCCTCAGGCTTGAGGATACCCTTCTCCCATTTCTGGAAAGCAATTTGAGAGTGCAGAAGGCAAAATCCCAAGATGTCGAGATGGCCACCAGACCCCTTTTCATTTCCTGATTGTGAGCTGGCTACTTTCCTGTTCTGAGTCTGTGGCCTGGGAGAAGTGTGGGGTTCATGAGGAGAAGAGCCAGTGGAAGATCTAAGGTGGTCTTCCAGCCTTGGGTGGGTATGAGTGAGGCCCCAACCCACATGCCTCAGCACACCCAGGGGACTTTACAGTGTCTTTTTAACCTTCTCAGAAATTTTCTCAGCCTATGTGATTTATGTAATACTAATGAACTGTGGGCAATAAATGATGGATTTAAAGCATCAGCGTGTAGTTTTGTGAATTACGTTGGGAGACATGGGAGTATGGAAACAGAGTGGGAAAGGGTGAAGGGCTGCTTGAGGATTGTGTGGGAAGGCCCCCAAGGAAGACCCAGGGTCCAAGGGAGGCCCAAAGAGAAGGGGACAGGAAAGGACAAGGTCCAAGTGAGGAAGGAAAATGGGAAAAGTGGGTGCATTAAATCTGCAGAAGGACCCCCTTCACAGAGTAGCTATGGAGGGCTCACTCAGGGACCCACCCCAAGGAGCTAGAGTACCTTAGGAATTCCAGTAGATTCTGTGCTCCAAGATGCTAGTGGAAGGAGCTGAGGGGACCATTCCCAGTCTGCCTGCAGGGAGGAGGAAGTCTGAGCTGAGTACAAAGACACAGAAGTTGTCACATGCATGATACCAGCCCTAGCAACTCCCTTCATAACTCCTTCATAACTCCTCCAAGATGCCCTGCGGCCAGGACTTGGCCTCCTAATAGCCTGGGCTCCTCCTCTTTCAAGCAGCCCTCAGAGGTCCCCAGGAAGGGAGGCCTGGCCTGGGACCTCCAAGAATCTTCCAGTCCTGCAGAGAGAAGCTGATGAGGGGTGGGGAGGTAGGGGGAACCATCATGGTTGAGATCAGACAGTCCCTGGTTCAGCCCCAATGTGGCCCAGCATGACTGTGATGTCTAGCCAGTGACTTCCTTACTAACCCATTCATTCTGACAGATGTTTATTGAGCATCTTTTCTGTGCAGGCATTTCTGTAACTGAGTCTTATCTACAAAATGCCAAGAACAGGGACCTTGCTGGCCTGCTGGATGGTTGGAGAGTGTGTAGGTGGGTGGGTGGGTGGGTGGAGGTGCTGCCTCCCCTCCCAGGTGCTGGGCCTCCCTAGGTCAGAGGGAGCGGGGAAAGGAGTGGGATCTGTTCTCAAAGTGATACCTCTAGGTCAGGGGGCTTCTGGTCTCTAGGGAATTTCTTTTGCTAAGAGCCCCACAGGCCACAGTTCCCATCATCCGGGGCGGAAATCCTTGACTCTCAGGACAGACACAAATCCCTCCTGGGAGCTGTTTGTTGTTTTAAGCTGGTTTAGGGGCTCAGCTCCTGCCCAGCCCGGAGATCATTAACACTCCAGGAATGCAGCCTCCTCTGCCCTCCATCCCGCCCTCCTCCCACTCAGGCAAAGACTAGAAGAAGATTCAGAATACTGTGAGTTTAGAGCTGTGATGAGTGACCCTTTCCTGAGGCCCTGGGGACCTGGCCTCATTTTCAGAATGGAGGCTCCATCAGTCCCTCAGGGCTGCTGCTGCTCCTGCCATCTCACGCATCCCCAGCCACTGGTTAGCCCCTCAAACAAGTGTCTCAGTTCTTCCCCCTACTTGCCCACCTTTCCCAAAAGTACTGTCCCTCAGGGCAGTGGAGAGAACTGTTCTTCATCCCCTGCCTCCTTCCTGACAAGGACACCTCCTCAGCCTGAGAAAGAAGCTGGGGCCCTACTGCAGTCCCCTAGGCCTTATGAAGGGGTCAGAAGACAGAAAAAGGAGAACCAAAAGAGAACAGAGGGGGCAACAAATGGACAGACAAGCACCAGACCCCCCTCCTTGGAGACCCACACAAATTCAGTAAAGACGGTGGCAGGGAGGGAGCCGCCATTGGTCCCAGGTCACCTGATGATGGCTCTCCTCATCTTCATATGCAAGCATGACAGAGGGAGAAGCCAACTGCTTCAGGCCCAGGACAGCTGGAGCCACTGAGGTCTTCATCAGGGAGTGGCCTCATCTGGCCAGAGCATGGAGGGGAGGATGGACACAGGGAGGCTGCTGGAGACCAGGTAGGGACCATTGCGGCAGCCACCGTGGGGAAAGCACAGGGGTCTGTTGATGACCAGGTGCCTGCTGGTGGCTGAGGAGAAGGGGCACCATTCCCCCAAGTCCAGAAACAGAGAAGGAAGGAGAAATCCCCTGGAAGGTGGAGCACTCTCCTTCATGAGTTCACAGGGACTCCTGTGAGGTGATCAAGTGGGGACATCAGGAGGCATAGGGACTGGGGATAACAGACTTCCATGTTCTTCATGTCTAGAGAGCACGGGGTGGCACGGGGGGTAAGAAAAGACCCCAAAGAACCCACCTCTGAGGCCCAGGCAGAGCTGAATTATGTCTCCCAAAATTCACACGCCGAAGTCCCAACCCCCAGTACCTCAGAATGTGACTGTGTGGAGTTGAGTTCTTAAAGAGGTAAGTAAGTGGCCAGCGAGTAGAGGAAGGGCTCTGGGGATGGAGAAAGGTGAGGGAAAGGGAGGCACTGGGGAATGAAACTGACCAAAGTACATCGCTATGTTGTGTCCACGTGCGAATATGTAATAGCATGTCCTGCTGTGATGCATACTTATGATGCACCAATAAAAAATAAAAAAGAGGCAATAATAAAATGAGGTCTCAAGGGTGGACCCTAATCCACTATGGCTGTTGTTGCTATAAGAGATCAGGACACAGACCAAGGCTAAGGGAAGGAACATGTCAATGTGCAGGCACCCGTCTACGTGCCCAGGAGAGTGGCCCCAGAAGAAACCCGCCCTGGGACACCATCTCTGAAGTCTACCCTCCAGGTCGGAGACACTCAGTTTGGGTTGTCTCAGGCCCAGTCTGTGGTGCTTCATTGTGGCAGCCCTAGTAAAACAAAAGCAAGAGGTAAGCGGAAGACCAGGAGAGTCCCCAAGGGACACGAGATGAGAGTGCTGCCCGTGGGAGCTGTCCATGTGCACAGCTGGTGCTGAGTCCAAGGGAGATGAAGACCAGGGTGGATCCCTTGGGAACAACCCCAGTGGAGTGTCAAGAACTCAGGAGCCATCCCCCGCTGCAGAGATCATTCTCGAAAGAAATGTGGTTGTGAGTTGGGCAGGAAGGCTTGACCACAGCTGCAGCATGAGTTGAGGGTTTAGCAGGGAGACTCTGGGACATGAGTCAGAAGAGACTGTGAAGGCAGGGAAGAGGAAGAGCAGGATGAGCCTCCCAGGGAGGCAGGTAGGATCTGGAGCCCGAGCTGGGGATCCTAATGCGCGGGGGAGAAAGGCCGTTGGTACTGACAAGATGCAGGTGGAGAGGAGGTCTGGATATGGGTACCGTGGGAGTTGAGGGTGAGGCCTCTCCAGATCCACGTGCAACCTTCACCTGCTCGGGCCTGGGAGGTGATCTCAAGTGGGATGTGGGCTTGTCTGGACTGGCTGTGTTGCTTCCACTGCTGGGAGCCACCCTCGGGAAACTACAAGATTGGAGGAGTGAGCTGGGGGATACAGCCTCGTCCCTCCTGCCCTCTGTGGTCTCCTCTCCACTGCAGGTCACAGCTTCTGTCTGGGGCCCTCTCCGGCCAAGCTGTCCTCTTCCAGGTTCTGGCCACTGTCCCCACCTCTTCAAGTCAAAGGGACATACAGAATCCCCACTGTTGCCAGTCTCAGTAATGCAACATCCCTTGAAGACTTCCCAAATTTGTTAATTGTGCCTTTATTAATCTCTCTCTGATGGGCTGGGGTCATAGCTCAGTGGTAGAGCACTTGCCTAGTATGTGTGAGACACTGGGTTTGATTCTCAGCACCACATATAATTAAGTAAATAAAATAAACTCTCCCTGATTGCCCTGCACAAAGACAAACTCTGTTGTGGAAGTGTTTCCTTCTAGCCTTTTTTTGAATCTGAAGATGAAAGTAAGGTCCTCTGCTGAGAGTAAGAGGGAAGAGAGGGCTGAGAGAAGGGTGATGGTCTGAGACCATCCCGTGGAGAGTGGGGGTGACTTTATCAACAGGAGTCAGGCCTCAGCAGAGCCTGGGACCCCAGATGCTTGGAGTCAGTTGCAAGGGCTGTACAGAATCAGGTCCAAGCATGTTGCAATTTTGCCAAGCAGGTGAAACCAAGGAACAGTGGGACAAGAGCATGTTGGAGAGAGAACAGAGGGCACGAGCGTGGCCATAGGTCCCACTCTGAGACAGAGGCGAGCAGGTGGGAATAAGTTGTGATGGGACAGGAAGGGATGTCTGCATGTGTGATCTAAGAGAAGGCCCAGTTCCCCGCTCTCCTAAGTCCTGAGGCTGGGCAGTGATGAGGAGAGGAGGGACCGAGAGGCTGGGGTGCTGGGTGGGTCAGCCTACACCCCCAAGTCTTGGAGGGGAGCAGGAAGACCATAAGCTGCTAGCCACAGTCTTGGGCACATGAGGGGGTGTGACCAGGACGTGCAGCCACACACTGCACACGTGCACAACACACACACGCACAGCCGCACGCCCACACACACCCACACAGTCACACTCTCGCGCACGCCCACAGCCCTCCCAGACACTCCAAACACCCTCACATGCACTCACCCTCACACGAACCCCAGACAGCAGATGGGGCGCTCGGGTAATTGGTTAAACCTGTTCCCGATGTCTGGCTCCGCCTTGGCAGCGCCGTCTGACAGGAAAGCTGGCTGGGCCTGCACCGCTCAGCCTGCTGGCCTCCCTGCCCCTCCCCCTGCGTGGCTGCCCTGGAGCAGGGGTCCAGGAGAGGCCTGTGGGCCCCGGCCAGCTCCCTCTTGGACAGAGATGGCAAGGGCGGCTCGACGCCCTGTGCGAAGACATCACAGCACCTGAGAGAAGAAAGTGGTGCAAAGATACAGAGATGCTAAGAGCATGCGCCATGCTACTGTGGAGGCTGTGGGGACCAATTCCAGAAAGTTCTGTGAACAAGAGGATGTGTACAGATGGTTCCCTGAGGCGAGGCCCATGGACTCGACCACAAGAGTTAAGAACAATTCCCTGTGCTTTAGCCTCAAGCAACTCAGAGTTATTACAGGTGCTCACAGTAGCCAGCTGTCATTCCGTAGGGCCACAGGGGGCTGGCCCAGCCCAGCTGAGGGGAAAAGGGCAACGGGGCTCACACAGGGAAGGCCTGGCCCAGCAGCTCTCGCAGGCTGAGGAAGCCAGCAGGCCAATGTCCACTGGTCCTCACCCTCTGCAGGCCCTGCTCCTCAGGTGGGAGGGGCCATCAAGGGAGAGAAGGGAGCAGCAGTCCTTGTCTTCTCCCCTTCTCGGCTGCATCTGCGTCTCTTCGAGAGAGACTTTGGTTTGTTCCCTGGAGAGGACCCAAAAACTCCCAAATTAGCAAACCTGGCAAAGCCCGCAGCTCAGAAAATAGTTCATCCTGATTCCATGTTTTTCAGGCTCACAGAAGCCTTTATTAATGAAGTCACAACACCAATATTTACCGTCTGCGGGAGAGGCACAACATGGGGGATGGTGGGACTGCGACGGGGACTCCCCATCCCGCCCCGCAGGCCTGGCTAGGAAGATTGGCAGGTTTCCTGGGTTCTTTCCAGCCCCTTATCTGCTTGACAGGGGATGCTCTGCTGTGATCCTCCTGGACCCCTCCCCGCCAACAAGTAAGACAGGATCTTTAGAGAACCACTCATCCATTCCTCTGCCCCACACTGGGACCAAAAGGATGCTTCTAGCCTTCACCCTACCTGGGCATGCATGCCCCCCATGCCTATCTGCCCATCAGTGAGAGCCACTGTGCAGTTTAACCTGGATTTACCCAGGTTAGGACGTTCCAGATGTGGAGGATGTGGTCTTGGTTGGTGGAGGAGGTGGCTGAGGCACAGGCTTGGGACAAAGCCCTTTGGTTTCTAGCACTGACTAGATACAAGTGACGTGAACAAAGAGTGCAGACAGATGCTGATGGGCCTAGCTGGACCTGGGTCTGTGTTCTCAGCAGAACGACTTTGTGTGCTTGGATCTCTGCACACAGCCCAAGCAACTCGACTGGGCCTTTGAAATCTTTCCAGTAAGTTCGACACTGATGGAGCACCCACAGGATGCTCACCATCAGCATAAGTAAAGGCACAGCACAGTGGAAAGCTGTGGCTCGCTCAGGGCTGGGCACAGGTGAAACCAAAGCAGAGGACACCAGGAGCAAGGTAGGAGAAGCCAAGGGTGGGAGGGAAGCCAGGCAGAGTTAAGAGGAGACAGCACCCTGTTTGGGCAGGAGGAAGAGGATCCTGGCTGTAGTGTGAAGGGCCTCCTTTGAAATGAACTTCAACCTTGACATTCACAGATGCCACACCATTGTCCATGCTCCCCACAAAAGAGCAGGATGGGGCCTCGCCAGTGGGAGGGATGGTTGAGGACCCCTGCACTGAGGAGATGTGGCTGGGAAGTCCATGTAGACTCAACAGTGTGGCAGGAAGGGATGGGACTGGGTGGGGGGGGAGGAGAAGAAGCTGGAGGAAGATTCTGAGGTCGCATCTACCTGGGGGAGCAGTATACATGGCTAATGCAGCTTGCTGAGGTGGGCGACCCCAGAGAAGAACAGGTGGGAAGATGAGCCGTCTGTGAACATGCTGTGTCTGCAGTGCTCAGGGGCCTGGGGTGCTGCGGGCAGCCGGCTCAGTGGACCCGCAGTGGGTCCACCAAAGAGAAGTGCTGGGAGTGGGTGTGAACCCCTGCTGGAGGGTGGGATGAGGAGGCAGGACAGGGTGGACAGAAGTCACAAAGCCTGGATGAAACTGGGGAGAACTCTAAGATACCAGATGTGGCATCAGAGGGACCAGAAGGAAGGCAGAGGGGTGAAGGAGTCAAGCAGGGCATGGCCAGCAGATCAGGGACAGACAAGCTCAGACGGGGCAGTTGAATTTGGCCACAAAGGAGTGACCAGTGATTGTGGTTGGCAATTGTCCTTAACATCAGTAGAGAGCTGGAGCAGAGACCAAAGAACAGAGGGCTGGGGATACAATGGGGGACAAAATGGGGACATACCTGGATACTAGAAGGGGAAGATTGTTAGGAACACAGTTTTCTTTTTCCAGGATGAAGGAAATCTGAATGTATGACAAGTAGAAAGGAAAAATGGACAAACTGGAAGACAGGTGGACAAAAGAGCTCAGTGAGCCCTGTCTTGTGTGTTTCAGGCTGGGAAAGTCCCTGAGTCCTGGGGACTGGTGCCAGCTCAGCCTCAAGCATGGACTCTGAAGCCATAACCTGCCCAGGGGTTATATAAAGACACAGGTGCATCTGTGTGGGGCTGCACTTAGGGCTGGGACTGTCTGCCACTGTGAGTGTTACTCTTTCCCTCTGGCTTCTCCTCAGCTGGAGAAGTCACCAAAGTCTCTTTCTATGGGAAACTTCCCTCCCTTCCCCATGGAGCTACCTGGGCCTGATTCCCACCCCTCAGTGAGTTTGGAAAGACCTGGATCTTAGCTTCTCTCAAAACACAGCGTGGCCCTGCCCTAAGTCTGGGCTCAGTTTCTCCTGCTATGGAACTGGGGTTAAGAGACCAGGGTTGACCAGTACCAAAGCACAGGAGCAAATGGACTGCCCTCACCCAGTCCAATGCTCACTGCGGGCTCCAGGCCCAGGGTGAACGCGCCCTGCCAGCCCCCCCCCCCCCCCCCCCCCCCCCCCCCCCGGCCCCAGAGTTGAAACCACCACCCCAGCCTCTCGGGTTGGAGCTGGATGCCTGTGTTATTAGAGAGAGACTTTTTATTATTCCCATAGGGAAGGGAGACACAAGGGGATCACTAAGAACTATAGCAGGTGCCTGGAAAATAAATTAAAACAGAAATACATCAAAACAAAAGGAGATAAGAGAAATGGAGAGCAGCGGGGGCGGCGGTGACCGGCGACCCGCCCAGGCAGGCAGGCTCTCCGAGGAGAAGGCTGAGCAGTCCCAGGCTTCAGCCAGCCCATTTCTTGTCCCTCTGACGGTGATGGCCCCAGGCTCCAAGCCCTGTGGGGCCGTGACTCGAGGCCTCCCTGCAGCCTGGCCAGGGAGTGGCCAGAGTCCAGCTTGGGCCCCCCAGGGGCCTGGCCAGCAGCAAGCAGCACTCTGCCCTCATGGGTTCGTGGTGGCTCCCCTAGTCATTAGAGGTGACATCGATGTCCTCCCCATTGGCCTGCTTCGTGGCGATGCGCCACCGGTTGATGTGGTGGGAACCCTTCTTCTTCTGCTCAGACTCGGGCCCTTCCTCCTCCAGCTTCTGTCGTTTGTATTTTGTCCTCCGGTTCTGGAACCACACCTTCACCTGGGCCAGGAGGGAGAGGCACAGATGAGAACACCCAGCAGGCCTGAGCACAGGCACGAGGTGGGAGGCCGGCGAGAGACCGTGGCCACACAGGGTCAGGGCTCCCAGCCAGGGTCCTCTCCGTGGGCCAGCTGCCACCCGATGGGTCTGGAGGACTGCTCTTCCAGGTGCAAGTGAGAGGGGGCAGGAAGAGGACTCTGGGCTGGTGAGGGGGACATTTTCTGGTCAGGGTTGTGGAGCTGCTGAGCATTCCGGTTCCTGCAACCACAGCAGAGGCGAAGCGCTGCAGCCCTGGGGCTCCACCGAGTTCTAGAGAAGAGAGAACAATCGCTCCTTCCTAGGTGAGTAACGGTGACTGTGAGATGTGTGATGAGCCACAGTGTGGGTCCCAATGCGTTCAAGCTGACTCCATCCCCTGGACTGGCCCTGGGCTCTCTGCTGCACAGAGAGGCTTCTTAACCTAGAGATGGTGTCAACACCAAGAGCAGGGCACCGGACAGCCAGACCACTCCCAGGGTCACGGAGCTGCCCCTAGAGGCTCTACTTCACCTGCTATGGGACCCTTTCTTGTAGCCTCTGGTGGAACTTCCCCAACACATGCACATCAAAGGTGGGACTGTGCAGGCCAGAGCTAGGCAGCTGGGAGCCCTGGTCTCTCGGGTGCCAGGTCCTCATGGTAGTCTGAAATCCACCACTAAGCCCTTGTCCTCTTGGACAGACAAGGATGGGAGGAGATATGTGTGAGGTCCCACATCAGAGCAACCTCCTGCTCCACAGCACTGGCCCCATCCCAATATGGGAACAGGTCGCACAAGGAACAGTCAGGAGAAATCCTGGGGACTGGAGTCATCTCCTATTCGAACACAGAGAGCTCCCCACTGTGTCAGGCAGTGAGAGACCTGACAAGGGGAGAGACAGGGCTCAAACGGAGGCTGGACAAGTGATCTCCATGGAGGGGGGGAGAGGCAGGCCGTGACTCCAAGCCATGTCCTCCAGGAAGCCTCCCCGGTTTTTCCTAGCTCTAATCACCCCTCTCTTCCTCTCCTTCAGCCTCTACTCAGTGTCCTGGGTGCAGCCCTTCACATTCTCCAGTGCGCAATCTGGGAGTGTGGTACCTGGGAGGATTCCGGCTCCCCAAGTGGCGACAGTGCTTATGCACTATGGAGAAGGCCTTTGTCCACCAACTCCACCTGACTGTGGGTTTCTCTCTGGGGCCTTGCAGAGCTGGGCCAAACCCAAACCCTCCTCCGAGTTGGCAGGAAGGGCCTGGGTACCTCCTTGGTTAAGTCCCCTTCCCTTTCTGGGTTTAAGTCCCTTGTCCACAGGAGAAATGTTTTTTGGAACCATTGCACCTCCAGGGCACCTCCTGGACTCTTGAGACCAGGACACAGAGGTCCCTGGGGGAGGAGGCAGAGAGGGCAGGCTTGTAGGGCACAGAGGGTTTCCTGGAAACGTTAGCATAATTAAAAGCAAGTCAGCTGGGCACAGTGGTGTGCCTGTAATCCCAGTGACTTGGGAGGCTGTGACAGGAGGATAGCAAGTTTGAGGTCAGCCTCAGCAGTTAGGTGATATGCTGTCTCAGTAAAAGATAAAAAGGGCTAGGGTTGTGGCTCAGAGGTTAAGTGCCCCTAGGTTCAATCCCCAGTACCAAAAAAGAAGTCACTGGATGCTGTCAACTACAGCTGTGCAGACAGCATGTGTAAGCCATGTGTGCGGAGTGGCAGTGAGCACTTCAGCTTTGGCGGCAGCAACAATTGCTGAGGAGGTAGCCCTGAGCGGGACTGAGGGCAGCCCTCAGGAATGCCCAGAACAGCCCCTCTGGACCAGCACAAGCCTGAGCCTCAAAGCCAGTCAGCAATAGCCAGAAGCAGGCCCGGCCCTGGGGATGGGTTCAAGTCCAGGACCTGACATCCTCACACACCCTCCCAGATGCTTCCCTCTGACCCCTCCAAGGAGCTCCCTGCTGCCACAGGGTCCACCTCACAACCTCCCCTTTCCAGGGTTTCCCCTATGCCCTCTGCCCTGCCCCTTGGTTTTAGCACTAGGGTTGAGGTGGGGCGACTGGTGCTCAGTGCTCACAGAGCAGCCAGCCTGGGTCAGGAAAGCCACCCAGGAAGTCAGGTGCATGGCCTCAGTGGATGGAGTGAGGCCAAGGGGCTTCTTCCCTCATTTACTGGTTCAAATCAGTACCCTGCACACCTCGCTTCAGGTAGACGGGAGGATGGCAGATGCTCTGGGCCTGGGGCTTCTGGATTCTATGCCCACCTATTCTCCGGCACAGGGCCACCAAGCCCTGGATGGTTCTCAGCACAACCGTTTGGCAGCCAGCCCAGTCCCTGCCCTCCACCCCAGAGCCTGCAGTGACTGTGCCAGTCAGTGGGTGGGTGAGCTCACCCTGCCTCCTGTGTGTGACTCAGGGATGGATGCAAGGCTGCGTGTCATTTCTGAGAAGCCTAAGAGGGCTGGCCAAGGGTGATTACCAGGGGGTGGTGGACAACACCAGAGACAGGCCCCTTTGCACCTTTCTCTCCACACACTCCCAAATCTCCTTTCAGGAAGGAGTCTGACAATCACACAGACTCCAGTGGTATGGACCTGGCCAGCAACCCTGACTCAAAGAGGGACAGTACTGATGGCAGCACTAACTGCAGACACAGGACATGTTTTGGGGCCAGGGACAGCATCCTGGCACACCAAGTGGAATGTGGTTCTAAATATTTTCTCCACGAAAATCCTGGGGTCAAGGAGGCAGATCTCTAGAAACAAGGACACAACCCTCTCCCTAGGCAGCCTGACTATCTTCCTGAGAACAGCCTTGGACTGAGTGTCCAGATGCTGTTTACAAGGACTGTAATAACAGGGGATGCTTATGACTTCATAACGCTAGTGACAAAGCCGGGATGCACAGCATTGGCACAGTGTGGTCACAACCACAGAAAACAAAATCTACACATGGGGAGAAAGACGAGAAGGGAATGTACCCGAACCACTGGTGACACTTCTTGCTTCCTTTTACTTTTCTGAATTTTCTTGAATACATTATTGATAACAATAATTATTTTTTTACCTGGGGGGTGGGGGGAAGAGAAGGGAATGGGCTCTGAGTGTAGTAGATGAGAGTGTACTTCACACTCTTCCTAATCCAACCAGGTGACTCCGGGGACACCTCTACAGGACAGAGAACCTAGAAGGAAAGCAGGTCACATGCTCCATGGGAGCAGCCTTAGGGGGCTGCACCTATTCTGCATGTGCCTCCCCATCCCAACACAACACATTAGTTCTCTCAGCCCCAAAGACACAGTCAGAATGATTGCTGGGCGCTGTGGTGCATGCCTGTAACCCCAGCGACTCAGGAGGCTGAGGCAGGAGGATCGCAAGTTCAAAGTCAGCCTCAGAACTTAGCAAGACCCTGTCTCTAAATAAAAATATGAAAAAGGGCTGGGGAGGTGGCTCAGTGGTTAAGCATCCCTGGGTTCAATCCCTGGTACCAGGTGTGGGGGGTGAAAAATAAAAGAATGAGGACCCCTTCACCCAGCTTGATCCCTCTGGGTTTGGAGGGTTCCTATAGTCTCCCAAAGCTCTCATTTCATTGATTACCTCTGTTTCTTAGTGAAGCCAGATCCTTCTAAGACTTTCCACTTTTGCCTGAGTTACCAGACCTGGCATACTCTCACTTGACCTTCAGGACTCCATTCAGATGGTCCTAGGCAGGACCTGCCCCCTCTGTGCTTCCTTGGTGCTTTTCCCTGGTCTCAGTAACAGAGACTGCAGCGCCTATCGTCTATCATTCACATCTCTGTCTTCTCATCAGTCTACAGAGTCTGGAGAATAAGCAATATGTTAGTTGGCCCCACCAGAAGACCTGTTCCATGTATGGTTGTCCAGCTGGACTGAGGTGAGGTGACACCTAGCCCAGGACTCCAAGCAAGAGGTTCCAGGGTCAGACCTGGAAAATAGAAAATCAATAGAAAAGGGATTGAAGTCTAATCAGAAAAGGGGTTTGGGCAATGCTTAGTGCTGGAGAGATGGACTCCCTCTTAGCTTAGTTTCATGGACACTTTTACAAGAGGTTTGGTTCCTAATTCTCCATGTGGAAAAATGAACTAACTGCTTCTGGGGGTTGGGGGGAGGCTGAGGGAGGGAGACCCACTTTTTGAGAGGGGCAAGACTCAGCCTGAGCTAGGCAGGATGAAGGAACTGAATTTGCTGTGGATAAATGAACAAATTTGTTAGAGGACTGGGCAATGAAGACGTGTGTATTAATACATGAAAGAGTGAACACATGAATGGAAAACAAGCAAATTGTAGCTCCAGCCAATGTTTCAGAGCTTCATTTTTGCATAATGTACTTTTTTGAATGAAGTAGGTCTGGACCCCTCATTTTCCACCACACCTCCAACCCATTAGGAATCCTATCGTATCCTATTGTGAATACAAAAGTCTGTGGCGCCAGGTCCCTGCCTACTTTCAGGGGAATACCTATCCTGTCCTCGAGGAGTTCAAATATCCTCATCAAGATCTTGTAATCCTGACATAGGAAGTTCCTCCTTATGTTCTCCTGTTGTCTCTTCTGCTTTAATTTAAGCATGTCTTCTTATTCTGTCACTCTCAGACACACAGAAAGTCCTCAGAATAGATAGCAGCTTAAAACCATCAATCAAGTCACCCCTCAGCCTGCTCTTCTCTCTGCCATGTCCCCATGGGATCCACTTCCTTTCATTTGATCATGTCAGTTTTCCCTCTCTTAGAGTCAAGCCAATGCCATGTGAAGCTCATCCCCCACCCAGCCACTTAGGTCACCTCCAGCTCCCCACCAACCTCAGCTCTAACTCCTCCTAAGCTTTCTTATCTCCTCTCTCAGCCTACCCTGGACCCTCACCTTCACTCTCACAGAAAATCGCAAAATTCACCTGCCTCCTCAAGACCATATCTCCTGTCTCACCTCCTCAGAGAACCACTCCAATCTCCCTTTTCCCCTCCTCACCCCACCACCCAGGACTCCTGGAACATCAGAGATGCAAAGATTCTTGGAGAAGAGCCAAGGCTTAGAGAAGGGATGTGTCATCCAGAACCCAGAGAGCTAGCAACAAAGATCTCTTGACTTTTCCCTAAAATCAAGTCATGTGGGTGTCTCCCCTCATCCATCCTCCAAAGGCAGAGCATTCCAGAGCAGGAAGAGACTCCCAGAGCCTCCTTGCCATGTCACGAGGGGAAGAACCGATAGGTAGGTAACCATATACTCCTGCCATGACCTCTCGCCCTGCTCTCTGGCTCCAAGATGACATCTGGACCTGACAGCTCCTTCTCCCTCTTAACCTGCCCACCTCAAACCCTCTCCTTTTTTCCCTCCACATAGACTCCCATGCCTCTCTCCAGGCCTTCCAGGTTGGAGGCCTCCTGGCAGCCTTTTGCCCATTCAGGTCTCTCCTGATCACCCCCTCAGCCCACAGTTGTGACCTCAAGGAGACTTCAGTCACTCATCCCATGCATGTCCTGGAAGTATCCACACTTTCCATTAGCCTCCACCACTAAATGAGGACTCTCCAAGGCGGAGGGTCACTTTTCTGCACCCTTTTCCCTCACAGCTCAGCTAAAGTCAAAGTCCAGCAAGGTCAAGAGACACCCGCTGATCTGTTCATAGCAGGGGGAGCAGCAGGAAACACAGACCAGCTGCAACCTGTTCATTCATTTCCCCTAAAAATAATGTACCCCCAACACACATGCACAAACACATACACAGGAGCATGCAAGCGGCACTGGTATTGTGTGACTGCCTACTGTCATGTGGTGAGTATCTGTATCACCTGACCTTTGGGCATCGATCACCATACACACTTATTGCACTCAAGGCTCTGATGTGACACAGGCCTGAGCCTGCCCAACCAGCCACAGGGACTGAAGCTTAGATGTGTGTCTTCCTGGACACACTCCAGCACTGCACCATAGCAGTGGGGAGCAGCTAATTAGAGCCGGAAGGGAGAACTGGCTCTTGCTCAGGACCCTTTCTTCTACCTCTGAGGTTGACCCACTGGCCATCCCAGCACAAATACCCCACCTGACTAAATGGAGAGCCTCACACCAACAAAACAGCACAGAGGTGAGCATCTTGGTACCTCATGTTGAAGCTCTGGGAGTACAGAGCTCCCCATACACTGATCTGCTTAACCCTCTGAGAAGTGTTATCCATGAACCGGTGTTTGCATCAACTAAATCAACAATCAACTATGAAAGTGCAAGGGAAAGACAGGGGAGGGATGGGGAGGGAGAAGTGACAGCAGACAGCAAGGACAGGAATGACTGAGAAAGTTAGTGCTCATATCTGTGTGGAATCAAAAGAAAACGTCAAACTTCCCATTCATTTAATGTATGTTTGTTGAGCAGCTACTTCATGTTGGGCACTGAGAATTGGGCCCCCTGATATATAAGACAGGATCGGCTTCTACTTTCTGCAGTTGAGATGCCCAGGTCTATTATTGTTCATTAGATTCATCATTAGATTCAGAGAGCTGTATAAAACATTTTTTTTCCAATTCTGGACCTCCGAAGAGACTACCCTGGGTGGGGCCCAGGAGTCTGTATTTTAAGATTTCTCAGAGAGATGGATGAAACTGGTTTACAGATTGATATTTGCACATGACAGATAATTAAACAAGTAATAACAGCAAGATTTGATGCATATTATGATAGGTAGAGGATATACTGCAAGCTCTGGGAACATGGAGGAGGGATTATACAGAAACACAGAGAAGTAGAATATAGATGAGCCACAGAAACTCAGGGCTAGAGAGAACCCTGGGATTCATTTCATTCCATCTCGCAGATATAGGAACCGAGAGCCAAAGAGAAGACAAAGCCAGAGTCAATGAGAAGACAGAAAGCCCTTACCAGATATATGAATATATTGCCAGTGGCTAATAGCCCTATAGAGGTGAAGTTTGGGATGGACGGTGGACACAGAAAATGCAACAAAATGGATGATACAGAGATAACCAAGGGATGGGTAAGTGGCAGTTGTGAACATGTAATGAATAGATTAACCAGTTTGGGGGAGAGTTTTAATGAAAGTAGACAAGTGTAGATGGCTAGATATAAAACAGCTATCTAGCAGGGACAGACTAGAGAATTCTGAGCGACAAATGTAGATATGGACAGCAGGGGGCTGCTGCTTGACAAATAGCTGATGGCCGAAAAGGACACAGAAGCTTGTCTGGTACATACAGAGAGGTGGACACATTGTTATATAGCACAGGTCCAAGTGATAAGTTAGGAGGGCAACAGAAAGAACTCTGATGTGAGAGACTGGATGTGGCAGAAGGAACACTGGCCTAGGGGACACCTAGGTTTGCATCTTATGCCACTAGCTCAACACATTCCTTTAAACAAAGGGAAGGAAAGGGACTGGGAATAGGAAATAGTATTATCTGAGTTCATATTAGGTATATTTAATCCTTGAACAACCTATTTTCTGGGTGAGGAAATGAGAGCTCAGATAGGTTGAGTAACTTCTCCATGGTCACACAGTTAATATGGAGGTGGGTATTTGAAGTTGCACCTGCCTGAATGTAGGGCTCTGCCCAGTCCATCTCTCTATCTCAGGATCCTCACCTGGAAAGATAGGCAAACACAAGATCCTCAGGCTCAAACCTTCCATAATTCTATCATGTTATTGTTATGTCACATGCAAAAAACAGCTCAGTTACAGAAGAAACAAGATTAGCCATGAGTTCTTATGATTAATGAAGCTGGATCTATTACATTATTCTATCTGGTTTTGTTCTAAATATCTGAAATATCTCATAATTAAAATGAAAGAAACAATCAGTCCGTTTACTAACTGGCATTGTTAGGAGCAAATATTGACAGGCAGCTAGATTCCGTTTGAAAGAGAGTTAATTAAAAATGCTCTCACTGAGCTCAAAAAATGAAAGTTTAAGAACAATGACATTATTTCAACAAGTGCTAATCTGTGGGTGGTGGGATTATAAACTGTTTTGTTTTCTTACATGTCTGCAATTAAAATGTAATAAATATTACTTTTTAAATGAAGTTAATTATAAACACTATTCTTAAGTTGACACCTTTCTTTAAACAATAACTTTTAAACACTTTGCTAGGAGAGAAAAGAGGAGTTATTTTATTAACTTATTTTTTAACATGTTTTCTTTAAAACATTTTAAAATTTAACATCGTTGCTTTGTAAGCCTTTTTTCTGCAAAACAGCCAACTAACAAGTCTGAATATCAATGGGTCTGCGATGGAGCCGGGAATGATGCATTGATTAAGTGGGGCATCAGAGAGACGCCGCAATAGATGCCAAAATGCGAGGACCAGAGGGCCAGGTCACTGCAGAGAGCTGTGGGTGCAGTAGGGTCTCTGACTCCTACTCTAGACCCCTTCCTAACCCATCTGCTAATGGGAGACCCCAAAACTATCCCCACCCAAGGTAAGGCTTCTCCCTATTCCGAGCTAGGGAGGGGAGGTGTGGTAAAGGGAGATGGGGAGGAAAGGGTGGCAGAAGGTGAAATGGCAGCCACCTGAGAGTTGCTGGGCAGTGTGAGCCCACCTCTCATGCACAAATCTGGGAGATGGCAGGGACTGAAAACCTTTCCAGGCACCAAAATGTGCCTCCAGGGCAGCAACTGACAGAAGAAGGTGAGCCCTGGGTAGACCAAGAGTTTAGATGGTGCTTGCAGGTAGTATTTATGGCAAAGTACCTACAATGAATCCAAATCAGCTTTCCTGTACCTCCCATCTATTTCTTTATTTTTCTTCTTAAATTATCAATTGCAAAAATACTACATGGTAATAATAATGTCACATTTGTAATGTCAAAACCCTCTGACCCCACTGGAGCTTACTCCCCCACTTGACAGCACTGGCTGGGACAACAGCTCCTGTGTACCCAGTCCACTTTCCCACCCTCCCAAGCCTCTCGGAGGTTCTGCACGCACCCATCACTGTTCCCAGAGCCCCAGCTGCCAGCCTCGTGGGGCTCAGTGCCACTCGTGGACCCCAAGCAGGAGCTGGTCGCTTCCTGGCTCAGTCCCTCTGCTTCTGATGCTGATAGCCTGAGGACATTTAGACTTTTCCCCACTCCACACATGCTAGTGGGCAGCCAAGGCCTCGCCAGGTTTGCTCACGAACAGCAGCTCAGTCAGTGGCTGGGAAGGCCAGGTCACCCCGCAGAACTGTGAGCACCCCGCAGCAGCGGCGGGACAGGGGCTGCAACAATCCCGGTGCTGAAACCCGCTCGGGTGGACCCGGGCGGCCCGCGCGGCCGCTCCCGAGGCTGTCGGTTGCCTCTGGCTAACCCGGGCCCTCCAGAGGGGCATTAGGAGCCGACTCGCAAATACCGTTTGTGTCTACTCTGCCTCCTGCTGGGCCGTTGTGCTAGATAAAAGTCCTGCGGTCTCAACAGGATAAGCACAGTCGGAGGGAAAGGGCTCTGAGGACCGGCTCTGCCCCAGCGCCGCGGAGGTGGCTTTTGGAACCCAGGGGTTAGAGAACGCGGGCCCGGCTGAGGCGGAGGCTCGCGACCGCTACTGTCCCGCCCGCCCCTCCTCCCGGGCTCCCGGGCGCCGCGCTGGACGCAGGGTAGCCCGCGGCCGGGGGTGATCGTTACCTGCGTCTCCGAGAGGCTGAGGCTGCCGGCCAGCTGCTTCCGTTCGGCGCCCACCACGTAGTGGTTCTTCTCGAAGGCGCGCTCCAGCCGCAGCAGCTGCGAGGGCGAGAAGGCCGTGCGGATCCGCTTGGGCTTGCGCGCGAAGGGGCCGTGCAGAAGCAGCCCGTCCTGGGGCACGTCGCTCGCTGTGGCCGGGAGGCCGACGGCAGCACACGCAGGTACCGACAGAGAGAAGGGGCGCCGTAAGCTGCAGCCCGGTCGCCAGGCCGCCCCGGGGGAGCGGGCCAAACTCGGCCTCCCGCCCCTCTCCCGCGCGCCCTGGAGCGCTCCAGTCTCCAGTCCTTGACACCCCCATCCACTTCTCCCCTTTCCCTTTTACCGCTTAACTCCACCCCGCTTCCCAACACCTCCCCACACTCAGAGAGTTACCCCGCCGGGGATGCGCACAATCCCAGCCCAGTGGACCACTCTTTTGGGTCCAGAGTCCAGCCCAGGCCTCGTGAGGCGGCCACCAGCCCAAATTCACACTGCGTGGAGCAGCCAAAGAAGCCAAAGGGTGGCAAAAGTCCTTGGACTTCCTTTTCCCTTTCACAGCCTCACTGTCTCCATCCCCCGCCCCAGTGATTTGCTTTAAATGAACTGATCGTGAAGCATCTCCCTCCAATAAGACAGAGAGTACAGGCAGGGCCGGCTGTCGGGAAGGTGATAAGGGGAATAGCCAGACTGTTTGGCCGCCCATGCCAACCACAGATTCCAGAACTAGAAGGTACCCAAGGACTTTCCTCTCACACTTGCTTAAACTAATCTTGCAGCTAAATGCTCAGGCTACCAGCCCGTTGCAAACTCCTGCCAAAAGGATAGGTGCAGGCTCTATCTTGGAAGAGGTAAAAATAGGACAGAGGCTAGGTCAACGTGTTGGAAACACCTGGAGATCTAAATTAAAGTTGGGCTCCTCTTCCCCCTGCCCCACCCCTCCATAAATCTTAGATTGTCTGGAGGCCCAACCTCAAGGATAAAACCTTGTCCTCAAAAGAGACTCTAATTATTCCCTAGTGGGAAAGGCACTGCTTTGTCCCTAAATAGTCCTACGCGCAAGAAACATGTGAATAAATATCTGGATGTCATCTAATAAATATAGGTATGTTAGTTTCTACATAGGCATGTGTAATTATGCTCCAGCTTCCCTACTATCTTCTTTTCCTCATTTATCAAATATGATTTTTGAGTGTGACTGTCCCTTGGTAAATGCTGGAGCCAGCTCCTACACTCAGCAGGACCGGATGAGGCTGGGGTGGTGATCAGACCCAGACCCAGTCTTCAGTGAACCCCTCAAACAATCTCCAGTCTTGGTTGCACATGCTTACAGACTGAAAACAAGATTTGACAACATCACCCATGGCTTCTCACACCGGGGCATATAACAGTCTCCCTGATCCACCAACACATAGCCCTAGTCAGAATGTTTTGACAGAGTTTGCTGTTGAGATTGACTGATCCAATTAATTTCTTCAGAGATGGCTACTGGTTTGACTCAATTTGACCAGCAGTTTTGCTCTTAATACAATGATCTGGACAATTCAGTTGAGCTCTCCCATCTTAGGAAGCATCTATGTACATGAAGCACAGGCACACCATAGAGAGGCTATTGCTAAAACTCTCCAGGTAAATGTTTGGTCCCTCTGCTGGTGGAATCTGCCTGACCTTACTTTCTCCAAGTCCTTGGACTTATGAGATGTATGCAGGTCAATTTTATTGCTGGGGTTTTCTGTGGAACAGGATTGCCCAGGATTGAAGGCTAGGGCCTGGGGCAAGCAAAATCACTAATGTCCAGTCACCTTATCCATTTCAAGTGGCTGGATCTGTGCTGCTACAAAAGTGGGAGATGGAGGAGGGGCACTGGTCCACTGAGCTGTTCAAGGTGGGGTCAGTCCCAGGGCCATCAGGCCTGACTGAAGGAAGAGAAGTTTAAGTCGGGAAGGTGGAGACAGATAGTCAGGTGAGGTTGTCTGCTAGAGAGAGGTAAGAGGAGAAAAATAAGGAGTCTGCTCCAGGGGGAATAAGGAAGATTAAAGTCTCTGTGGGGAGAACCAAAGTGATACACTAGGGAAAGGTGGGGGAGGTGAGTGGGAGACTTCTTAGTGATGGTAAAATGAATTGTTTTAAAAAACAACATTGTTCTGAGTCTAGGTGAAGCCTCAGCACTGATTTCCTCTAGACAAATGAACCTGAAAGGGAAAGAAAAAGCCTAACTCATTCCAGCATTCAAAGGGTTTGGTTTCAGCTGCTGGCTGGCCTAAACTGATCAGAAGTGGGGTTATAGCAGGGAAAGGCCCTGTATGTGTGCGTGAGTAGATGCAGAGGTGTGCAGGCAAGTGTGGGGCTGAGGAAGCAAGATTGCACTCTACTACAGTCCATGTACTTTAAAGGCTGTTTTGCAATTTGGGGGAGAGTGTCAGTCACCTGTGTGGTGGAGCAGACTGCTGTCTGTCTTTATAACCCAGAGTGAAGGATGGCAGCAAAAATCTCTGCCTTCTGACATACATAACTCCTTTGCCTCCAGTCTTTGTAGTTTCAGGGAAAGCTAGGTTGTGTGGGGTCTACCTCACTGAAAGAATGGCCCCAATTCATTGTAATGTCCTCTTGTGGCAGACAGCAGGTGTCCCAGTCTATGTCCACATAAAGACAGGGGTCCTTCTAACCCAACATGAAGAAGCAGGAGGCTGGAAAATTACACAAAATGCTGATAAACGATGGCAGGTTATTTGATTCCAAAAGAAGCAGAGCTTCTACCACTGAGAAGGAGGATGTTTAGTACCAAACTAACCACCCCAAGACACTGATCAATTGTTTCTTAAGGATAAGGGTGCCCTAGGTGCCTATGTACCTGGTCCCCTCTCACTCTGACCTGTAGGGAATGGTCCATCCCTCCCTACCACCTCCAATCATCCCTTACTCTTCATTTTCCCTTGATTGGACCACAAGGGCAGAACAAATTTGGAGCTGAGGTGCCACCTGGTTTGCACACAATGATTCCAGGCTGAGAAAAGGCCGACAGTTTCAGACTAAGAAAGGTGAAGTGGAAAGGGACTGGTACAGCCTTCCTGGAGTTTGAAACTGAACATCCCCCTCCCCTCCCGCTTTCCTATAGCCTCTCTCTGCCGGCCTCTTCAAGGCTATGGCTGGGAGCTAGCAGTAAGAGACTCCCAGGAATGAGGCAGCCGGAAGCGAGAGCTAGGGATCCAAAGAGCCCTGGGCTCGAGCTGCAATCCTTACTGGAGAGGCCGCAGCCGGCCAGGGGCTCCCGGCCGGATTACCGGGCGGAGGGGCCTGGGGCTAGGACTGGGAAAGGCAGGCCAGGCGGCGGAGATAACCTCAATCCTCCTCCTCCGGCCAGAACAAAGGAGCCCTTTGAAACATAGGCCCATTTCCATCCTGGACCGGGAGAGATGGGTCTGCCACAGTTCCCTCCCAGGGCCGCTCCCCTGCCTGGAAAGTTTCTGATCTCGGGATGGGAAAAAGAACCGAAATGCAGCCAATCTCTCTCTTCGCGGGTTCCTCTCTTTGGACCTCGTGAGCGACCCCAGGCTTTGGGGTCCAGATATTCCATGCTCGGTTTTCCTCTTCCACAGCCTAGCTTAGCGGAGAAGTCGCTTCCCCACGCGCCGGGACCGCGCTGCCCGAGAGCGTAGCGCACAGAGCGCAGACATGTTTCCTTTTCGTTCGTGTAGGGTTTCATTTTTTTGCATTAAAACGGGGCTGAAATGAGCAACGCAAAGACCCGGTTCTCTAGAAAACGCGGCGCCGGAGGCCCGGGGACGGCTCGGCTCCCAGCCCCGAGGCCGGGCCGGACTGGAGGGCGCTCATCCTCCGGGATGCACGTGAATCTGCCGCGGAGATGATGGGCCTAAAGCCACAGTCTCTCAGGATTTGAAAAGTCCTTCAGTGCCCACAGGATTTTTGGATTAGAAAATGCGGCCACATTTGACTCCATCTCCGCGTCCAGTCGTGATTCTTGAGCGAAAAATCCAACCGTTTGTGCAACTCGACAACGTACCCGCTGGGACTGAAGGTTCGGGGAGCAGCAGCAATTTCCGAGAGGGTTTTGCGGAGAATTTATCCGGCCTCGACTGGCTAGGAATGCCCAGAGTAGGAACCGAATCTCTTGCAGGGCGCCTCCAACCCTTGGCGCTCCAGGTCCTCACGGGCGAGGCCTGAAGTGCAAAAGGTGTCGCGGGGCGCGTGGGGCTCAGGATCCGAAGCGGAGGGCGCCTCTCGGGTGGCCATCTCCCGACAACCGAGCCGTTGCATAGGGCTGAGGATCTGTCGCCCGGTTCTCCTCCGAACTCCAGACCCTCACAAATTGCCGAGGCTCAAACTCCGCCCGTGGGTGCAAGGTTTCAAAACCCAGGCTGAGTCTACCCTGTACTGGGGTAGTTCGCTGAATCTGAATACAACCTCATTTTATCAGTAAACATTGGGTTTTAGTAACAGGAACTCTTTCCAAAGCGGCTAACACCACAGGCTTTTTTCTTTTATCCCCCAGATCTGGATTTGGGCACATCTTTGAAATCTCCAGAGAAGACAAGTCTGCCCACAAAAATTCTTATCAAGTAATTACATTCTCTGGATCCACCGGGTGAGCATCTATTGGTCAAGTGGAACTAAGAAAACTGACAAATCGGTTCCAGGAAAGTAGCTTTCTCTGAAACAGTCATGCAGCTCTAGCCAAAGCTTCAAGAGATAATTTTTGTTATTTAAATAATTGTACCATACATCTAATTTCCTTTTGTACACCGAGCTTACCGGCAGATTAGCTCGAGGAGCTGAAGCCCCAGCCTTGTCCTTTTCGTTGTTGTACTAAAATCTGAATTACCTAACTCCCACTGAGAGATGGAACCTCCCAAGGCTGGAGTCCCGTCTACACTAACAAAATAAAACAGAACTAAAGCAATTACTTTAAGGCCACCCTTGGAAGAAAGGAAGGAAGGAAGGAAGGAAGGAAGGAAGGAAGGAAGGAAGGAAGGAAGGAAGGAAGGAAGGAAGGGAGGGAGGGAGGGAGGGGAAAAAAGCAAATTCCAACAAATTCAAGGAAGAAAACGAAGTCAAATAAATGCAACTCTTTTTTAAGGGGAAAGTCAGATAATTGAAGAGAGTGCGTGTGTGAGTGCGCATGTAAGGCCTGTGGGGGATCTTAATTAGCAAACCGTTTGCTGGGTGCAGACAAGGGGGGATAGGACTTGCTATGACCTTAAAAGCCCTCCGCCCCCTGCTCTCTGCTCAGGACTGTAGTCAGTCCCCCTGCAGCCGGGTAGGTTCCCGGAGGTGGCCAGCAGTGAAACAAGTCAGTTTGATTATTGAAAACCTTCCTCACTCTGGGTCCCAGAAGCACGTGTGACTTGGAAAAGTCGGGCCAAGGTTGCTGAGAAACATCCCAAGAAGGAGGCGCACTCCATACTGAACATTAACTCTGAGGTTTTCTTGCCCGCTGCCCTGCTTCGTACTGGGCCAGGGCAAACTGGTGGACTTTTCCCTGTCTGGAAGCGCACGCGAGGGCTGATTCCCTGAGAATTAGTGGTGAACGTGAGCGCGAAGAACGGTCCGGGCTCAAGCTAGGGCGAGGGAGGGCAGCAGTCCCTGCGCTCTCTGGGCTGGGACTAGCTCAGTGGGGAAAGAGAATGGGCAGACCCAGGGAGCGCCAGAAGAGACGCTAAGGATGCGCCTGTGCTTGGCGTCCGGACCAGCCTCATTCCTGGGAAAACCTGGAAGTTTCAACCTAACTCACCGGGAGACCAACGCGACAGAGCGCAGCTGGATCCGGCAAAGCTTTTCCTGGCTTGGGATTAGACCTCCGCGGACCCACAGCCTTCTCTGCAACAACTTCTTAACAGCCCCCTCTCGCCCCCGATCCTCCCTCGCGTCATCGCAGCACGGACGCCGGCCAGCCGCCTCCGCAGGCACAGCGTGGGCACTCACCCTGGAAGCGGTGGCCGAAGAAGCGGTTCCGCAGGACCCAGGGGTAGAAGTGGAGAGGGTCCCGGTGCTGAGCGCTGAAGAAGGAGTGCGGGGGCTGCAACGGGGAGGCGCCCAGCTGGTGCGCTGGGTGCACGGTCAGCGCGGGGTGGTTCATGGCCTCGGGGAACACGAGCTCCGGCCCTCCGTAGAGCGTGCGACCCGCGCCCGCGGCGGCTGCGGCAGGAAAGCCGCTCACGAAGGCCGCCTCGGCCGCGCTGGGGTGAGGGTAGTTGAGCGCTGTGGGCCGGAGTGGTTCCTCTGAAGCGGCCGCCGCCAGGGGATGGGAGCCCGCGCCCCCGCCTCCAGTGCCCCCGCCAGTGCCACCGTCCTTGGCCACCAAAGATTCTATGGTAAAACCCCGCTTAGCAGCGGGTTGGAACATGGTCGCGGCCGCCGGAGCCGTGAGAGGCAGCGGGGCTCTGGGGAGCGCTCCGTGTCCTGGCGCTGCCTCCTTGCGGGGTGTGCACCCAGCCAGGCACATGCACATACACCCGCACCCCTCACCTCCCCCGCCCGCCCGCCTGCGCTCGGCCCCCGCCGGCGAGCCAGGAGCGGAGCGGCGAGGGGTGTGCGAGCGAGCTAGCGCTGAGTCGGGCCACCGCGCCTGGAGCTTCGGCCCCTGCGGCCAAGCGGGCAGTTCCCGGCTCAGGCACTGGCGCTAACGTGGGCTGCGTGCGCCACTGCGAGCTGCCTCTACGACCGGAGGCTTGTGCCCGGCTCCCTCCCTTCCAAGTCACGCCAGGACCGACCCCCGCCCGCGATCCTCACAGCACTGCCCCGCCAGGCCTCGGCTGCCGCGCTGCTAGGCGCGAGTTAGCGGGCACCTGCCCCGCGCTCGCCCATTGGCCGCCGCTCACCTGCCCCAAGGTGGGGGGCGGGGCGGGGCGGGGCGGGGCGAGGGACGGCGGGTGGGGCTAGAGCTCGCAGTTGGAAGCAAAAGCCGGACTGGAATGAGTGCGGGACAATCTAGCCTCCCCCTCTCCGCCCCGACACTGGCTTTTCCTCGGGACTCCTCTCTTTAGCTGAGTCTGGTGGCCGCCGGAGCAGTCTCAACCCACGGTGGGGTCACGGAAGGTGTCGGAAGAAATCGGGACTTGGGAAACCCTTTTCTCCAGTGTGAAACTCAGTTGAACCTCTTCCATTCGTCTTGGGATGTCGTTTCAATTCTTAGAGAACTTGGATCTGGATCTGAGCGTGAGGGTGGGTGTTTGGGATCCAACAAATACGCCCTCCCCATAATAAGTTCCCTGCTCCCCTGACCTGAGGGACCCTCCCGCTTACCCACGTCACCTCTTGAACGCTCTCTGAAGCCGTGGCCTTGTTTCTGAGGTTTCGCGTTTCCTGGATGTCTTCCGGGACAGCTCCGGCATGGGGAGGCACATTCTTTTTCACAAGGAACCAGGCCGGAGCAGAGCAGGAACAGGTCGCTGGATCCACCGCCCCAGAGCTCTCAAGCAACAGTACGTGGTGCTCTGAAACAGCTGCTTTACCCAGCCACATTACGGGCGTCGGGCTCGGACAGGGACAGTGGGTCTCAGCTCAGGGAGATCGGCTTTCCTTGCCTTCTCTGGTGGTGGGTTCAAGTCTGGGGTCAGGGACATTGTGCCTTCCTTCAGTTGGAGCTGTTCGAGCAGCTGGACCTGGTACCCAAGAGGACGCGCCAGCGGTACTAGAAAGCCAGCGGCCTCATAGCCTCATAGTCTCATAGCCTCATAGCCTGCCGGACCTTCCACCTGCGATCATAGAGCGGTGCACGAGTCTTGCTTGGGCCTATTTCCATTTCATGCTGTAATCTGCCGGGGGTGAGAGAGAGAGGTCGGCAATGAAAACCCGTACTCGCAAACTTTTCCACCCGAGCATTCCAGGTCGCAAGAAAACACTGCGCGAGGCCTAGAAGGGCGCTTAGGGAGACTGCGACCTGCACTTGCCAGCCCACCCGGAGGAGGGGATCGAAGCGAGTTCCGCTTTCTCGTCGCTGCCAGGGTCAAATCCGAGTGGCCGGAGAGGCGCACAAGCGCGCAGATCCGAGCCGGGCCTCCTGGAGCTGGGGAGGCCAGGGGGTGGGCGCGCGGCACAACTCTGCGGGGACTCCAGGCCAGGTCTTGGCAGTGGCCTGAGAGCCCGGAGCCTTGGTCCCGGAGAGCGCTCCGGGCGCCCCTGCAGCCACAAAGCAGGTTAAAGTCTATTTTCCACTCGACTGCTCCGAAAAGCCCCTGCGCGCCGACGCCGTTCCGGCCCCCTTGGGCGAGATGGAGAGCTGGTGGCTAGAGGAAGAAGAGGCCAGGGGACCGCACCCTGCAGCCTTTCATGTCCCGGGCAACCCAGGGTCAGGCACCGCGGCGACGCCCCGGAAACGCCCTGGGAAGGAATTGTTACTGAACCTGCAGCGAGCGCCCGCGTGTCTTGTTGGCCTCTTCGGATCTTTCTGGTTCTCTGTGGTGGTCGCTCCTTCTCTCCAGTTTCTGTTTCGGGCTGTCCCCACCGCCCCCACTCCCGTTTGTTTCCCTGCCCCCACTATCACCTTTTTTCTTTTCGTCCTTCTTTGCCCCACCCTCAGTCTTGGAAAAGGACGAGCGCCGTCGGGAAAAGGACCCAACCAGGCCAAATCACTAAGGGTGCGGGGATGTGCCCACGAGAAGAGGCACAAAACAGGAGATTTTCGTTTTCTGTGTTGGGAGATGACAGGGAATTTTGCCGGAGCAAGGTCCCTAAGGAAGCCGGTTCAGTTGGATAAACATTGCTTGGGCCTGTACTCTGCGGCTACCAGACCAAGGGCTGGGGTGTGCAACGGAGAAGACTGGAGCCACTGGGGCTAGTTGAACCCGCTCCCAGGGCCTTGATCTTCTAGCCCGGGGATGAATCTAATCTCACGGGTCCATTTCTCACCTCCCACTCAAGCTGCTGAGTTCTGCTAGAGACTGGAGGCTGATCATGCACATTGAAATACACCATGTCCCACACATCTGCAGGCTGCTTACCTTTCAATTCTTATCTATCCAAACCCATCCCCAACTTCCTGGGTTTCCCGTCTCCCCACCACCCAGTGCCTCACTTTCTGCAGAGGAGCCTGATTCCAACCCGGTTGACACCACCGGAACCATGTTCTGATTCTGTTCCCACGTCAACATTTTTCCTCCCTCCTCCTATCTCTGGAATAACCTGGGCTCAAAATCCTGACTCTTCCATTTACTAGTGATGAGGCCTGAAGTCAATTATCTTGACTCAGCTTTTACACCTGTAAAATGGCAAGTATTACATGGGCTCTGTGATTATTAAATGAGATAGCATGTAGTGCACAGGGCCAATGCATGACTCCAAAGAAACACCAGGTAAATTTATGGACACTGCCTTTGATCAGCATGACCTCCCTCCAACTGGAAAACTCTGGTATACATCATGGCTCCCAAGGCAATTTCCCCAATAGAGCCTGCCCTCTTACAGAGGGTTTGGTTTACCAATATCCTTAGCCATATCCCATTTAGCGTCCATCTCCCTCTTTCCTCTTCAGCCTACCTTTATCTTCATGTCTCTTCACATGCAAAAATTTTCTATCTTCATGTATCCCTTAGTCTGTTGTCTTTTCTTCTTCACCACCACACTTTCTGGAGACAGTTTTGACTTTCTTCAATGCTCTCAACTTCCCCGAACTTCACTCAAGCCTTCACAGCCAGACTTCTGCTCCCATCACAGGAAAATGGGTTGCAAGAGTTCCCAGACTTTCATGATGGTGTTATTGCAAGAACCATGTGTACTTATGGAGATGATGATAAGCACAACAAACTTGTTGCTGAGTTATTTTTAGGTTGGATTAGTTATGATCCCTACCTGAAGGACATAGAGCAGCCCCCAATACATAGGAAGTCCTTGATATGTGTTAGCTGCTATTATCTTATAGAGTTGTGCTCTCCAAGGTGGAAGCCAGGAGACACATCTGTTTAAAAGGCACACAAAATATGCATGGCCCAAATTGAGATGTTCTGTACATGTAAATATACACCACATCTGAACACACAAGGAAGAATTCCATAGTTGTTTTTTTTTTTTTTAAAGACACACCATATTTGGCATTGGACAGGTTTCATGTCTAAAAGATGTAAAATATCTTATTAATATTTTCTATATTGATTCCATGTTATAAAAATATATTGTTAAAATATATTAATATTCTGGTTTCTTTTTAACTTTTTAAATGTTATTACTATAACATTTAAAATTACATTTGTGTCATATTTCCATTGGACAGTTATAGAAAATAAAGACAATACAAAAAGAGGTGGGGGAGGTAAAGGGGTGTGAGAGAAGGAAAAAGTTATTTCCAAATGCAAGGATTTTTTTAGTCATTATTGTCCTTGGGCTCTTCAGCATTTTCCCCCAGATCAAGTAGTACATTTTAAATGCTTGTAAGATGTCTTCTTGAGGATCCCACAGGCCCCCTAGACATTCACCACCCCCCCAAACCTGAACATATTCCCTGTCAAATCTGTGCCTCTTCCTGGGTTCTTTCTTTTGATGAAGGGCTTATCTTTCTACAGGACACCTAGACTTAGAGCCTAGAAGCATCAGTGATGTCTCCTCTCAGTCATGACCTGCACATTCTTTTCTTTTTTTCCATTCTCCCTGTCACTGGCCTAATGTGGGCTCTCCATAATACTTTTAAAATAAGCATTTGCGATTTCTCCTCTCTACAATTCATTTTATTCAAGGCCAACAGAGTTCTACAATACGACTCTATACTCTTTAATAGTTGGAATTACCACTATCTCAATTTTAGTAATAGAGAGGACAGTCAGATAGATAATAGAGGACTTGAGAAACACTATGAAGTAAATATAATGCACAAACATATAAAGAGCACTCCACCCAACAACAGAACAACATTCTTCTTCTGTTCTTCAACAAACATTTTAATTTTCCTGCAGAAATCAAGAATTCAAATTATACTGGATGTTAAGTTTCCCTAGCTCCCCTCCCTGATTTTCCATCACTTTATTAATGTCATCAATTTGTAAGACAGATTTCACCTTTAGGAGAGACACCTATAAGAGAAATGCACTTCTGATTATTCTGCAACACTATACTCTTGATTTTTTTTTCACACAACAGTTGGACCCAGGCAGTTTTATAAATAAGCCATGACTCAGTTTCTCAGCACAATATGGATAAAATAACAATACCTACTCTGAAGAGTTGTTAGGAGAATTAGAATCAGGTATACCTCTTGGCACATAATAAACACTCAGTAAACATTAACTGGGAATGTCACTATTTCCAATAAGTTCAAATACCTTAGTTTAGCATTTGAGGCAATTCTAGCCTCCATTCCCTGCTCCTCTGTGGGCAAAGTGCACTGAACAATATTGCCAGCAGCTAAGACATTCATCCAGGGACTTCTTGTTCTTTGTGCTTCTCTGTGTATGTCCAATATATTTCCCCTTTAAGCCTTGTTCAAAACACTATACCAATGTATATGTCAGTCCAACTTCTGTGAAGAGGAAAATTGTCCAAAGAGCATGCAGTTAAATATTTAGAACTTCATGAGAATCTCATCTATTTAGTTCACTGTTGTGTTTCCAACATTCAGCACAGTGGCCTGGCAGATAATAGATGCTCACTAAGGATTCATTGATTGAATATATAAATTTGAGAAACATTCTTCCAAGTTACGAATGTTCTGAGACAGTGTAAAAATGTGTTTTCATCATAATAGGACATAAAGAAGAGATGACCCTGTTCTGTAAGTTTGCCACGAAAGGAGAGTTGGAATTCTTGCCTGAACGTGGCCTTCCCATTCCAGGTCTCATTCTGAAAGAAGACTCTTCATGCAAAGCCTTTGACTTCAGAGGAAAAAAAACCTCAGACATTTTGAACTTGGAGTCTGCCAATAATGAGTTGAACTCTTGAGTAGAAAAGACTATAAATTCAAAATTTCCAGTGTATCTCTATACTATAAGATGTGTGAACTTGGAGTACATATCCCTTTCTTCTGAGAAGACCTCTTCAGTGGATGCTTTGTAAATGCAGGGATAAGCCAAACACTTAATTCTTAAATGGAGATTAAAGATCTCAGGATTCTGCATAACATAAATGTTTTCTCTATAACAGTATATCTTTGCAGATTCATTTAATTTAGGGAAATGTTTCTTTTTTACATGTGTGTCAAGCCTGTTCTGTCTTCCCAAATTAGGGCTCCTTCTTTGGAGTGTATTTGTGTTTCAGAGCTTTAGTCTAGAAGAAATTCCCAGATTTTGTGAAGTGTTGGATGATTATGTACGAGTGGATTGGCCCAGTAAGGCTCCAGGCAAGGCCAGCCATTAGGATATTCTGGAATGGATATCCTGTGAGGGGCAGAAAAGGCTAGAAGGGGAGAAGTTAGAGTGGGCGAGCCTTGGGCAGGAGCTGGGAGGTAATTTCTCTTACTTAAAACTAAAGAGGCTGGACCTAAGAAAGGGGAGGATGAAATCTTGCCATTACATGGATGTCATCGTCAACCAGCAGACCCTGGATGACCCCAGGAAGAACTGAGTCCTTCACAGAGCTCAGTGTCAAGACACTTACAGAGGCCCATCCTGACCTGGCTTGGTGTTCTGCCGACCTGCTCACCTGCTCTCTTCCCTACTGCCCACTCACACAGATTTGTTTGTTCATGTCTGGATCTGAACAGCTTTGCTTTGCTCAGTACACACATTTCTGACTTGACTCCAGTTGTCGAATGATTTGACCTGTTTGCAGATACTTTCTTTGTAGACCCACTCAGCTGAATGTGATGTCAAATTTGTTTCTTATAATATGGTAGATTAGATGTCCAGATGCCCTTCCCAGGACAGAATATCTACTAATCCATTCTATTTTATTTTGACCTTTTATTGTAAACATTCCCAAACACACATAAAAGTACCAAAATCATATAATTTACACCCAAATACACTGTCACTTAGATTGTATTGTTGTTAACATTTTCCACTTTGCTTCATTTCTTTTTCTCTGATGTATTTTAAAGTAAATTATATCCATTACAATGTTTCACTCCTAAATATCTCACTATAAAGAATTTTTTTAAGCAAATTTTTTATTTTCTTCTTTTGTTACTTGGAATTGAATCCAAGGATGCTTTTTGCTACTAAGTTACATCCCCAGTCCTTTGCATTTTTTATTTTGAGACGGGGCGGCCTTGCTAAGTTATTAAGGGTCTCGCTAAATGACTGAGGCTGGCCTTGAACTTGTGAACCTCCTGCCTCGGCCTGATTTCAGGTGTGCCCGACCAAGCATTTTTCTTATATGAAATTTGAACATTCTTTGTAGAGAGGATAACATAATGAATCCCCACATATTTCACTACTCAATTTCAATTATTAACCTCTGCCAGTATTTAAAACCTGCCTCCCGCCACCCCACCAAAAAAACAAAACAGATAAACAAACAAACAAACAAAAAAAACAAAGAAAAAAAAAAAACCACCCAAAACAAACAAAAAAAAACCACCGGCGATCTTTTTGGGCCCGGAATGCTGCTCAGTAGTAGAGCAGTCGCCTACCATGTATGAGGCCCTGGGTCCATCATGAGCACTGCAAATAAACAAACAAAAAAATCCTGTCTTTTTGAATGACAACTGCAATGACAAAAAATATGAAAAAAGTCTTCAGTTGTCCAGACATTATAGTTGGCTTGAAGTGAGACGAGGAAATGAGTTCTGAAGCTAGAGTTTGTGTTGAGACAAATCCCAATTCCTTGGTGGCCAAAAACTTTCGCTTTAAAGGACCACAAGTGAGAGGGACAAAGGACAAAACTTGGGACTCATCCAAAGAAAGTCAGGTCACAGACCCCCTAAATGTCACATCTTTATTGAGTGAACAAAAAATTCCACCCCACAAAGGAAGATAGTGGACAAAGATATGCCTACCTCATCTTTGACTCTGTGGAAGGGAAAAAATGAAAAACTGCTTTCCTAAGAGTTCCTAATCACAATTCCACTCTCACTTGGATTTGGGACCAAAAATCTTAGAAAGTTCTAAAAGACTCCAAACTGAAAATAGAATATCCCCCAGGATAACAATGTAGAGTAACCCATTTAAAAGTCAAAATTCATATAATTCCCATGAATAAAGTTCTAAGAAAGATAAATTCAACAATAAAAACAAAGTACTCCCAAAACAAAGTAGAAACTGCAAATTACAGAATCAAACTTGAGAAAAGACTGATTAGTAGGGTCTGGAATTTAGCTCAATGGTATAAGTGCTTGCCCCGCAAGTAAGAGGTCCTGGGCTGACTCCCCAGCACTGAGAGAGAAAAGTAAAGAGAGAGAGGGAAAGAACTGTCAGATATGTAATATACAATAATTATATTTAATATGTAAAATATTTTTTAAAAGTATTTCTTTAGATGTTGATAGTCCTTTATTTTATTCATTTATTTATATGTGGTGCTGAGGATGGAACCCAGTGCCTCACACATGCTAGGCAAGCGCTCTACCACTGAGCCAAAGCCCCAGCCCCAATGTAAAATATTAAAAGGGGTATTAAGAAGAAACTTAAAAAATACCTAAAATAGGAGTGTGAAATGGTACAACTCTGGAAAATTATTTATCAATTTTAAATAAACATATACCCATTCAGCCATCCTACTTCCTTGTGTGTACCCAAGAGAAGAAAATGCATATGTCCACAGAAAGATTTTATTCATAATTTCCAAGAACTTTAAGTAATCCTCATGCCCATAAACAGTAGAATAAATTGTCAGGTTCATACAATGTAATTTAGCAAAAAAAAATTATTGATAAATGCAGCAACGGGATGAATCAGAATCAGATGCACTATTGGGTAAAAACCAGACAGAAGCCAGGCACAGTGGCGCATGCCTGTAATCCAGTGGCTCAGGAGGCTGAAGCAGAAGGATTTCAAGTTCGAAGTCAGTCTCAGCAACTAAGCAAGACCCTGTCTCTAAATAAAATAAAAAGGACTGAGAATGTGGCTCAGTGATTGAGCACCCCTGGGTTTAATTCCTGGTACCAAAAAATAAATAAATAAAGGACAGAAAAAAGTGCACGCTGTAAAATTTCCATTTATATGGTACTGTAGAACAGGCAAAATTAATCTGTGTTGATATAAGACAGAAGGATGGTTATTTCTGAAGGATTATTAACTAATTGACTGTAAAGTGGCACAGTGGAACTTTTCAAACTCCTGGAAATGTTCCATATTTTAATCCACATTCATTCATGTACACATAGGTGAAAATTCATCAAGAAACATTTAAGATTTGTGCATTTTATCCAGATGTGGTGGTGCACACCTGTAATCCCAGCTACTCAGAAGGATGAAGCAGGAGAATCAGAAGTTTGAGGCAAGACTGAGCAACTTAGACCCTATCTCAAAAAAAAAAAAAAAAAAAAAAAAAAAAAAAAAAAGACTGGATGTAGCTTAGTGGTAGGGCACTTGCCTAACATGTGAGGCCTTGGGTTTGATTCCCAGTACTATAAAAAGTGCATTTTATAGTGTATAAATTATGCCTCAGTGTGAACAAAAAGGACCCTGTTGATGTGGAAAAGTACCAATGAAGAATAAAAATTATAGTCATTTCTATTAGGAATTCAATTTAGAAAAAAATAATAGATTAGACATAATAGAAAAGAGTTTATGAACTAGAAATCAGAAGAGCTGAAAAACCACAGCACCAAGAGGGGCAAACTGTAAAATATATCAAGAGGTTAAGAGATATGAAGGGCTGTATCTGAGGATTATCATGTATCTAGTTGGGGTTCTAGAAATAGAAAACCCTAGAGAAGGCTTTATTTGAAGAGCTAATTGCTAAGTAACTTTCGAAGTTGATGGATAATGTCAATCCTTGGAGTAGGAAACCGTACTGAATTCCCACAAGATCAATAAATCTACGCAATACAATTGCAGAATACCTAATGAAAAAGGATCTTGAAAGTAGGAGAGGGTGGGGCTATAGCTCAGTGGCACAGTGATTGCCTAGCATGTGCGAGGCCCTGGGTTCAATCCTCAGCACCACATAAAAATAAAGAAGTACAATAAAGGTGTGCAGTCCATCTACAACTAACAAAAAAAAGTTCTAAAAGAAAAAAGTAGCAGAGAGCCAGGTCTGGTGACACACAGCTCGGGAGACTGAGGCAGGAGGATCAAGAGTTCACTCAGCCTCAGCAAAGGCAAGGCATTAAGCAACTCAATGAGACCCTGTCTCTAAATAAAATACAAAGTAGGGCTGGGGATGTGGCTCAGTGATCAAGTGCCCCTGAGTTCAAGCCCGGGTATTAAAAAAAAAAAAAAAAAAAAAGGAGCAGAGAGAGGAGATGAATTATTTATTAGAAAGCAATGGCATTGGACTGATGGCTGACTCTCAACTGTGAATGCCAGGAAGGAGTGGGATATATCTTCAAAGCACTGAGAAAAAAGAATTCACAAGTTAACATTGTATTTTTAGCAGAAACTGTCTTTCAAGGATAAGAGTGAAATAGAGACATTCTCAGACAAATCAAAATGAAAATTTCTACCAGTCAAACATCGCTAAAGGAATTTCAGGCAGAAGGAAAACTATTGCAAGAAGAGAAGTCTGAGATGGAAGGATGAATGGGGATTAAAATTAATCTAAATCAATATTAACTGCACAAACCCATAAAGTTCTTGTATAATATATGGGACTAAAAACATATAGAACTAAATATGGAATGACAATAGTACATAAGTTGGGGCAGAGTGGGGGATTGAAGATAAAGCCCATTGGTATCCAATATTTTTTCTGCAAAAAATAGTGATTAACTTTAGATTTTGGAAAGTGAAATATGCTTGATAAAATGTCTAGGACAACCATCAAAGGATTAAGAATGGGGTATTAATTCTAAATTAATAAAAGAAAAAAATAGAAATAAGAAGACCAGGATGAAAGAGTATTAAATAATAATAAAATGATTTCCTCATAAAAACTCTAGCCAGTGGGAAAACCTTAAATCCATTGTTTGTAGGCCATAGCAGGAGTATGTCACTAGACTGAAAGAGCCCTGCTTTGGGACATTAATCTGGTTAGAAAATAACTGAGAAAACATGGAAGGCATCTTAACAGGAAGTGTTAGAGAATCTGTCATTGGCATTCTCTTCTTGTAAATGGAACACAATCGCTGAGCAATTCTAAATAAATGCTTAAGTCACAGGAATCAAAAAATTGATGTCAAAACAAAAGTTTGGGTTTCTATTTTTCAAAAGATTTCCAAGAGTTTACCATCAAATAATGATGCCAGAAGTAGTAGTGAGGAGTAATCAAGTATTTCATCCTGAAGAGTAAATTGGGGTTGGCATGAGGGTGGGGGCGCAGTGGCAGGCGCCTGTAATCCCAGCAGCTCAGGAAGCTGAGGCAGGAGGATTGCAAGTTCAAAGCCAGTATCAGCAATTTAGTAAGGCCCTAAACAACTCAGTGAGAGCCTGTCCCTAAATAAGATATTAAAAAGGACTGGAGATGTGGCTCAGTGGTAAAGCACTCCCTGGGTTTAATTCCTGGTGCAAAAAATTCAAAACAAGATTCTGCACATGAATTTTGAAAGGAAGCAATGGCCCTTATCACCCCCAAGCTACCTTTAAAATACCAAGGGTCCAAGGCAAATGGAAATACAATTTTTAAATCTTAGTAATTGGATTTTTCATTTTAAAGGATATACAAGTCTCTCAACCATCCTAGTTGTTCTGTTAAAACAATTTAGGAATGAAAGAGCAATCATCACTTGGAAAAATTCCTGGAAATTTTCAGAAAACCAAAAATTTTTTATATATATGTAAAATTATATATATATAATGCATTTATAATTGGCATAGTTTTGTAATCATACACTTTTTGTGACAGTCTTTTAAAACTATTATTTGATGAGGAAAGTAGGATGCATCTGAAGTTGAAAAGATTTTATTTCTGGGGACACTGTCTATCATGGACATAGGCAATCTGATTTGTGAACAAAGGCGAATGTTCTAGTAGGAAGTCAAAGAGAAACAAAAAGAACTTAGCGACTCATTTAAGTTGGTTTCTACACATTGTATAGACTTGTTGTGAATCTTGGGTAAGTGAGTCAAACTGTCATTGCCAGCTTCCTTTTCTGAAAAAAGGGAATAAATCATGGATTCTGCCTTATAGTTAGTGGGAGGATTCAATGAGTATGTAAGTTAAAGCACTTAGTGTAACACCTGGCATATAGCAAGCATTAATGGAGTGATAGAGATGGGCATTGTTTCCACAGATTACTCATGAGATACAATGAGACAACTGCTGGTGTAATGATGCTGAGCTCTCAACCTGTGCAAGGTCCCTGCAGAAAATGTCTGAGGCCATCTTAATTAAGCCGGCATTCATGGGTGCCACGGTATGGATAAGATCACTGGGAGGCTGTTATATCCAATTATTATGGAAGCTGATTTTAATAAAATGCATGGCTCTGTCTACACTGGAGCTGCTTACACAAGTGGAAGATTTAATAGTGTTGCTACAACGTTTACGGAGGATGAGCCAAGAGCTTTGTACACACATTGTCATGCACGTCTTGGGGATTTAATGGTGTTGAGGTTTGTCGGGATATGAAAGAACTCCAAAGTGATCTCAGTACTGTCAATTCTTTGTATGACACTATTCATGCATCTCTGAAAAGCTGGCAAATTTTCAAAACATTCGTAAGGGAGGGAAGGCATAACATACAGGAAGCTCTGGGTTGTTGAAAACGTTGGATTATTGGTCGTGACTGAGGGGCTTCTGCAAATTATTCAAACATGGGAACTTGTATCAAGCTATTCTTGAAATGCACAGGTGGTTGGTGCAGGGAGGGTTTGGCTGACTTTGGTTTCCAAATTTGAATTCACCTTTTGTTTACAAATGTTAACAAATTTTAAACAATGGAGTAAGCATTGCAAGCATTAATTTTTCCTAAAGAGCTTCTAATTGAAACTACAGACATTTTTTTTCTCTTTGCCATCAGAGTGAAGCAATACTTCGTGGTTTGTCATCTGAGAAGCAATAAATATTTCAAAACCATTTGGGACAGAACAGAGAAATTATGCCAGTAAGTAATCCCCGAAGGTTTCAAAGTGGGAAAAAATGTTAAAAGAAGAAAATGTTCATGATAGTTCAGGTAGTACATTTTCTTCTGCTATATCAGAAAAATGATTTATTTCCAATAAACAGTGACTATCATTACTAAGCTTGTGTTTTTTCAAAAACCGGAAACAGCAAAATAAAAGAAAGTAAAGGAACACTGAAATAGTACAGTAAGTGAAAAAAAAATATATCTAGATATGTGCAAAAATTTTCAGCATCCCTGCCTGCTGTCCTCACACCTATAGGACCCTGGTGATCCCCACGGCCTTCCTTCCAGCCAATGCACATTGCATCAGGGGTGGTCCCTGTGGGCTCACTTGATTTGGGGCCTGACTTAAACAATGAGTTCCTGTCTCAGGCTTGAAGTAAGTGACCCAAAGGGAAGTGACATTTGGTAATGGGCAGAGGGTCAGAGAATGAGCACAGCAAACCAAGAGGCCGGGCAGCGCCTGGAACCCTCGGTGTAAGCCCAGGATAGCAGACCCCCTGCAGAAGCCGAAGCCATCCTGGCTTCAATCCCGCCCCGAAGTCCTGCAGAACTCAAGGACAGGAGCAGCCTTTCTTGTGGAACCGCTGTACCCATGCAGATCTCCCCTGAGCAGCAATAAAGGCTGAGGGCAGCTCTTGCCTTTTGTTGCCAGGTCCCCTGCAGCAGATGGCCTCCAGGCACACGAGGACCACTGGGCGAAGTGTGTGATGAGCGTGGAAGACTCTCACTGCTTCCCTGCATAGCAGCCACCAGGGGCTGGGAGAAGCCAGAAAGAAGAGAGCATGAAGTCTCAGGAGCCTGGTGTTGAGGACAGGAGAGTGGCTCCAGGTAAAGCCAGGTTCCTCAGCCCTGGTGCTTCAGAGACAGCTGGCATTCGGCTTCTTCTCTAACACACCACAGGCCATCCAGCTAGCTGTGTTGCTGTCCCCATGCCAGGCCTGTTCCCTGCGCGGTGTTCTCACTCTTGACCCCTGCCACATGCCAACCGTGCTCAACCTCTGCGCCTGTTCATCTCATCTCACTTCCTCCCGGCTCTCCTTGTCCTCAGTGGTGCCTTCAGAGTTTTCAGATCACGCTTACACTTGTATTTGTGTAACTCTGGAAAGGCATGTGGCCGGGACCCAGGACTCCCCGGGACCACAGCATGAAAAGAACAGGCAGCCATGCCCTTGACTCCACATCAGCGATTTAGGTCCTCCTTACCCTCTTTTTTTTTTTTTTTTTTGGTACCAGGGATTTAACCCCAGAGTGCTTTACCACTGAGACACTTCCCCAACCCTTGTTATTTTTTCTTTCTTTTTGAGACAGGGTCTCGCTAAATTGCTTAGGGCTTCAGTAGGTTGCTGAGGCTAGTCTTAAACTCGGAATCCTCCTGCCTCAGCCTCCCAAGTCACTGGGATTACCCGTGGGTGCCACCACACCTGATCTCCTTACCCTTTTTTGCCTTGTGGTCTCTCCCCAGAAAAGAAGGGGACTCAGAAAAGGCCTCTTTCTCCTATGTCCATGTCTGATTTCCAGGACCTCCTTCTTTTTCTATGTTGAGTAAGCCTCTGGCTTCAGCCGTTCTCTCCTGCCTCCATAGAAGGATGCTCTCCCTAGCTGCAGCCTACTCACTCACCCCTTCACAAGCCCAGGACACCCCTGTCAGCTGCATTTACTCCTCCTTCAAGGAGCCCTCCCTGGCTGCTCTAGTTCACCTGGATCATCAGCTCTGACTGGAGAAATCTGAAGCTGACAGGTAACTATCACAGGTGTTCACCTTTTGCATCTCTATGAGACCTTTATAAATATATAGGATGTGTCATTCATGACCTGATGCACTTTCCCAGCATTCAGTAGATGCCTTCTAAGTACCTACTTGGTGCCAAGCATTGTGCTTAGTGCCGAGGAGAGCCATGGGCAAGGCAGAACATGGTTGCCCCTCTCAGGGAGCTTAGCATGTGGCGTGATGGCTGGAATAGAACAAGCCACTAGATGTTGATGATACAGTGTGAATCCTGTCCAGTAGGTGACAGGAGTGTTCTAGGGACATGTGGTAGGAACACAATACCAAAGATGCTAACCATTTCTTGTCCTACCCAGATCCCCATCTGAAAAACTATGGCCCGAGCAGTTTTATTCTGCACCATGTGAACAGGCCTTCCACCTTTCCACCTCTCCACAGTTCCTCAGACCAAGGATGGACACATGATCCACAGGAGCCCATCCACGGCCTGGCTAGTGACCCACAAAGGAGCTCTAAAGAGACCTTGGTCCAATCTGATTCTCACTCTCAGAAATGAGAACTAAGCTGGGTGTAATGTCGCAGACCTGTAATCCCAGCAGCTCAGGAGGCTGAGGCAGGAGGATCTCGAGCTCAAAGCCAGCCTCAGCAACTTAGCAAGGCTCCAAGCAACTCAGCAAGACCCTGTCTCTAAATAAAATATGTATAAAAAAGGGTTGTGGATGTGACTCGGTGGTTGAGCACCCTGGGTTTAATCCCCAGCACTCCCCCTGAAAAAGAAATGAGGACTGGGATTATAGCTCGGGGTAGCGCACATGCTAGCATGTGTGGTGTACTGGGCTCAGTTCTCAGCACCGCATATAAATAAATAAATAAAATAAAAGTTCATCAACACTGAAAAAATGTTTTTAAAAAAAAGAAAGAAATGAGAACAAAGAGACACATAGGGAATTGCAGTTAAATGTGGACCTTGGCCTCATGGATGATGATACGTGCACTCTGAAATCTCAAGGAACAGAGATGAAGTGTGAACAGAGGAAATGTGCTGAGAGGGAGGGGAGAAGGGAGCTGGCACAGAGACACCACCATGAACCTCTGCGGGCAAGGGCTTGGGCTCCAGCTCCTGCTCACCAGTAAACCACACAGCCCCAGAATAAAAGAGTCTCCACAAGAACAGAGCCATAGAAGGCTGGGTGTGAGCAGGGAGTGGGATAGGCCAAGGAAGGGGCTGAGGATATGAAGGATTAGGAAGACGTAACCAGTAGGAGTGGACATGGAGAGTTTCCCAGAGGGGAGAGTGTCATGGTATGAGTAAGACCTAGAGGGACATGGCCCATACAACTGTCACACCACAACTACCACAACTGTGAGTAGAAAATGGTAGAAACTTCAAACAGTAGAACTACATTTGCTTACAGTAGGGCAAATACATCTGTCTACCTTTCCTTCCTTCCTTCCTTCCTTCCTTCCTTCCTTCCTTCCTTCCTTCCTTCCTTCCTTCCTTCCTTCCTTCCATCCTTCTGTCCTTCTTCTTTTTCCATCACCCTCTCCACCCCTCTTCAAAATTACTCTATATTGGAGCTGGGGGTGTAGCCCAGTGGTAGAGCACACGCCTAGCATGTGAGGCCCAGAGTTCAATCCTCAGCATTTGAAAAAAAAATCATAAAATTACTTTATCTCATTACCAAGGTAATGTATGCTTACTATGGACATTTTTTAAGATAAAGAAAAGCAAAAAGAGTTGAGTAAAAATTCCTTGAGGGGTTGGGGCTGTAGCTCAGTGGTAAAGCATTTGCCTAGCACATGTGAGGCACTGAATTCAATCCCCAGCACCACATAAAAATAAATAATAAATAAATTCCTTAAAATCCCACCACCCAGATATCTTTATTTAAAAATCCTACTATTACTAAAACTAGTAGTAGATGACATTTATCAAACTCTTTCTAGATATAAGGCACCGTTCTAAAACCTTCTATGCATTATTTTATTGAATCCTCAAGAATCTAGGAGATGGGTACTCTTTTTAACTCAACTGATGATAGTGTTTAAGTAGGTGGCAAAGGTGTGACAGAAATTCAGGCAGGCTGACTCAAGGGTTAACGTTTTTATATACATATTTGTGGTCTTTTAAAGGAGATCGTAAATTAATATGAATTCTGTTCCTTTTTGCAAAATAAACTCTGAAAATTTTTCAAGTAATATGTAGTCATACTGTGTTATTCAAACAATATATTTGTGCTAGAGATAGAAAAAAGAATAAAACCAGATGATTTTAGAGAAGAAAACAAAGACCATTTATAACCTCACCATCCAAAAGACCAGTGTTTATGTCTAGCCATTCTGCCTCCACTGCTAGAATGAATGTGGGATTCAGAACAGAGATGTGACTCCTGGTCTGGGCAACATCACCTAGGGAGCTTTCAATGAGCTGGAAAATCACATGAGCATCCAGCAGTTAGGTGTACACCAAAGGATGTGAATTGCATGTGAAACTAGACTGCTAGTGTGGAATATCACACAGTCTTTATAAACTGCCCTGGCTGCAGGGGAAGAGCTGGGCCCAGAGGTCAGTAGGGTCAGACTCTCCCTGAGAAGCAGGGGGACGTCACTTCCTGTCTGGGCCTCAGTTTCCTCATCTGTACAGTGAGTCACTACAATTCTGAGAATGAATGAATGAATGCTAGCAGAGTTGCCTTGCTGGGTTATCTGCTGCATTTTGGACGATTCCTGACAATTCCCACCCAGCTCTGGCACAAGAAACAAGGGGCCGGTAATATGAAAGGGCCGGGGTCAGGGAACACCAAAGGCTTAAAGACCCCCAAATGAGGGTGTGAGCTCTATTTTTCTGGAGGGCTGGGCCAGCCAAGCCGATTAGGGGCCCCAGAGCAGCTGTGGGCCGAGGGAGGCCGCTGGGAGTGAGGGGATTCAAACAGCTCTTTCCCACCCTCTCCCCCACCAGCCTGCTCTGTGTAAAAATTCCAAACTCCCAATCAAACCCCCTTCTCTTTTCTCCTTTCATTCACCTGCCCATCTTCCTCTCCTCTTCTCTCCTTTTCTATCCAAACTCATAATTAATCGCTCAAGGCAAAAGTAATGAATGTTAATTGGCCATCTGTAGGAAGACTAATTAAAATCTACCACGCTGGGGTTTCAAACATACCTATAGCAACGGAGTGAATCGGGAATGAGGCGAGGAGGGACTGAGGTAACAGCTGAAAGACTGCAAAACACCATTGGGCTTAGGTGTGAGGAACGACGCCAGAGAGGGGCCGAGATGCTGGAGAGAGGGAGAGATGGAGACAGAGAAAAAAAACATCCTCAACTTGCGGCTGCCATGGCAGGGCCTGGCATTTTGTCCCTGTTCTGTTTTGTGTTTCACAAACACATTTACACATTTCCTTCTTGCTGGACATGGCTTAAGGGGTGGCTGGAATTTGTCAACATACAATTGTTGTCCCCAGTCGTGGGCCTGAACACACACATTTCTGCAACAACACCTGCCTGGTGTCAAAAATCACACACACACACACACACACACTACACACAAGCTGATTAAATCTCATGCACACCTGTACATGGGTTCCTGCTTGCACACCCAGTTATAAACTGAGAGCAACCCAGGGGCATAACATGTGGTTAGACACAATTGTTCCTAATTATATGTGTGCACACTGGTTCATGGATGTGTGGTTTAAACACACAACCCACAGTTATCAAAAACCAATGCCAATGTGCACTCCTCGTAGTTTTAAAAGTTACAATCACATTCATACAATGGGCTCATAGGCATGTGCACAATCACACATCCAACCCAAGCCCATATCGGCACACATGCTGTTATCTGGCAAATTTCACATCAGTGCACTTATACACAGGTACACACTCAACGATACCCCACCATGCATAAGTAAAGTTAAATGTTCAAGCCAACACATGACTACTAAGGTGGCAAAAGTCACACACACACACACACACACACACACACACACACACACACACACAGCTGGGGTCCAACGTAGGCCCACATGGGGTTCATGTGTATTCATGAGTCTGAGTCCCCTGGAACAAACAAACCCAGGGTGGTGACCTCTGGTCCACCTGAAAGGACCAGGCTTCAGCCAGGATCCAAGGCCTTTGGTTTCATCTCCTCTGTCAGAATCCTGCTCTGAGCACCATGAGCTTCCAAAGACTGCTTTAATGTCCTGACCTTTGGGCAGAAAGGACGGTGACTCTGAAGAGAGAGCCAGAGATGGCCTGGGGTTAAGATGGGTGCTAAGGCCATGTAGGGCAGAGGGTGCTGCCTGTGGGGATGGGTGGCAGCCTTCGTGCTCTTGTCTTGGAGGGTCAGTTCTGTGGGTCAGGGGAGGCTTAAACTGAGTGGCATGGCCTTGTGGGAAGAGAGCCGACGTAGGGACTGTCGTTTTGACCAGGGCCCCTCTTTGCCCTCACTTAGGGAAATGGCTGCCCCCCTTCCTGGATAGGCTCTGGGGCCCCCCTCTGCATTGCTGTCAAATCCCTCTGTGATAAGCTTGGATTAAAGCAGGAGAAGGGCAAATTCAAGAATGAAAGTTCTCACACCTGGGGGTTTGGGGAGGGTGGGGTGTGAGAACATGGAAAGGGTCATCAGAGAGACGGGTGCAGGGTTCTACCCAAGGATTCTCACAAGGGAGGGCTAAGCATTTGTCTTCAGGTTTGGTGCCACCCTCTGCTCCTGGAGATTCTTCCATCTTTTCCAACCCAGAGTCAGTTCCCAAAGCTCATCATGTCCAGCAAGTAAAGTGGCTGGGAGAAGGATAGGCCAGAGGAGAGCAATGTCCTCAGAGCCCCAGAGGGACCTGGATGTGGGGTACATCCCCAGAAACCAGAGTCAGACATGGGAAGGACCCCCCAGCTGTAATGAAAAGAATCCCTAATGTCCCAGGAGTGACCAGTACCCATCAGGCTAGGTGCTCATTTCCACTGCTCTGGGATCCATGGAACCCTGCCACCTGATGCCTGCCTCTGACAAGTGAGGAGATTCATTTGCTTCTAGGAGAAGTGGCTGCCCAGGACCACCAGGCTGAAAGTGGCCAAGTCAGGCCGCAGAAGCCAAGCCCACGGGGCTAGCTCCTAACCCCAGGCAGCCCTGGGCCTGCAGAGCACAGGAAGGGGCAAAATTGCTTCCCAGGGCATGGACTTCCTGGAGAGCCTTCAGGGTCTTCGGGGATCTCCTGCCGACTAAGGCCTCAGAATTCTCGGGAAGGAACAGGCCCACATGCACACACACACACACCCACTCTCACACTCACACACACAACCCTATGACAGCTTCTACATTTGGAGCTGACAGATGTGCAAGGTAACAGCTCCGCACCGCCTGTGCAGCTGAGGCCCTGGCGTCGCGAACGGGATTATTTCCAGCAAGGCTCAGGGCGGCTGCGTGTGTGTGTGTGTGTGTGTGTGTGTGTGTGTGTGTGTGAGAGAGAGAGAGAGAGAGAGAGAGAGAGAGAGAGAATACGAGTGTGTGTGGCTTCTCCCGCCATCACTCTCCCTCCACCTAAATCCGTCTACTATATCTTTGAATCTTTCTGTTCTCACAGGATGGACTTCGTGAAGGTTCACTTTGTCCAAGAAAATAATGCAACTGTCCCTGCCCTTTGCACCAGGGCTCCTGCCCGGGGTGTGTGTGGACATGGGGGATCTGGGACTGTTCTAGGGCCAGGAAAGCAGCCCCCTGTCTTGGTCACTGTCCTTCAGGCCTGACCTTCTCTCAATGGGCCCACTAGTCCTGACAGTCATCATTTATGGGCAAATTAGCCTTTTAAAAAGCAGGCCTCTTCTGCCTCACAGTTTTCTCTTGCAATTTCCATATTCCCAACTTTTACTGCAGACGGAGTGCAGCGCTGACCCCAGATCTGGCCTCCTGTAACTCTGACCTGGCCATCTATTGATCCCTAATTCTGACGGTAGACTGACCCCAGTTCCTAACCCTGACTCTGTCCCCATGAACTTCCTCTTCTCTTCAGGGCTGCCTTTTCCAGTTTCTGCCAATACCCATGTGGATACTCAAGGCTCACAGCTCACTTTTAATACTCTGGTACCAGTGAGTACACACCTCATTTCACTGAATTAGAACTGGGGACAAGGAGGGGCTTTGGGAGAGTGAGAGCTAGCGCCATCCTAGCTCCACCCACTTCCACAATAAGCATTTGTGGACTTTCTTTAGGGGTTTCAAGGGGGCAGGGCAGATTTTTTCCTTGGAATGCCTGGGTTGGGTGAGGCCCATTCAGCAGGGGCTTGTCTGCAGAAGCAGCGGCCCTTTCACAGGTCTTTATACACCTGACCATAGCCAGACTGAATTCGCTAGAGCTCACTTGCTCTCACATTCGTTCATTCATTTAGCAAACAACAGTGCCACAATGTGTGGGTCAGCCTCTTGAGATGGAGGCCAGCCCGAGCAGGAAAGGCCTTAGCAGCAGCCGAACCAACCTGAACCAGAGCATGGGCCAGGCAGACTCCTGCAGCTCCAAGCAGACACCCCAGGTCTGGGAGGGAGGGTGAGTGGGGCCCTCTCTTCCCTGGCCTGGGGTGGGGGAGGCTGGCCTGTGCACTGAATGGTCACTAGACAGCTTCTGCTTTTTAGCTGAAGCACCATTCTGAGCCCAAGATGGGTCCCCTAAAGGAAGAAAGGAATTTCCTTCTCCCTCCCCTCCCTCTTTCCCCAATTCCTCACTAAAAACAGAAGTCCAAGGCTCCCCCAGCTCACACTAAAGGCAGTTAGGCCTGAGAACGCTATTTCCTACAGGGCGGAATGAGACAAGGGGTAAAGTGGGAGAGTCTTGCTGGGAAAGAAGGGTTTCACCCGCCAGGTGAAAGTGGGTTCAAAAGTCTGAAGGACACCAGCACTTCTCCCTATCCCCTCACTGTAGGAAGAAGAGCTTAGGTCTGGGGGAGCGCAAGGATCGTTAACCCCACCTCAGCTGACCCCAGAAGCTCCAAGTGTCTACTCAGCTACATGGCTTTTAGACTACTTCCCTCATCCCTGCATCCCAGATCACTGAAAGATAAGACTGAAGTGGGCAGTAGTAGGAGATGTCACTCCAGGGGTCTCCACTTGGAATGGAAGTGCTCTTTGTCCACCTCCTAGTCACTACAAGGGATCCCAGCCTTGCCGGAGCATAGCTGGACCTTCTGGGTGGGTTCACACAGGGTTGTGCCCATTAGCTCTGTGAGCCAGAAGGACCACAGCCACAGGTGGTACACGTATACAGAGGAGGTCATGCTCTGCTCTATGGGGAAGGATGTGGGAGAGGCGGTCAGAAGGCGTTTCCCAGGGCCCAGCTCTCTGGAGTGACATATTAGGATGCAGCTTGTCCTGGGGGAATGGTTCCAAAAAGGGTTAGGAGCAGCTGGCCCCTCCAGACTTGATTAACCACGAACTAGTCTAGGTGTGGGACATACATGTGTTTTCATGAGAGAGAGATTGGGGGTGGGAGGGCGCTCTTGACCAGCCTCATCCCAGCTGGTCATGCTCATGGACAGAGGTGCCAGAGTTCCCTGGGCTGGGCTTGGAATACTCCCCTCACACTCCTAACCCTGCACAGGCCAGCAGCTTGTCCCCAGCACAGGGGTAGTAAGCACAAACAAACAAACAAAAACTGCCCAGGTCTTTCACACCAAAACCAAAGAGAAACACTTGATTGTAGTTGGGCTAATCTGTGGTCCTGCTCGCCCTGGCAGCTGGGCTCTGGGCATGTGGAGGCATGTATTTGCATGTGTAGGCATGTGCTTATATGTGCTCATGTGTGTGGTGGCCAAGGCTGGACCATGAACTCCGTGAACATAGACAGCTAGGCCCTGGAGGCTGGCACAAGTCTCTCTGTCCCAGTGGTGTGGGTCCTGGGATCAGGGTCTAGGAAAGCCCTGGGCAGAGACCATGGGAAACAGAGAGACCAGGGAGAGAGCTCACTCATTCACATTCATTCTGTCCCTTTCTGATCTTCCCAGTTCTAAAAGCACCTGAGTCCAGAATCCTGGATTGTAAGGGGAGAGGCCTAGGGAGCACTTAGAAGTCTCTTAAACCTGTGTGCTCTGTGCTCACAGAAGGCAAACGCCAGGCGTGAGAGGGCCTCGCCACCTCGTGGGGACATATGGTACTCCTAAGGCCCTGACCAGCCAGGCTGGAGGATGGAAGAGGGTGAGTCAACCCCACTGGACCCCCCACAAGGGGGTTGGGTTGATACTGACTACTCTCACTTGTGGGAGAGACTGGGGGAGGAAATGCACCTGCCACCCACCAGGGCAAAAACTGTAGCCCAGGAACCTGCAGGGATTGAACCTGATGCCACAAGATGCAGCCTGATGACACTTGTCACACTTTAGAGGAAGGTTTACTGAAAGGAACTTTGGAGTTCATTTGCCCTTAGGAAGCTAAAGCCCAGGGAGGGAGCAAGGCCCGGCTCAAGCCCTACACTGAAGGATCTGGAGTCTAAAGTTCATGCATTTTCCTGTGAATTCATGATGAGTTACCCACATGGAGTCCCAGTGCAGTGGGAGTTCTTACCACAGGTCAGAAAGGGGAGGGTGCCTGTGCCACTTAGGAGGCTGCCAGTGGGGCTCCAGGACCATCTGGATCCTGATGTTCAAAGGTGATAATGTGGGCTGGGGTTGTGGCTCAGTGTGGGGCACTGGGTTTGATCCTTAGCACTGCACATAAATAAACAAATGAAATAAAGGCATGCTGTCCACCTATAACTACAAAAACAATTTTTTTTTATAAAAGATAATGATGTTTTTTCATCTATGATGTAATGCCAGCACTGTGCTCAACATTTAAGAACATTAGGTCACTTAATATTCATGATGACCCTTTGAGATGGTACATTCCAATCCACATTTACCAGAGAAGGAAACAAACAGAGAAGCAACTTGCCTTGGATTACCAGCTGGTAAGCAACAGGGCAGGGATGAACCTAGAGTTCTTGACCCCAGTGAGGTTTGGGGCTCTGCTGGGCAAGGCAAGAGCGGAAGTTGCTTGCTCACTCCTTAGGTACCCTGAAGGATGCTTCTAGTTCCTGCCCTCCAGCAGGAGCAGCGGCCACTGATCCGGGAGGCACAGCCTCAGAGTGCCCTCTGCTGGGCATGAGGGGGATCAAAAAAAGAGTTCCCTTCTACACAGAGGCAGGGCTGAGTCCTGGCATTGACTGGCAGGAACCACGCTCCTCCTCTCAAATATGGGCCAGGGGACTAGCTGTACATCACCACTGTGGAGCCCACAGCCAGCCCAGGTCTTTTTTTTTTTTTTTTTTTTGGTACTGAGGATTGAACTCAGGGGCACTTGATCACTGAGCCACATCCCCAGTCCTATTTTGTATTTTATTTAGAGACAGGTACTCACTCAGTAGCTTAGCACCTCACTGTTACTGAGATTGTCTTTGAACTCAGAGATCCTCCTGCATCAGCCTGCTGAGATGCTGGGATCACAGGCGTGCGCCACTGTGCCCAGTGGCCCAAGTCTTCTGATGGGCAAAAGGATTGAATTTCTCAGGCTACTCTCTTGGAATTTTGCCCATCTTTCTGGAAGGAACACTGGTCCTAAGCCCACTCCACTGAGGACCAGGATCATGGCCACATGGACAATGCCAAGAGGGCTCACAAAAGGAGCTGGAAGGGCTGGGGTTGTGGCTCAGTGGTAGAGCACTTGCTAGCATGTGTGAGGCACTGCGTTCAACCCTCAACTCCACATATAAATAAATGAATAAAGATAAAGGTCTATCAACATCTAAAAGAAAATTTAAAAAGGAAAAAAAAATCAGCTAGAAGTCATTCAGAGCCCTGCTGTGTAGGCAGGGGTAGAAATGGAATTCCAAAGCAGCACCAAGCTAAGAACCCATCCATCCCTGAGGGTATGGGGAGCGCATGCTGTGGGTTGGGTCCTGAAGGATGTGTACGCTGAATAGCTCCAGGACAAGAAACAGGTAGTAAAGTCTGGGTCAGTATGAGCAAAAGAGTGAAGAAACAGGTGACTAGTATAAACTGTGGATCACTGGATAGCTGGGTCACTGGATAGCCACTCAGTGGGCCTTGGTGATAGGAGGCAGACAGTTCCATGAAAACTCCCCAGGACAAAGGGCAATCCACCCTAAGTTTGGGTTAACTGGCTTTGGAACGCCCTTGGCCTAGTAAACCAGCTATAAACCCTCTAATAGAGGGGGAAGCAGGCAGTCAAGAAGACTGAGCCACCTTTTATTTGTGTCTGCTTCTTCTCCTACATAAACTCCCAGCCTAGAGAAAAGGTGGGTTCTAAAGGAAGAAGGCATCAGGATAGGACAGGATATTCGACACAACGGCCCCTTACCCTGGGCAAGGGGCGTCTGTGTGGGCTGCAACCTGCTCTGTCCTCTTTCCCCCCAGGCCACCTGTGAATCTGCTGGGCCCTCCCTCTTCACAGCAGATCACTCCCTCCTTTCCCATGGACCAGCTGTGGGCAAACTTGTCTCTTCAGTGTTTCAGCTGCTTTTCCTGCTCTTCCCATCCTAAAATTCTATTCCTGGGGCTGGAGAACTACAACACCCATGACTCCCTCCAAGCTCCTTATCATCCAGGCTGCATGACACAGATCCTGACAACTGGTGACACCAGCCACTCCCACTGGCTCCTTTGAGGGCAGGGCAGTAGGTGTGAGTGGTTGTCTGCATGGGGCAGGGTTGGCAGGGCCTGTGTGAAGGGATGTGGGCAGTGACAGGGCTCCTGGGGTGTGCCCAAAAGTAGAGACCAAAAGGCCCAGGAGCCAAGGACACAAGCTATTTACTAGAAGGACACATGGGCTCCTGACTCAAATGTGTCTGTTTGCAGCAAGTCCAGCAGCTTCTGGGCTGATATCCTGCAATCCACCAGCTCCCCATTTGTCTTCATATCCTGTAGCTTTTTTCGTAATTCTGGATCCACTGAGGTTTCCCGGGCCAACCGCTGCATGTCTGTTTCCATGACACCTGCAGGATAAAAAGCAGAAGTCAGGGCCAGAAGGTCATGGGTCCCTGCTATGTATTTGGGGAAGGGGCTGAGTCAGATGTGGCCAGAGGCAATACTTCATCTTGGCTGAAAGGTGCGATCAGAGTGACCAAACACCCCACTGTGTCACTACTGAGTTGCAGACTCAAATTCCAAAAACCCACACAAAAGATGGTCTCCACCAACAAACCACCCTGTCACTATCACCCATCATGAAGCAGGAACTTCTCTCTCTCTCTCTCCCTCTCACTCACTATTTCTATTCTATTTGTGTTTTCAATGTGGTGCTAGGGACGAAGTTCAGGGCCTTACACATGATAAGCACATACGATTCCATCCGTATAGCACTTTCTCTTGACTTTCTGCTTCTACTAATGAAGTATTTAAAACCCCAGTACCCACAACCAACCAGGCACCAGGCAGGACCCTTCTGCCCCTGCGTACCCTGACAACCAGGCCCTTCCTGCTCACGACGCCCTGGTTTTCTCTCCCTGCTTCACTCTTGGGCTATAATCTAATTTTTCTAAAGTATCATACCCATTATCTGCTGAAAACCCCTCAGGGGCTTCCCAAGAGCCTGGCCAAGATCTCAAGATCCCTTAACCACTCCCCTATGTGCACACCTAGCTTCCAGCCAAACTGCAAAGCCTGTCACTGCCTCACACACTTTCTCTCCTTTACCTGCACTGCTGGGACATGTCTAACCTGCAAACATCCACACAGCACCATGGGACAACACTGAGTCCAGCTACCTCCAGTAAAGCCATTCCTGGTCTCCCTCCAAAAGGAATCCTTTCCCTTCATGAAATCTTGGGCGCACGTTCTATTCTCCACAGAGGAATCACAACAGAATTTGGAGTTAATGATCCTGGGGGACAGAAATTCACAGAATCTCAGACCTGGAAAGAGCATCACCTTCCTGATTTTCAAACACCTTCCAATCGTGGGTGCATCCTGATGACAAGGAACATGCTACCTTTCCAAACAGCCCACTCTATATTTGAACGCCTGTTAGAACATCCTTCCAGAGAGTGAAATGACACTCAGACTGGTCTCTGCCTTTGTTCAGGCCCTGGGGAGCTCCTACAAGTCTCAGCTCTCTCACAATGCCCAGACTCCTGACATTGAACCTAGCCATGTGGCCATCTGCCATCTCAGCTCCTAGCTGTAAGTGACATTTGGTCATGTGGTCTGAGTGAGCTCTAGGCTGAGCTGCAGGTGATGAGCTGGGATGTTGGTTCCAGAATTCCTGTGTGGGTCTGTGGGGTGGAGCATGGAGAACATGAGAAGTAGACATGGTGCTGATCACACATTGAAAGCAGGGTAGAATCCTGGTTTTGCCACATCCGGGCTTTGTGGAGCCCACTCTAAATCTCTGTCCCCAGGACACAAACCTGCATCTCTACCTAAGCTGCTCAGACATTAGACCACAGCTCTGTCACACCTTCTAACTCCAGGAACTTCAAGTCTAGAATAAAGGCCCTGGCACTGTGGTATCTGGGTGGAGAGGGCAGACACCAGACCAGGTGTCTCAAGACCCCATACCTTTCAACTTCCATGAGCACAGGGAACCATCTTAATCATCCCAGCAGCCCCCATCCCCAGGGTTCTGGCCCAGTTCAGCCTAGACTCTCACCACTCAACAACATCTGTCTGCATGTCACTCAGTTAATATGCCCTGCACACCCACCCTGGACTAGCTTTGCTAGCTAGCTGCTGGCACACAAATGAACAGGGGTTCCCATCAGGTACACCTAGGAAGGTAACACAGTGTGACAAGTCCCATGGAACAAGTAGAAGTTGTAGCAATTAGACAATACTTCACTGCTGAGGGTCGTTTCCACAGGCACTACCTCATTTAGCTCCCTGGGAGACAGGTAGCATCTTTCCCATTCCACATGAAGAGGGAAGCTTGGGGCCCAGAATTCAATCCCCACTGTTCTCCCAAACTTGATCTATATCTCAGGCTTCCCTGTCCCAACTCTAGTCCAGGCAACTCCCTACTCTCTCTGCATCCCCTGCTGCTGCCAGCTCTACTTCCTTGGAATCCACGTTTCACCTGAGGGGTGAGGGTCAGGAGTCGGGAACAACATACTTTGTGGGTGCTTCCAAAAGGAGAAAGGAGACAGGCCCTTTGTCCAGTCCACTGTGAGGAACCAGCCAGTTCTGGGAACAGTGATGGTAGCACCTTCCACCTACCTGGGTCATAGCTCAGCACCCTCACACTAGGTTCCTCTGCAGCCAGGACCTGGAACATCATTGTACGGGCAGCCTTTCCTGCACAGTACAATGCCCAGCCCTTGTAGGGCTTCAGGGCACAGATGGATGAGATGTTAACCACAGTCCTGCTCAAGCCAGGACGTTCTGGGAAGGCCTTCAGGAGGCTGGAAGTCAGGCAGAGTGTGGAAGTCAAGTTCATAGCCCAGTAGCTGTTTGCTTCTGCTGGGTCACCCAGGTTCAGGAAGCCTTTGGAAACATCCCCAAGAGTGGCTGAAAAACAAGAGGTAGAAATAAGTCAGTGTAGCACGGGGGATGTAGCTCTGTGGTAGAGCACTTGCCTAGCACAGGAGAGGCCCTGGGTTCAATCCCGAGCACCTGGGGGTGTGGGAAGCAAAAGAAATAAAGGGTCTGTTCCTCTTACCTGCCTCCCCCATTTCCTCCAGAGACACCCTTCTCATCCAGACTTAGAAGAACTATCTCCCTAGCACTTCTCAAGGCGTTTCCTGCTTCTCCTGCTCTGGAGAAAGACTAACTAGTGGGGACCAGGCTGCCTACTGACAATGCACTGACAATGGTCTTGCTCTGGCATTCGGTAGTCAGGGCCTTTGAGGCAAGCTCTAGGGGGAGCTTGGAGAAGCAAGGCAATTTGAGAACTCCATGCTTTCACTCAGTCCATCGCTAGAGGGCGCTGCGCAAGGAGTTCTGAAAAGTTCTATGGACACTTTAAAAAACTTGATTGGGCAAACCGTGTCAGGATGAGGGCCGCCAGATTTGAGGACGCCTGGCATTCCTCCTGTACATTAGGCCTCTGTGTGCCTCGGAGGTTGTGTAAGTGCGATCCTCTTTATGCTTTGAATATAGCCCTTGCTGCTCTGCCACTGCAACTCATTTTTTTTTTTTTTTTTTCTCTTCCTATCTCTCTACTCCTTTCAAATCTCAAGGGGGTGGGGGTGGGGGGGAAGCCAAAAACAAACAAACGAAACACAGGAAAAAAAAAAAAAAAAAAAAAAAAAAAAAAAAAAACAGGATTACCTTTCTTCCCCATCTTAGGCAGATTTTCCCACCACAGAAACTAAGTAATCTAGGCTGTGGGATGGTACCAGAAAGTCTCAGAAATGACTATCTCCCAAATTAACAGAGAACACATGAAATGCAGCCTTGAATTACCACTTTAAAAGTGCCCAGTTCCTGCTGATGGGCAGAATCACAGCTTTGGGACAGGAGTCCCCTGTGTTTCTCCTTTGCTGTCAAAGCAATAAACCTTTCTCCTCTTCTCAAAACCTTGTCCTCCTTTATTGGATTGGCATCCGGAACAAGGACTGAACTTTCAGGCAACAGCTGAACTACCCGTACTCTGGACTCTGGCCGCCTAGTGTGCCCATCTAGGAATCGCCCTTACTGTCCCCAGCGGGGTGGGGAGGGACCGCTTAAACCGAGAAGCGCCGCCCCGTCTCACCCGCATTGTTTATAAGCAGCAGGCGCTGAAGCCCTTCGGGTCTGGGGAGGTCGCGCAGGGCTCCGAGCAGCTGCTGCAAGCCGGCGTCCGAGCCCAAGTCGGCGGGCACCGGCACCACGCGCAGGCCAGGGTGCTCCGCCACCAGCTCTGCCTCCAGCTGCCTGAGCGCCTCCTGGTTGCGAGCGGTTGGGAGCAACACCGAGCCGGGTGACAGCAGCCGGGCCAGGAGTGTGGCCAGCGCGCGGCCGAAGCCACGGGAGGCCCCGGTGAGCACGCACAGTGTGCGGCCGAAGCCGCCTTCCTCGTGGCTCCCGCGCTCCATGCCGCTGATCTCCGCTGGCGGGAGCGGGATCCGAGACCCTTAAGGCCTTGGGAGTGGCGGAGTGGAAGGAGGAGCCGCGGAGCAGGGCGGAGGCGAAACCTGAGTTTTCAGGTTCCCAGTGCTGGAACTGATCGCCTAGGTCGCTGGTGTCACAAATGGAGAAATGGGAGTGCAGGTTTGACAGGAGCCTGAGCGATTAGGTAACCAACCAGGAAGGGCTGGGAGCTGGTCCCAAGCTGTTGGCCGGGTTCCCAGCGCTCCTGGTGCTCACTGTGTCACTCCAAGTGGCTAAACCGCTAAACCACCTGCTAGGACAGGGCTGTGCAATTTCCTTCCAGCTTCACACACTACTTCCTTGCACTCCTGACCTCCTCCAGTGTAGGTCGCCTTGCTCCAGGCCTCCTATCCTTGGACGTGACCAGTCCTGAAGGAAGCCCTGCCTGCGTAGGGTTGGGGTACCTGCTGGGCTTATTAGCCACGCTCCCTGTGCAGAGCAGTCAGTGCCCAGCTCTGAGTTACTCCACGATGTAAAGAACGGAAGTTTTCAGGCTGTGCCTAAACCTGAGTTACTCCATTTTGTACAGCGGTAGTTTGCCATGAGCCATCCCATTTAAAGTTCAAGTGCCAAGGTAGAATGACTCTAGACCTTGTTTGTAAAAGGATACCACCACCATGAGCCCAGCAGGACATTAAGGCACAAATTGGTAAACTACTTATATGTGCCAATTAGCAAACTAAATCAAAAAGTACCTGGACACATGGACATCCAAATCATATCAGGAACACCAGACACAGGAGTGAATCAAACTCCTCAGGTGTAACCTCCTCACCTATAAAAGACCCATAAAGGGAGGACCCGCCTGAGACAGGACACAGGGAGTTGTACCCTGACCCTTGCCCAGGAAAATCAGCACAGCCATGATCCTCTGTCCTGGGGCTTCAGCAGAGCATGTTTTCCCCTGCCCATGATGACCACCCAAGGCTCACTTAGGACACTCTGAAACTGAAACTGCTGTCCTGCATGCTTTGGCACCCTCTGCTTTGACAACTCTGCAGCATGGGGTCATTAAAATCCTTCTCTGACCACCTACAGTGACTCAGACTCTGGGTTTCTCTCTCATCCTGTGCTCCTGGCTCAGCATTTTGTACCTTGTGGCCTTCTCACCCCTTTCTTAGTCTTTCTGTCACCTATGTGTGTACATCATTGTGTGAAGTATGATATCAGAAGTTATGATCATGATACTGGTGATGAGAATCAGTGAGGCCTAGTTCCAGGTCCCTAGATGTGAAGATTGAACACCCGAGAAACTCCAAGGCAAGGGTAGAAAGCAGGTTTCTGTCAAACAATAGAACAGAGATAGATCTCTGCAGACAGGGGCCCACAGCTGGTTGCCAAGGAAGTGGGGGTGTCCTGCTCCCTTTATACATTGTAGATTTCCTTTGTTCTCATGGCCTCTCCTCCTCCCATCCTGCCTATGTGACCAGAAGGTGGGCCAAAGGTGGAGTGATCCAGGCAGGATTGAGTGGTCCAGAGGCATCCGGGCCAGAGAAAACAGGTCTGTGAAAGCAATCTCCTCCTGAGTTCTCTGGACATTTGTGGAACTCCTGCTCTGTGCCAGCCTTTGAAGAAAAGGAGGGAACGATGAGAGATGACTGAAAGTCAGAAATCCACTCTTTGGAAATAGGTGCTTCTATGGGAGCCATTTGGGAAAAGCCCCCAAGGGCAGTGGTTTGCTTAGTCTTGCGGAGCCTCAAAAGTTCTTCCCTTCCTAGGAAGATGCTTATTGCCTCCCGCTACCGCACCATGTCCCCACACCGCCAGTCCCACAAGTAATATCTCAGCGGCAACACAGCCCATAGAATTCCTTTGAAAGTGGCACAAAATTTCCTAAATTAGCCTACACATTGAAGTCACTGAGGAATTTCATAACTGCAGGGTCTCACTGAGTTGAACTGAAGAATTGTAATAAGATCTCCAGCTGATTCTCATGTACAAGTCTGGGAACCACTGCAGTAGCAATTGACAGTAATGTGGGTTTTTAATTTCTTTTCCTTGCATCATTTTTTTTTTGGTGTGTGTGTGTGTGTGTGTGTGTGTGTGGCCCTGTGCATGCTAGGTGAGCACTCTACCAACTGAGCTACATCCCCAGCCTTATCTGAGTTTTTTCCCTTTTGTTGTTTTGTTTTTTGGTGCTAGGGCTTGAACCCAGGGGCACTTTATCACAGAGCTACATCCCCAGTCTCTGTATGTTTTATTTTGAGACAGGATCTCACTATTTGCTGAGCCTGGCCTGGAATTTGTGATCCTTCCAACTCAGCCTTTGAAGTCACCGGGGTTACGAGCATACATGACCAGTCCAGCAGTAGTATGTTTTTAAAGTACAAAGGTAAGAAATATACAAAAATAGTGTTAAAAGCCTAACTCTGATAAAGGTCATTAGTAGAGAAATTGGTGAATGTTGCCTAAGATCTGTAGGATTAATTTCTAGCATTGTATCTTTCTCTGCTTTTGACTAGTGAGCTGTTGTTATATTTTTGGAAATACAGTGAGGTATGTAGAGGTAAAGGGGTATCCTATCTTCAACACACTCTCAAATGACTTAGAAAAAATAGAACGAACAAAGCAAGAGTGGTTCAATGTAAATATTTAGAAAATCTTGATTAAAGCTATTCAGGAGGCTTTTTTGTGTCCCCCCAGCATACTGGAGATGAACCCAGGGCGATCAACCAGTAAGGTACATTCCCAGTCCTTTTAATTTGTATTTTGAAACAGGGTCTCACTAAATTTCCCAGGTCGGCTTCAAACTTGTGATCCTCCTACATCAGCCTGAGTCATTGGGATAATAGGCATGCACCACCATGCCCTGCTATTCAAGACTTTTTCCTATTCAGGAATTCTTTATTCTATATTTCAATGAGTACCACACCCAACTACTCAGAAGCTCTTTATTCTGTTTTGCAACCACCACCACTCCCAGCTACTTAGGAGTTCTTTATTCTAGTTTTCAACTTTTTAAAGTCTGAAATTAGGGCTGTGAATGTATCTCATGGGTAGAGCACTTGCCTAGCATGTGTGAGGCCCTGGGTTCAATCTCCTGGACTGAGAAAGAAAGAAAAAGAAAAAGAAAGAAAGAAAGAAAGAAAGAAAGAAAGAAAGAAAGAAAGAAAGAAAGAAAGAAAGAAAGAAAGAAAGAAAGAAAGAAAGCTCTGAAATTATTTCTAAAATGTTTACAGAGAGATCCAAGATGGCAGACAAGAGGGAGGCTGCATTCCTTGTAGCTCCATGACTTGGTATTCAAGCACAGGAAATACCGTTTCTCTGTGACGCAGTTGTTGCTGCCCACCAATCCCCTGCTATTTACCCCTTTGTCCACCCCGATTACCAGCCATCTGCAAGCATATCACCTGCTTTTGGAGTAGGCATCACTCACCGACTGCTGCCTATCAACCGCCATTTGACCGTTTGCCTGCCTCTTGCCTGCCCCTCATCCACTTTTCACCTACCCATCGCCCACTGCCCATGGTTCACCTGCCGATTGTCCGCCATTAGCCTGCAGACTCACAGACCTCTAGCAGATTGCCTGCTGTCCTCTTTTGCCTTGAAGTCTATTGTCACAGTACCTGCAGGTTTGGTTACATGTGGCTTCCCCATTTTGGGACAACAGCCAGGGCCTGCAGGTTTACCACTGCAGCCACTGACATTTTGGGGTGGGGCCAGCTTGGTCTGGGGAGTCAGGTCAGGGCCTGAAGATATCTTGGGGTACCTGCAGGTCTGGTTGTACCCGAGGTCTTTCTGCTTGGTGTGCCAGTGGCCACCATCTGGCTGTCTCTTTGCAAGGTTGCTACTTTGTGTGAGCACATCCCTGGTGGTCTCTCTGCAAGTTGAAAGGGCATTGAGATCTTGGGACTGCCACAAGGCAGGGTCTGGGGAAGCTGAATCCCAGGTTCACCAGATTGCAGCTGGGTTTGTGTGGGCCAGTCTGGGTCTGGCAAGCCTGTGCAAGCCAGAGACTAGGGGTAGTCCTGCCGCAGGGGGAGCACAGGTTGGAGAAACTAGAGAAAACTGGGTTCTCTCCAGCTTTGTGAGTTCTGAAGTGTGTGGGGACAGAAGGGGCCAGCTACAATGGGAGGGAAGACTGTAAGGGTGTTAGGGCATCTTGCTATCGGCTCACTCACCCAACCAGTATGGCATCAACTAGAGTGAAACTAACATCAAACTTCAGACAACCCCACCTCTCGGTGGAGAAGGGAAGCTGAGAGCATTTTTGAAAGTCAATGAAAGCAATCATTCAATTATCTGTTGAGACTTTCCTCCTTTTTTTCCTTTTTTCGCCCTCTCTCACACACCTCTAGCATCTTTGAATCCAAATATTTTTCATGCATCAATTTATTGAGGAATGGGTTGTCTGAATAGTGTATGACAGTTTGTTGTGTATTCTTATATTTTTGCTTTTTTTTTTTAATCTGTACATAATTTTTTCTCTCACCTACTTGCCTGTCTCCCTGGATTCTCTTTCTCACTTCTCTTGTACTAGCAGCCAACCTCTATTAATTCCTCCCTTGCTCTTACTATAAATTTTTATCTCTATCTTCTCTCCCTCTCTCTCATAGAAGTAGATCTTACTCTACTTCTGTTACCTCATTGTCCATCACTGAAATGGTAAACACTTTTAACAAACTTACTGTTTATGTTGTACACAATAATTGAGCACTTTTTTTCTGTCTATTGTGACAAAACTGTAAACACCTTAATAGGAACCACTTGTTTTAAGGTGGTACATCATTGGCATTGGATGCTGTTAATATTGGTCTCCCCCTTAGAGGTGAGGTACTAGAAGCATTCAGGGACACTAAAAGACTATAGGGGAGAATCTTTACTGCTTCAGCTCCATACCACTAGATGGGAAGACACACAAACAACATGAAAATTCAAGGGAACGTAAGTAGATGATGATACATAATTGGGGGAGGGGATAAGGGAAGAATGAAGGAAGGATGTATTGTGTAGAGGGAAATGAGGGGTGGGGAAGGGCCAGGGGGAAGGAAAGATAATGGAATGAGACAAGCATCATTACCCTATGTACATGTATGATTACACAAATGGTGTGGCTCTACTTTGTATGCAACCAGAGAAATGAAAATTGCACCCCATTTGTGTACAATGAATAAAAAAAAAAAAAAAGCATGAGGGAAGAAACTCAGAAACAAAGAAAGCAAGGGAACAAAGTGCTTCAAACAAACCAAGATCTTCCAATAATAGAATCCACAGACAACACATAGAAAAAATGTCAGAGGAGTTTAGAAAATACATAGTTAGATTGATCTTCAAAATAAAGGATGGTATTGAAGAGAAAATACAGGAAGCAAAAGATCACTTCAATAAAGAGGCAAAGATTGTAAAAAGGAATGAAGCAGAGATCTTCAAAATGAAGGAAACAATAAATCAAGTTAAAAATTCAGTGGAAAGCATCACCAACAGACTAGACCACTTGGAAGACAGAACCTCAGACAATGATGACAAAAAATATACTCTTGAAAATAAAGTTGACTGCACAGAGATGGTCAGAAACCATGAACAGAACTTCTAAGAAATATGGGATAACATGAAAAGACCAAATTTAAGATTTATCAGAATAGAAGAAGACATGTAGATACAAACCAAAGGAATGCCCAATCTTTTCAATGACATAATATCAGAAACCTTCCCAAATGTAAAGAATGAAATGGAAAGTCAACTACAAGAGCTTACAGGACCCCAAATGTTCAAAACTACAGAAGACCAACACCAAGTTACACTATAATGAGAATGACTAATATACAGAATAAGGATAGAATTTTAAAGGCTGCAAGAGAAAAAAAAATCAAATTACATATAGGGAGAAACCAATTCAGATCTCAGCTGATTTCTCAACGTAGACCCTCAATGCCAGGAAGTCCTGGAATAACATATATCAAACTCTGAAAGAACATGGATGCCGGCATTTGCAGGCAAATGGATGAAATTGGAGAATATCACGCTAAGTGAGATAAGCCAATCTCAAAAAACTAAAGGACGAATGATCTCGCTGATAAGCAGATGATGACATATAACGGGGGATGGGAGGGGTTAGCGTTAGGGTTAGGGTTAGGTTTAGTATTAGAGTTAAGGAGGGTGGCAAGAATGGAGGAAGGAAGGACTGTATAGAGGGAAAAGAGGGGTGGAAAGGGTGGGGGGGAAGGAAAAAAATAACAGAATGAATCAAACAACATTATCCTATGTAAATTTATGATTACACAAACGGTATGCCTTGACTCTATGTACAGAGAAACAACATGTATCCCATTTGTTTACAATAAAAAAAGAAAAAAGAAAAAAGAAAATGGATGCCAACCAAGAATTTTATATCCAGCAAAATGTGGCTTCAGATTTCTCAGCAAAATATTCCGTGAGGAGGAAATGAAAAAACAAAACAAAACAAAACAAAAACAGTGAAAACCAGCAAAGGGAGGAACTACACTAGAGGAAAATTCAATCAAAGAAGAAACAAAGTCAAGTTAAAAACCAAAAAGAAGCCAAAATGACAGAATACAAATCATATCTCAATAATAACCCTGAATGTTAATGGCCTAAGCTCATCAATCAGAAGACATAGACTAGAAGATTGAATTAAGAAAAAAAACAACAACAATATGCTGTCTTCAAGAGACACACTTCCTAGGAAAAGACATCCACAGACTGAAGGTGAAAGGTTGGGAAATAAGATATCACTCACATGACTGTGTAAACAAGAAGGCATTTCCATCCTCATATCAGACAAAGTGAACTTCAAACCAAAGTAAGTCAGAAGGGATAAAGTAGAACATACACCAACAAGACATAAATATTGTAAATATATGTGCCCCAAACAATGGAGCATCTATGTACATCAAACAAACCCTTCTCAATTTCAAGAATCAAAAACAATAATACTGGGTGACTTTAACACACATCTCTCACCACTGGATAGATCTTCCACAAAAAAAAAACTAAACAAAGAAACTATAGAATTTAATGATACAATCAGTGATTTAGACTTATGAACATATATATATTTCATTCATCATCAAGCAAATACACTATCTTCTGAGCAGCATATGAATCCTTCTCTAAAATAGACCATATGTTATGCCACAAACCAACTCTCAAAAAACACACACACATACAAAAAATAGAAATCCTACCCTGAATTCTATCAGATCATAAGGAGATGAAACTATAAATCAACAATAAAATAAAAAAATAGAAGATATTCCAATACATGGAGACTAAATAACATGCTATTGAATGATTTGATTAAAAAAAGAAATCAAGGAAGAAATGAAAAAATACTTAAAGGTAAATGAGAACACTGATACGACATATCAAAATCTCTGGGACAGCTGGGGAGATAACTTAGTTGATAGAGTGCTTACCTTGTAAGCACAAGGCCCTGGGTTCAATCCCCAGTACTGCAAAAAAAAAAAAAAAAAAAAAAAAATCTCTGGGACACTGTGATGGCAGAACTAAGAGGAAAGTTCAATACTTTGAGCCCATATATTAAAAGAATAAAAAGTCAACAAATAAATGACCTGATATTACATCTCAAAGCCTAGAAAAAGAAGAACAAATCAACACCCAAAGAAGCAGAAGACAGGAAATAATTAAAATCATAGTTAAAATCAATGAAATTGAAACCAAAGAAACAATTCAAAAAATTGACAAAGCAAAAAGTCATTCTTTGAAAAAATAAATAAAATTGATAAATCCTGACCCACACCAACATAGAGAAAGAGTGGGAAAATTCAAATTACTAAAACTTGGGATGAAAAAAGAACTATCATGATGGGTATGACTGAAATACAGAAGATAATTAGATACTAATTTGAAAATTTATGCTCAAATAAAATAGAAAAACTCAAAGACATAGACAAATTTCTAGAGACATGTGACCTACCCAAACTGATGTAGGAGGACATACACAACTTAAACAGATCAATTCAAGGATTGAAATAGAAGACACCATCAAAAGCCTTACCAAACAAGAAAAGCCCAGGAACAGACAGATTCTCAGCCGAGTTCTACAAGAGACCTTTAAAGAAGGATTAACACCAACACTCCTCAAATTATTCCATGAAATAGGAAAGGAGGGAACACTTCCAAACTCATTTTATGAGACCAGTATCACCCTTATATGAAAACCAGACAAATACACATCAAGGAAAGAAAATTCAGACCAATATCCCTCACGAACATAGATGCAAAAATTTTCAATTAAATTCTGGCAAATCACATGCAAAGATACATTAAAAAAATAGTGCACCACAGTCAAGTGGGGCTCATCCCTCAAATGTAAGGATGGTTCAACATACAGGAATCGATAAATGTAATACATCACATTAATAGACAAAAAGATGAGAATCATATGATTATCTCAAAAGACCCAGAGAAAGTATTTGACAAAATACAGCACCTCTTCATGTTCAAAACACTAGAAAACCTAGAGATAGTAGGAACATACTTTAACATTTTAGAAGCTACCTATGATTAGCCCGAGGCCAACATCATTCTAAATGGAGAAAAATTGAAAGTACTCCCCCTGAAAACTGGAACAAGACAGGGATGCCCTCTTTCTCCACTTCTATCAACATTATCCTTGAAGCCCTAGCCAGAGCAATTAGATGAAAAAAATCAAAAGAATATGAATAGAAAAAGAAGAACTCAAACTATCACTATTTGCTGATGACATGATTCTATATTTAGAAGATCCAAAAAAATTCCACCAGAACACTTCTAGAACTCATAAAAAAATTCAGCAAAGTAGCAGGATATAAAATCAATATGCATGAATCAAATATATATCTGTACATAAGTGACAAATCCATTGCAGGAGAAATTAGGAAAACTGCCCCATTCACAATAGCCTCAACAAAAATAAAATACTTGGGAATAAATCTAACAAAAGAAGTGAACGATTATCTGCTATAAAAACTACAGTACGCTAAACAAAGAATTGAGGAAGACCTTAGAAGTTGGAACAATCTCCCATGCTCTTGGATAGGCAGAATTAGTATTCTCAAAAAGGCCTTACTGATCAATCCCCTGGTGTTTACCCCATTTGTCTGCTGTGATCACCTGCAGTCTGCCAGCATATCGACGCCTTTTTTGAGAGCAGATTGCTCACTGTCAGGCGTCTATCATCCGCCATTTGCCTGCCTCTCGCCTGTCCATTGCCTGCCTTACCCCTATCCATCACCCAACGCTTGAGGTTCACCTTCCGATCATCCGACAGCTGCCAGCCGACTGACTGCAGACCTCCAGTGGAGAACCAGCTGCCTGCTGCTGCCTGGAAGTTCACTGTTACAGTACCTGCAGGTTTGATTACATGTGGCTGCCGCCATTTTGAGACAACAGCCAGGCCCTGTAGGACCCCTAGCCGGACTGACTGAGTCCCGTCTCCAGGATCCCTCAGCCCGACTGATCACTCCCTGCCTCTGGGGCCCTCACATCAACTGACTGCTCCCTGCTGCCAGGACCCCCAGACCAACTGACAGCGCCCTATCACTGGGAACCGAGACCGACTGATTTCACCCGGCCTCCTGGATCCCACAACCACACCAAACACACCCAACCTTCAGGACCACTGCTGGACCAACTGCATCCTGTCTCCAGGACCTCCAGCTGACCACGTCCACCCCTGACCTGCAGCTCCCCATTTGCCAACACATTTGGAAGCCAGAGCAGCCATCTTGGATAATCCTGGAAGCCGTAGCTCCAATCTTCTGGTGGGGCAAATCCATCCTGAGACGCCTGCTGGAGGCTTGAAGCTCATTGTCAGGTACCTCTCATGCATCAGGCTACTGAACACTGGGAGGTTTCATTAGTATATGACTGTTATACAGTACATTTTCTTTTTTCTCCTTTTTTAAAAAAATATTTAAGTTTCTATTTCTTTACCTTTCTTGCTTTCTTTTCCTTTTGTTTACCTGTTCCCTCACAGTTGCTTTCTCCCTTATTTACATGCTAACATCCGATTTCTTTTGATTACACTCTCACCCTTTCTATTTTCTAGAACTTCTGTATATTCTTTTCTTATCCCATTAACAGCTGTTCTTATGGGCTGTTCATATGGGATGAAGAATATCCCAAAGAGGATCCCAAACATCCTCTTTGTCCTCCATTAGAAGCTGCAGACATTATTGTAAACCTGTTTGTTTTACCAAAGATAACATTTGAACTCATTTTGTTTATTATGACAATTTTGTTATTGTCCCCATAGGGGCTATTTGGTCTAGGATTGCATAGTGTCTGATTTGGGCACTGCTAATATTGAGCTCCCCTTAAAGAAAGGGTTTTGGAAACCCATAGGGCCACTATAAGCCTATAGGGGGAAATCTGCAATACCCCAGATCTACAGCATTAGAGGGGAAGATACATGAACAACATGGAAAAACAAGGGAAGAAAATGATCCAAACAAATCTAGATTCTATATTAATACAATCCAATGACAGTATGTTAGAAGAAATGTCAGAAAAGGACTTCAGATTATACATGATTAAGATGATTCATGAAGCAAAGGATGAGACAAGAGAGCAAATGCAGGCAATGAATGATAAAACCAATCAGCTGAAAGAGCACCTGCAGGAAGCAAAAGATCATTTCAACAAAGAGATAGAGATTCTCAAAAAACAAACAAACAAACAAACAAACAAACAGAAATCCTTGAAATGAAGGAAACAATAAACCAAATAAAAAAACTCAATGGAAAGCATCACCAAAAGACTAGACCACTTGGAAGACAGAACCTCAGACAATGAAGACAAAATATTTAATCTTGAAAATAAAGTTGCCCAAACACAGAAGATGGTAAGAAATCATGAACAGAATCTCCAAGAACTATGGGACATCATGAAAAGACCAAATTTAAGCATTATTGGCATTGAGGAAGGCACAGAGATACAAACCAAAGGAATGAACAACCTATTCAATGAAATAATATCAGAAAATTTCCCAAACCTGAAGAATGAAATGGAAAATCAAATACAAGAGGGTTACAGAACACCAAATGCACAGAATCACAACAGATCCACACCAAGGCACATTATAATGAAAATGCCTAACATTCAAAATAAAGATAGGATTTTGAAGGCCGTGACAGAAAAGCATCAGATTACATATAGGGGGAGACCAATACGGATAGCAGCTGACTTCTCAACCCAGACTCTAAAAGCTAGAAGGGCCTGGAACAACATATTTCAAGCTCTGAAAGAACATGGTTGCCAACCAAGAATCCTATACCCAGCAAAACTAACCTTCAGATTTGAAGATGAAATAAAATCCTTCCATGATAAAAGTTAAAAGAATTTACAAATAGAAAGCCTGCGCTACAGAATGTTCTCAACAAAATATTCCATGAGGAGGAAATGAAAAACAACAATGGAGGTCAGCAAAGGGAGGAACTACCTTAGAGAAAAACCACTCAAAGGAGAAACCAAGCCAACTTAAAAACCAAAAATAAGCCAAATAACTGGGAATACAAATCATTTCTCAATAATATCCCTGAACGTTAATGGCCTAAACTCCTCAATCAAAAGACATAGATTGGCAGAATGGATTAAAAAGAAAGACCCAACAATATGCTGCCTGCAAGAGACTCATCTCATAGAAAAAGACATCCACAGACTAAAGGTGAAAGGATGGGAAAAAACCTACCACGCACATGGACTCAGTAAAAAAGCGGGGGTTGCCACCCTTATATCAGATAAAGTGGACTTCAAGCCAAAGTTAGTCAGAAGGGATAAAGAAGGACATTTCATACTGCTTAAGGGAACAATAAATCAGGAAGACATAACGATAGTAAATATTTATGCCCCAAACAATGGTGCATCCCTGTACATCAAACAAATCCTTCTCAATTTCAAGAATCACATAGACCACAACACAATAATTCTGGGTGACTTTAACACACCGCTGTCACCACTAGATAGATCTTCCAAACAAAATCCAACCAAAGAAACCATAGAACTCAATAACACAATCAATAACCTAGACTTAATAGACATATATAGAATATTCCATCCATCAACGAGCGGATACACTTTCTTCTCAGCAGCACATGGAACCTTCTCGAAAATAGACCATGTGTTATGCCACAAAGCAGCTCTTAGAAATGCAAAAAAATAGAGATACTGCCTTGTGTTCTACAGATCATAATGGACTGAGAGTAGAAATCAATGACAAAGTAAAAAAAGGTAATTACTCCAACACTTGGAGACTAAATAATATGCTATTGAATGAAACATGGATAACAAAAAACATCAGGGAGGAGATTAAAAAATTCTTAGAGGTCAATGAGAATGACAGTACAACATATCAAAATCTCTGGGACACTATGAAAGCAGTACTAAGAGGAAAATTCATTGCATGGAGCTCATTCCAGAAAAGAATGAAATGTCAACAATTAAATGACCTAACATTACAGTTCAAAGCCTCGAAAAAGAAGAACACAATAACAGCAAAAGTAGTAGAAGACAGGAAATCATTAAAATCAGAGCTGAAATCAATGAAATTGAAACAAAAGAAACAATTCAAAAAATTGACATAACAAAAAGTTGGTTCTTTGAGAAAGTAAACAAAATAGATAAACCCTTAGCCACACTAACAAAGAGAAGGAGAGAGAAGACTCAAATTACTAAAATACATGATGCAAAAGGAAATATCACAACAGGCAACACTGAGATACAGAACATAATGAGAGGCTACTTTGAAAATCTGTATTCCAACAAAATAGAAAGTACCAAAGGCATTGATAAATTTCCAGAGACATATGCTTCTCCCAAACTGAACCAGGAGGACATACACAATTTAAACAGATCAATATCAAGCAATGAAATAGAAGAAGCCATTAAAAATCTACCATCCAAGAAAAGCCCAGGATCAGATGGATTCTCAGCTGAGTTCTACAAGACCTTCAAGAAGAACTCATTCTTATACTTCTCAAAGTATTCCAGGAAATAGAAAAGGAGGGTACCCTACCGAACTCATTCTATGAAGCTAATATCACCCTCATACCCAAACCAGGAAAAGACACATCAAGGAAAGAAAATTTTAGACCAATATCCTTGATGAATATAGATGCAAAAATCCTTAACAAAATATTGGCAAACCGTATCCAAAAACATGTTAAGAAAGTTGTGCACCACGATCAAGTGGGGTTCATCCCTGGAATGCAAGGATGGTTCAACATTCGTAAATCGATAAAGGTAATCCATCATATCAATAGACTTAAGGATAAGAATCATATGGTTATCTCAATTGATGCAGAAAAAGCATTCCACAAAATACAACACCTGTTCATGCTCAAAACACTAGAAAAAATAGGGATAGTAGGAACATACCTGAACATTGTAAAGGCTATTTATGTTAAGCACATGGCCAACATCATTCTTAATGGAGAAAGACTGAAACCATTCCCTTTAAAAACGGGAACAAGACAGGGATGTCCTCTTTCACCACTTCTATTCAACATTGTCCTCGAAACTCTAGCCAGAGCAATTAGGCAGACTAAAGAAATTAAAGGGATACAAATAGGAAAAGAGGAACTTAAGCTGTCACTATTTGCTGATGACATGATTCTATATTTAGAGGATCCAAAAACCTCCTCCAGAAAACTTCTAGACCTCATCAATGAATTCAGCAAAATAGCAGGCTATAAAATCAACACACATAAATCTAAAGCATTTTCATATGCAAGCGATGAAACAGCTAAAGGGAAACGAGGAAAACAACTCCATTTGCAATAGCCTCAAAAAATAAAATAAAATCTTGGGTATCAACCTAACCAAAGAGGTAAAAGATCTCTACAATGAAAACTACAAAACACTGAAGAAAGAAATTAAGAACATGGAAAGATCCTTAGAAGAGGGAAAGATCTCCCATGTTCTTGGATAGGCAGAATTAATATTGTCAAAATGGCCATACTACCAAAAGTGCTATACAGATTTAATGCAATTCCAATTAAAATCCCAATGACGTACCTCACAGAAATAGAGCAAGCAATCATGAAATTCATCTGGAAGAATAAGAAACCCAGAATAGCTAAAGCAATCCTTAGCAGGAAGAATGAAACGGGGGTATCGCAATACCGGAACTTCAACTCTACTACAAAGCAATAGTAACAAAAACAGCATGGTATTGGCACCAAAATAGACAGGTAGATCAATGGTACAGAATAGAGGACACGGACACAGACCCAAATAAATACAATTTTCTAATACTGGACAAAGGTGCCAAAAATATGCAATGGAGGAAAGATATCCTTTTCAACAAATGGTGCTGGGAAAACTGGAAATCCATATGCAACAGAATGAAACTAAACCCCTCTCTCTCACCCTGCATAAAATTCAACTCAATGGATCAAGGACCTTGAAATCAGTCCAGAGACCCTGCATCTTATAGAAGAAAAAGTAGGTCCAAATCTTCACCTTGTTGGCTTAGGATCAGACTTCCTTAACAGGACTCCCATAGCACAAGAAATAAAAGCAAGAATCAATAACTGGGATCGATTCAAACTAAAAAGCTTTCTCTCAGCAAAGGAAACTATCAGCAATGCGAAGAGAGAGCCTACAGAGTGGGAGAATATCTTTGCCACTCATACTTCAGATAGAGCACTAATTTCCAGAATACATAAAGAACTCAAAAAACTCTACACCAAGAATACAAATAACCCAATCAACAAATGGGCTAAGGATATGAACAGACACCTCACAGAAGAAGATGTACAAGCAATCAACAGATATATGAAAAAATGTTCAACATCTCTAGTAATAAGAGAAATGCAAATCAAAACTACACTAAGATTTCATCTCACCCCAATTGGAATAGCAATTATCAAGAATACAAGCAACAATAGGTGTTGGAGAGGATGTGGGGGAAAAGGAAAAGGTACACTCATACATTGCTGGTGGGACTGCAAATTAGTGCAGCCACTCTGGAAAGCAGTGTGGAGATTCCTTAGAAAATGTGGAATGGACCTACCATTTGACCCAGCTATCCCACTCCTCGGCCTATACCCAAAGGACTTAAAATCAGCATACTACAGAGATACAGCCACATCAATGTTCATAGCAGCTCAATTCACAATAGCCAGTCTATGGAACCAACCTAGATGCCCTTCAATTGATGAATGGATAAAGAAACTGTGGTATATATATATACAATGGAATATTACTCAGCTATAAAGAATAATAAAATTATGGCATTTGCAGGCAAATGGTTGAAATTGGAGAATATCATGTTAAGTGAGATAAGCCAATCTCAAAAATCCAAAAGAGGAATGATCTCACTGATAAGCAGATGATGACACTTAATGGGGGGTGGAAGGGGGACAAGAATGGAGGAAGGAGGGAATGTATAGAGGGAAAAGAGAGGTGGGAGGGGTGGGGGGGAAGGGAAAAAATAACGGAATGAATCAAACATCATTACTCTATGTAAATATATGAATATGCAAATGGTATGCTGTTACTCCATGTACAAACTGAAACAACATGTATCCCATTTGTTTACAATAAAAATAAATTTTAAAAAAGGCCTTACTACCAAAAGTGTTATAAAGATTTTATGCAATCCTATTAAAATCTCAATAACATTCTTTATACAAATAGAAAAATCAATCATGAAATTCATTTGGAAAAATAAGAGACCCAGAATAGCCAAGGCAATCCTTAGCAAGAAGAGAGAAGAAGGAGGCATCATTCTACCAAACCTTAAACTAAACTACAGAGCAATAGTAACAAAAATGGCATGGTATTGGCACAAAAATAGACCTAAAGACCAATGGTACAAGATAGAAGACACAGAGGAAAACCCACATAAATATGGTTATCTCATGCTAAATAAACAAAGGTGCCAAAAATATTCATTGATGAAAAGAAAACCTATAACAAATGCTGCTGGGAAAACTGGAAATCCATATGTAACAAAATGAAATTAAACCTCTATCTCTCACCGTGCACGAAAATCAACTCAAAGTGGATCAAAGATTTAGGCACTAGAACAGAGACTCTGTGCCGAATAGAAGAAAAAGGCCCAAATTTTCATCATGTCGGCTTAGGACCTAACTTGCTTAACAAGACTCCAAAAATGCAAGAAGTAAAATTAAGGATCAATAAATGGAATGGACTCAACTAAAAGGCTTCTTCTTAGAAAAGGAAACAATCAATATTGTGAAGAAAGAGTCTACAGAATGGGAAAAAGACTTTACCACATGTACCTCAGATAGAGAACTAATCTCCTAGGATATATAAAGAACTAAGGGGGTTTCAAGATGGCGGCCTAGAGGGTGGCTGCATTTCATGTTGCTCCAGGACTCAGGATTCAAAAGAGGAGATATTGAGACGCTTGGGACCAACTCAAAGCAGCCGGGTGACTCTCACCCCCTGGGGGGGCATCCCGGATGGGACGGGGGTCCCGGAACGCAGGAAACTTTGTGAAGTAGAGCTGCCGGCGAGACGCCCCTCCCCCCGCTGGAGCAGTGAACTCGGACAGCTGGGAGCGCTGTAAAGGAGGCCGCTCGGCACAGCACTGGGACTCGGAGCAACCACTGGGGCTCCGGCGGCTGCCCAGGGGAGGAGTGGCGAGGAGAGCTGTGTGGACTCAGGACACCGGGGCCTGCCCTGAGGAGGAGGAGGAGGAGCGTGGCCACTTGGATTCAGAGAGACTGCACCAGAGCTACAGGCGGTTGCCAGAGGAGAAGCTGCGCGGCGAGCTGTGTGGACTCAGAACGACGCTTCTGAACCCCGGGGCCTGCCCTGAGGACGAGGAGGAGGAAGAGGAGCGCGGCCGCTTGGATTCGGGTGACTACACCAGAGCTACAGGCGGTTGCCAGAGGAGGGGCTGCGTGGCGAGCTGTTTGGGCTCTGACCACTTCTGAACCCCGGGGCCTGCCTGGAGGAGTAGGAGGAGGAGGAGGAGGAGCGCGGCGGGTCGTTTGGACTCACAGTGACTGCATTAGCGCTCCAGGCGGCTGCTCAGAGGAGAAGGCGAGTGGTGAGTTGTTTGGTCTTAAAGTGACAGCTCCTGAACACAGGGGGGCTGCCTGGAGGAGAAGCGTGGTGGGACGCTTGGTCTTGAGTGGCCGCACCAGAGCTCCGGGCGGTTGCCCAGAGGACCCGTGCAGCGGGTCACGTGGATTCAGAGCCACTCAGAGGGACTGCTCCTGAACACCCGGGGGGTTATCTGGAGAAGGAGGAGGAACGGGGAGGGTCACTTCGACTCAGAGTGATTGATTGCCCCGGGCTACGGGTGGTTGGTGGGAGGAGGAGGCACGAAGTGAGTTTCTTGGACTCCTAGTGACCGCACCGGAATACTGGGCGGCTGTCTGGAGGAAGAGGCCTGTGGCGGGTCTCTGGGACTCAGAGCGATTGTTCGGGGCCACAGGTGGCTGCTCAGAGGAGGGGCCACACAGCCAGGCGATTAGGTGCAGAGCAGGGTCCCAGGATCTAGGTGGCTTCTGGGTGGAAGAGCCGCACAGAGACAGGCTTAGGGCGGAGCGAAGGTTCCAGGCCTGTGGTCAAATTCTCTGAGGAGGGGCAGCCTAAGGAGATTCATCTGCGAAGGGTGAGGCTCCCAGGCCCAGGAGGTAGGGCCGGGCCCCTGGGAACTTTGCAGAGGAAGGCAGCCCAGCCCAGGCGGTAGCTGTAAATTGAGGGGAACCTCTAGGAGGGAACTGACCAGCGAGACCTCCCCACCGGGTGAGTCTTCCCTGCTGGGTGAGGTTTCCCCACAAGGACGGTAAAACCAGAGACTCAGGCCCAAACAGGCCTTGCCTCAGCCCGCAGCCTAGGTCCCCTTTGGATGACCATTGGTTAACAAGTGGAGGCACCTCTGCCCACTAGCAGGGATTATACCCCACCTGAAGGCCACCACTCCTAGAGAGGCAGCTTCCTTGTGGAGCACCGCATTATCAACTTCCTCCATGACTTCAGCCTACTGAAGGCTAAGGGGGGATATATATAGAAATCTTCAGGGACATTGTAAGTCAATAGAGGAAATCTGCAATATCTCAGCGGTCCACTGATACCTGAACAATATGAGAAAACAAGGAAAGAAAATGCTGCAAACAAATCTAGATGTTACATCAATAAAACCCACTGACAGCATGGCAGAAGAAATGACAGAAAAGGAGTTCAGAATGTACATAATTAAAATGATCAGAGAAGCAAACGATGAGATGAAAGAGCAAATGCAAGCATTGAATGATCGCACCAATCGACAGTTAAAAGAGCAAATACAGGAAGCAAGAGATCATTTCAATAAAGAGTTAGAGATATTGAAAAAAAACCAAACAGAAATCCTTGACATGAAGGAAACAATAAACCAAATTAAGAACTCCATAGAAAGCATATCCAATAGGATAGAACACCTGGAAGACAGAACCTCAGACATTGAAGACAAAATATTTAACCTTGAAAACAAAGTTGAACAAACAGAGAAGATGGTAAGAAATCATGAACAGAATCTACAAGAACTATGGGATATCATGAAAAGGCCAAATTTAAGAATTATTGGGATTGAGGAAGGCCTAGAGAAACCAAAGGAATGAACAATTTATTCAATGAAATAATATCAGAAAATTTCCCAAATCTGAAGAATGAAATGGAAAATCAAGTTCAAGAGGCTTATAGGACTCCAAATACACAAAATTACAACAGACCCACACCAAGGCACATTATAATGAAAATACCTAACATACAAAATGAAGACAGAATTTTAAAGGCTGTGAGAGAAAAGAACCAAATTACATTCAGGGGGAAACCAATACGCATATCAGCAGATTTTTCAATCCAGACCCTAAAAACTAGAAGGGCCTGGAACAACATTTTTCAAGCCCTGAAAGAAAATGGATGCCAACCAAGAATCTTATACCCAGCAAAACTTACCTTCAAATTTGACGATGAAATAAAATCCTTCCATGATAAACAAAAGCTAAAAGAATTTACAAAAAGAAAGCCAACATTACAGAACATTCTCAACAAAATATTCCATGAGGAAGAGATGAAAAACAAAGAAGCAAATCAGCAAAGGGAGGAATTATCCTAAAGGAATTGTCAAATAAAGGAGAAAACAAGTTGTGTCAAACAAATAAATAAATAAAATTTTAAAAATGAACCAAATGACCGGGAAACCAAATCATTTCTCTATAATAACCCTGAATGTTAATGGCCTGAATTCATCAATCAAAAGACATAGACTGGCAGACTGGATTAAAAAGAAAGATCCAACAATATGTTGCCTGCAAGAGACTCACCTCATAGAAAAAGATACCCATAGACTAAAGGTGAAAGGATGGGGAAAAACATACCATGCACATGGACTCAGCAAAAAAGCTGGAGTATCCATCCTCATTTCCGATAATGTGGACTTCAAGCCAAAGTTAGTCAGAAGGGATAAAGAAGGTCATTTCATACTGCTTAAGGGAAGCATAAATCAGCAAGATATAACAATCATAAACATCTATGCCCCAAACAGTGGCTCATCTATGTATGTCAAACAAATCCTTCTCAATTTCAGAAACCAAATAGACCACAACACAATAATACTAGGTGATTTTAACACGCCTCTCTCACCACTGGACAGATCTTCCAGACAAAAATTGAACAAAGAAACCATAGATCTCAATAACACAATCAATAATTTAGACTTAACAGACATTTATAGAATATACCATCCAACCAAGAGCGAATACACTTTCTTCTCAGCAGCACATGGATCCTTCTCTAAAATAGACCATATATTATGCCACAAAGCTAATGTTAGCAAATACAAGAAGATAGAGACACTAGCATGTATTCTATCAGATCATAATGGATTGAAGTTAGAAATAAACGAAAGAGTAAAACACAGAAACTATTCCAACATCTGGAGATTAAACAATATGCTATTATATGATGAATGGATAACAGAAGATATTAGGAAGGAAATTAAAAAATTCTTAGAGGTAAATGAGAACAAAGAAACATCATATCAAAATCTCTGGGACACTATGAAAGCAGTACTTAGAGGGAAATTTATTTCATGGAGCGCATTTAATAAAAGAAGTAAAACTCAACAAATAAACAACCTAACACTACAGCTCAAAGCCCTAGAAAAAGAAGAACAGACCAGCACCAAAAGTAGTAGAAGACAGGAAATAGTTAAACTCAGAGCTGAAATCAATGAAATTGAAACAAAAGAAACAATACAAAAAATTGACAAAATAAATAGTTGGTTCTTTGAAAAAATAAACAAAATTGATAAACCTTTAGCCACACTAACAAAGAGAAGACGAGAGAAAACCCAAATCACTAAAATTCGGAATGAACAAGGAAATATCACAACAGACAGGATTGAAATACAAAACATAATTAGAAGCTATTTTGAAAATCTATACTCCAACAAAATAGAAAATTTCGAAGACATCAACAGGTTTCTAGAGACATATGAATTGCCTAAACTGAACGAGGAGGACATAAACAATTTAAATAGACCAATTTCAAGTACTGAAATAGAAGAAGTCATCAAAAGCCTACCAACAAAGAAAAGTCCGGGACCAGATGGGTTCTCAGCCGAGTTCTACAAAACCTTTAAAGAAGAGCTCATTCCAATACTTCTCAAAGTATTCCATAAAATAGAAGAGGAGGGAACCCTCCCAAACTCATTCTATGAAGCCAATATCACACTGATACCTAAACCAGACAGAGACTCATCAAGGAAAGAAAATTTCAGACCAATATTCTTAATGAACATCGACGCAAAAATTCTCAACAAAATTTTAGCAAATCGCATACAAAAACATATGAAAAAGATAGTGCACCATGATCAAGTGGGTTTCATCCCAGGGATGCAAGGTTGGTTCAACATCAGGAAATCAATAAACGTAATTCACCATATTAATAGACTTAAAGTCAAGAATCACATGATTATTTCAATAGATGCAGAAAAAGCATTTGATAAAATACAGCACCCCTTCATGCTCAAAACACTAGAAAAAATAGGGATAGTGGGAACATTCCTTAACATTGTAAAGGCCATTTATGCTAAGCCCATGGCTAATATCATTCTAAATGGTGAAAAACTGAAAGCATTCCCCCTAAAAACTGGAACAAGGCAGGGATGCCCTCTTTCACCACTTCTATTCAACATCGTTCTTGAGACTCTAGCCAGAGCAATTAGACAAACCAAAGAAATTAAAGGGATACGAATTGGAAAAGAAGAACTCAAACTATCCCTGTTCGCTGATGACATGATTATATATTTAGAGGAACCTGGAAATTCCACCAGAAAACTCTTAGAACTCATAAGTGATTTCAGTAAAGTAGCAGGTTACAAGATCAATGCCCATAAATCCAACGCATTTTTATACATAAGTGATGAATCTTCAGAAAGAGAAATTAGGAAAACTACCCCATTCACAATAGCCTCGAAAAAAATAAAATACTTGGGAATCAATCTCACAAAAGAGGTGAAAGACCTCTACAATGAGAACTATACAACACTAAAGAAAGAAATTAAAGAACACCTTAGAAGATGGAAAGATCTTCCATGTTCTTGGATAGGCAGAATTAATATTGTCAAAATGGCCATACTACCTAAAGTGCTATACAAATTCAATGCAATTCCAATTAAAATCCCAATGACGTACCTTACAGAAATAGAGCAAGCAATTATGAAATTCATCTGGAAGAATAAGAAACCCAGAATAGCTAAAGCAATCCTTAGCAGGAAGAGTGAAACAGGGGGTATTGCAATACCAGATCTTCAACTCTACTACAAAGCAATAGTAACAAAAACAGCATGGTATTGGTACCAAAATAGAAAGGTAGATCAATGGTACAGAATAGAGGACACGGACACAAACCCAAATAAATACAATTTTCTCATACTAGACAAAGGGGCCAAAAATATGCAATGGAGAAAAGATAGCCTCTTCAACAAATGGTGCTGGGAGAATTGGAAATCCATATGCAACAGAATGAAACTAAACCCATATCTCTCACCATGCACGAAACTAAACTCAAAATGGATTAAGGACCTCGGAATCAGACCAGAGACCCTGCAGATTATAGAAGAAAAAGTAGGTCCAAATCTTCACCTTGTTGGTCTAGGACCAGACTTCCTTAACAGGACTCCCATAGCACAAGAAATAAAAGCTAGAATCAACCACTGGGATAGATTCAAACTAAAAAGTTTTCTCTCAGCAAAGGAAACTATCAGCAATGCGAAGAGAGAGCCTACAGAGTGGGAGAATATCTTTGCCAATCAGACTTCAGATAGAGCACTAATCTCCAGAATCTATAAAGAACTCAAAAAACTCTACTCCAAGAATTCAAATAATCCAGTCGACAAATGGGCTAAGGAAATGAATAGACACTTCACAGAAGAAGATCTACAAGCAATCAACAAACATATGGAAAAATGTTCAACATCTCTAGTAATAAGAGAAATGCAAATCAAAACCACCCTAAAATTCCATCTCACCCCAATTAGAATGGCGATTATCAAGAATACGAGCAACAACAGGTGTTGGCGAGGATGTGGGAAGAAAGGTACACTCATACACTGCTGGTGGGGCTGCAAATTATTGCAGCCACTCTGGAAAGCAGTGTGGAGATTCCTTAGAAAACTTGGAATGAACCCTCCATTTGACCCAGCTATCCCACTCCTTGGCCTATACCCAAAGGACTTAAAATCTGCATACTACAGAGATACAGCCACATCAATGTTCATAGCTGCTCAATTCACAATAGCCAGACTGTGGAACCAACCTAGATGCCCTTCAATTGATGAGTGGATAAAGAAACTGTGGTATATATATACAATGGAATATTACTCAGCCATAAAGAATGATAAAATTATGGCATTTGCAGGCAAATGGATGAAATTGGAGAATATCATGCTAAGTGAGATAAGCCAATCTCAAAAAGCGAAAGGACGAATGATATCACTAATAAGTGGAGGATGACACATAATGGGGGGGAGGGAAGGGTTAGTGTTAGGGTTAGAGTTAGGGTTAGGGAGGGGGGCAAGTATGGAGGAAGGAACTACTGTATAGAGGGAAAAGAGGGGTGGGAGGGGTGGGGGGAAGGGAAAAAATAACAGAATGAATCAAACAACATTACTCTATGTAAATTTATGATTACACAAATGGTATGCCTTTACGCCATGTACAGAGAAACAACATGTATCCCATTTGTTTACAATAAAAAAAAAAAAAAGAACTAAAAAACCTTAACACCAAAAAAAAAAAAAAAAAACCAAATAACCCAATCAATTAATGGGCTAAGGAACTAAAAAGACACTTCACAGAAGAAGAAATACAATCAATTAAGAAACATGAAAAATGTTCATCATCTCTTGAAACTAGTGAAGTTCAAATCAAAACTGCTCTAAGATTTTATCTCACTCCAGGCAGAATGGCAATAATATAAGCAATAATAAGTGTTGGCAAGGATGTGGGGGAAAAAGGTATACTTATACATTGTTGGTGGGACTGCAGATTGGTGCAACCACTTTGAAAAGCAGTATGGAGAATCGTAAGAAAACTTGAAGTGGTACCACCACTTGACCCAGCTATCTCACTCCTCGGTTTTTACCCAAAGGACTTAAAATCAGCACACTACAGTGACACAGCCACATCAATGTTTATAGCAGCTCAGTCCATAATAGCAAAACTATGGAACCAACTTAGATGCACTTCAACAGGTGAAAGGATAAAGAAAATGTGGTACATGTGCGCAAACACTCAGCCTTAAAGATGAATGCAACTATGGCATTTGCGGGTAAATAGATGGAATTGGAGAGTATCATGCTAAGTGAAATAAGTCAATCCCCAAAATCCAAAGGCTGAATGTTTTCTCTGATAATTGGATACTAATCCACGGTGAGGGGTGGGTAGGGAAGAATGATAGGTTGAGACAGACATTATTACCCTGTATACATGTATAAAAATAAAAAAAAAATTTATTGCTGTCAAAAAAAGATAATGAAAAATAAATAAATAAAAGTAAAAAAAAAGTCACAATCTCTGTGTTTTGGAGCCTTATATTGGATGTATGAATGAAAATGACAACCTCAGTGTCTCAGCTTTGACCTGAGGACATGTTTTTCTGGGTATCCACACCAATTCCCCCACTCCAAAAAAAAACCCATTATGTACAATGTAATATATAATAATACCTCCTTAAAACAGATTTTACCATTTGTGATTATGGGAAGAGATGAAATCAAAGTTTTCCTTTTACCTCAGAGATGTTATAGAAAATTAAGACTGTTTAAAAAATTGTATGGCAAATTTTACATAGTTTTTGAAAATATTGGGGCATTATCTTCAGTGCATATGCTAATAGAAAATTTCAATTCAAGTAGAAAAACAAAGTTTACAAAGTCAACCATACTTAAAATTCAATCAAAAAACAAGAACTGAGTCAAGGAGATTTGCTGAAGTGTTCATGTTGCTGAAAGTTCAGTCCTTATTCCTGATGTCAATCCAATAACAAGGACACAGTTTTGAAGAAAAGGAAATAGAAGGTTTATTGCTTTGCTAGCAAAGTGGAAACACAGGGGTCTACTGTCCCAAAGGCTGTGATTCTGCCCAATAGCAGGAACAGGGGGCTTTTAAAGAGGTGATTCAGTGGGCTACATTCCATGTATTCTCTGAGGGAGTTGTAATTCACTTGTTAATTGAGGAGATAGTCATTTCTGAGACCTTCTGGTACCATCCCCAAAGTCTTGATTAGTTTACTCCTATGGTGGGTGTGTACTCAGGGACAGATAAATCTGCCTAAAATGGAGAAGAAAGTTAATCCTATTTCCCCTGAGATGAGGAAGAGCGAGATTAGGAAGGAACAGGGAGAGAGGAAGAAAAAGAAACGTGTCCATTAAAAAATCAGTTGCAGTGGCAGAGCAGCAAGGGTTATATTCAAAGCGTAAAGTGGCCCACTGTTACATATTGGATTTAGTTGATCAGGAATATTTTATAGAAAAAATTCAGCTAATGAATGTAGCATAAAAGACAGAAGGAAAAACATTACTATTTTGTAACCCCTAATGAAATAATGGATTCAGCAAAGATCAATGAGTGAACAATTAGATAAAAAGTTCAGCGGAATTGTACAACAGAGGGAGAGGCAGGAGTTTCTCATCTGAACTCACTGGGTAAAAGAGTTCAAAGGTCATTCTTAGGCTGGGGATATAGCTCATTTGGTAGAGTGCTTGCCTCGAAAGCACAAGGCCCTGGGTTCAATCTCCAGCACTGTAAAAAAAAAAAAAAAAAAAAAAAAAAAAAAGTCACTCTTATCTGAAGCTCAGGATCTGTATTAGGTGCCTTTTGATGTGATGAAATGTAAAGTCCTCAGCAACACTTTAGAGTGCTCAGGAGTTGGGAACTGAAAAATAAATTAAGAAAGCAGGAAAAAATGCAGAACATGAGACTTTCTATAGGCCAGATGATGAGTTTCTGTGAGTCAATGGCAAACAAAAAAAAGAAGGGAGGGGCTACTTTATATTAGGGACATTACGGTTAAATTCAAAATAGAGATTTTATCCCTGGTGAGGTGACCCATGCCTGTAATACCAGTGACTAACGAGGCTGAGGCAGGAGGATTACAAGTTTGAGACCAGCCTCAGCCATTAGTGAGTCCCTGTCTCAAAGCATGCAAAGGGACTGGGGATATGACTCAGCGGTTAAGGGACCTAGGTTCAATCTCTGGTATCAAAAAATGCATCCATTCATATATGTATGAATCCTGATTCAACCAAATCAATGTAAAAACACATTTTTATATAGTTGGGTAAATTTCAATATGGACTGGGTATTAACTGATATCAATGATTGAATTTTAATTCTTTCAGGCATAACAATGGCATATGATTATATAGGAAAATGATCAGAGTTTTTAGACAAAAGACACAGAATCTGGGATTTGCTTTAAGATATTCCAGTAACACAAACACACAGAGAAGAAGAAAATAGATAAAGCAAGGGGAGGCAAAACCTTGATATATATTTTAGTATCGAATCTGGCTTATGGGTACAATGACACCCGTTTTAAAATTGTCTCTCTTTTTGGTATGTTTGATACAGAAATGGGAACGGTCCCATTGCCAGTCTGATTATAAAGATACATGAGCCCCAAATGTTTGAACAATTTTTATAAAAGAAAATAATTTTTACAGCCCTGGGAAACTGATAAAAGGACTGGAATATTCTTCATTTTAACAGATAGTGTCAAAATGAGATTTTAAAAGATTGAAACAAGTTTAAACTCCAACTTAGAAAAGCATGTCTATTTCACTATGTTAATTTTTTTCTTTTTCTTTTTCATGGTGGGGGATTGAACCTGGGGTCTTACACATGCTAGGCAGACATTCTTCCCTGAGCTACACACCCAGCCTTTTTTTAGTTCTTTGGATTTTAGGAAGGTTGTACTTTAGTCACGGTGCTGGGAATGGGAATCAGGGCCTCAGGCATGCAGCAGATGCTGTACCACAGGCTATACCTCAGCCCCAGGTTGTGCATTGTTTTTCTTACCCCGTCAGCTGTTCATGCTCTTTGCCCATTTTTCTTTTAGACTTCCTATTTCTAGGCTTCTTTGAGGGTTCTTTTTGTTCATTTATTCTTTACTCAATCTTCTTTTTCTTTCTTTTCTTTTTTTTTTTTTTTGCACTCCAAATATCTGTTAATTACCAGACTATTGGCTTTGATATTTGAAAATTATCAGTAGATTAGTTTACTAAGCCACAAAGCAATTACCACTAGCACCCTTTTTTAGAGAAAGAAGTCAAGAAATATCCTAAAATTGGTAGCTGGTGTCATGGTCCACGCCCAATCTGAAAGGAGTGTTCTCCATCCAGTTGAGGACAGATCCCACCAGATCCTGCCCTTCATTTTTGTGAACACCTTCACACTGGCTTTTGTGCTTAGGATGTTTCAGAAAGAAAAGTAACAAGATCTGGTTTGCTTTAGTATGTTGGACAACTTTCTAATATAAACTATGAGAAAGCAATTCTGATTTAATGGAAGAGATGCCAAAAGACTTAAGATTCATGTCATTCATTATTTAGTATGTAAAACTGAGGGAAAGATCAGTGAATTGTGCTCATAGAATTTTACCCCCATGGGAGTTGGAAGGGTCAAGTCCACAGTCATTGATGGGAAAGATGAAGAAAGATGGACTCAGATCATGGGTTTCTGCTAGAATCTGTTCCTTGCTCACTATGTCAATTTTTTCTTCCACCCACCTAAGGCTGATTCTCTAGGTTAATATGGTGGAGATCATGTTTGCTGTAGTAGAGAAAGTGATGAGCTGAATCAAGTTTCTTTTGTTATACTTACTTTCTCTCTTACTGATTTGGAAGTTGCAATTCTACTTTAAGTATACTGACAATTGCTTTTGAAATAAAAGTATAAATGCACACACCTGTGTTTTTCTGTCAACATCAACATTAAAATCAAACCATTGGACTGGGGATGTGGCTCAATGGTAGCAGGCTTGCCTAGCATGTGTGAGGTTGCAGTTTGGGTTCCTAAAACCATGCACACAGCAAACTAATCAAAGCTTTATGTGTTGGGAAAACAATAGGACTTTGTACTTTGGATACTCAGTTATAATCTTTGCCTTTATTTGTGCAGTCTTTGCCAGGTCATATAAGACCTTTAAACCGCATTTGCTTTATTAAATGTTTTAATTAAACATTGCACAAATACTTGTTGAGTGCCTACCATGAACCAGGAATCAGGCTAGCTCTGGAGTTATAATAGTGAGAATTCAAACAATTCATACACACACACACACACACACACACACACACACACACACACACACAAGAATGAACCAAGGGGCACTTAATTACTGAGCCCTATTTCCAACCCTTCTTAAAAAAAAATTTTTTTTTTTTTTTTTTGAGGCAAGATCACACAAAGTTGCTCAGGGCCTCGCTTGGTTGCTAAGGCTGCCTTTGAACTTGCAATCCTCCTGCCTTAAGCTCCTGAACCACTGGGATTAGAGGTGTGTGCCATCATGCCCAGCAAACAATTCTTATATTAATAGAGGGTGGAGCAAAGCCACTAAGATATAAAGCACTGATAGATTTTTCATGATTCAACACATACTACAGATAATTATTGCTATTAATGTCCCTCCATGTTATGAGAGATCCAGCACATTTAATCCCTTCCTCCATACCTTCTCAGGTTCCAAGGTTGGTTTTTTTTAATTCATGTAGGTGCTGGGCACCGTGGCACACACCTGGAAGTCCGGCAACTCCGGAGGCTCAGGATTACAAGTCTGAGGCCCCTCTGAACATCTTGGTGAGAATTTGTCCCCAAATAAAAATTAAAAACAGTAGAGATACAGCTCAGTGGTAGAGTGGCCATGGTTCAATCCCAGTACTGGAAAAAAAAAAAAAAATTCATGTATCCTGTGTTAGTTCTTCCATGGTGAGAAAATAGCTGAGAAATACAGTTAAAAGGACAGATTCATCTCATGGTTTCTTGGCCCAGTTGCCTCTGGACCTTTAATAAGGAAGTGCTTAGTGGAGGAAACCCATGCAACTCACGGTGGATGGAAAGCAAAGAAGAGGAAGGGACCTGGGTCCCCAGACCCACACTCAAGGGCAAGTCCCTCCCCTCAACTAAATTCCCTTCATTAGGCTCTACCCATCAGTTTCTAACCATCTCCCAACAGCACCACACTCTGGTGACCAAGCCTGTTTGTCATGTGAGACTCTGGAGAACACTTCATATTCAAACGACAGCACAGCCTTCTGATTCAGCATTTTGTTTTATATATTATGTCTTCTCCTTGATGAATTAATTTTGATACCTTCACTCTTTCAACAGCATGGAAACAAAAATTATTTCAACACACTTTTTTTCTGTTCTCACTGGTTATCTACATTTTTATTACACCGCATCTTCCTTGTACTCGAGTTCTAACCAGGTGTGGTGGTGCACATCTGTAATCCCAGGAGGCTGAGGCAGGAGGATCACAAGTGCAAGGCAAGCCTTGACAACTTAGCAAACCCTGTCTCGAAATAAAAAATAAAAAGGGCTTGGGATGTAGCTCCGTGGTACAGCACCCCTGAGTTCAATCCCCTTTACTAAACACAATAGTAAAAATAACAACCAAGTAGGTACTCAGGTTCTTTATTTAGATTCCTTTCTTGGGAAAGTGGAGTACTTCTTTGTGGGTTTTTGTTTGTTTGTTTGTTTGTTTTTGTTTTGTTTCTTTTTGGTGTTCAGAGAGAAAAATGAATTGTGAACAAGCCCTTAAGGAAGACTGGGCATGGTGCAGCACACCTGTAATCACACTAGGAGCCTCTAGGAGATGGGGAAGCAGGCAGTCATAAAGCCTGAGCCACCTTTTCTTTGTGTCTGCTTCTTCTCCTACATAAACTCCCAGCCTAGGGGGAAGGTGGGTTCTAAAGGAAGAAGGCATCAGGATAGGACAGGAAATTCAACACAACGGCCCCTTACCCTGAGCAAGGGGCATCTGTGTGGGCTGCAACCTGCTCTGTCCTCTTTCCCCCCAGGCCACCTGTGAATCTGCTGGGCCCTCCCTCTTCACAGCAGATCACTCCCTCCTTTCCCATGGACCAGCTGTGGGCAAACTTGTCTCTTCAGTGTTTCAGCTGCTTTTCCTGCTCTTCCCATCCTAAAATTCTATTCCTGGGGCTAGAGAACTACAACACCCATGACCTCCCTCCAAGCTCCTTATCATCCAGGCTGCATGACACAGATCCTGACAACTGGTGACACCAGCCACTCCCACTGGCTGCCTTTGAGGGCAGGGCAGTAGGCGTGAGTGGTTGTCTGCATGGGGCAGGGTTGGCAGGGCCTGTGTGAAGGGATGTGGGCAGTGCCAGGGCTCCTGAGGTGTGCCCAAAATTAGAGACCAAAAGGCCCAGGAGCCAAGGACACAAGCTATTTACTAGAAGGACACATGGGCTCCTGATTCAAATGTGTCTGTTTGCAGCAAGTCCAGCAGCTTCTGGGCTGATATCCTGCAATCCACCAGCTCCCCATTTGTCTTCATATCCTGTAGCTTTTTTCGTAATTCTGGATACACTGAGGTTTCCCGAGCCAACCGCTGCATGTCTGTTTCCATGACACCTGCAGGATAAAAAGCAGAAGACAGCCAGAAGGTCATGGGTCCCTGCTATGTATTTGGAGAATGGGGCTGAGTGAGGTCTGGCTAGAGGCAATACCTCATCTTGGCTGAAAGGTGTGATCAGAGTGACCAAACACCCCACTGTGTCACTACTGAGTTTCAGACTCAAATTGCAAAACCACAACAAATGTGGTCTCCAACAACCAATCTCCCTGTCACTATCACCCCTCAGGAAGCAGGACCTTTGCTCTCTTTCATTTGTGGTTTCAATGTTGTGGTAGGGACAAAGCTCAGGGCCTTACATATCCTAAGTACATACTTAACCAACTCTAGGCCTGTAGCACCTTCTCTTGACTTTCTCAATTTTACCAATGAAGTATTTAAAACCCCTGTGCTCAATGTTTATAGCAGTTCGATTCACAATAGTGAAACTTTGGAACCAACCTAGATGCCCTTCAACAGATGAATGGATAAAAAAAAAATGTGGTATATACCCAATGGAATATTACTCAGCCTTAAAAGGAATGGAATTATGGCATTTGCAGGTAAATGGATGGAACTGGAGACTATCATGCTGTGTGAAATAAGCCAATCCCAAAACCAAAGGCCCAAATGTTTTCTCTGATAAGCAGATGCTGACCCATAGTGGGGGGGTGGATAGGGAAGATGAAGGAATTTTGGATTGTACAGAGGGTAGTGAGGGAAGATTGGTGAGTGCAGAGGAGAATGACAGTAGATTGTGAGACAGAAATTATTACCCTATATACATGTATGAAAGACTTCTTTTAAAGAAAAATCACTGTCAAAAAAAAGTTAGGGTTGGGGCTGTAGCTGTGTGGCAGACACTTGCCTAACACATGTGAGGTACTTTCAATACTCAGCAGCACCACATAAAAATAAGTAAATAAAAGTATTCTTTTAAAAAAAGTTAATGAAAATTAATTAATTAATTAATTAATTAAACCCCTGTGCCCTCCTCCTTGTCTCCCTGTGCCCACAGCCAACCAGCACCAGGCAGGACCCTTCTGCCCCTGTGTACCCTGACAACCAGGCCCTTCCTGCTCACGACGCCCTGGTTCTCTCTCCCTGTTTCACTCTTGGGCTGTAATCTAATTTTTCTAAAGTATCATACCCATTATCTGCTGAATGGGGCTTCCCAAGAGCCTGTCCAAGAACTCAAGGTCCTCTTACCTGCTCCCCTCTGTGCACACCCAGCTTCCAGCCAAACTGCAAGGCCTAATACACTTTCCCTCCTTTTCCTGCACTGCTGGGACATGTCTAACCTGCAAACATCCACACAGCACCATGGGACAACACTGAGTCTAGCTACCTCCAGTAAAGCCATTCCTGGTCTCCCTCCAAAAGGAATCCTTTCCCTTCATGAAATCTTGGGCGCACGTTCTATTCTCCACAGAGGAATCACAACAGAATTTGGAGTTAATGATCCTGGGGGACAGAAATTCACAGAATCTCAGACCTGGAAAGAGCATCACCTTCCTGATTTTCAAACACCTTCCAATCGTGGGTGCATCCTGATGACAAGGAACATGCTACCTTTCCAAACAGCCCACTCTATATTTGAACGCCTGTTAGAACATCCTTCCAGAGAGTGAAATGACACTCAGACTGGTCTCTGCCTTTGTTCAGGCCCTGGGGAGCTCCTACAAGTCTCAGCTCTCTCACAATGCCCAGACTCCTGACATTGAACCTAGCCATGTGGCCATCTGCCATCTCAGCTCCTAGCTGTAAGTGACATTTGGTCATGTGGTCTGAGTGAGCTCTAGGCTGAGCTGCAGGTGATGAGCTGGGATGTTGGTTCCAGAATTCCTGTGTGGGTCTGTGGGGTGGAGCATGGAGAACATGAGAAGTAGACATGGTGCTGATCACACATTGAAAGCAGGGTAGAATCCTGGTTTTGCCACATCCGGGCTTTGTGGAGCCCACTCTAAATCTCTGTCCCCAGGACACAAACCTGCATCTCTACCTAAGCTGCTCAGACATTAGACCACAGCTCTGTCACACCTTCTAACTCCAGGAACTTCAAGTCTAGAATAAAGGCCCTGGCACTGTGGTATCTGGGTGGAGAGGGCAGACACTAGACCAGTGTCTCAAGACCCCATACCCATCATCTTCCATGAGCACAGGGAACCATCTTAATCATCCCAGCAGCCCCCATCCCCAGGGTTCTGGCCCAGTTCAGCCTAGACTCTCACCACTCAACAACATCTGTCTGCATGTCACTCAGTTAACATGCTCTGCAGACCCACCCTGGACTAGCTTTGCTAGCTAGCTGCTGGCACACAGATGAACAGGGGTTCCCATCAGGTACACCTAGGAAGGTAACACAGTGTGACAAGTCCCATGGAACAAGTAGAAGTTGTAGCAATTAGACAATACTTCACTGCTGAGGGTCGTTTCCACAGGCACTACCTCATTTAGCTCCCTGGGAGACAGGTAGCATCTTTCCCATTCCACATGAAGAGGGAAGCTTGGGGCCCAGAATTCAATCCCCACTGTTCTCCCAAACTTGATCTATATCTCAGGCTTCCCTGTCCCAACTCTAGTCCAGGCAACTCCCTACTCTCTCTGCATCCCCTGCTGCTGCCAGCTCTACTTCCTTGGAATCCACGTTTCACCTGAGGGGTGAGGGTCAGGAGTCGGGAACAACATACTTTGTGGGTGCTTCCAAAAGGAGAAAGGAGACAGGCCCTTTGTCCAGTCCACTGTGAGGAACCAGCCAGTTCTGGGAACAGTGATGGTAGCACCTTCCACCTACCTGGGTCATAGCTCAGCACCCTCACACTAGGTTCCTCTGCAGCCAGGACCTGGAACATCATTGTACGGGCAGCCTTTCCTGCACAGTACAATGCCCAGCCCTTGTAGGGCTTCAGGGCACAGATGGATGAGATGTTAACCACAGTCCTGCTCAAGCCAGGACGTTCTGGGAAGGCCTTCAGGAGGCTGGAAGTCAGGCAGAGTGTGGAAGTCAAGTTCATAGCCCAGTAGCTGTTTGCTTCTGCTGGGTCACCCAGGTTCAGGAAGCCTTTGGAAACATCCCCAAGAGTGGCTGAAAAACAAGAGGTAGAAATAACTCAGTGAAGCACCAGTAGGTAGCCTTGTGGTAGAGCACTTGCCTAGCACAGGAGAGGTCCTGGGTTCAATCCCCAGCACCTGGGGGTGCGGGAAGCAAAAGAAGTCACCCAACATGGCAGGGGCTTTCTCCTCCCACAGCACTGCCCCATTTCCTCCAGAGAAGCCCTTCCCATCCAGATCTAGAGCAAGCATCTGCTTAGCACTTCCCAAAGTGTTTCACACTTCTCCAGCTCTGCAGAAAGACTAACTAGTGGGGAGGAGACCACCCACCCAGGCTGTCCACTGACAATGCACTGGCCCTGCTCTGGCATTGGATAGTCAGGGCTGTTGGGGCAAACTCTAGGGGGAGTTTGGAGAAGCAAAGCAATTTGAGAACACCATGCTTTGACTCAGGTCCTGGCTAGAGGACACTGTGCAAGGAGTTCTGATAAGTTCTATGGACACTTTAGAAAACTTAATTGGGCAAACCGTTGTCAGGACAAGGGGCGGCAGCTCTGAGGGCACCCGGCCTTCCTCCTGAACATTAGGCCTCTGTGTGCCCCTGAGGCTGTGTAAATGAGATCCACTTTATGCTTTGAATATAGCCCTTGCTGCTCTGCCACTGCAACTCATTTTTAAAATGGACATTTTTTTTTTTTTTTTTTTTTTTTTTTTTCCTGTCTCTCTACTCCTCCCAAATCTCGGGAAAAAAACAAACAAAAAACCAACCAAACCAACCAAATAAACAAACAAAAAAAAACTGGATTGCTTTTCTTCCCCATCTTAGGCAGATTTTCCCACCACAGAAACTAAGTAATCTAGGCTGTGGGATGGTACCAAAAGGTCTCAGAAATGACTATCTCCCAAATTAACAGAGAACACATGAAATGCAGCCTTGAATTACCACTTTAAAAGTCCCCAGTTCCTGCTGATGGGCAGAATCACAGCTTTGGAACAGGAGTCCCCTGTGTTTCTCCTTTGCTATCAAAGCAATAAACCTTTCTCCTCTTCTCAAAACCTTGTCCTCCTTTATTGGATTGACATCCGGAACAAGGACTGAACTTTCAGGCAACAGCTGAACTACCCGTACTCTGGACTCTGGCCGCCTAGTGTGCCCACCTAGGAACCGCCCTTACTGTCCCCAGCGGGGTAGGGAGAGACCGCTTAAATGCAGAAGCCACCGCCCCGTCTCACCCGCATTGTTTATAAGCAGCAGGCGCTGAAGCCCTTCGGGTCTGGGGAGGTCGCGCAGGACTCCGAGCAGCTGCTGCAAGCCGGCGTCCGAGCCCAGGTCGGCGGGCACCGGCACCACGCGCAGGCCAGGGTGCTCCGCCACCAGCTCTGTCTCCAGCTGCCTGAGCGCCTCCTGGTTGCGAGCGGTTGGGAGCAACATCGAACCGGGTGACAGCAGCCGGGCCAGGAGTGTGGCCAGCGCGCGGCCGAAGCCACGGGAGGCCCCAGTGAGCACGCACAGTGTGCGGCCGAAGCCGCCTTCCTTGCGGATCCCACCTTCCATGCCGCTGATCTCCGCTGGCGGGAGCGGGATTCCAGACCCTTAAGGCCTTGGAAGGGGCGGAGACAGTGGGAGGAGCCGCGGAGCAGGGCGGAGACGAAACCTGAGTTTTCAGGTTCCCAGTGCTGGAACTGATTCCCTGGGTCCCTGTTGTCACAAGTGGAGAAATGGGAGTGCAGGTTTGACAGGAGCCTGAGCGATTAGGTAACCAACCAGGAAGTGCTGGGAGCTGGTCCCAAGCTGTTGGCCGGGTTCCCAGCGCTCTTGTTTCTCACTGTGTCACTCCAAGTGGCTAAACCGCTAAACCACCTGCTAGGACAGGGCTGTGCAATTTCCTTCCAGCTTCACACACTACTTCCTTGCACTCCTGACCTCCTCCAGTGTAGGTCGCCTTGCTCCAGGCCTCCTATCCTTGGACGTGACCAGTCCTGAAGGAAGCCCTGCCTGCGTAGGGTTGGGGTACCTGCTGGGCTTATTAGCCACGCTGCCTGTGCAGAGCAGTCAGTGCCCAGCTCTGAGTTACTCCATGATGTAAAGAACGGAAGTTTTCAGGCTGTGCCTAAACCTGAGTTACTCCATTTTGTACAGCAGTAGTTTGCCATGAGCCATCCCATTTAAAGTTCAAGTGCCAAGGTAGAATGACTCTAGACCTTGTTTGTAAAAGGATACCACCACCATGAGCCCAGCAGGACATTAAGGCACAAATTGGTAAACTACTTATATGTGCCAATTAGCAAACTAAATCAAAAAGTACCTGGACACATGGACATCCAAATCATATCAGGAACACCAGACACAGGAGTGAATCAAACTCCTCAGGTGTAACCTCCTCACCTATAAAAGACCCATAAAGGGAGGACCCACCTGAAACAGGACACGGGGAGTTGTACCCTGACCCTTGCCCAGGAAAATCAGCACAGCCATGATCCTCTGTCCTGGGGCTTCAGCAGAGCATGTTTTCCCCTGCCCATGAAGACCACCCAAGGCTCACTTAGGACACTCTGAAACTGAAACTGCTGTCCTGCATGCTTTGGCACCCTCTGCTTTGACAACTCTGCAGCATGGGGTCATTAAAATCCTTCTCTGACCACCTACAGTGACTCTGACTCTGGTTTTCTCTCTCATCCTGTGCTCCTGGCTCAGCATTTTGTACCTTGTGGCCTTCTCACCCCTTTCTTAGTCTTTCTGTCACCTATGTGTGTACATCATTGTGTGAAGTATGATATCAGAAGTTATGATTATGATACTGGTGATGAGAATCAGTGAGGCCTAGTTCCAGGTCCCTAGATGTGAAGATTGAACACCCGAGAAACTCCAAGGCAAGGGTAGAAAGCAGGTTTCTGTCAAACAATAGAACAGAGATAGATCTCTGCAGACAGGGGCCCACAGCTGGTTGCCAAGGAAGTGGGGGTGTCCTGCTCCCTTTATACATTGTAGATTTCCTTTGTTCTCATGGCCTCTCCTCCTCCCATCCTGCCTATGTGACCAGAAGGTGGGCCAAAGGTGGAGTGATCCAGGCAGGATTGAGTGGTCCAGAGGCATCCGGGCCAGAGAAAACAGGTCTGTGAAAGCAATCTCCTCCTGAGTTCTCTGGACATTTGTGGAACTCCTGCTCTGTGCCAGCCTTTGAAGAAAAGGAGGGAACGATGAGAGATGACTGAAAGTCAGAAATCCACTCTTTGGAAATAGGTGCTTCTATGGGAGCCATTTGGGAAAAGCCCCCAAGGGCAGTGGTTTGCTTAGTCTTACGGAGCCTCAAAAGTTCTTCCCTTCCTAGGAAGATGCTTATTGCCTCCCACTACCGCACCATGTCCCCACACTGCCAGTCCCACAAGCAATATCTCAGCGGCAACACAGCCCATAGAATTCCTTTGAAAGTGGCACAAAATTTCCTAAATTAGCCTACACATTGAAGTCACTGAGGAATTTCATAACTACGGGGTCTCACTGAGTTGAACTGAGGAATTGTAATAAGATCTCCAGCTGATTCTCATGTACAAGTCTGGGAACCACTGCAGTAGCAATTGACAGAAATGTGGGTTTTTAATTTCTTTTCCTTGCATCATTTCTTTTTTCGTTTGTGTGTGTGTGTGTGTGTGTGTGTGTGTGTGGCCCTGTGCATGCTAGGTGAGCACTCTACCAACTGAGCTACATCCCCAGCCTTATCTGAGTTTTTTCCCTTTTGTTGTTTTGTTTTTTGGTGCTAGGGCTTGAACCCAGGGGCACTTTATCACAGAGCTACATCCCCAATCTCTGTATGTTTTATTTTGAGACAGGATCTCACTATTTGCTGAGCCTGGCCTGGAATTTGTGATCCTTCCAACTCAGCCTTTGAAGTCACCGGGGTTACGAGCATACATGACCAGTCCAGCAGTAGTATGTTTTTAAAGTACAAAGGTAAGAAATATACAAAAATAGTGTTAAAAGCCTAACTCTGATAAAGGTCATTAGTAGAGAAATTGGTGAATGTTGCCTAAGATCTGTAGGATTAATTTCTAGCATTGTATCTTTCTCTGCTTTTGACTAGTGAGCTGTTGTTATATTTTTGGAAATACAGTGAGGTATGTAGAGGTAAAGGGGTATCCTATCTTCAACACACTCTCAAATGACTTAGAAAAAATAGAACGAACAAAGCAAGAGTGGTTCAATGTAAATATTTAGAAAATCTTGATTAAAGCTATTCAGGAGGCTTTTTTGTGTCCCCCTCCTGCCTTGGCATACTGGGGATTGAACCCAGGGTTCAATTCTGGAAGGACGCGTATGTGGCATTTTGTCGAAGACAGACATGCCAAACAGGCCCTTGGAGACTAGGGTTCTGCCGTGCCCCATCAAAGGAGGTCAACATGGCATGTGCCTTTATGGCCACTCAGGAACTCAGGCCCCATACTCCTTATCCTGTGCTCTGTGAACAGGATGTTCTGCGTTTGGTAAAATAGCTCTTCTGTGACTTGTGAGCCTGTTATCTCCTGGGTTCGCAGAATTGTTTGTTACTTCCTGTTACCGACCAATAATCTGCCAAATAGGCTAGTAACTTCTTATGTAAGACTTAACTTTTAGGATGTATGGCTAGCTTAACTGCAAGCATATAAAGGACAGTGTTTCACTCAATAGAGACAGAAGTAGCTTGCTATGTGACAAATGCTCCATCTCTCCCAAATAAAGCTCTTCTCAGACCTCAGTGCACAGAGACTGAGTTCCTTTTCCATGGTATGCCTCAGGGGTTGGCACTGGGATACCGTAACCCACTGATCCTACCTCATAGTTGCAGCCACAAGCAACATCAGGGGTGTTCTATGAAGGGTTATGGAAAATAATATTGCTACAAGATAGCTCCCTAAGAAAAGCAGAGAGAGGGTGCAGCTGGGGAGGAGGAAGGGTAAACTAGCCAAGCATTAACCTCCAGTATATCCTTTCCTAATAACAATGGGCTCTGAAGGAAGGGGTGGATACTGAATGCTGGGCTCTGGACTTTGACCTTCTTCCATTTCAGTTTAGTCCCAAATGTATACACAGTAACTATAGAAATGCTGGGAAACAATGAATTCCAGAGAAAGAAAAGCAATGGGTGAGATTTGAGTACTCATCCCTCTGGATCTGGGCTCCTATCTCTCCAGGTAACAATGAGTTTCAACCTTTTTTACAACTGCCTTCCTGAGTTAAAGTGTTGATGTGTATATCTAGCCCCTGACTGTGCAAAGGACACGTCCACAGTTTCCAATGATTAAACCACCCTCGTTGTACCCCCATAAAACTAAAATCCCATCTGTAACCAATGGCCGTTTCGCATCCAGAAAATGAGTCCCTATGGTATTAGCACAAAAAGCCCAGGGCGGACACAAACTTCACAAATCAGCTCAGCTGTTTATTCAGGAGCAAAGCTGCACACAGGAACAGGGAATGTAGGGATGAAATGGCGTCGGTGGAGCCACTTTTCTGGTTGAAAATGAGCCACTGAACAAAGAAAGGGACTGGGTTTAAATAGTTTATTTTTGAGGAGTGGTCTAGTGAGCATATCAGTTTGGGCACTCAGGAAAGAGGTTTGTGAGAATTTAAAAATTTGTTTTTACTAAGCCTGGAGAATAATGGAGGGTCTGGGGTCAGCATTCAGTATTTATCTCCTTTCCTTCAGGGAACCATTGTACTGTCACTGGGAAATGATGTATTTGGGAAAGGATCAATGCTTTGGTTTCCTTTCTAGGGATTGTTCTGTCATTGGGAAGGAACACATTGAGAAAGCTATCAATGTGTGGCTTCCTTTTTCACTCCCTTTCCTCAGGCCTCACTGTTCTGGGGTTTTTTCATTTTTCATATCCAATATATGGTGCCTGAGTCAGAAAATGAATAAACGGCTTCTCTGAACGTGTTGTGGCTCTGCTCCATCATTTTGCACTTATGTTTTTGGTTTCTTGATCAGAAAATGGGTATAAGGTAATATTTTCCCTACAATGTCTCTCCAAACCTCATTCCCTTTTTCAACAATTAAGTTAAATGGCTGAAGAGGAGTGGGGAGTGATCGTTCAGGGTCTGGCACCCCTATGGCCCTCTTACATTGGGAGGAGGAATCCCTCCAGCCACCACTACTGCTATAGCTGAATGCCCAAGGTGACTGTGCACACCCTAACCTACAAAAAGAGACCCTTCAACCTCTCAAGCATAAGGCTACTGAACACTGGGAGGTTTCATTAGTATATGAATGTTATACTGCAGATTTTCTTTTTTCTCCTTTTTAAAAAATTTAAGTTTTTATTTCTTTACTTTTCTTGCTCTCTTTTCCTTTTGTTTACCTGTTCCCTCAGAGTCGCTTTCTCCCTTTTTTGAATGCTAACATCCAATTTCTTTTGATTACACTCTCACCCTATTTTCTAGAACTTCTGTATATTCTTTTCTTATCCCATTAACAGCCACATCCTACATCCCTCTGCGTCCTCTTTGTCCTCCATTTGAAACTGCAGACCTTATTGCAAACCTGTTTGTTTTACCGAAGATATTTGAACTCATTCTATTTTCTTTGACAATCTTGTTATTGTCCTCATAGGGGCTATTTGGTCTAGGATTGCATAGTGTCTGATTTGGGCACTGCTAATATTGATCTCCCCTTAAAGAAAGGGTTTTGGAAACCCATACGGCCACTATAAGCCTACAGGGGGAAATCTGCGATACCCCAGATCTGCACTACTAGAGGACAGATACATGAACAACATGAAAAAACAAGGGAAGAAAATGATCCAAACAAATCTAGATTCGATAGTAATAGAATCCAATGACAGTATGTTAGAAGAAATGTCAGAAAAGGACTTCAGATTATACATGATTAAGATGATTTGCGAAGCAAAGGATGAGATTAGAGAACAAATGCAGGCAATGAATGATAATACCAATCAGCTGAAAGAGCACCTGCAGGAAGCAAAAGATCATTTCAACAAAGAGATAGAAATTCTCAAAAAAAAAAAAAAAAAAAAAAAAAAGGAAATTATTGAAATGAAGGAGACAATAAACCAAATAAAAAACTCAATGGAAAGCATCACCAAAAGACTAGACCACTTGGAAGACAGAACCTCAGACAATGAAGACAAAACTTAAATGGAACCTTCTCGAAAATAGACCATATGTTATGACACAAAGCAGCCCTTAGGAAATGCAAAAAAATAGAGATACTACCTTGTGTTCTGTCAGATCATAATGGACTGAGAGTAGAAATCAATGACAAAATAAAAAACAGAAATTACTCCAACACTTGGAGACTAAATAATATGCTATTGAATGAAACATGGATAACAAAAACATCAGGGAGGAGATAAAAAAATTCTTAGAGGTCAATGAGAATGACAATACAACATATCAAAATCTCTGGGACACTATGAAAGTGGTACTAAGAGGAAAATTCATTGCATGGAGCACATTCCAGAAAAGAATGAAAAGTCAACAACTAAATGACCTAACATTACAGCTCAAAGCACTAGAAAAAGAAGAACAGAATAACAGCAAAAGTAGTAGAAGACAGGAAATCATTAAAATCAGAGCTGAAATCAATGAAATTGAAACAAAAGAAACAATTCGAAAAATTGACAAAACAAAAAGTTGGTTCTTTGAGAAAGTAAACAAAATAGATAAACCCGTAGCCACACTAACAAAGAGAAGGAGAGAGAAGACTCAAATTACTAAAATACATGATGCAAAAGGATATATCACGACAGACACCACTGAGATAGAGAACATAATGAGAAGCTACTTTGAAAATCTGTATTCCAACAAAATAGAAACTACTGAAGACATTGACAAATTTCTAGAGACAGATGCTGCTCCCAAACTGAACCAGGAGGACATACACAATTTAAACAGATCAATATCAAGCAATGAAATAGAAGAAGCCATTAAAAATCTACCATCCAAGAAAAGCCCAGGACCAGATGAATTCTCAGCTGAGTTCTACAAGACCTTCAAGAAGAACTCATTCCAATACTTCTCAAAGTATTCCAGGAAATAGAAAAGGAGGGTACCCTACCGAACTCATTCTATGAAGCTAATATCACCCTCATACCCAAACCAGGAAAAGACACATCAAGGAAAGAAAATTTTAGACCAATATCCTTGATGAATATAGATGCAAAGATCCTTAACAAAATATTGGCAAACTGTATCCAAAAACATATTAAGAATATCGTGCAGCATGATCAAGTGGTGTTCATCCCTGGAATGCAAGGATGGTTTAACATCTGTAAATCAATAAACGTAATCCATCATGTCAATAGACTTAAGGATAAGAATCATATGGTTATTTCAATTGATGCAGAAAAAGCATTCCACAAAATACAACACCTGTTCATGCTCAAAACACTAGAAAAAATAGGGATAGTAGGAACATACCTGAACATTGTAAAGGCTATTTATGTTAAGCACATGGCCAACATCATTCTTAATGGAGAAACACTGAAACCATTCCCTTTAAAAACGGGAACAAGACAGGGATGTCCTCTTTCACCATTTCTATTCAACATTGTCCTTGAAACTCTAGCCAGAGCAATTAGGCAGACCAAAGAAATTAAAGGGATACAAATAGGAAAAGAGGAACTTAAGCTGTCACTATTTGTGGATGACATGATTATATATCTAGAGGATCCAAAAGCCTCCTCCAGAAAACTTCTAGACCTCATCAATGATTTCAGCAAAATAGCAGGCTATAAAATCAACACACATAAATCTACAGCATTTTTATACTCAAGCAATGAAACAGCTGAAAGGGAAATGAGGAAAACAACCCCATTTGCAATAGCCTCAAAAGAAAAATAAAATACTTGGGAATCAATCTAACCAAAGAGGTAAAAGATCTCTACAAGGAAAACTAGAAAACACTGAAGAAAGAAATTGAGGAAGACCTTAGAAGATGTAAAGATCTCCCATGTTCTTGGATAGGCAGAATTAATATTGTCAAAATGGCCATACTACCAAAAGTGCTATACAGATTCAATGCAATTCCAATTAAAATCCCAATGACGTACCTTACAGAAATAGAGCAAGCAATCATGAAATTCATCTGGAAGAATAAGAAACCCAGAATAGCAAAAGCAATCCTTAGCAGGAAGAATGAAACAGGGGGTATCGCAATACCAGAATTTCAACTATACTACAAAGCAATAGTAACAAAAACAGCATGGTATTGGCACCAAAATAGACAGGTAGATCAATGGTACAGAATAGAGGACACGGACACAAACCCAAATAAATACAATTTTCTAATACTAGATAAAGGTGCCCAAAATATGCAATGGAGAAAAGATAGCCTCTTCAACAAATGGTGCTGGGAAAACTGGAAATCCATATGCAACAGAATGAAACCAAACCCCTCTCTCTCACCCTGCACAAAACTCAACTCACAATGGATCAAGGACCTTGAAATCAGACCAGAGACCCTGCATCTTATAGAAGAAAAAGTAGGTCCAAATCTTCACCTTGTTGGCTTAGGATCAGACTTCCTTAACAGGACTCCCATAGCACAAGAAATAAAAGCAAGAATCAATAACTGGGATAGATTCAAACTAAAAAGCTTTCTCTCAGCAAAGGAAACTATCAGCAATGCGAAGAGAGAGCCTACAGAGTGGGAGAATATCTTTGCCACTCATACTTCAGATAGAGCACTAATTTCCAGAATATATAAAGAACTCAAAAAACTCTACACCAAGAATACAAATAACCCAATCAACAAATGGGCTAAGGATATGAACAGACACTTCACAGAAGAAGATCTACAAGCAATCAACAAACATATGAAAAAATGTTCACCATCTTTAGTAATAAGAGAAATGCAAATCAAAACTACCCTAAGATTCCATCTCACCCCAATTAGAATGGCGATTATCAAGAATACAAGCAACAATAGGTGTTGGAGAGGATGTGGGGAAAAAGGTACACTCATACATTGCTGGTGGGACTGCAAATTAGTGCAGCCACTCTGGAAAGCAGTGTGGAGATTCCTTAGAAAACTTGGAATGGACCCACCATTTGACCCAGCTATCCCACTCCTCAGCCTATACCCAAAGGACTTAAAATCTGCATACTACAGAGATACAGCCACATCAATGTTCATAGCTGCTCAATTCACAATAGCCAGACTGTGGAACCAACCTAGATGCCCTTCAATTGATGAATGGATAATGAAATTGTGGTATATATATATACAATGGAATATTACTCAGCTATAAAGAATAATAAAATTATGGCATTTGCAGGCAAATGGATGAAATTGGAGAATATCATGTTAAGTAAGATAAGCCAATCTCAAAAATCCAAAAGAGGAATGATCTCACTGATAAGCAGATGATGACACATAATGGGGGGTAAGAGGGGGACAAGAATGGTGGAAGGAGGGACTGTATAGAGGGAAAAGAGAGGTGGGAGGGGTGGGGGGGAAGGAAAAAAATAACGGAATGAATCAAACATCATTACCCTATGTAAATGTATGAGTATGCAAATGGTATGCTGTTACTCCATGTACAAACAGAAACAACATGTATCCCATTTGTTTACAATAAAAATAAATTAAAAAAAAAAAAAAGAGACCCTTCACAGCCTCCAAGTTCACTTTGGCTGAACAACTGCCTGTATGCAACCTGTAACCAACCTTAACCCTGGGCTATGTTTTCACAGCCTATCCTACCTGGATGGTGCAAGGATTTTTATGGGATCCTTTATTTGTGGCAACCTCTTTCTAACCCCCTCCACTAACCCTTGCTACCTTGTTCCCACTCCCTCCTTCCTAATACGCTGTGGACTTCCAGATCAGAGACCCTTTTGCCAATTTGTTCCTGCATCCAACACTGACCTTTAAATTCTCCAGAGAGGTAGGACTCCATTCATCAGTTCCTCCATCCAGTCTCTAGCAGATAGGTGACCTTCCCCAAGACCCTGCCTTCTGGCCTGGCTTTTGGCTTGCTGGAACCCCAGGTGTTCCCCCATCATTGAAATAGGAGTGAATACCTTTTCCCATTTTCTGATAGGACTGTCCAGCTAGGGGTCAGAAAGAATCCAGGGAATGCTTTGGTTTAAATCCACAACCCCAGTCGCACCTCCCCAACATGGGAATCAGTCAGTCCGTTCCAGGGGATTCCCCTTTGGGTTGTCTCATTAGTAATTTCAAGACTCTTTGCGCCAAAACTGAGCTTTTGACCTCAAAATCAAAAGCTTCATTAAGCTCAGCACTCAAATTTGGCCAAAATACAAATTAGCTAATCTTCACCAATGGCCCAAATATGGAACCTCTGATGAAGAAATTCCCCCAAAATTAACAAGTTATTTATTGCAAACTGGCAATTGGTGTGAGGTCCTGTCCCTCAAAGCCTTTTTTGTCCTTCACTCAAACCCCTCATTATACAAACCTTGTTCCACTTTGCAAGTCATTCTTATGGACACACAACTTTCTTCCTCATTTACTGCCCCAGAAATAGTGAATGAACCCCTCTTTACAGATCCTGGGGTCTAATGGCCCCCATATCAGGCCCCCCTCCCCAGAATTCCACTGTTCCCCCACCAAGTTCATCTGAAAAATCCCACTGCTTCCACAGCTGACTCCTCCCCCCAAAGTCCCACTGCCCCCCATCGGATCCACCTCTTTAGACCCCATACACACGTTCTCCTGAAATCCCCTCCCCATTCACGGTCTAACTATCTCCTAGCAAAAACATGTTCCCTCTCGAGGAGGTGGCAGGGCCTGAAGGTATGGTCTGGGTCCATGTTCTCTTCTCCATGACAGATATGTCCCAAATAGAGAATAGAGTGGGATCTTTTTCTAAAAACCCTGCTACATGTAGGAAGGAGTTCACCCGTCTGATTCAGGCTTACCACCTTACTTGTCTAGATGTGTCCTATATGCTAACATCCACCCTGACCAACGATGAACGTGCCTGCATTTGACAGGCCACGAGAGGTCATGACGACCTCCTACATGGCCAAAACCCTGATATCCATCCAGCAGCAGACACTGCTGTCCCCACAGTTGAACCTGATTGGACTTTTAAGTCTCGAGACCTCAGGGTCATCAGACTTGAACCCGTGCTCACTTGCCTCCTTGAAGGATGACAAAAAATTCTCACACCCAAGTTAACTGGGAAAAGATAAAGGAAATTACCCAGGGACGTGATGAAAACTCCACCCTATTTTCGGCCCGACCTACTGAGGCTGTCACCAAATATACAAATTTGGACATCATCAGGTGGCAGTCTCTTTCTTCACTTTAATTTTATCAGCAGGTCTGCCTCTGACATCTGCAAGAGACTCAGATATTTAGAGAAGGGTCCTGAGTCTCCTCAGCAGTTACTTTTAGATACAGCTTTCAAAGTTTTTAACAACCAGAAAGATGAGGCCAAAAAGGAGAGAGAGAAACATCTTAAAGTTAAATATCAGCTCCTGGCCTCCGCCACCCACAGCCCCAGGAAAGCCCCCATGGTTCATGGCTCTGTGTGATCCCCTTATAGCTCCATGGTTCATGGCCCCACCGATAGACCTCCCTGGCCCTGCTTCCAACGTGGGCAAAATGGATACCGGGCAAAACTCTGCCTAACCCTGCCCTAACCCGAGCTTCCCTTCAGACCCTGTCCCAACTGTGAACAACGGGGACACTGGGAGGTGTATTGTCCCCAGGGAAGGACACTCCTTCCTGATTCCCAAGTCCCATTCCCGGAGTTGTTGGAATGAGGGTGCTCGGGCTCCATTATCCCTGTCATCTCAGGTGGCCTATCCGAGGAGCCCTAGCTCACTGGGAAAGCAAATGGCCTTGCAGTCTCATTTGTGGTGGACTTTGGGGTGAATCTTTCACTCTTGAATGAATGGCGTGGATATACTTTTAAATCAAATACCCCAATTATGGGAGTCTCAGGGACCCCTACATATCCACTGCAGAAACCCCCCTTTTTTGTACATGTGGATCCCTTTCATGATCCCATTCATTTATAGTTGTACCAAGTTGCCCTGTCCCCCTATTGGGTGGCGATCATATTAAAAGCCTCCATTATCATTCCCCCTTTAAAGTCCAGTACCATCTATTTTAATACATTCTGGTCTGGACCTGGTCCCTCTGCCCCCTAAGTTTCCCGATTGTCCTGCACTTGTTGGGATTAATCCCACAGTCTGGGATACTTCTCAACCTAAAATACCAAGACACCATTTTCCAGTTCATATCCAACTGAGAGACCCCACCCATTATGTAACCCTCCCCTAATATCCTTTAACCCTCTTTAAACCCTCAAAGGTTTAAAGGCCAACATCTCCCATTTATTACAGGCCAGACTCCTCATACCAACCCATTCCCCTTTCAACTACCCAGAGGCCAATTCCAGCTAGTACAGGACCTCAGAAAACTCAATGAGGCAGTTGTTCCCACCCACCCTGTGGTGCCCAATCCCTGCACCCTTTCATCTCCTATCCCAGCCTCCACCACACATTTCTCAGTATTAGACCTGACAGACACCTTCTTTACATTCCCCTCCATCCTACCTCATGCCCACTTTTTGCCTTTACCTGGACTGACGCAGACACTACTCACAGCAGCTCACCTGGACCGTGCTCCCCCAGGGCTTCTGAGGTAACCCCTGCCACTTTGTCCAGGATCTCCAAAGAGACCTGGCCACCCTAAATTTATCCCCTAGCCACCTAACACAGTATGTAGATGATATCCTGCTCTGTAGCCCTTCACTAGAATATTCAACATGTCACACTAGTATCCTGCTTAGCTCCCTGACCTCCTGGGTGTACCAGGTTTCTCAATCTAAGGACCAGCTCTGCTCCCCTCAGGTACAATATTTAGGCAACCTACTACCCCCCACCTCCCACACCATACCCCAGAATGACTCCAGGCTTTAAAATAAATTTCCCTACCAACCACCAAAAGGGCCATGGTGTCCCTCTTAGGCCTTATTAATTATTTTTGCATCCGGACAGCAAAATTCTCCCTCATAGCCAAATCCTCTATGAAACTTCCAAAGGGAACCTATCAGATTCTCTTCCATGTCCCCTCTACCATTTCTACTCTCCAGAATTCTCTTCTCAAATCCCCAGTTCTGTACTTACCAAACCCTAACAAGCTTTTTTTTTTTTCCTGTCACTCTACTCAGAACATGGACAAGCCTTGGGAGTACTTTACCAAAAAGTAGGGGAACCCTCCCATCCTACTGCATTCCTATCCAAACAATTAGACTTAGTTTATCAAGGCTGGCCCCACTGCTTCAAGTTTTAGCAACAGCAGCTCTCCTGATATCTGAGTCAAGATAATTTGCATTATATCAACCCAGTACTGTTCTTACTACACACTCCCTCCCAGATCTTCTCAGTCAACATTCATTTTTATTCCTTCCCCCAACCAGAGACCAAATACTGCATGCACAAGTCCTGGATCCCCTAACGACCTTCCAGCATAACCCTTCACTAAACCCTGCCACTCTTCTCCCAACAAAAAAACCCTTCTGCCCCTGTATTTTCTCAGCCTTGCCCTGGACTTTTTGATGAGTTGATTTTCTCACATATTGAATCAGCATTTATTTGATTCTCCAGACTGGTTCAAAGATGGAAGCTCCTAGAAACAATCCCCTTACGTTGCAGGTTATGCTATAATTCAAGGAAAAGCTACACCAGATTCTTCCTTCATCCTCACCCAGATATTAGAGTTATCTTCCTTACCTCCAGGGGCCACATCCCAGCAAGCTCAGTTACTGGCCCTCACCAGAGCTTTATCTTTAGCCAGGGACAAATCAGTCAATATTTGTACTGATTCCAAATACACACACAATATTAATCATTCTAACATCTTAATCTGGAGAGAAAGGGGCTTTCAAATTCAGGAACTCCAATTCTTTTTCTTTTTTTTTCTTTGCGGTGCTGGGGATCAAACTCAGGGCCTTGTGCTTACGAGGCAAGCACACTACCAACTGAGCTATATCCCCAGCCCCAGGAACTCCAATTCTTAATGTTATTTACTTAAAAGACTTGCTTGAAGTTGCACTTTTACCCCATAAGGTAGCAATCTTACAATGTAAAAAGCATCAGACTAAGAAATATTACATTTCCTTGGGGAACCAGGAAGCGAACAGGTTTGCTAAGAAAATTGCTCAGTCTGGCCACCCCCTCAAATATTTTATATTCCTTGCCTACAAAACTCCAACTTCCCCCTGATGAAACCAAGCCCTCTTGTCTTATCTCCATAATTTATTCCACCTGGACACTCATTCTCTCCAGATATTCCTAAACAATTCACTAAACCTGTACCCTGAGATTTACAGTATCTACAGCAAATTTACCAATCATGCACAACCTGTCTCAAGGCTAACCCCAATTCTAATGAGAGACCACCCCCATTTCCTACAGATCAAACTAAAGGAGTCCTTCAGCCATGGACTGGCAACTTGACTTCATCCACATGCTCCTTGTAAGAAGGACAAAATACTTTCTAGTCTTGGTAGACACCTTTACTGGATGGGTTGAAGCCTTTCCAACTAACAATAAGAGGCCCTCTACAGTGGCAGCCTTACTTTCCCAGGAAATAATTCCACACTTTGGCTTACCTCCCTCCCTCCACTCAGATAATGGCCCAGAATTTACTTCCTCTATTTCACAAGAATTACTGAGAATTTTAAATATAAAATGGAACTACTATGTTCCCTACCATTCACAATCTTCAGGAAAGATTGAGAAGACAAATGGGAGCCTGAAGGCAACCTTAACCAAAGTATCTGTAGACACTCACTTAGACTGGATTAGGCTCCTCCCTTTGACCCTCCTCTGCATATTAGCACTGCCCCCCAAACCCTTTATGATCAGCCCTTTGAACCTGTTTATGGGCGACCCCTCGACCCCTCATCCCACCCACCATTCAACCTCAATCACCTGGCATTCCTCCTGAAGTCCTGAAGCCCCTCCTGTTTCACCTCAGGCCTGCCCTCTGGGAGTGCGCCTACTCCCATCTTCCCCAGCCCCAATCTTCAGGGACCCCTCCTCCTATTACCATAGGAGATTTCATTTATCTCTCCCCTTCCCAACCTCTAGCCCCCTTATGAGAAAAGTGGACTGGTCCCTTCAAGGTCATTTTAACCACTCCCACTGAAGACAAAGTAGAAGGCCACCCCTCCTGGATCCATCTAAGCAATTTAAAATGACTTCCTGCTAATGCCTCTCACTCCCTTCCCACAGGTCCCACCCGACTTCCCAATACCTGCCTTCCTGCCATTCCTCAGGAAGCTGCTGAGCCTCACACCCCAAATTCCTAATTCCTTTTCTCTGGCCTCCTTTCACCTTTTCTTAACAGCACTCAGAAAAAAAACAAATTCATTATATTCACTCCCCTTCATCGTCCTCCTTCTCAAGCACTAGACCTCATTTGGGATCTTTGGTTTCAGGGGACATTCATTGACTTAACCCCCATCCAAATTTCTCTCTTCTGCGTTTTCTATACATCGTCTTTAATTTCACACACAACCACCCCTGACCTGAAGTAGTGAGGACCAAAAAATGGCTGACGAGTTAGTGAGAACACCGTCCCTGCAAGTGAAAATATGAATGTGGTGAACCTAGGAGACACATCCCATGCCATGGGGACAGGTTAAGAAGGCAACAGAAATAAGCAGGGAAAATTGAGAGAAATGGGTCAATTCATTATTCACACCGACAGATTCCGCATGCTAGTCTTCATAACAAGCTCAACTGTGAGCATGACCCACGACACAGAAACTTATTGGGCCCACATTTCACAGCCTGTCATTGCTCAGCCAGTAACATGGTTTGACCTTTCTCCTTCAGTCTACCTCAATTCCACCACCTTCTTGTCTGGTCCTCTAACTACTGGATCCTCCCAACAGTTTTTTTGTTTTTTGTTTTTTTTTTCAACCTTTGAGGATTGTCCTCCTGACCCCTGCTTTGAATTTCCCTCAATAACTCATATTGTTACCAAACTGGGCCTTAAACTTAGCTTAGCATATGTCCCTAAGAAACAGGATCAAGAGGCCAGTCTTATTTTCCTCACTGGCAGAAGATCCCCTGTGTGGCGGGAAACTAAGGTTACTTATTCATTAAACAGACCTCTTTGCTCTTACCAAGAACACTGGGATCCTTACCATGAATTGTTACAGTGGTCTGAGTGCATTACATACCATGCCTGAAAACTTTCTGTTGCAGGAGACAGGTTATAGACTGGGGTCTTCATGGGAAACTGATTGATACTGAACCTAGAGTTTTGAGATGGAGATTATCCCAGGGGGACAATTTAGATGGTGTTTATAGAACCATTTTATATTCCAACCCCACTATTTATTGGTCCTGTTGTGGGAAACAGACTGGTGAAGAAGCAGCAAGCAGCACTCAGAGAAGAGGTGAATTCCAAACTTTATTTTACACCAGTGTGTCCAGAGGAACACAAAACTCCAAATTCTGAGCCTGATCCACAGTTTCTCACAATACTTATAGGTTATTTGATGTCATCTTAGACCCTTCCTATCATTGGGGTTTTTCTTCTTTTACACACACACAAAAAAATCATAATCTAGGCAGCTGGAGACCTTGTGCAGGTTCTCTAACATAAAGCATGCTCACAGAACAGGTGAAAAACAGATCTTTTCACAGACATCTGTTACATTTCAGAAGGGAGAAGTCAGACACTTAGTGAAGTTATTTACAATCCAAGAGGTAGGGACCCATGGTAAATTAGGCTTCCTGGAGACAGGCAGAGAGAGGGGAGGAGAATTGACCCCTTTCCCCGGAACTGGACTCTTACCATAATGTTTTTGTAATTTCATTTCACAACCAGGTGTGGTTTTGCCATCACATGCCCCCCACCACTTTATGCCCTTTTAAGCTCTCTTAAGGGCATCTCCTCTGTCCATGTCTCCAGAGTAAGCCATTCGTATAGCTCTGGAGGACCATTTGGAATTTCATGGCCTCCAAGCAGGAGGAGACAAATCAGGTCAGTATGATAACAATGTAGGGCCCAAACAGGAGTGTCAGAAGAATGACAGTAGAATAGACCAATGCAGAAAATAAGAGTAGTCCAGTTACCAGTCAGATCCTCAAGCTTCTGCTCTGCATAGATAAATCAACTTCCAGAGTGACTAAAGCAGGGCTGAGTGGTTTTCCTAATATGGAATAAGGTGAGAGGCAGAGTTTTAACTCAGTTGTGGTGGCCTCTTGACAAAATTTGGTTCAGGTGTTTTATTTCTGTAACTGCTCTTTACCTCTTCCTCAAATATTTTATTGTCTTCATATACAATTTCGTGAATCTATATGAATCAGTTAACATAATTTAACATTACATCTGAAACATGAATCAAACAAAGGCTAGGAGAGCTTTTAACTTTCTTTTGGTGGAAAAAGTGGCAGAATGCTTCCATATTTTATAATGTCACATTTAAACTGATCAGAATCTCCTTACTATCTTTCAAAAATTCATTTAAATTTCAATTCCAATGTGAAGAGTAACACAAAATTGTATATCTAACAACCGGTTACTTTACCCAGATATAAAACATCAAATGACATGAATAAATACCAACCAAATTTATTATTTTTATACAAATCTGAGACTTTTGCTACAGATAATTTTAGTTTAAGAATACAAACTTGGCGAAGTGTACTCCTAAGCTTTATATTTGGTTAAGTTTAATTTTTAAAGTATAATTTATAATCTAGAGTGTATGATAATAATAGTCATAGGTCTGAATATGTTAGGCAAAAAATCAAAGAATAGCCTTAAATCTCTTATACATTTGGGAAATAGTGTTAATGATCAGGAATTGATTTAGTCAAAGTAAACAGATATAAGACAGATCTTTAAATGAGAGTGTGGTCCTTCTATGGCCATGCACAAGAGAGCACTTATTGGTTATCTTGCCAGTAAACTTACATAAACTTTCATTTTATAAACTTTTAAAAATAATAAAACATAACAAGTACAAGAAAATTATCTTGAAAGATAAGAGCAAACCAATGTTTTAGACTCTGCTTCATATCAGCATATTAAAGTTCAAATAACTGATTGTGCTAATTATACCCAATTTAATCACAAACACAAACTTTTTGAGATTTACCTTCCGCAAACATTTTGCAAATCTCAAAAAGTGAATTAAACATTTACAATGTGCTTGCATCCTTAGTTTTGTTCTCTCATCTTGTACTTTAGCACAAGAACATTACTTCACCAGACATAAATACTTTCTCATTTAGGAACATTTCTTTTCCTTTTCGATTTTTCCATACTAAAGTATATTTCCATACCATAACTTTCTTTTACCTTTTTTAGTTTTCAGACCCTTTTTAAAATTTATATTTGAAACAGTCCTTAGGAATGTTATCTATGTATTTAATTTACATAACAAATTTTATCCTAGGAGAGGGATCAGACACTCTAGTACATACAAAAACTCTTCCTTAATCTTTTTTTCCCAGGTTGCAATCAAAGGGTTGGAGCCCAGGATATTTTAGAGACTTATCTTCATCGTAATGTCATCAACTTTAAGTGAGTTTCCCCAATGTTAATTTTACCAGGAGGCTCTTTTTGGGTCCTTTTCTTGTACTAGGCATATTGATTTGCAGTGGAGGAAGCCCTTTCCATCATTTTCTTAGACTTCCTTGAAGATCCCTTTGCAGAATCTGCCTACAAAACACATGTTGACCTTAGTTCCTGTCTTTTTCTTTTCTTTTCCTTTTCTGGGTATAGTTACTTATTCTGCCATTCTCCCCAGGCATTTAGTTTGATGGGATACTGTTACAGCAAAAACTTTGTCCCAGTGATAGATATCCCCTAGCCAAATGGGATGTCCTGTCAGATCTTAAAAGGGGAGACTATTCTGTTTTTAAAACAGAAAAACTTGTACATACACATATTTCCTTAGCTTGGACACAGGGCAGGTGGAGGAGGGGAGCTCTTGGAAGAAGCTCTCAGACTCTTTTCCCTCCTGGCTGGCATCCTTCCTGGAGTCAGAGTCCAGGGCTGTTGGCCTTGAGGGGCCCAAAGTTTGAGTCAGAATACTGTAGGATTCTTGGGACCAAATAAAACAAAAGTATTTTATCATTCTGAGTTTTTTGTTTTCCTTCTTTTAATCTTCATATGTAGAATATACATGAAAGTAGAATTCTCACCCTTAATCATCTTGTTTTTAGTGAAGACCAGAAACAAAGCAACCTTAAACTTTCCATTGACCACCAATTTAAAAAAATTACATTTATGATGTTTATTCCATTTATGTTAAATCTGATTTATCCATTTTTTTTTAACTTAGGTTGCCTATGAAAACCAAATTTAGTTAACATCGTCAAGTCATCCTTTTTTTGAAGGAAAATTCTAGAATCAATGGACATTAATTGCACTTTAAACATTTTATACAAAACAACATTCTTTATGATCTCATCACCTGGAAAAAAAATTGGTGGGTTATTGTTTTAAAGACATCTTTAATTTTATCTCTAATTATTTTAAGTCATGTGAACTTAATTTTTTAGTGTATTTGAGAGTTAACCCTTGAACAATTGGTCTCTGAATAAAGAAAGCAGAAAGAAACAGACAACAATAAACTTCAGTTCAGGCAACAAGAATTGGTTCAGGAGAACAGATGAATTCATCATGAAAAAAAACTTGAGCTCAGAAAAGACAAAGACTAAAAATGGACATGGCTATAATTTCACATGGGACAACTTTCACAAGTATTTTCACACTCACAAACTCAGAAATTTCAAAACATGATCCTCCCCTTTTGGACCTCCCCATACTGATGATTCCCCTGCTGGAGTCTCTGACATCTGTGGCCCCATTGCAGGTGGCCCCATGGGAGGTGATCCAGCTCCCCTTCTGTCCTAGAGACAAGCCTGACCCAGGTTCCAGATCCTGGGATTTGACCTTCATCCTGATGAATGTGCCCGACTCTCCAGGGAGTCCAGTGACTGTCACTGTTGTGGAGGTGCAGGTCCCCCAAAGCTCCTGGGTGGCACCATCTCATTTGATTTGAGGGGCACCACACACTCCGGCATAAACAAGCAGCAGCACAGGTGGCACAAAGGACCAGCATGATTGTCGCTTCCTGGTCAGGAAACCAAAACCATGCGGGAAACAGATTGGTCACGGAGCAGCAAGCAGCACTCAGAGAGAACTCCAGACTGTATTGCATGCCAGCAGGCCCAGAGTAAAACAATAACTCCAAATTCTGAGCCCTGATCCACAGATTCTCACAATATTTATAGGTTGTTTGACGTCATCTTAGACCCCTCCTATCATTGGGGGATTTCCTCTTTAAAAAAAAATTCTAATCTATGCGGCTGAAGGCTTTGTGCAGGGATTCTAAAATAAAGCATGCTCACAGACCAGATAAGAAGAAACAGCTCTTTTCACAGACATCTATTACATTTCAGGAGGAAGCAGTCAGGCTCTCAGGACAGTTATTGACATTTAAAAGTTAGGGTCACATGGTTAATTAGGTTCCCTGGAAAAGTCAGAGAGGGGGAGGGAAATTGACAACCAGGTCTGGTTTTGCCATCACAGTCTTAGGGAGAATTATTATCTCCAGCCCTGAGAATGGACTTCGGGTCAATTTGAAGCATTATGTGGAAAATAGGTCTAACTGAGGATCCTTTTCAAACCTGGAGTGGTGATTTTCAGTATAGTAACCTTGATTTTCAGTATAGTAACCAACTCATTATTTCCTTTCTTAAGGAGTCCTATGTCACAGTATGTGTATTAAATGCCTATGTTTTATTGTCTGGACCTGTTAAAATACAAAATATATATCATGTTAAATGTGAAACTGCATGTTACAATAATGTATCAGTCAGAGTATATGGCAGAGTCCAGGACAAACTGTTATGATACTCAAAAGGTCAGCAGCCACCTGGCTCCCTGAAAATTAAAAGAATCATGGCAAGAAACACCTTTAGAGGCATTCATGCAAGAGCTGTTATGGCATCTAAAAAAACCATATTAAGTGCTTCATTTCATGATTTTCATGGTTAATAGAGGGCATTGTTATCTTGGCTGGGATAATCGCCTCTGTATCTACTGCAGTGGTGGTATTGCACCAGCAGGCACAAACAACACATTTTCTCCAACAATTTCAAAAGAATTTAACCGAATCCTGGCAAACTCAAGTACATATTGACCAGGAAATTTTAAGCGAAATTCAACAACTAAAAGATTCTCTTACATGGCTAGGTGAACAAGTACAAGATTTGTGAAGGGCTCAGAGACTCCAGTGTCATTCATTATCACATTACCCAATTTTGTGTTGCTAGAGTTCCATATAACGATACTGAGATTTAAGGGCAAAATGTATGTAATCACCAAATGGGACTAGATCCTTTTCATAATGCCTCTTTAGATGTGTTAAAATTCCAATCTTAGGTTCTGGCCATGGCCAATGCAAAAACACCTACTTTTAATAATGAAGAATTTGGGGCAGATTCAATGAAGGAATTTCTTCTCTGAACACTTTTAAATACTTTTCTAGACTTGTAACTGGGCTACTACTTATAACTATACTGTTAATTTAATTTCTGTTCTTATTTTGCATAATTTGTCAAGGATGAAGATGATTAAAACATCAGGAAACTATGGTCCCAAGGTTAATCATGCTTGCTATGCTCCCCAGTACCCACACTCCTGGAATCATGGAGAGTACAACCTAAATCTGAGTAGGGCACATGACCCTAAGGACAATAGGGTCCCAACTGTATAACCTACTGGAATTATTTTCTTAATATTAGCAAATCAATGAATCTTCACTTTTCTTATCATCTCTTGATTTTACCTTACTTATAATAAGAGAGAGGGGAAACTAGCCAAGCATTAACCTCCCAGTATATCCTTTCCTAATAACAATGAGCCCTGAAGGAAGGGGGTGGATACTAATGCTGTGCTCTGGACTTTGACCTTCCCCCATTGCAAATTAGTCCTAAATGCAGACACAGTAACTATAGAAATGCTGGGAAACAATGAATCCCAGAGAAAGCAAAGCAATGGGCAAGATTTGAGCTCATCCCTCAGGATCTGGGTTCCCATCTCTCCAGTTAACAATGAGTTTCAACCTTTTTACAACTACCTTCCTGGGTTAGAGTTTTAACCTGCACAATTAGTCCCTGACTGTCCAAAGAGCATGCCCACAGTTTCAATGGTTAAGACACCCTCATTGTACCTCATAAAACTAAAATCCCATCTGTAATAGAGAGCCATTTTCACATCCAGAAAATATGCCCCTATGATGCCCAAGTCTGCCAATGAGTAAATGACTTCTCAGAATCTGTTGAGCTCTGCATCTGTCATTTTGTGCTTACACTCTACCACTAAGCTACATCCCCAGTTTTCTTAATAGGTATTTTGAGACAGGGTCTCACCAAATTGCCCAGGTTGGTTTCAAACTTATGATCCTCCTACCTAAGCCTGAGTCAATGGGATTAGTTATGTACCACCATACCTGGCTATTCAAGGATTCCTTATTCTACTTTTAAGTCACCAACACTCCAGGCTATTCAGGAGTTCTTTAGTCTATTTTTCAACTTTCTAAAGTCTGAAATTAGGGTTGTGAATGTAACGCAGTGGTAGAGCACCTGCCTAGCATGTGTAAGGCCCTGGGTTCAATCCCCAGGATTGAAAAAAAGAAAGAAGGAAGGAAGGAAGGAAGGAAGGAAGGAAGGAAGGAAGGAAGGAAGAAAGGAAGGAAGAAAATGAAATTATTTCTCAAAAGTTTTAAAAGTTAACCAGACTTACAATTCAATAATAAAAATGACAACTAAGCCAAGGAGATTCACTGAGGTGCTCATGTTGCTGAAAGGTCTGTCCCTATTCCTGATGCCAATCCAATAACAAGGGCATGGTTTTAAGAAAAAGGGAAAAAGAAGGTATATTGTTTTGCAAGCAAAGGAGAAACACAGGGGACTCCTGTCCCAAAGGCTATGAATTATGCCCATCATCAGGAACAGGGGGCTTTTAAAGAGGTGACTCAAAGGCTACATTCCATGTGTTCTGTGTTGGAGTTGAAATTCCCTTGTTAATTTGGGAGATATTCATTTCTGAGATCTTCTGGTAACAACCCCAAAGTCCAGATTAATTTATTCTTATGGTGGGTGTATACTCAGGGACACATAAATCTACCTGAAATGGGGAAGAAATGTAATCCTGTTTTCAATGAGATGAGGGAGGGGAGGAGCAGGGAGAGAGGGAAAAAAAAAAAAAAACCTAGCCATGTAAAAATTCAGTAGCAGTGGCAGTGCAAGTGTTATATTCAAAGCATAAAGTAGTCCACTGTTAAATTTCCCCACTGTCAATTTCTACATTCCATTTCAATGGAAAAGTGGGTAATGACATCTCCAAACAGCTTTCTCCTGAAAGGGGGTGAATTTGGGGGAAGTCTACCAAAGTCCGTGTTCTCTATCAGGTGAGGAGTAGATAGTTAAAGGCATTCAGCATCAGAGCACTCCTGAGGTCCACAGTATCAGATGGTAGGTGACTGGACAAGGCATACCTAAGTCAGGGATCATGCTAAACCAACACTAAACAAGACAGCAAATCATTACTTTTTTGTAAACAATTAGCACAAAAGCAATTAGTATTGTGGCCAGTCTGAAAACCATGAGTACAGTAACTCCTTTATTTTTTAGTTGTCAACAGATCATTATTTTCATTTACATATATGTGGTGCTGAGAATCAAACCCAGTGCCTCACATACACTATGCAAGTGCTCTACAACTGAGATACAAAACCAGACCCCCATAATCTTATTAGTGAAAAACAGATCAAGTTTATCAATGTAGGAGGTTAGGAAGATTTGTAGGTCTAGGAGATCTCAGGAATAGCTGGCAACTCTGAAGTCCTTTGTGATCATTATTGTTAGGCACTCTCACACAAGAATACTTCCTTAATATTCTCCAGCTTTACTTACTTTTAGTAGGGCTGATACAAGTGTACACCTTAAGTTACATTAAAACATTATTTTTCTTTTTAAATGTCCATGTAGGACTGTTCTTAGGCTATATTCTCCTGCCAGATGTTTAAGACCATGTTGGTCAAAACTGACCTTGTTCCTATCTACTCTGAAGAGTCAGCTGAGGTTTCACAGGGATCACTCTTGGGATCCCCTGGGCTCCTTCAGTTTTCCTCTGCCAGTAGTACAATCTGCCAAGATGGGTTAAGGTTCTGATGACTATATATGGCTTCTCTTGGAAGTATCAGGGACAATGCCATCTCCAGTGACCTTTCTTTTTGCAGAATGTGCCCAAGTTGGCTTTCTCTTCTCTAGGGTCCTCTTTATCTCCCTGATCAGCAGATCAGGTGACTCATCAGAATTGCAGGGCCCATAGAGTGGTCCCATCATTCTCTGGGTCCTGGTTGACCCTAGAGTGCAAAGACCACAATGTTGGCTTTTTCCTTGGCACTTTTACTTCCTTCTCTATGGTCTTCAAGTTTTTTGGTTTTAAACACACAGCAAGCCAGTTTCACCAGTCCTTAAGAGGGAGTAACAGGTTATAACTTCTACAGCTATAATTTTACTGTTACTCCATTGATTTAATTGGGGTCAGTATTAGTACCAGTAGTCAGTATTATATACTATCTTTTCTGTAGGTGATGGCTTATTATCTCAAATTGATGCAAGGTTTTTTTGTTTGTTTGTTTGTTTTGCTTTTTTAAGATATAGTACCTCTGCAAAACTCTAACAGGCAACAGTGGTGAGGTTTAATAAAGAAAATACAAAATAAAGTTAACATAGAAAAACATATTCTGATTGTATAATAGCTATGAACCAAGAAAAATGACTCTTATAATCTTGAACATTTACATAGTGTATTAGTCAGGGTTCTCAAGAGGAACAGAATCAACAGGAAGTATAATTATAAAAAAGAGTTTTGTTAGATTGGCTTACATGACCATAAGCTGGATAGTTCACAGTGACTTTCTGTAGCCAGGAGAGCTGGAAGAACCAGAAGCTGTGCAATCCAAGAGGTGGCAGTCCCTCAAAACAAGAGGGATTAGCAGCACTACCCTAGTCTAAGACCAAGGTTTCTGGAAACTCCCAGGAGAATCACTGACAGACTCCACTTTGGAAGAGTGAAGAAGCCATATCCTCAAATGATCAAAGCAGCAACCAAAATCCCTTTCAAGAAGAACCCAGCTTGCATCTGCATCTACTTCCTCATTCTTCCAACTTTTATTCCACCCAAGCTACCATCCTATTGGGCAGTGCTGCCCATGCTTAGGGAGGGTCTGCACTTCAGTTCACTATCCCATGTTCCAATCATTCCTAGACCCACCCTCATTGACACACCCAGAAGCCTCTTAGTCATGGGCATCTCTCAATCCAATCAAGTTGGCAATTCAAAATAACCATTACATTTAGCTATGTATTATATCCCCTGTTGGAGATCAGTGTAATCTTTACAACAAAAAACAATATTTTGAACATAACATTAAATGAGCTGAAGTCTAACCAATTATGGAGCCATTTTAACATGGAGTAAGGTGAGAGGGAGAGCCTTACTTCAGGTAAGGAAGAGCTTATCACAAATAACGCAATATAACATTACATCTGAAACAAGAATCAAAGAAAGGCTATGAGAGCTCTTATTCTTTTTGTGGGAAAAGTGGCAGAATGCTTCCATGTTTTACAATGTCACATTTATACAGATCAGGCTCTCCTTATTATCTTTTAAGAATGCATTTAAATTCCACTTTCAGTGAGAAGAGTAACACAAAATTGTATATATGGCTTACTGACAACAGGTTACTTTATCCAGGCATAAGCATCAAGTGACATGAATGAATCCACCAAATTTGTTATTTTTATACAAATCTGAGACTTTTTCTACACATAATTTTAGTTTGAAGAACATGAACTTGGAAAAGTGCTCTCCTATGCTTTACATTCAACTAAGTCTAATATTTGAAGTACAATTGAGAATTCAGAGTGTATGGTAACAATAATCATAGGTCTGCATGGGTTAACAAAAATCAAAGGATAGGCTTAAATCTCTTATACATTTAGAAAACAGTGTTAATGATCAGATACTGCCATAGGCAAAGCTAACAGATATAAAGCAAGTGTTCAAATGAGATTATGGCCCTTTTATGTCAGATATAATGTATAAAAGAGAGAACTTATGGGTTATCTTTCTAGTAAACTTGCATAAAATGTCATTTTATAAACTTTTACATAACATTTACACAAGGCTTAGACAGATACAGTTCTCTGATGTATGCATATACCTAGTCACATATATTTAGGGTGTCAACTATATTGTTATAACCTAAATAACAATTGTTTGTCTAACCATGTAAGACTTTAAAACAGGTACAAACCCTAATTTCTTTAAGACTTAGTTTCCCCAAGTAATAAAATCTAACAAATAGAAGAAAATTATCTTGATAGATAAGAGCAGATCAATGTTTCAGACCTTGCTTCATATCAGTACACTAAAGTACAAATAATTTTGTCTGACTGCTACTTTTACCCAATTTAGTCACAAACACAAACTTTTTGAGATTTTTCATTCCCAAACCTTCTGAGACTTATTTATACATTCACAACTTTTTTACATCCTTATTTTTGTCCTCTTTCATCTTGAAATTTAGCACAAGAATATTACTTTACCAGACAAAATACTTTCTTATCCAGAAATCTTGGTTTTACCTTCTAATTTTTCATACTAAAATATATTTGCATACCTATAATTTTCTTTTATCTTCTCTAGTTTTGGACATTGTCTTTAATTCATATTCTGAAATAGTCCTTGTGATTGTTATCTGTGCATTTAATTTATACAACAAATTTCATCCCAGGCCTGGGTTGGGTAATTCATCATATACAAAAACTGTGCCTTAATCTTTTTCTCCCAGACTGCATTCAAGGGGTTGGAGCTCAGGATATTTTTGAGCCTGACCTGTCTCCATTAGCATTTTCACAATGCCATCCATTTTAAGTGTGTTCCCCATGCTCAATTGTACACAGAGTCTCCTTTTGGTCTTTTTCTCATACTAGACATATTGATACGCAATGGAGGAAACCCTTTCCATCCATTTCTTAAGGCTTCCTTGAAGATTCTTTGCAGAAGCTTCCTACAAAACACATGTTGGCCTTAGTTCCTGTCTTTTTCTTTTCTTGGTACAGTTACTTATTCTGCCAGTCTCCCCAGGCATTTAGTTTAATGGGATACTATCACAGAAAGAACTGCCTTGTCCAAGTAATGGATATCTCCTGGCCAAATGGGGTGTCCTGTCAGATATTAAAAGGGGAGACTATTTCTGTCCCCAGGTTATAAACTAACAGTGCTGGAATCTACTGCCACATCCTTTGTGGTCAACAGCCTCCACCCTCCATGGGCAAAAAGGCCAAGGCAGGGCAGAGGCCAGGTTCTCTTTGGCCATTTTTCTATAGCCAGGCAGCTTTCCTGGAATTTTTTCCCCCAATTTATGGCTAGTGTCCTTGACCAGAGTTAGATCATCTCGACCTGCCTGGGTCCAGGCTGAAATGGTTCTTGGAGTGCCAGCACTGGGTTTGAAAGATTTAACTCTTTTCAGCACTTTCTTCTGGTGTCCTGCTGTCCTGGCACAGAGGCAGTGCCTTCTGACACCTACAACTTCCTGATAGTTCAGACCCCTTATCGTGCAACCGCATAAGTGCCCATACATACAGAATCTCTTGCGTATACTCTACCCCTGACAGACCAATGTCAACTTCAGAATTGTATACTATCCAGAAAAACCATTCGAAGGCCAGATTGTGTTATAGTAAACTGTCTTTCTCTTGGACAGGCTCATCCCAATCAATGTAACATGGCCCGTGGAAAAGGCCAGCTACACATACAAAAATCACAGGTGAGAGAGGATCACCAAAATAAAGACCAACAGACAGAAACCTTTACAACACAGAGAACTGCACATACAAATTTCTTCCACTTATTTTACTTTTAACAGACCAAGTCTGACGACATGTTTGTACAATAATCCAGAAAGCTATTTAGAAGCCAAGTCTTTACAGTAAAGTGTTATCTTAGACAGACTTCTTCTACCTACAGGTGACCCTTTCTTCACCTCACTTTACCTCTGACAGACCAACTCCAATTGCAAGTTTGTAGAAAAAAGAAACACACGGAGACAACCAGAGAGGAGTCTCAAATCCAAGACCGATAGACGGGAACTTTTAAATTGAGCAGCCAAGCACTCTCTCAAAAGGCCCCCTATAGGATCAATGCAGTACTGGCTATGCCTTAAAAGGCAACAGATAAAAACACAGACACACAACCAGAGGGGATTCCCAAACCCAGGGCCAACAAACAGAGATGAGAACTAGAACAGATCAGAAGGGAGTCAACATCCCCAGGCTCCTGAGTTCCCCTTTTTCCATGACTTCTACAGCAGTGATGCCACAGATGTCTCCAGAAAGAGGGACCACCAGTTCCCATGAAGAGGAACCAGATGTGTGGAATCAAGGGTCTTGGTATGCACACTGGGGGACTTAACAGATGGCCAAATTTGTTGTGAATTTTCTCGGTTCAGTTTCCTTGTTCCTGAAAGGGACCATGATGGAGCAACCTGTGGAGCATACAGGGAGGGAAGGCAGGAGTTCCCCAAAGCAAAAGGTGCTTCAGCAGCTACTGGAGTGGTTCCCCAGTCCCCCACCCCCTTTCCTCACAGGAATAGCTTCTCTCATTCAACCCAAGACCAACTCACCAATCTCCTACCTGTTCAGCAGGTGATGGTCAACAAGTTCACCAGCCATCTTGCATCCTCAGCATGGAAGTGGGGTTCCAGGCCTGCCCAAGAAAGCTGGAGCAGGGGCTGCCCTTGGGTCCCAACTGGGGTGCCAAATTTGTTGCCAAAAGCTCAGTCCTTGTCCCTGATAACAATGGTAACAATCCAATAACAAGGACATTGTTCGGAGAAAAAGAAAAAAGAAGGCTTATTGTTTTAGCAGCAATGGAGAAATATAGGAGACTCCTGTCCCAAAGGCTGTGAATACTGCTCATCAGCAGGAACAGGGGGTTTTTAAACAGGTGATTCTAAGGCTACATTCAAAGTGTCTGGAGTTGTAATTCACTTGTTAATTTGGAGATAGTAATTCACTTGTTAATTTGAGACCTTCTGATAACCATCCCCAAAGTCTGGATTACTTCTTTTCTATGGTGGTGTGTACTCAGGGACAGATAAATCTGCCTAAAATGGGGAAGAAAGGTAATCCTGTTTCCCCTGAGATTAGGGAGGAGCAGAGAGAGAAAGACAAAGAAACACATCCATTTAAAAAATCAGTTGCAGTGGGAGAGCAGCAAAGGTTACATTCAAAGCATAAAGTGGACCACTGTTACATAGTGAATTTAGTTGATCAGGAATATTTTATAGAAAAAATTCAACTAATGAATGTAGCATAAATGACAAAAGGAAAAATATTAATATTTTGTAACTGCTAATGAAATCATTGATTCAGGTAAAGATCAATGAGTGAAATGATTAGATTAAAAAGTTCGGGGAAAATGTACAATAGAGGGAGAGCCAGGAGTGATCTCCTTTGAACACATTGGGTAATTTGGGTTCTCAAGAGTTCAAAGGTCACTCTTATCTGAAGTTCAGGTTCTGTATCATGTGCTTTTTGATATGATGAAATGTAAACAGCAACACTTTAGAGTTCTCAGGAGTTGGGAACTGACAAATAAATTAAGAAAGCAAAATAATGCAGAACATGAGACTTTCTGTAGGTCATATGATGAATTTCTTTTAGTCAATGTCAAAAAAAAAAAAGAAGAAGAAGAAGGGAGGCACTGCTTTATATTAGAGACATCACAGATAAATTCAAAATAGAGATTTTATCCCTAGTGAGGTGGCCCATGTCTGTACTCCCAGCGACTAAGGAGGTTGAGGCAGGAGGATTGCAAGTCTGAAATCAACCTCAGCAAATTAGGTAGTCCTTGTCTCAAAACATGCAAAAGGACTGGGGATATGACTCAGTGGTTAAGGAACCTGGGTTCAATCTCTAGTACCAAAAGAATACATCCAAGTATATACATACATACATATATATATATATATATATATATATATATATATATATGGATCCCAATTCAACCAAATCAATGTAAAAACACATTTTTATATAGTTGGGTAAATTTCAATATGGACTGGGTATTAACTGATGTCAATGATTAATTTTAATCTTTAGAGGCATAACAATGGCATATCATTATGTAGGAAAATGATGAAAGTTTTTAGACATATAGTGACACAAAATCTGGGATTTATGACAGGAGCCTGGCCCAGCAACTCACAGGGTCCCCGAAGGAAGGGTGGGGTCGGTGCTGAGGAATGCCACAAACCCCTGGAGGAACTTGAAGCAAGTGCTGTTCAAATTTATTTTAGTTCTTCTTTTATAGTATTAAGTAAAGCAGGATTAAACAAGATACAAGTTATAGAGAAATTACCACAAGATTTGTCATTAACCACACTTTCCAGCAGGTGGCTAACACATAGTGGGTACATTAAGGTCAACTTTCTATATTTACTTAAAATTACTCACATAAGCATATTACAGTGAGAGATATTTTCCTCTTTTCATCCTACTGACCTTTGTTTACCATTTGGTGTCAGACCTATTGCCAGCATAATGACTCTATTTTGTTTTAAGCTAATTTTACTGAATTGCTAAGCAAAACATGCACTAATCTTTAGCTCATATTATTATGTTTTTGATTTAACCTTACAGGTCTACTCTATTACCTAAACAAGTTCAGTTAAGACTAAGTTAGCTTATTACAGCCAATCAGTGTGATACTTAATTTTTATCCTAATATTCTTTATGTTATTGATTTATCCTCTACCTAATGTAATACATATGTGCGATCTAAGCCAGCATAAACTACTCACAACCAGTTATCATGCAATGAGGGCATTTGATCTTAGGATAATATTTTTCTAGTTGCTTGTGTATGCTGTTTCTTTCTCTTTATGTCCTACATTTCCAGGGTGGTTCTTGAAGTCCAAGCCTTTGAAGGAAGGGCAAATATTGGACATTTGTCCATTTACCATTAATATTAATTATTCATTCACCATTTTCATTGTACACTCTTGTATAGGGAAGAGGTGGATCTGTGGGAGGTGGGTCCTTATACTTACCCACTTGTTTCCCTCTAGGTGGATACCCCAAATGTTCCCCAATCTTGTAAGCTAAGTAGGGTGGTCCTTGTACTGTGGGGACAAGTCTCCTGTTTTGTTTGTCAAGTTGTTTTGCTGGTAAAGCATTAACTGGGGCAGGAGTGGTCAGCATAGGAGCAAGCAATTCCTGTAACTGTGGTTTTCTGAAGAACTTCTCAAACTCTGTACTTTCAGACTTATCATGTGTGATATTGGTACATTTTGTTTAAAGCATCCCTCATCCTCCCCCAAGTTCTGCAGACTCATTGAGGTTAAATTCTTAACACAACAATCCAGGGAATATGATTTGCAGTTGCATAGTTGTAAGTATGATAATTACAAGAAAACACCCAATTCCTAGGAGAGATGACAGGGCAATCTCCTGAAATGGTGGCCCTGCCAAGCCCTTCCCCATGCTTGGACCTTGTCAATCTGGCGGAAACGGTCCCCGCCAGATTTACTTTAAGATATTTCAGGAACACACACAGAGAAGAAGAAAAGAGATGAAGCAAGGTGAGGCAAAACCTTGATATTTATTTTCATATAAAATCTGGCTTATGGGTTCAATGAGGCCCACTTTACAATTGTCACTCTTTTTGGTATGTTTGATATGGAAATGGGAATGGTCCCATTGCCAGTCTGATTATAAAGATACTTGAGCCCCAAGTGTTTGAACAAATTTACAAAAGAAGATAATTTTTAAAACCCTGGGAAACTGATAAAAAGACTGTAATATTCTTCATTTTAATAGGTACTGTCAAAATGAGATTTTAAAAGATTAAAATAGGTTTAAACTCCAACCTAGATAATAAGCATGTCCATTTCACTAGGTTAATTTTTTTCTTTTTCGTGGGGGGATTGAACCTGGGGTCTTACACATGCTAGGCAGACATTCTTCCCCTGAGTTACACACCCAGCCTTCTTTTGGTTCTTTGGATTTTAGGAAGGTTGTACTTTAGTTGCAGTGCTGGGAATGGGAATCAGGGCCTCAGGCATGCAGCAAATGATCTACCACAGGCTATACCTCAACCCCAGGTTGTGCATTTTTCTTTCCTAACCTGTCAGCTGTTCATGCTCTTTGCCCATTTTTCTATTATGTTTCCCATTTCTAGGCTTCTTTGAGGTTTCATTTTATTCATTTTTTTCTTGACTCAAGTTTCTTTTGTTATACTTACTTTCTCTCTTATTGATTTGAAAGTTGCAATCCTCCTTTAAGTATACTGACAGTTGCTTTTGAAATAAAAGTAAAATGCATGCACTTGTGTTTTTCCATCAACATCAACATTAAAATCAAAACATTGGGCTGGGGATGAGGCTCAATGGTAGCAGGCTTGCCTAGCATGTTAGGCTGCAGGTTAGGTTCCTAAAACCATGCACACGCCAAAATAATCAAAACATTATGTGTTGGGAAAACAATAGGACTATGTACTTTGGATGCCCAGTTATAATTCTTGCCCTTATTTGTGCAGATTTGGCCATGTTATATAATATCTTCAAACCTTGTTTGTTTACTTTATTAAATGTTTTAATTAAAATTGGACAAATACTTATTGAATGCCTTCATGAACCAGGAAACAAGCTAGCTCTAGTGTTATAATGGTGAGAAATTCAAAACAATTTATGCACACACACACACACACACACACACACACTCACATGAGATTGAACCCAAGGGCACTCCACCACTGAGGCCACATTTCCAGCCCTTTTTAAAAATTTATTTACTTCTATAAAAATTGTTTTTTTAATTATAGATAGACACACTACCTTTATTATTTTTATGGTGCTGAGAGTCAAACCCAGTACCTTACACATGCAACACAAGCATTCTGCCACTGAGCCACTGCCCCAGCCCCTCAAGCACTTTTTAAAATTTTTATTTGAGGCAGGATCATGCTAAGCTACTTAAAGCTTCACTTAGTTGCGGAGGCTGGCTTTGAACTTACAGTCCTCCTGCCTTAGGCCCCTGAGCTGCTGGGATTACAGGTATGTGCCATCATACCTAGGGTGCAGCCAAGTAACTAGATATAAAGCCCTTAATAGACAGATCCAAGATGGTGGACTAGAGGGTGGCTGCGTTCCTTATCACTCCATAACTTAAGTTTCAAGCAGAGGATATCTGTTTCTCGGTGAGGCAATTTTTGCTCCTTATCAATTCCCTGCTGTTTACCTCAATTGCCTACTGTGATCACCTACAGTCTTCCAGCATATCTACTACTTTCTGAGTGCAAATTGCTCGCTGACTGGTGCCTATCATCTGCCATTTGCCTGACTATTGCCTTCCCATTGCCTGCTTTTCACCTACCCATCACCCACCGCCTGAGGTCCAACTGCTGATTGTCCGCTGATAGCCAGCAGGCCAACGGCAGACAACCAGTGGATCAACAGCTGCCTGCTGTTGCCTGGAAGTCCACTATCACAGTACCTGCAGGTTTGGTTACACATGGCTGTCACCATTTTGAGACAAGAGCCAGGATGTATAGGACCCCCAGCTGGACTGACCGAGCCTTATCTCCAGGACCCCTCAGCCGGACAGACCACTCCCTGCCTCCAGGACCCCCAGACCGACTGACCGCACCTCTCCTCCAGCACCCCTTAATCAGACTGACCACCCCTGCATGCAGGACCCCTGCCCGACCAGTCTCCAGGACCGCCGGCTGACCACGCCCACACCCCGAGTTGCAGCTCCCCATTTGCCAACATATTTGGAAGCCAGAGTGTCCATCTTGGATTATCCTGGAAACAGTAGCTCTCATCTTTAGGTGGGGCAAATCCCATCCTGATATGCCTGTTGGAGACTGGAAGCTCATTGTCAGGTACCTCTCATACGTCAGGCTACTGAAGACTGGGAGGTTTGAATACTATATGACTGTTATAGTATAGATTATTTTTCTTTTTTCTTTTTTTTTTTTGTTTCTCCTTTTTGAAAACTTTGAAGTTTTTATTTCTTTTCTTTTCTCGCTCTATTTTCCTTTTGTTTACCTGTTTCCTCAGAGTCTCTTTCTCCCTTTCTCATGCTAACAACCAACTTATTTTTATTCCACTTTCACTCTTTCTATGATCTAGAACTCCTATATGCTCTTTTCTTATCCCATTAACAGCTACATCCTACACCCCACCCCATCTTTCCATTAGAAACTGCAGACCTTATTGCAAATCTATATGTTATACTGTAGATAATAATTGAACTTATTCTGTTTATTATGACAATATTGTTAATGTCTTTGTAGAAGCTATTTGGTTTAGGGCTGCATATTGTCTGTACTGGGCACTGCTAATATTGATCTCCCCCTTAAAGAAAAGGTTTTGGAGACCTATATGATCACTATAGGCCTATAGGGGGGAAAATGCAATACCCCATATCTGCACTGCTAGAGGGGAAGATACATGAACAACATGAAAAACAAGGGAAGAAAATGATCCAAACAAACCTAGATTCTATATTAATAGAATCCAGTGACAGTATGGTAGAATAAATGTCAGAAAAGGAGTTGAGAATATACAAAATTAAAATGATTCGTGAAGCAAAGGATAAGAGAGCAAATCAGGCAATGAACGATCACTCCAATAAGCAGTTGAAAAAGCAACTGCAGGAAGCAAAAGTTCATTTCAACAAAGAGATAGAGATAAAAACAAAAACAAAACAACAACAACAACAACAACAACAACAAAAAAAACCAGAAATCCTTGAAATGAAGAAAACAATAAATCAAATAAAAAACTCAATGGAAAGCATCACCAAAAGACTAGACCACTTGGAAGACAGAACCTCAGACAATGAAGACAAAATATTTAGTCTTGAAAATAAAGTTGCCCAAACAGAGAAGATGGTAAGAAATCATGAACAGAATCTCCAAGAACTATGGGACATCATGAAAAGACCAAATTTAAGAATTATCAGGATTGAGGAAGGCATAGATACAAACCAAAGGAATGAACAACCTATTCAATGAAATAATATAAAAAATATTTCCAAACCTGAAGAATGAAATGGAAAATCAAATACAAGAGGGTTACAGAACACCAAATGTACAAAATCACAACAGATCCACACCAAGGCATATTATAATGAAAATTCCTAATATACAAAATAAAGATAGGAGTTTGAAGGCTGCAAGAGAAAAGCATCAGATTACATATAGGGGGGAAACCAATATGGATATCAGCAGATTTCTCAGCCCAAATCCTAAAAGCTAGAAGGGCCTGGAACAACATATTTCAAGTTCTGAAAGAACATGGTTGCCAACCAGGAATCCTATACCCAGCAAAACTAACCTTCAGATTTGAAGACAAAATAAAACCCTTCCATGATAAACAAAAGTTAAAAGAATTTACAAATAGAAAGACTGCACTACAGAACATTCTCAGCAAAATATTCCTTGAGGAGGAATGAAAAACAATGTAGGTCAGCAAAGGGAGGAACTACCTTAAAGGAAAAGCCATTCAAAGGAGAAACTAAGTCAAGTTAAAAACCAAAAACAAGCCCAAATGACTGGGAATACAAATCATATCTCAATAATAACACTGAATGTTAATGCCCTAAACTCATCATTCAAAAGACATAGACTGACAGATTGGATTAAAATGAAAGACCCAACAATATGCTGCCCTCAAGAGACTCACCTCATAGATAAGAGCATCTACAGACTAAAGGTGAAAGGATGGGAAAAAACAATGCACACAGACTCAGTGTGTGTGGGGGTATCCATCCTTATTTCAGATAAAGTAGACTTCAAGCCAACATTAGAAAGGGATAAAGAAGGACATTTCATATTACTTCGGGGAAACCATAAATCAGGAAGACATATGATCGTAAATATGCCCCAAACAACGGTGCATCCACATACACCAAATAAATCCTTCTCAATTCCAGGAATCAAATAGACCACAACACAATAATTCTGGGTGACTTCAATACACTGCTGTCACCACTGGATAGACATTCCAAACAAAAACTAAACAAAGAAACCATAGAACTCAGTAACACAATCAATAACTTAGACTTAACAGACATTTATAGAATATTCCATTCATTAATGAGTGAATACACTTTCTTCTCAGCAGCACATGGGACCTTCTCTAAAATAGACCACATGTTATGCCACAAAGCAACCCTTAGTAAATACAAAAAAAAAAGAGATATTACCTTGTATTCTATCAGATCATAATGGAATGAAATTAGAAATCAATGACAAAATAAAAAAAAAACAAATTACTCCAACACCTGGAGACTAAATAATATGCTATTGAATGATGCCCAAATAACAGAAAACAGCAGGGAGGAGATAAAAAAAACTTAGAGGTAAATGAGAATGACAATACAACATATCAAAATCTCTGGGACACTATGAAAGCAGTACTAAGAGGAAAATTCATTACATGGAGTACATTCAAGAAAAGAATAAAAAATCAACAACTAAATGACCTAACATTACATTTCAAAGCCCTAGAAAAAGAAGACCAGAACAACACCAAAAGTAGTAGAAGACAGGAAATAATTAAAATCAGAGCTGAAATCAATAAAACGGAAACAAAAGAAACAATTCAAAAAATTGACAAAGTCCTTAATACATTTATCATGATTCAACATGTAGTAGAGATTAATTATTGCTATTAACATCCCTCCATATTATGAGAGATGCAGCAATTTTAACCCCTTTTTCCATACCTTCTCAGGTACCAGTTTCTTGATTTTTTTTTTTTTTTTTTTTTTTTTTTTTTAGTTTATGTAGGTGTTGGGCAGAGTGGCACACACCTGAAATTCCAGCAACTCAGGAGGCTCAGAATTACAAGTCTGCGTCCAGTCTGGGCATCCTGGCAAGACTTTGTCTCAAAATAGAAATTAAGGGCTGGTGTTGTAGTTCAGTGTTAGAGTGCTTACCTACCATGTGTGAAGCACTGGGTTCAATTCTCAGCACCAAATATAAATTAGTGAAATACAGGTCCATTGACAACTAAAAAAGTATAAATAAAATAAAATAAAAATAAGAATTAACAAGTGTGGAGATAGAGCTCAGTGGTAGAGCACCCCGTGATTCAATCCCCTTACTAAAAAAAAAAAAAAAAAAAAAATTTCACATATCTTGATTTGTTAGTTCCACCACCATGACAAAATAACTGAGAAATGCACTTAAAAGGAGGAAGATTTGCTCATGGTTTTTTGGCCCTGTTGCCCCTGAGCCTTTGATGAGGCAGAATATCGTGGACCTAGTGACTGGTGGTCCTCATCCCATGCACCTCATCCTAGATGGAGAGCAAAGAGAGAGGTAGGGGCTTGGGTCCCAATACTCCTTGTCTAGGGCAAGCCCTTCAGACCCAATATCCCCATCTAAATTCCTTTCATTAGGTTACACCCATCAGTTTCTAACCATCTCCCAACAGCACCACACTCTGGTGACCACACCTGTTTGTCATGTGAGACTCTGGAGAACACTTCATATCCAAATGATAGCACAGCTTTCTGATTCAGCATTTTATTTTATACTTATATATTCTCCTTGATGAATTATTTTTGATACCTTCACTGTTTCAACAGCATGGAAACAAAAATTAGTTAAAACTATTCTTGGGGCTGGGTTGTGGCTCAGTGGTAGAGCACTCACCTAGCACATGAGAGGCACTGGGCTCAATCCTCAGCACCATATATAAATAAACAAATAAAATATTAAAAAAAAACTATTCTGTTCTCACTGGTTATCCACATTTTTATTACACCACGTCTTCCATGTACTCAGATTCTAACCAGGTGTGGTAGTGCACATCTGTAATCCCAGTGACTCAGGAGGCGGAGGCAGGAGGATCACAAGTGCAAGACAAGCCTTGACAACTTAGCAAGACCCTGTCTCAACATAAAAAATAAAAGGGGTTGAAGATGTAGCTCCATGGTACAGCACACCTGGATTCAATCCCATTACTCAAACCAATAGAACAACCACAACGAAGTATATATTCAGGTTTTTTTATTTTGATTCCTTTCTTGGGCAACTGGAGGACTTCTTTGGGGTTTTTTTGGTGTTCAGAAAGAAAAATGAGTTGTATATTATTGTGCATGGAGAGCAGTGACAGAGGGTGGAAAACTAGTGACTGAGATTAGGAGTCTCTGATGACCTCATGGCTTGGCATGTCTGGTGCCTGGGAATGTTTCTGTGCAACAGCACAGGATGCTTAGGTGCTGTGGCAATGCCCTGCATGAGGAGGCTCTGTGCAAGAGTCCTATCAGCTCTGACCTTGATCTCAGGCACACAGCTCCTGTGATTAAATGAATTCTTACACTAGACAATGACAATATTTCACTAGCCCCACTTCTCCTGTTCCTGCCCACTTTACACTTTAAACAATGAACTTTCTTGAGCGCTACACAAAGTTTCTAACATTGCACTTTGCAAATGTGGATTGTAACTGCGGAAAAGCTACACAGGTGCCCTAGTTTCTGTAGCTTTCCTGAATACGAAGAATAATGCTTGCATAGTCTTCCACCTGATAATGAGATGCACATAAATAAAGATTGCTGGCATAACTCTTTAGATCTGCATCTCCATCAGAGTAGAGCTCCACCTGATCACTGCTTACTCTTCAAATTGTGTGGTTGTATTTCCTATTCAAATCCCCCATTGTTCCTCATGAAAACCGTGAGTTTGGCTGCATTGGTTGCAGCAACAGAGACCTTCGATATATAAATGTGTCTTTCTGTGGACCTCCCGTATGAACAAGACCTTATGAGAAGAATGTGAATGGTAGAGCATATCTCTAATCCCAGGTAGGACCCTCTAGGAGAGGAGGAAGCAGGCATTCAAGAAGACTCAGTCACTTTTATTTGTGTCTGCTTCTTCACTTACATGAACTCCCAGCCTCGGGGGAAGGTGGGTTCTAAAGGAAGAAGGCATCAGGTTAGGACAGGAAATTCAACACAACGGCCACTTGCCCAGGCCCCTTACCCTGGGCAAGTGGCGTCTGTGTGGGCTGCAACCTGCTCTGTCCTCTTTCCCCCCAGGCCACCTGTGAATCTGCTGGGCCCTCCCTCTTCACAGCAGATCACTCCCTCCTTTCCCATGGACCAGCTGAGGGCGAGACACCCAAACTTGTCTCTTCAGTGTTTCAGCTGCTTTTCCTGCTCTTCCCATCCTAAAATTCTATTCCTGGGGCTGGAGAACTACAACACCCATGACTCCCTCCAAGCTCCTTATCATCCAGGCTGCATGACACAGATCCTGACAACTGGAGACCAGCCACTCCCACTGGCTCCTTTGAGGGCAGGGCAGTAGGCGTGAGTGGTTGTCTGCATAGGGCAGGGTTGGCAGGGCCTGTGTGAAGGGATGTGGGCAGTGCCAGGGCTCCTGGGGTGTGCCCAAAAGTAGAGGCCAAAAGGCCCAGGAGCCAAGGACGTGGGCTATAAATTATAGAAGTCCACATGGGCTCCAGACTCAAATGTGTCTCTCTGCAGCAGGTTCAGGAGCTTCTGGGCTGACATCCCGCAATCTACCAGCTCCCCATTTGTCTTCATATCCTGTAGCCTTTTTCGTAAGTCTAGATCCACTGAAGTCTCCCGAGCCAAGAGCTGCATGTCTGTGTCCAGGGGACCTGGAAATTAAAATGAAATGTCAGGGACAGAAGGTCATGGGTCAGTATGTACTTGGGGAAGGAGCTGAGTCATGTCCGGCCAGAGGCAATAGTTCATCTTGGCTGAAATGCATGGACAGAGAGGCCAAAGATCCCACTGTATCTGTCACTGCTGAGTTGCACTCAAATTCCAAAGTCCACACAAAACAAGATCCCCACCAACACACCACCTGTGACCGTCACCCCTCATGAAGCAGGACCTTCTCTCTGTCTCTCTCTCTTTCATTAGTTTTCAGTGTGGAGCTGGGACGAAGCTCAGGGCCTTACACATGCGAAGCACGGACTCACCAACTCCAGGCCCACAGCACCTTCTCTTCACTTTCCCACTTCTACCAATGAAGTATTTAAAAGCCCTGTGCCCTCTCCCCACATCATCCTCTGCTACAGCCAACCAGGCACCAGGCAGGACACTTCTGCACCTACCTACCCTGACAACCAGGCCCTTCCTGCTCACAAAGCCCTGGTTCTCTCTCCCTGCTTCAACCCACCCCTCGGCTAAACTCATTTTCCCAAAATATCACACCATTCCTCTGCTGAAAACCCCTCAGGGGCTTCCTGGCAGCAGTGGTGATTTGAGTCACCCTCTCTGATGGTCCTCGCCCCTGTGCTGGGAAGTCCTGTCCAAAGCCACCAGTTGAGAGTGCCCAGTCGCTATGGTGAACCCTGTTCAAAGGAGGGTCTGTGCTTGCCATGGCATTATCGGTTCTGATCCTGAGTTCAGACACCAGCTGCTGGAAGTAAAGAATCATGAGCACAAGCTGATGAGTATACCCGATGACCCAGAACTTTGTCCTTCATCCTACATACTTTGAAGAAACTTTCCCACAAATTTGCCCTTTCTGAGGGCTGGTTTATATAGCTCAGTTGGTAGCATGCTTGCCTTGTGAGCACAAGGCCCTGGGTTCAATTCCCAACACCACACACACAAAAAAAATTACGCTTTTTGATGTTAAAACCTATTTAATAAATGTGCCGGGCTAGCTCTGGGTCATTACATTTCAGGGTATAATGATCCACCTGGTCTCGGTTTTTCTCTCTGCTGGTCTTTTGTAATCCTCATCATCCCTCACCATGCAGGTGGAGGGATCTTCCCAGTAGCCTGGCTGAGGACTCAAGGCCCCCTTACCCAATCCCCTCTGTGCACTCCCAACTTCCAGCCAAACTGCAAGACCTGTCCCTCCCTAACACGCTTTCTCTCCTTTACCTGCACTGCTGGGACATGTCTACTACCTGCCAACTGCCAACATCCAAAAGCCCTCACAGGTCAATACTGAGTTCAGCTACCTCCAGGAAAGACTTTCCTTGCCTCCCCATCTGCAAGGAAACCTTCCCTTCTTGAATTCTTGTAAGCAACTTGCTAGTCTTCATATAGGCATCACAACATCTCGGAACTTGGAGTTAATAATCCTAAGAGAAACAAAGTCACAGAATCTCAGGGCTGGAAAAAGAATCACCTTTCTGACTTTTAAACACCTTCCAATCACGGGTGCATCCTGATGACAAGGGACGTGCTACCTTTCCATATAGCCCGCTCTACTTCTGGACACCTGTTAGAACATCCTTCCAGAAACTGAATGACATTCAAACTGGACCCTCCCTCTTCACATCAGATCACTCCCTTTTCCCATGAACAGGCCCTGGGGAGCTCCTAAAAATCTTAGCTCTCTCACAATGCCCAGACTCCTGACATTGAACCTAGCCATGTGGCCATCTGCCATCTCAGCTCCTAGTTATAAGTGACATTTGGTCATGTGGTCTGAGTGAGCTCTAGGCTGAGCTGCAGGTGATGAGCTGGGATGTTGGTTCCAGAATCCCTGCGTGGGTCTGTGGGGTGGAGCATGGAGAACATGAGAAGTAGACACGGTGCTGATCACACATTGAAAGCAGGGTAGAATCCTGGTCTTGCCACATCCGGGCTTTGTGGGGCCCACTCTAAATCTCTGTCCCCAGGACACAAACCTGCATCTCTACCTAAGCTGCTCAGACATTAGACCACAGCTCTGTCACACCTTCTAACTCCAGGAACTGCAAGTCTAGAATAAAGGCCATGGCACTGTGGTATCTGGGTGTCCAGAATTCAAACCCTAGTGTTCTGCAAACTTCATCTAATATCTCAGGCTTCCCTGTCCCAACTGCAGTCCAGGCAACTCCCTACTCTCTCTGCATCCCCTGCTCCTGCCAGCTCTAACTTCCTTGGACTCCACGTTTCACCTGAGGGGTGAGGGTCAGGAGTCAGGAACAACATACTTCGTGGATCCTTCCACACGAAGAAAGACTAGGCCCTCATTGAGGGACCAGACAGTTCCGCTGTCAGTAATGTCAGAACTTTCCACCTACCTGGGGCATAGCTCAGCACCCTCACACTAGGTTCCTCTGCAGCCAGGACCTGGAACATCATGTCACGAGCAGCCTTCCCTGCACAGTACAATGCCCAGCCCTTAAAGGGCTTCAAGGCACAGAGGGATGAGACGTTAACCACAGTCCTGCTCAAGTCAGGATGTTCTGGAAAGGCCTTCAGGAAGCTGGAAGTCAGGCAGAGAGTGGAAGTCAAGTTCATAGCCCAGTAGCTGTTTGCTTCTGCTGGGTCACTCAGGTTCAGGAAGCCTTTGGAAACATCCCCAAGAGTGGCTGAAAAAACACAGGTAGAAATAACTCAGTTAAGCACCAGTAGGTAGTTCTGTGATAGAGCACTTGCCTAGCACAGGAGAGGCCCTGGGTTCAATCCCCAGCACCTCGGGGTGTGGGAAGCAAAAGAAGTCACCCAACATGGGAGGAGCTTTCTCCCCCCACCGGCCTTGCCCAACAACTCCCCTTCCCATCCAGATCTAGAGTAAGCAGACGCCTAGCACTACTCAAGACGTTTCCTGCTTCCCCAGCTCTGCAGAAAGACTAGTGGAGAGGAGACCACCCACCTGAGCTGCCCACTGAGAATGCACCCACCTTGATGGGACCTGGAGTGGGTGGGGGCGGGGACAAGCTCTAGGAGGAGTTTGGAGAAGCAAAGCAATTTGAAGACACCATGCTTCGACTCAGCCTCTCGCTAGGGGGCGCTGCGTAAGGCGTCTGAAAAGTTCTACGTACTCCTTAGGAAACTTGATTGGGCAAAGCGTGTCAGGATAAGGGCGGGGTCGCCTCGAGGGCACACTGCTTTCCTCCAGTACGTTGTGCCCCGTGTGCCATCCATGCTGGAACAACTAACTCTCGGCCGCCTAGTGTGCCCACCTAGGAATCGCCCTTACTGTCCCCAGCGGGGTGGGGAGGGACCGCTTAAATGCAGAAGCCGCCGCCCGGTCTCACCCGCATTGTTTATAAGCAGCAGACGCTGAAGCCCTTCGGGTCTGGGGAGGTCGCGCAGGGCTCCGAGCAGCTGCTGCAAGCCGGCGTCCGAGCCCAGGTCTGCGGGCACCGGCACCACGCGCAGGCCAGGGTGCTCCGCCACCAGCTCTGCCTCCAGCTGCCTGAGCGCCTCCTGGTTGCGGGCGGTTAGGAGCAACACCGAGCCGGGTGACAGCAGCCGGGCCAGGAGTGTGGCCAGCGCGCGGCCGAAGCCACGGGAGGCCCCTGTGAGCACGCACAGTGTGCGGCCGAAGCCGCCTTCCTTGCGGATCCCACTTTCCATGCCGCTGATCTCCGCTGGATGGAACCCGGATATGACACCCTTAAGGCCTTGGGAGTGGCGGAGCGGAGGGAGGAGCCGCGGAGCTGGGCGGAGACGAAAACCGAGTTTTCAGGTTCTCCTTGCTGAAGCTGATTGCCTAGGTTGCTGGTGTCCCAAGTGGAGAAATGGGAGTGCAGTCTTGACAGGAGGAATTAGATAACCAACCAGGAAGGGCTGGGAGCTGGTCCCAAGCTGTTGGCCGGGTTCCCAGCGCTCCTGGTGCTCGCTGTGTCTCTCCAGGTGGCTAAACCGCTAAACCACCTGCTAGGACAGGGCTGTGCAATTTCCTTCCAGCTTCACACCCAAATTCCTTGCACTCCTGACCACCACCAGTGTAGGTCGCCTTGCTCCAGGCCTCCTATGCTTGGACGTGACCAGCCCTGAAGGAAGCCCCTGCCTGCGTAGGGTTGGGGTACCTGCTGGGCTTATTAGCCACGCTCCCTGTGCAGAGCAGTCAGTGCCCAGCTCTGACTTACTCCATGATGTATAGAACAGAAGTTTTCAGGCTGTGTCTAAAACTGAGTTTCCCCATTTTGTACAACAGTAGTTTGCCATGAACCACACATATTAAAGTTCAAGTGGCAAGGTAGAATGACTCTAGACCTTGTTTCTCCAAGTACCCCACCACCACCAGCCCAGCAGGACATTAAGGCACAAATTGGTAAACTACTTATACGTGCCCATTAGCAAATTAAATCAAGGAGGACCTATTTTAGATAAGGAAAACGGAAAATCCCCAAGATAATATGGACTGGGAAAAGGGAGTGAAAAAGAAGGCCATGCACTGAGAGCCTTCCTCTGCCAAGTCAAATGTTTTCCAGGTGGGGGCTGCAGACAGGGAATAGGTGTTTTATCACCCCTAAAGTAACAGTCTCCAGGAGGTATTAATTCCTTCCAAGTAAATCCTCTCCAGACACTGCCCACAGACCCCCCCCACCCAAAAAGTTCATTCCTGTGTTCCCAAGAAAACTGATATGCTCACTATATCACCCTTAAAATAACTTATGTAAATTAAGCCCCTTTCTTTGTTCAGTACCTCATTTTCCACCAGGAAATTGGGTCCACTGGAGTCATTTCATTCCTGTATCCCCTGTTGTAGTGTGAAACATTGTTCCTCAATGAACAGCTGAGATGGTTCCTGAGGTTTGCATTGGTCCAGGTCTTTTTGTGCTAAAAAGAGCTACACCAGATTCTCCTCTCATCCTCACCCAGATATTAGCATTATCTCCATAACACCCAGGGACCACATCCCAGGTAGCTCAGTTACTGGACCTCTCCAGAGCTTTATCATTAGCCAGGGACAAATCAGTCAATATTTGTATTGATTCCAAATACACATACAATATTATTCATTCTAACATCTTAAACTGGAGAGAAAGGGGCTTTGAAATTCAAGAATCCCACTTCTTAATGCTAGTTACATAAAAGACTTGCTTGAAGCTGCACTTTTACCCCATAAGGTAGCAATCGTACAATGTAAAGGGCATCAGACTAAGAAAAGCTCCTTTTCTTGGGGAACCAGGGAGTAGGTAAGCTTGGAAAAATAATTAGTCTGGCCACCCCACCCCCCACCAACATTTTATATTCCGTGTCTACAAAACTCCTGCTTCCCCCTGATGAAACCAAGTCCTCTTGTCTTATCTCCATAATTTATTCCACCTGGACACTCATTCTCTCCAGATATTCCTAAATAATTCACTAAACCTGTCCCCTGAGATTTACAGTCTCTACAGCAAATTTACCAATCATGCACAACCTTTCTCAAGGCTAACCCCAACTCTAATGAGAGACCACCCCCATTTCCTACAGACCAAACTAAAGGAGTCCTTCCAGCCATGGACTGGCAACTTGACTTCACCCACATGTGTTGGGGTCTTAAGCCCCTTTGCTCTTCTCGACCAGCGGCAAGGGAAGGGGACACTCCCCAACAAGGGACACTCCCCAACAAGGTCAGACCGGGATAGGTAAGGCCAACTGACCTCCCGCTCCCAGCCCTCCAGGCGGAGGACAATCAGACGTGTCAGGGAGACCCGTCACAGCAGGAACTCGTTTATTGAGGAAATCACACAGCTTTTATGTAGGGTGGGGGCTAGGCGGGAACCAATCAGCTTAAAGGTCAGCAAGGCATGGGGTGTTCACACAGGCAAGAGTCCCATAAGACTATATGGCAAGCACGAGCTGATCACGTTCGCGGAACTATTGTTAACCAATCCCTGACGGTGGTCCAACTCATCGTCATTAACTATTGAAACCGCCTTTGAGGCCTTGATCTTGCTCACTCGCCAGGGAGTAAGGAGTCAGCCTGAGTTAGTTAACGTGTCATTAGTCCCAACACACCCCCCTTTTTTGTTTTATATTAAGGGTGTGTCTGTCATGGACCATCACCCAGCAGTTTGGGGGTCCACCTTACTCGAAGGTGTGCCTGTCTTAGGTTGTCCACAGCAGAGCAACTCCTTACCCGTCATTGGACAATGAGGCTCTAGCCCTCATTTCCTGTCTTAGGTTGGTATGAGCTCCCCATGAATCTTACCCGTCTTTGACTACCACCTTAGCACTTCAGGCGGGCCCCTCAGGAGGAGCAGGGCTTAAGGGAGAGACACTTAGACCCCAGTGTACTGATACGAGTGATCCATGATCCTACAGCGCTCCCAATCATCATCATGAAGGGCGGTATAATGCTGTCGGACCACCATGAGCTGCACAGACTTAGCCTGGCTTTTCAGTAAATGGATAAGCTTATTGATTATGCAAGGCCCAAAAGTGAACACAAGGATAATGGTGATTAGCAGTCCCATAAGCGGGAGGAGGTAGGGGAGCCAGCCACCCATGTAACCCAGTGCAGAGGAAATTAGAGTGGAGCTCGTTCCTACGATGTTCCAGTCTTCTTGTAGGTTTTTGATTTTATCTTGTACAATGCCAGAGCGGTTGGGGTAGAAACAGCACTTCTCACCAAGGAACAGGCAAAGCCTTCCTTCCTTCGCCATTGGCAGATCCAAACGACGACAATCTTGCAGGGCAACAGCGGCCAAGGAATCAAGTTGAGCCTGTAGATCTAAGATGGTAGAGCTGAAGTGCAATGTTAGCTCTGTGTAGCACTCAAGGAAGTCCACTGTTCAAAGTCATGAGGTCAGAGACCCCAATCTCAATCACTATTGTCCCATTTTGCTACTGTGCATTACATTCTTAAATGTCATTTTAAGAAGTTTACATATATTGACTCCTGAGTCTATATGAACATTAGTTAACACAATTTAACATTGTATCTAAACATGAACTAAAGAAATGCTGAGAGAGCTTTTAACTTTCCTTTTGTGTGGCAAAGTGACAAAATGTTTTTATGTTTAACCTTTAAACAAATCAGGCTCTCAATAACCTTCAGAAATACATTTAACAAATTTTACATATACCCTATTGATGACAGGTCCTATAATAGAACATTAAATGATAGAAATAAATCCCCAATAAAATTTACTCTTTTTAAGTTTAAAATTACTATTACAGACAAGTTTAGTTTGGAGAATAGCAGCTTGATAAATTCCCTGCTTTAAAAACTTGTATACCTGGAAAATATGAACACATTTAATATATAAAGAGTGACCATTTCACAATTACCTTGACATTTTTATCTTACCAAATTTAGTTTTTTAAAGAAAAATTTAGACTCTAACATAGTACAATACTCTAACAGTTGTTTAACCATAATTGTATACCCCAATTTTTAAGACTAATTGTTCTAAAGAATAAAACTTAATAGACACAAAGTTAAGAGTAAATTAGTGTTTCTAAGAAATCCTTGTCATTTTTACCATATAGATTAAACTTTGGTTTATATCAGAACATTAGTATTTCACCTTAGGAAAAAAACTTAAATAGCTTTAACTGTGTCACATACATACAACCAACTTAGTTACATGCAAACTTATTGAAACTTGCCCTTTACAGACTTCCTTAGCACTTATTTAGACCCTCATGTATTTTATCACATAAGCACTTTCTTACCCAGAAACATTTTGTTTTTCACTAAATATATTTCCATATCTAGAACCTTTTATTTTTTCTTTCCTATCTGTTGACCTTTTTGTTCACATTCTGAAACAACTCTTATGAAATTTCTTAATTTATATAAATTACTCCATTTTAATAAGATTAAATATTTTGTTATTTATAGTACTCTAATTGAAACACAGTTGAAACCTTTAGAACCCTTTGTATATAGAATTATACCTGTTAGGACATAACTCTTAGTAACCTTGTTTTTAGTTTAGTGATGACACAAAACAATTTTCTCTACAAACACATTTGAGTAATCCCATGCATGTCAACTCTAATTCACTTATTTTCTTAAAAAAAAAAACCAAGATATTAGACAAGTGCCCTGAACAGTATTTGCCATCTTTTTCTTGTTGGAGGAAAGTCCTAGAAAAATTGATGTTAGACATTTTATTAACATCAACATTTTTAGTTTGACCACCTAGAGACTTGCGAGTTATTTTCAAGACATTTTACTTCTATTAGTTTACCCAATTTAAATTGAACCTTTTTAAATCACGTGAATTAAAAGTATTTGGATCCATTTTTAAATTTTAATTTTAGGAGCGCTCAGTTTTGATACAGACAAAACATGACACCAGACAGCACAACATACACATAACACAAAAATCAAAGGCCTTGTAACTTATAGATGACTCTCCATTGCAATGTAACAGATGTTCAAAAACTCTACTTGAATTAAAAAAAAAATAGAACAGATCAAAAAGTCATGAGCTCAAAAAAATGTAGAATTCAAAAAAAACAAGAGTCCTGGAAAAATGATACGGCTGTTAATTACTTTAGTAAAGCACCATAACATTTACTTTTGCTGGAGTTCAGGTAAGACTCTTTTTGCTCTTTTTTTTTTTTTCCTTTGGGTTTGAGACCGGTCTCCTACTGAGCCTTCAGGCTTTCTCTATTTACATTTCAATGTAAGCCTTGACTGAGATTCAGATCTGAAAGGGGCCAAAATATTCCAGCAGAAACTTGATGCCTAGGGCATTTTAACCCTTATTCCTGGTTAGTATTCAATTCAGGTTTGGACACAGAAAATTGTGAAACAATTATCTCCCAATACTTGTGGGGACTGGGGCTACTGTATCATACTCCTTACTAGGACAAGCCACTGATGGTTGGGCTCGTTACTCCCTCCACAGCGATATATGTGGGATCCCGTGGCAGGAGGACTAGGTGGGCTGAGCTGGGGAATGGAAGCAGCAACAGCTGAGTAGAAGTTGAAGGAGGAGGAGGGATTTTAGAATACTTGCGGTAAACATACCTCAAGAGGGTGTGCTCTTGGGTGAATTATATTGTTCTGGTTGATGGTATTTGAGGTTCCTGGCGGGCACCCAGATAGGGTTTGGTTCTCCAATTGGGAATACACATCCAAAACCTCTGCCAGCACTTATTAGTGGATCAGGACCATGCCAGCATCCAGTTAATGGATCTTTCCCTTCAACTTCAACTTTCAGATAAGGCACTGATTGGCCCAGTGTTGTTGGAAGGCAGTTAAAGGCTGATTTTTTGAGAAATTTAAAATATTTAATGTAAGCATTGCTGTTCTTAATTGATCATGGGGGTCAATTGTTTTATTAGTTGATTTTTAAAAGTTTTATTATGTCTTTCAATTATGGCTTGTCCTTTTGGGTTATATGGGGTTCCTGTAGTGTGTTTAATATGCCAATTGTTGAAACATTCTTGTAATGATTTACTTGTAAAACAGGGTCCATTATCCATTTTGATCTGTTGAGGCAAGTCTAAAATGGCAAAACATTGTAAGAAATGGCTTTCAGCGTGCTTGGCCTTTTCACCAGAGTGAGCAGTGGCCCCAGCAGGCATGGGAGTAAGTATCAATAGACATGAATATATATTTTAATTTTCCAAATGGTGCATAATGAGTTACATCAGTTTGCCAGATAATGTTAGGTTTTAGACCTCTGGGGTTTACCCCAGGGGATTGGAGAGGTGGAACCTGTAAGAAAGGTAGGCAAGATTTCCAGGTTCTTACAATCTTTTTTAAGTCCTTTATGGGGACCAAAGGAAACTTATGATGTAACCCTCTCCAATTTAAATGGGTCAGGTCATGAAGGCCTTGGGCTAGTCGTAAGTCCTGTTGAGGTTGGGCGGTAGCTATTGAGGTCCCTGATGTGGCTAACTTGTCAGCCACAGCATTGCCTTGTGCAAGGGAGCCAGGTAGATTTTGATGTCCTCTTAGATGCTGTAAGAATATGGGTTCAGCACACTCCTTTAACAAGGACCGCACCTGGATCATCAAGGGAGTAATAGGATTTTTATCTAACTTGATATATGAAGAAACCAATGTAGGTAGCAGGTTTACCACATATAGGCTCTCTGAGAAAAGATTCATGGGTTCTTGTACTTGAGTTAGGGCCATAGCAATTGCATATAACTCCTTAAATTGTGCTGACCCAATAACTGGTTCAAAATGGGTAATTACTTCCTGTTTTACTAATCTGGGGGGGGGGTAAATTACAACAGCAGATCCCTCTTTTCCTCCATCTGTGAATACATTTACAGCTTTAGGGAGGGGTTTAGTGGAAAAAAGTATAGGGGGTGCCCATTTTAGTTTTGAAAATGAGGACACCCATTTGGTTGACCCATAATGGCAATCAATCTTCCCTAGGAAACCCTCCAATGCACAGGATACTCTATTGTTATTCCTTTGAACCCATTCAAAATCCGACAGGTGATAGGGCACTGTCAAAACATTAGGCTCTTTTCCATAGTGCCTAAGGGCAGTATCCCTGCCTTTAATTATAAGGTCAGCCAATTGGTCTAGGTGAGCGTAGACCCTAGGAGCCGCCCCTATGACTGCATGTATCCACTGAAGGGTCTCTCCCCACTGAGTTATGGCTGCAGTGGTCAGCTGAGAACCGGGGAGAATCCAGAGGCTAAGGGGATCTTCAGGCCGGTATCGAGCCAACCGGGTAGAGTTAAGGGCTGCTTGTATATTTTGGAGTATGTGTTGATGGTCTTGAGTTAAGGTAATAATGTTTGTTGGATCTTTGTCCCGTAGCAGATCAAAGAGAGGGAGGATGTCCTCTGTAGAGATAGGAAGCCATGGCCTCAACCAATTAAGTTCCCCTAATAATTTTTGTAAATCAACCAAGGAATAGGAGGATTGGAGGAGTAATTGAGGTTTAAGGGAACAAACAGAATCCAATTTAAGCTCAGTTCCCAGTATCTTGAAGGGAGGGACAGTTTGGACCTTATCATTAGATATATGTAGTCCTTCTCTTTCCAGAAGGCCTTGGAGTTCTTTGTATGCTGAGCTTAGTTGTAGGGCATTAGTGGCTCCTATAATAATGTCATCCATGTAAATATACAAGGTAATTTGTGGCCTTTTTCGAAGGGGTTGAAGGAGCTCAGAAACAAAATGTTGACAAAAGGCAGGGCTATTTGCCATGCCTTGGGGTAGAACCACCCATTCATAACGTTCATCTGGTCCTTGATAATTGGTAGAGGGCACTGAGAAAGCAAACTTCTCACAATTGTCTGGGTGGAGTGGTATTGAGAAGAAACAATCTTTGATATCAATAACAAGAAGCAAGAGATCTCTTGGGATAGAAGGGATCCAGGGAAGACCCCTTAGAGGGGTTCCCACTGGAACCATACAACTATTAATTTTCCTGAGATCCTGAAGCATTCTCCATTTTCCTGATGTTTTTTGGATGACAAAAACTGGACTATTCCAGGGGCTTAGAGATGGTCTGATATGACCTAAGGTCAGTTGTTCTTGTACAATATCTCTTAAATTTTGAAGCTTATTTGGGGGTAATGGCCACTGTTCCACCCATATTGGGGGACCTGGGAGCCATTGGATGGCTGGCGTTATTGGAACAGTGGCCCTTAGGATTGGGGGTGAGGCTTTACCCGGGGAGCTGGGACCTTCTGCCTAGATGCCTCAAAAAGAGGATCTCCTCTGTAATTGCTAAAAGGGCCAGATAGATTAAATTGTTGTTCATATTCCTCTTGCTCAAGGAGGTCATCATGCACTGCCTTGTGATCAGTTGTTATATAGACCTCGGCTTCCCCTAAGATATCCTGTCCTAGTAAATTTGCAGTAAGACCTGAGGCCATGAGGGGGCGCACGTCTCCCTGGGCACCGTACACATCCCGCCTTTTGAGCCAATCTTTGGTCTCTTCTGATTTAGTATTACCTCCTACCCAAAGCAACTGGGGGCCAGGAATCAACCTCCATTGAGGTGGAACTTCCTCCTTTGTTAACACAGTCCTATCTGCTCCAGTGTTAATGAGATAGTGGAATTTCTTTCCTGCTATAAAAATGTCCATTTTTGGCCTGACCCTGGGGACAATGGGAACAGTCCAATGTGCCTTAGGGGGGCTATTGGGGGAGAAACCTCCTTTGTGTGACAGGGCTGGAGGGTGCCCCCTGATTAGTTTAAAGTTTTCCCCTCAATGTTGAATTTAGATTTGCAATCCTTCTGCCAATGGAATCCCTTTCTGCATCTTGGGCAAGGCGTTTTGGGGGTGGCCAGCCTTTGAGCTGAACTGGCCGGACTTTGAGCTGAACACCTAGAGCATCTGGGCAGAGCCTCAGAATACACCCGACCAGTGGGGCAATCCCTCTTGAAGTGGCCTGGTTGCCCGCAGTCATAACATACTCCTTTGCCCTTAGCCCCGATTGGTGACAAGGCTGCCGTGAGAGCCTCAGCAAGTGAGGTAGTTTGGGCCTGTAGGGCTGCAACCAAAGATTGAGACTGATGTGCTTGCATGCCAATATCTTTGGTAGCCACTATCTACCTTCCCATGGAGCGATCTTTCATCCCTGCACAGGCCAATTTGTGATCGGTAGTCATTCCTTTCCAAACTAACATTTTAACAAATTGATCTCTTAGGGGCCCTGGAGGAAATTTTCTCTGAAGGCTTCTTTCTACCCTTTCAATGAAGGTTGCTAGGTCCTCAATTGCCTTCTGGGTAATTCCTGCGATGGGGGGTTCTGAGGGGCCCTCCTCTAGCTTTTTCCATGCTGCCAACCCTAGGGCTCTTACTTATTCTTGATATGGGGCTGGGATGGCAGCCTGTAAGAGGCCAGTAGAGAATTGGTCACTGGACCCCGAGAGCATCCCATAAGTAACCGGGACAGGGGGTTAGTGGCCTGGTTCCGTTCAGCCTGAGCATGACATTCTTCATTAAAAAAGGCACACCACTTTAGATATAAAGGACCAGGAAGGACAGCTTTAGTTAGGTTCTTCCAATCCTGAGTGGTGAACTGCTGGTGGGCGAGGCCTTGAAGGATGGTTTCAGCCCAAGGGGAATTGGGCCCATCCTCTGAAACAGCTTTCTTTAGTTCCTTTAAGTCTTTTGCCTCCCATGGGTACCATATAGCAGGCCAGTTACCCCCTGGATTAGCATTTACCGGGAAGGCCATACAGGGAGCAGGGAGGGTAGAGTCAGTGTGTTCACCCCCAGTATCATAAAATGGCCACTGGGAAGATTTCCTGCCATCCGGAAGGAGGAGGGCGAGGGCTTTCATTGGAGTCTGATGTGGCCCCAGAATACAAGATGGCAGCAAGGAGCCTCCCCGGGGCAGTAGTGGGCCCTCTCTACATGTAGAGGCTGGCTGCCCTCGTGGTTCCTCAACCTTGAAAGGAGTGGATGGAGATGGATTGGGCTCCTCATTAAAGGTCTCCCAACGTTGTTTACTATGTGGCAAGTTTCTGGAAGGAGATGCAATGGGAGGAGCCGGTGGTTCTTTAGGTGGTGGCTCTTTGGGGAGAAACTTGGAGCCACCTTTGGGAGGTCCTGGAGAGAAGCAGGCCTTAAGGGCGGATAATGTAGGGCAGACTCCCAATGGGGGACCCTCCCCTAAATTGATTTTCCTCTTCTCAACAAGTTGTTTTACACAATCCCATGTGGACCAGTCAAAAAGATTAGCGGCGGGAAGCCAAGAGGCCACCCGAGTAAAGGTGTCCCAGGCTTTTTCCGCCTGTGTATCATACCACTCAAGGCCCCTGCTCTTCAGCATGAGTCTAAGAGCTGAGCGCGCAGGGTCACCACGTGTGGTGTGTGTTTGCCCCAACTTTTTGGGGATGCCTTACCTCGGAACTTGCTTGGCCCAATCTGCTGGTACTTTCGGTTTCGAAACTGCCTCTTCGCTTTGGCTGCAGTTCAGCCTTGAGGGGCCCCACGTTGGGCACCAGATGTTGGGGTCTTAAGCCCTCTTGATCTTCTCGACCAGTGGCAAGGGAAGGGGACACTCCCCAACAAGGTCAGACCGGGATAGGTAAGGCCAACTGACCGCCCGCTCCCAGCCCTCCAGGCGGAGGACAATCAGACGTGTCAGGGAGACCCGTCACAGCAGGAACTCGTTTATTGAGGAAGTCACACAGCTTTTATGTAGGGTGGGGGCTAGGCGGGAACCAATCAGCTTAAAGGTCAGCAAGGCATAGGGTGTTCACGCAGGCAAGAGTCCCATAAGACTATATGGCAAGCACGAGCTGATCACGTTCGCGGAACTATTGTTAACCAATCCCTGATGGTGGTCCAATTCATCATGATTAACTATTGAAACCGCCTTTGAGGCCTTGATCTTGCTCACTCGCCAGGGAGTAAGGAGTCAGCCTGAGTTAGTTAACGTGTCATTAGTCCCAACACACATGCCCCCTGTAAGAAAAACCAAATGTCTCCTAGGCTTGGTAGACACCTTTATGGGGTGGAAGGAAGCCTTTCCAGTGAGAGGGCTTCCACTATTGCAGCCCTACTTTTCCATGCCTTGGTTTACCTGCCAAGACTGGTAATGGCCCAGGTTTACTTCATGTATTACCCAAGAATTGGCTAAAATTGTAAATATAAAATGAAACTTCCACATTCCCTATTATCTGCAGTCCTCAGGAAAGGTTGACAGGACAAATAGGACCTTAAAAGCAACCTTAACCAAATTATCTGTAGACACTCACTTAGATTGGATTAGGCTCCTCCCTTTGACCCTCTGCATATTAGCACTGCCCCCCAAACCCTTTATGATCAGCCCTTTGAACCTGTTTATGGGCGACCCCTCGACCCCTCATCCCACCCACCATTCAACCTCAATCACCTGGCATTCCTCCTGAAGTCCTGAAGCCCCTCCTGTTTCACCTCAGGCCTGCCCTCTGGAAGTGCGCCTACTCCCATCTTCCCCAGCCCCAATCTTCAGGGACCCCTCCTCCTATTACCATAGGAGATTTCATTTATCTCTCCCCTTCCCAACCTCTAGCCCCCTTATGAGAAAAGTGGACTGGTCCCTTCAAGGTCATTTTAACAACTTCCACCAAAGACAAAGTAGAAGGCCACCCCTCCTGGATCCATCTAAGCAATTTAAAATGACTTCCTGTTAATGCCTCTTATCACTCCCTTCCCACAGGTCCCACCCAACTTCCCAATACCCACCTTCTTGCCATTCCTCAGGAAGCTGCTGAGCCTCACACCCCAAATTCCTAATGTCCCTTTCTGTAGCCTCCTTTCACCTTTTCTTAACAGCACTCAGAAAAAAATCAAACTTATTATATTCACTCCCCTTCATCGTCCTCCTTCTCAAGCACTAGACCTCATTTGGGATCTTTGGTTTCAGGGGACATTCATTGACTTAACCCCCATCCAAATTTCTCTCTTCTCTCTGTGTTTTCTACACATCATCTTTAATTTCACACACAACCACCCCTGACCTGAAATAGCGGAGACAAAAAAATGGCTGATGAGTTCAGTGAGAACTGTAAGAACCCAGAAACCACTCTGGACATGGGAACTCACATAAGAGAGTTTATTAAGCAAACGGGCAAAGTGTCTCCATGTAGGTTAAGAGAGAAAATGAAAGGAAAAGAGAGAGAGAGTGCACGCGCAAGAGAGAGTGAAAACCTGGAGGAATGAGCATGAAAGCGAGGAGGAGGAGAGAGAACATGGAACAGAGGCTTCTCCTGAATATTGGAATTTCACAGGCTAACAAGGGACCAATGACTGAGAAAGAGACTTGCAGGCTGACTAATGGACCAGTAGCTAGCTAGGATGTTCACAGACTGACAAACTAGGCTGTAAGATGGGAGGGGAGAAATGGCTGTAGTGTAAAGAGTAGGGAGCAGGTTTATATTATATTCCCCCATTTTTGTTTTTATAAGTCGACCTTTTGTTCTCCAATTTTCTCCAGCATTATCTCTCCTTCCTGCCTATGTGACTAGGCCTGTTTTTGCTGGTGAGATGTAAAAAGTGGATGGCACAGGGGGAATCCAAAGTAATTTAGCCAGGCAAGGGTGGGGGGGGCATTAATTAGCAGCTCCTTGCTTGCAGTCCTCGATAAGGGCAAGGAAATTTGGTAATCAATGGGCTCCGAAACTCTTTGACATTCCATTCTCCCAGGGGCAGTCTCCAACTTCCAGACTTCCAGAGGCAGATGGCTTTCATGGCCTATATTTCCTCAATTTGACCGATCACCTATTTCTACACTAACTGCCCATCCCCAATTCTGGCTTCATAACCCCCTCTAGTTTTAGGAACTCCTTACTGCTGTATGGAAAGCGGGTGACAACTGCTCTGGCTGCTTTGAGCTGGAAGGGGGCAGCGTGGGGCAAGCAGTTTGGAGTTCCCTTTTAAATAGTGGGTCACTCAAGAGGTCTATGGTAGAAATCTGGCTATGGAAGAGCAGGTTGTAAAGGCATCTGGGGGTGGGTGCATCTATGAGAGAAGAACAAAAAGACATGAGTACTGAAGTGAAATTAATACAAAATAAATGTTGCAGAATCTGGAAAATGTCAATTAATATCATGAAGATGACAGAAGTCAATAATCCCTCACCAGGGGGTGCAAGAACTGAGAAATTGTTCCCATAACTAGGCCTAACAAAGGCTGGAGAGGACAAGGCCTTATTTGGGAACTTTAACATTGTCCAGGTTATCAAGAATGTAAACACAACATTTAACTCTTAATGTCATTGATGTCACCAGAAAATATAGTTAAACTACTTAATGTCATCTGAATTTTGTAAAATATCCTTTTATTGGTATAACCTGTGTTTAGTAGAGATCTCTATATTTCTGTTTTTGGGGGCTAGATAATCATACTAGCAAACATAGATTAAGACTACCTGTGTGGCTTAGGAAGGTCTGTAGGCCTTAAATGGACTAAAAATTTCTGGTTCTGGCAGTTTCTCCTGATAGCTATCAGGCACATTTGCCTAAGAATCTCTCTTTGTAACTTCCAGTCTTTATTCTAGTGGGCTAACACAAGAGTATATTTTAAGTTACATTTAACTATTGTTTCTTTTAAATACCCATGAATGGCTATATTTTGGTTTCAACATTTTGCTAGGTGTTTAAGATCCAGCTGGTCAAATTGACTTGTTCCTGTCTGTTAAGACTCAGCTGAGTTCCCACAGGGGTCACTCGTGGAGAACTTGAGAGCAGCTTCTTAGCTCCTTTAGTGCCATTTGCTAGATAGGGTCTCTTTGGTGAAGTGGCTTCCCTTGGAAACATCAGGGATGTCTCCCTTTTTCCATGACCCTCCTCTGCAGCAGGTGCACTGAATGGCTTTTCATCCTCCAGTGGTCTCACAATCTCCCTGATCGGAAGGTTGTGTGACCCAGAGTTGCAAAGCTACTTAGAGAAGTTCTCTTGTTCTCTGGGTTCAGGCTGACACTGAGGGCAATTTCTAAATACTGGTTTTTCTTGGCCTCTGTATTTAATCTCAATCTCTAAATTTGATCTTAACCATCCAGCAAGCCAGTTTCACCAGTTATAATGTAAGAGTACTGGGCTTTAACTTTAATGTTTATAAATTTGCAGTTATTTACCCCCTTTTATCTAATTGGGATCTATATTATCTGTCCTATCAGTGATGGCTTATTATTTCAGGTTAATTTATGGTGTTTGCTCTTGAAGCAATAATTCTGCAAAAAATTAATCAGACAACAGTTATAGAGTTTACAAGGAAAATACAAAATGGAGTCACCAACAGTAAAACATTTAATTTGTGTAATAGCTATCTCGAATTTTGGCTGAGCTATACATTATATCCCCTGTTTGAGATCACAGTAATTTTATAACAAGAACCAATCTTTTGACTATAACTTTAAATAAGCTGAAGTCTTGCTTATTTTGGAGCCACTCTAACATGCATAAAGGTGGGGGGCAGAGCCTTATCTCAGGTAAGGTGTGGCTCTTTACAAATCTTAAGTGAAGTGTTCTAGTTCTGATGTTGATCTTTACTTCTTTCTTAAATGTCATTTTAAGAAGTTTACATGTATTGATTCCTGAGTCTATATGAACAGTAGTTAACATAATATTTAGATATAACATTATGTCAAAAACATAAATTAAAGAAAGGCTGAGAGAGCTTTTAACTTTCCCCTTGTGTGGCAAAGTGGCAAAATGCTTTCATGTTTCACAATATTAACCTTTAAACAAATCAGTCTCTCACTAACTCTTAGAAATACATTTACATTTAAATTTTTTATCTCATTGTAAAAAGTAACAAATTTTATGTATACCCTATTGATAACAGGTCCTAAAACAGAACATTAAATGATAGAAATAAATTCCCAATAAAATTTACCCTTTATAAATTTAAAATTACCATTACAGACAATTTTAATTTGGAGAACAGCAGCTTGATAAATTTTCTGTTTTAAAGGTTTGTATACCTGGAAAACATGAACACATTTAATATACAAAGAATGACATTCCACAATTACCTTGATACTTTTATATTACCAAATTTAGTTCTTAAAGAGAAATTTAGACTCTGTAACATAGTACAATACTCTAACAGTTGTTTAACCATAATTGTATAAACCTCAATTTTTGTTGGAGACCGCTGCCCTGTAGGGCCTGCAGTGGTGGCTAGCCTCACCCTAAGATGGCGCTGAGAAGCCCAACTGCAAAGAAAAACAACTTTAAGGAAGTGCTTTCTATTGGCTGACTGATCTCCTCCGCATCCGTGCTTAGCTCGTGATCAGTACATGTCCTCATTACCCACCATTAAGTCTCCACGAGCCAAATGCCTGACCCATTAAGGTGATTGGCTGTTATATCCCATAAAGCTGCGTACTTTGCGCGGCGGAGAGCAAGGCAAGGAGGGCAGGCAGCAGCTGCAGGACAAGAGAAGAGGAGAGGCGGCCGCAGCGTGACAAGAGAGGAAGAAGAAGACGGCGGCGGTGGAGGAGGAGGAAGAACCAGGCACTCGGCTCAGAAGCTCTCCCATAAAAATAAAGACCTTAAAACTTCATTTGAGAGCCGAGTCTTCATTGTACTCGCTAGACGAGACAAATTTTTAAGACTAATTGTTCTAAAGAATAAAACTTAACAGACACAATGTTAAGAGTAAATTAATGTTTCTAAGAAATCCTTGTCATTTTAACATATAGATTAAACTTTGGTTTATATCAGTACATTAGTATTTGACCTTAGGAAAAACTTTAAATAGCTTTGACTGATTGTCTCACATACATATAACCAACTCAGTTACACACAAACTTGTTGAAATGTGCACTTTACTTACACACAGACTTTCTTAGCACTTACTTAGACCCTTGTGTATTTTATCACGTAAGCACTTTCTTACCCAGAAACAGTTTGTTCTTCACTAAATATATTTCCATATTTAGAACATTTTATTTTCTCTTTCCTATCTGTTGACCCCATTTTGTTCACATTCTGAAACAACTCTTATGAAATTCCTGAATTTAAATAAATTACTCCATTTTAAAAAGATTAAATATTTTGTTATTTATAGTACTGTAATTGAAACATAGTTGAAGCTTTTGGAACCCTTTGTATATAGAATTGTACCTGTTAGGACATAACTCTTAGTAATCTTGTTTTTAGTAATGACACAAAGCAATTCTAAACACTTTTTTATTTACCAATCTAAGAAAACACCAATAATGTTTAAGTATGTTACCCCATGGAATTTAAGGAGTTAAAGAGTACTTGATGTTATTTAATAATTAGCATTTTAACTTTGTAAATTAATCAGATGTCTCTAACAAACACATTTGAGTAATCCCATACATGTCAACTCTAATTCACTCATCTTATTGTAAAAAAAAATCAAGATATCAGACAATTGTACTAAGTGGTATTTGCTGTCTCTTTTCTGTTGAAGAAAAGTCCTAGAAAAAAATTGATGTTAGACATTTTATAAACATTGACATTTTATTAGTTTGACCACCTAGAGACTTGTGTTAATTTTAAAGACATTTTTACTTTTATTTGTTTACCCAATTTAAATTGGACTTTTTAAAATCATGTGAATTAAAAGTATTTGGATCTATTTTTTAAATTTTAATTTTATGCACACTTATACTTAGTTGCACATAGACAGACAACATGTTATACACATAACACAAAAACAAAGTCCTTGTAATGTTTATCTCCATTGCAATGTAACAGATGCTCAAAAATAACTCTAGAGTAGGATAAAAAGAACTGATCAAAAAAGTCACGAACTCAAAAAATATAGAATTTAAGGAAAAAAAAAACAAAGAGTCCTGGAAAATGATACAGCCGTTAATTACTTTAGTAAAGCACCATAAAATTTACTTTTGCTGGGGTTCATGTAAAACTTTTTGCTTTTTTTTCCCCTTGGGTTTGAGGCTGGTCCCCCACTGTGCCTTCTGGTTTCCTCTATTTACATTTCAATGCCTTGACTGAGATCTGAAAGGAGCTGAGATAACAGGTTCTAGCAGAAACTTGTGTCTAGGGCATTTTAACCCTTTTTCCTGGTTAGTAATCAATTCAGGTTTGGATGCAGAAAATTGTGAAACATTATCTCCCACTACTTGTGAGGAATGGGGCTGCTATATCATACTCCTTACTGCAACATGCCACTGACTGTTGGGCTGGTTACTCCCTCCACACTGGCCACCTCCCTTAGGGGACAAGAATATGTATGCAGGACCTCATGGCAGGAGGACTGGGTGGGCTGGGCAGGGGGACGGAAGCCGAAACAGAACTGGGCAAAGGAGATGGAAGAGAGGGGCGGGAGGGGCCTCTGTCACAGTGGACCGATATCAGGGTGGTTTGTTAGCTGAGTCGAAGTCGGAGGAGGAGGAGGGATTAAGAGGGGGAGAAGAAGTCAAAAGGAGGTGTTTGAGTTTGCAGGAAGAGCAAAGAAGCGCAAGAAAGAAAAGACTTTCCATCTGCCCGCTGGCTCACAGAAGCTGTGTGCCACTATGTGGCCATTTTGGGGATTGATTACCTAGGCCGGGGGTCAGGTAAAGGGGTTTAAGATTGTCTAGTAGACACCCCAAGGGTGAATGTGCTGGAATGGAGGACCCAGATCCCATGGTGGAGACTGATACAGCAGAGTCAGTGTCCAGGGCGTCCCGTGGTCACAGACTAGTTGGCTGTCACTCATACATCAGTGTGTGCTGGGCAAAAGCCGAGAGAGTTGAGGACCTGACGTCAGGATTTTTGAGAGTGAGTGCAAAGAGGAGCCTCAACCATGAGGAAGAATCTCCGCCATAAAGATCAGGGACTCACCTGTCTGATGAGGTCAACTAAGGGGGCAGCCAAGACTGTAAAAGTTGTGGCTGGGGGACACACACTCAACAGCCTCAAGGGTGCCAGACGGTCAATAGTCAATTCTCAGGTCAGCAGAGGAGTGTTGAAGCTGACCTAGGGGAAAACTCACCAATCTGAAGCCAATGGTGGATGTGGAGGAGAGCGACCAGGCGACTGAAAAGTGAGACTAGCATCTGAGGTCTGGGGTCTCAGATGGGATTCCACCTGCCTAAATTGCGGTAGAAGAGCCCATCCAAGTCACGGCACCAATGAAAGCACCCAGAAACCACTCCAGATGTGGGAACTCATGCAAGAGAGTTTATTTAGCGGACAGACGGAGTATCTCCCTGCAGGGTGAGAGAGAGAGTGTTCGTGCAAGAGAGAGTGAAGGCCAGGAGGAGGTTGAGAGAGAAAATGGTGGGGGAACTACTCTTATTAAGCAGTGGAATTTCACAGGCTAATAACAACAGACCAATGGTTGCCAAGGAGGTTCGCGGGCTAACAATCTAGGCCAATTACTGGCTAGGAAGTTTGCAGGCTACGACCTGGGTAGTAAGGTGGTGTGGGAGAGCAGAATAATGGCAGCAGCAAAAGAGCAGATTTGATGCCAACAAGAACCTAACCCTGCAAGTCAAATTATAATGTGGTGAATCTAGAAGACACATCCCATGCCATGGGGACAGGTTAAGAAGGCAACAGAAATAAGCAGGGGAAAATTGAGAGAAATGGGTCAAAGAAGGAAGAGATGTTCCCATGAAGAGGAACTAGATGTGTGGAATCAAGGGTCTTGGCATGTACACTGGGGGACTTAACAGATGGCCATATTTGTCATGAGTTTTCTTGTTCAGTTCAGTTTCCTCGTTCTTGAAAGGGACCATGATGGAGCATACAGGGACAGAAGGGAGGAGTTCCCCAAAGCAAAAGGTGCTTCAGCAGCTACTGGAGTGGTTCCCCAGTCTCCCCTTTTCCTCACAGGAATAGCTTCTCTGATTCAACCCAAGGCAAACTCACCCATCTCCTACCTGTCCAGCAGGTGACTGTCAACAAGTTCATCAGCCACCTTGCATCCTTAGCATGTGTTATGATTTGGATATGAGGTGTCCCCCAAAGCTTATGTGTGAGACAATGCAGGAAGTCTCAGAGGAGAAATGATTGGGTTGTAAGATTCTTAACACAATCCGTGAATTAATCCCTGATGGGATTAATTGAAGTGATAGGGTGTGGCTGGAGGAGATTGGAAATTGGGAGTGGCTCTTGGGTATATATTTTGTATCTGGAGAGTGCAGTCTCTGCCAGTCTTTCTGCTTCCTGATTCTGGCAAGCTGCTTCTCTGTGCCAAGCTCTTCCTCTATGATGTTCTTTCTCCCTCACCTTGAGCCCCGAGGAATGGAGCCAACCTCCTATGGACTAAGACCTCTGAAAACGTGAGCTCTCAAATAAACCTTTCCTCCCCATAATTGTGCTGGTCAGATCATTTAGCCACAGCAGGAAAAAAGCTGACTTAAACAGCATGGAAGTGGAGTTCCCTGGACAGCCAGGCCTGCCCAAGAAAGCTAGAGCAGGGGCAGCTTTCAGATCCCATATGGGGTGCCAAATCATTTACAGGAAGCTCAGTCCTTGTCCCTGATGCCAATTCAATAACAAGGACACAGTTTTGAGGAAAAGGAAAAAGAAGTCTTACTGTTTGGGCAGGAGAAACACAGGGGACTCCTGTTCTAAAGGGTGTGATTGTGCCCATCAGCAGGAACTGGGGGCTTTTAAAGAGGAGATTCAAAGGCTTCATTCCATGTATTCTCTGTTAGAGTTGTAACTCACTTGTTAATTTGGGCCAGAGTCATTTCTGATACTCTGTTACCATCTGGATTACCTTGTTCCTATGGTGGGTGTGTAGTCAAGTACAGATAAACCTGCCTAAAACAGGGAAAATGGTAATCCTTTTTCCCCTGAGATTAGGGAGGAGCAGGGAGAGAGGAAGAGAATAAAACATTTCTCTTTTAAGAATCAGTTACACTGGCAGAGCAGCAAGGGCCCATATTTGTAAGCACAAAACCAAGGAATACAGAACCTCGACAGATTTAGAGAAGTCGTTTCTTCATTTGCTGACTTGGGCACAGTAGGGACTCATTTTCTGGATGAGAAAATGACCATTGGTTACAGAGGGGACTTTAGTTTCATGGCTACAACAAGGGTGGTTTAGACATTGGAAATGGTGGATGTGCCCTTTGGACAGTCAGGGGCTAGTTGTGCAGGTTAAAACTTTAACTTAGGAGAGTATTCATAAAAAGGTTGAAACTCATTAGTATCTGGGGAGATAGAAACCCAGATCCTGAGGGATGAGTATTCAAATCTTGCCCACTGCTTTTCTTTTTCTGGGATCCATTTTTTCCCAGAGTTTCCATATTGGCTGGGCCTCCATTGAGGACTAATCTGCAATGGAGGAAGGTCAAATCCAGAGCCCAGCCTTCAGTATCTGCCCTCTTCCTTCAGGGCTCATTGTTATTAGGAAAGGATTTGCTGGGAGGTTAATGCTTGGCTAGTTTCCCCTCCCATCTGCTGAGCTGCATATCTCCCTGCTGTTCTTAGGGGGCTGTCTTGTAGTTATATTGTTTTCCATAACCCTTCGATATTCACAGCATAAAGTGGGCCACTGTTACATATTGGATTTAGTTGATCAGAAATAACTTACAGAAAATTTCAGCTAATGTAGACGAAATGACAGAAGGAAAAAATTAACATTTTGTTACTGCTAATAATTCATTCAGGCAAAGATCAGTGAGTGAAAAAATTAGATGAAAAGTTCATGGGAAAATGTACAACAAAGGGAAGGCCTGGAGTGTTCCCACCTGAACTCTCACTGGGTAATTTGGATATCTCAAAGAGTTCAAAGGTCACTCATATCTAAAGTTCAGGTCTGTATTATGTGCCTTTTGATGTGATGAAATATAAACTCTATAGCAACACTTTAGAGTAATTAAGAAGTGGGAACTGAAAGATAAATGAAGAAAGCAGACATGAGACGTTCTGTAGGCTCTATGATGTGTTTCTTTGGGTCAATGGCAAACAAAAAAAGAAGGGAAGGACTGCTTTATATTAGGGACAGATTAAAACAAGTTTAAACTCCAACCTAGATAATAAGCATGTCCATTTCACTATGTTAATTTTTTTCTTTTTTTTTCTTATTCTTGGTGGGGGGTGTTGAACCTGGGGTCTTACACATGATTCTTCCCCTGAGCTACACACCCAGCCTTCTTTTGGTTCTTTGGATTTTAGGAAGGTTGTACTTTAGTTGTGGTGCTGGGAATGGGAATCAGGGCCTCAGGCGTGCAGCAAATGATCTACCACAGGCTATACCTCAGCCCCAGGTTGTGCATTTTTCTATCCTAACCTGTCAGCTGTTCATGTTCTTTGCCCATTTTTCTATTATGTTTCCCATTTCTAGGCTTCTTTGAAGTTTCTTTTTATTCATTTTTTTTTTTGTCTCAAGTTTCTTTTGCTATACTTACTTTCTCTCTTATTGACTTGGAAGTTGCAATCCTCCTTTAAGTATACTGACAGTTGCTTTTGAAATAAAATTATAAATGCATGCACTTGTGTTTTTCTGTCAACATCAATATTAAAATCAAAACATTGGGCTGGGGACTTGGCTTAATGGTATCAGACTTGCCTAGCATATATGAGGCTGCAGGTTAGTTCCTAGAACCATGCACACACCAAACGAATCAAAACATTATGTGTTGGGAAAACAATAAGACCTTGTACTTTGGAGGCCTGGTTATAATCCTTGTCCTTACTTGTCCAGTCTTCGCCAGGTCATATAATTTCAAACCCTCTTTACTTGATTAAACATTTAATTAAACATTGACAAATACTTGTTGAATGCCTACCATGAACCAGGGAATGGGTAACTCTGGAGTTAAAATGGTAAGGAATTCAACCAATTCACACACACATGAGATTGAACCAAGGGGCACTTAACTACTGAGCCGTATTTCCAGCCCTTTTTAAAATTTTTCATTTTGAGGCAGTGGTGAGAGCCTTCCTTAGTTGGGGAGGCTGCCTTTGAACTTGCAATTCTCCTACCTTAGCCTCCTGAGCCGCTGGGAACACAGGTGTGTGCCAACGTGCCAGGGTGGAGCAAAGCCACTAGATATAGAGCACTTAATACATTTTTCATGATTCAACGCACACTAGAAAGTATTATTGCTATTAATGTCCCTCCGTATTGTGAGAGATCTAGCGTACTTACTTCCGTCCTCCATACCCTCTCAGGTACAGTTTTTGGTTTTGTTTTAAAACATGCAGGTGCTGGGCACAGTGGCACACACCTGAAATTCCAGCAACTCGGGAGGCTCAGAAGGATTACAAGTCTGAGGCCAGTCTAGGCATCTTGGTCAGACAGACTCAAAATAAAAATTGAAAATGTGGAGATATAGCTCAGTGGTACAGTGCCCCTGGGTTCAATCCCAGTACTGGAAAAAAAAATGTCACATATCCTGTGTTAAGTCAGTTCCACCAAGATGACAAAATAGGTGAGAAATGCACTTAAAAGTGCATTTCTCCCTCCCCCAACACTCCATCATGACCTAAATTCCCTTCATTAGGCTCTACCCATCAGTTTCTAGTCATCTCCCAACCACCACACTCTGGTGACCAAGCCTATTTGTCATATGAACCTCTGGAGAACACTTCATATCCAAACGACAGCACAGCCTTCTGATTCAGCATTTTGTTGCATACATTATGTCTTCTCCTTGATGAATTATTTTTGATACCTTCACTCTTTCAACAGCATGGAAACAAAAATTATTTCAACACCCTTCTTTTCTGTTCTCATTGGTTATCTACATTTTTATTACACTGCATCTTCCATGTACTCAAGTTCTAACCAGGTGTGGTGGTGAACATCTGTAATCCCAGGAGGCAGAGAAAGGAGGATCACAGGTGCAAGGCAAGCTTTGACAACTTAGCAAGACCCTGTCTCAACATGAAATATAAAAAGGGCATGGGATGTAGGTCCGTGGTACAACATCCCTGGGTTCAATCCCCTTTACTAAAAACAACAGTAACAACAACAAATAGGTACTTAGGTTCTTTATTCTGATTTCTTTCTTGGGCAACTGAAGTACTTTTGGGGGGGTTTTGTTTTGGAGTTCAGGGAGAAAAATGAATTGTATATGATTGAGATGTTCAATATATAAATATGTCTTTCTGTTGCCCTCCATTTGAACAAGCCCTTAAGGAAGACTGGGCATGGTGCAGCACACCTGTAATCACACTAGGAGCCTCTAGGAGATGGGGAAGCAGGCAGTCATTAAGCCTGAGCCACTTTTTCTTTGTGTCTGCTTCTTCTCCTACATAAACTCCCAGCCTAGGGGGAAGGAGGGTTCTAAAGGAAGAAGGCATCAGGATAGGACAGGAAATTCAACACAACGGCCCCTTACCCTGGGCAAGGGGCGTCTGTGTGGGCTGCAACCTGCTCTGTCCTCTTTCCCCCCAGGCCACCTGTGAATCTGCTGGGCCCTCCCTCTTCACAGCAGATCACTCCCTCCTTTCCCATGGACCAGCTGTGGGCAAACTTGTCTCTTCAGTGTTTCAGCTGCTTTTCCTGCTCTTCCCATCCTAAAATTCTATTCCTGGGGCTGGAGAACTACAACACCCATGACCTCCCTCCAAGCTCCTTATCATCCAGGCTGCATGACACAGATCCTGACAACTGGTGACACCAGCCACTCCCACTGGCTGCCTTTGAGGGCAGGGCAGTAGGTGTGAGTGGTTGTCTGCATGGGGCAGGGTTGGCAGGGCCTGTGTGAAGGGATGTGGGCAGTGCCGGGCTCCTGGGGTGTGCCCAAAAGTAGAGACCAAAAGGCCCAGGAGCCACGGACGTGGGCTATAAATCATAGAAGTCCACATGGGCTCCAGACTCAAATGTGTCTCTCTGCAGCAGGTTCAGGAGCTTCTGGGCTGACATCCCGCAATCTACCAGCTCCCCATTTGTCTTCATATCCTGTAGCCTTTTTCGTAAGTCTAGATCCACTGTGGTCTCCCGAGCCAATAGCTGCATGTCTGTGTCCAAGGCACCTGGAGAATCAAAATGAGATGTCAGGGACAGAAGGTCATGGGTCAGTGCTATGTACTTGGGGAAGGAGCTGAGTCATGTCCGGCCAGAGGCAATAGTTCATCTTGGCTGAAATGCATGGACAGAGTGGCCAAAGACCCCACTGTATCTGTCACTGCTGAGTTGCACTCAAATTCCAAAGTCCACACAAAACAAGATCCCCACCAACACACCACCCTGTGACCGTCACCCCTCATGAAGCAGGACCTTCTCTCTGTCTCTCTCTCTTTCATTAGTTTTCAGTGTGGAGCTGGGATGAAGCTCAGGGCCTTACACATGCGAAGCACGGACTCACCAACTCCAGGCCCACAGCACCTTCTCTTCACTTTCCCACTTCTACCAATGAAGTATTTAAAAGCCCTGTGCCCTCTCCCCACATCATCCTCTGCTACAGCCAACCAGGCACCAGGCAGGACACTTCTGCACCTACATACCCTGACAACCAGGCCCTTCCTGCTCACAAAGCCCTGGTTCTCTCTCCCTGCTTCAACCCACCCCTCGGCTAAACTCATTTTCCCAAAATATCACACCATTCCTCTGCTGAAAACCCCTCAGGGGCTTCCTGGCAGCAGTGGTGATTTGAGTCACCCTCTCTGATGGTCCTCGCCCCTGTGCTGGGAAGTCCTGTCCAAAGCCACCAGTTGAGAGTGCCCAGTCGCTATGGTGAACCCTGTTCAAAGGAGGGTCTGTGCTTGCCATGGCATTATCGGTTCTGACCCTGAGTTCAGACACCAGCTGCTGGAAGTAAAGAATCATGAGCACAAGCTGATGAATATACCGGATGGCCAGAACTTTGTCCTTCATCCTACATGCTTTGAAGAAACCTTCTCACAAATTTACCCTTTCTGAGGGCTGGTTTATATAGCTCAGTTGGTAGCATGCTTGCCTTGTGAGCACAAGGCCCTGGGTTCAATTCCCAACACCACACACACAAAAAAATTTACCCTTTTTGATGTTAAAACCTATTTAATAAATGTGCCGGGCTAGCTCTGGGTCATTACATTTCCTTCAGGTATAATAACCCACCTGGCCTCTTTCCCCTCTGTGTTCTTCATCACCCCTCGCTGGTGTTCTGAATTAACAGCCACAAAGGTTGAGGGAGTTTCCCAATAAGGTTGAAGCAGTTTCCCAAAAGCCAAGATCTCAAGGTCCCTTAACCGCTCCCCTCTGTGAACACCCAGCTTCCAGCCAAACTGCAAAGCTTGTCACTGCCTCACACACTTTCTCTCCTTTACCTGCACTGCTAGGACATGTCTAACCTGGAAACATCCACACAGCACCATGGGACAATACTGAGTCCAGCTACCTTCAGTAAAGCCATTCCTGGTCTCCCCATTCAAAAGGAATCCTTCCCCTTCATGAACCCTTGTACGCACGTTCTATTCTCCATAGAGGAATCACAACAGAATTTGGAGTTAATGATCCTGGGGGACAGAAAATCACAGAATCTCAGACCTGGAAAGAACATCACCTTCCTGACATTCAAACAACTTCCAATCACCTGTGCATCCTCATACAAGGAACATGCTACCTTTCCATATAGCCCACTCTACTTCTGGACACCTGTTAGAACATCCTTCCAGAAACTGAATGACATTCAAACTGGACCCTCTCTCTTCACATCAGATCACTCCCTTTTCCCATGAACAGGCCCTGGGGAGCTCCTAAAAATCTTAGCTCTCTCACAATGCCTAGACTCCTGACATTGAACCTAGCCATGTGGCCATCTGCCATCTCAGCTTCTAGCTGTAAGTGACATTTGGTCATGTGGTCTGAGTGAGCTCTAGGCTGAGCTGCAGGTGATGAGCTGGGATGTTGGCTCCAGAATTCCTGCGTGGGTCTGTGGGGTGGAGCATGGAGAACATGAGAAGTAGACATGGTGCTGATCACACGTTGGAAGCAGGGTAGAATCCTGGTCTTGCCACATTCGGGCTTTGTGGAGCCCGCTCTATATCTGTCCCCAGGACACAAACCTGCATCTCTACCTAAGCTGCTCAGACATTAGACCACAGCTCTGTCACACCTTCTAACTCCAGGAACTGCAAGTCTAGAATAAAGGCCCTGGCACTGTGGTATCTGGGTGGAGAGGGCAGACACCAGACCAGTGTCTCAAGACCCCATACCCATCATCTTCCATGAGCACAGGGAACCATCTTAATCATCCCAGCAGCCCCCATCCCCAGGGTTCTGGCCCAGTTCAGCCTAGACTCTCACCACTCAACAACATCTGTCTGCATGTCACTCAGTTAACATGCTCTGCAGACCCACCCTGGACTAGCTTTGCTAGCTAGCTGCTGGCACACAGATGAACAGGGGTTCCCATCAGGTACACCTAGGAAGGTAACACAGTGTGACAAGTCCCATGGAACAAGTAGAAGTTGTAGCAATTAGACAGTACTTCACTGCTGAGGGTTGTTTCCACAGGCACTACCTCATTTAGCTCCCTGGGAGACAGGTAGCATCTTTCCCATTCCACATGAAGAGGGAAGCTTGGGGCCCAGAATTCAATCCCCACTGTTCTCCCAAACTACATCTAATATCCCGGGCTTCCCTGTCCGAACTCTAGTCCAGGCAACTCCCTACTCTCTCTGCATCCCCTGCTCCTGCCAGCTCTACTTCCTTGGAATCCACGTTTCACCTGAGGGGTGAGGGTCAGGAGTCAGGAACAACACACTTTGTGGGTGCTTCCAAAAGGAGAAAGGAGATAGGCCCTTTGTCCAGTCCACAGTGAGGAACCAGCCAGTTCTGGGAACAGTGATGGTAGCACCTTCCACCTACCTGGGGCATAGCTCAGCACCCTCACACTAGGTTCCTCTGCAGCCAGGACCTGGAACATCATTGTACGGGCAGCCTTCCCTGCACAGTACAATGTCCAGCCCTTAAAGGGCTTCAGGGCACAGATGGATGAGATGTTAACCACAGTCCTGCTCAAGCCAGGACGTTCTGGGAAGGCCTTCAGGAAGCTGGAGGTCAGGCAGAGAGTGGAAGTCAAGTTCATAGCCCAGTAGCTGTTTGCTTCTGCTGGGTCACTGAGGGTCTGAAAGACTTTGGAAATATCCCCAAGGGTGGCTGAAAATCAGAGGTAGAAATAAGTCAGTGTAGCACCGGGGATGTAGCCCTGTGGTAGAGCACTTGCCTAGCACAGGAGAGGCCCTGGGTTCAATCCCCAGCACCTGGGAGTGCGGGAAGCAAAAGAAATAAAGGGTCTGTTCCTCTTACCAGCCTCCCCCAATTCCTCCAGAGACACCCTTCTCATCCAGACTTAGAGGACCTATCTCCCTAGCACTTCTCAAGGCGTTTCCTGCTTCTCCAGCTCTGCAGAAAGACTAACTTGTGGGGAGGAGACCACCCACCCAGGCTGTCCACTGATAATGCCCTGGCCTTGCTCTGGCATTGGGTAGTCAGGGCCTTTGGGGCAAGCTCTAGGGGGAGTTTGGAGAAGCAAGGCAATTTGAGGACTCCATGCTTTGACTCAGTCCGTCGGTAGCGGACGCTGCGCAAGGGGTTCTGAAAAGTTCTATGGACACTTAAGAAAACTTAATTGGGCAAACCGCGTCAGGATGAGGGCCGCCAGATTTGAGGACGCCTGGCCTTCCTCCTGTACATTAGGCCTCTGTGTGCCTCGGAGGTTGTGTAAGTGCGATCCACTTTATGCTTTAAATATAGCCCTTGCTGCTCTGCCACTGCAACTCATTTTTTTTTTTTTTTTTTTTTTTCTTCCTGTCTTTCTACTCCTCTCAAATCTCAAGGGGGGAAGGGGGAACCAAAAGCCAAAAACAAACAAACGAAAAAAAAAAAAAAAATGAAGTCCCCACGTCCTGCTGATGGACAGAATCACAGCTTTGGAACAGGAGTCCCCTGTGTTTCTCCTTTGCTGTCAAAGCAATAAACCTTTCTCCTCTTCTCAAAACCTTGTCCTCCTTATTGGATTGGCATCCGGAACAAGGACTGAACTTTCAGGCAACAGCTGAACTACCCGTACTCTGGACTCTCGGCCGCCTAGTGTGCCCACCTAGGAATCGCCCTTACTGTCCCCAGCGGGGTGGGGAGAGACCGCTTAAATGCAGAAGCCACCGCCCCGTCTCACCCGCATTGTTTATAAGCAGCAGGCGCTGAAGCCCTTCGGGTCTGGGGAGGTCGCGCAGGGCTCCGAGCAGCTGCTGCAAGCCGGCGTCCGAGCCCAAGTCGGCGGGCACCGGCACCACGCGCAGGCCAGGGTGCTCCGCCACCAGCTCTGCCTCCAGCTGCCTGAGCGCCTCCTGGTTGCGGGCGGTTAGGAGCAACACCGAGCCGGGTGACAGCAGCCGGGCCAGGAGTGTGGCCAGCGCGCGGCCGAAGCCACGGGAGGCCCCTGTGAGCACGCACAGTGTGCGGCCGAAGCCGCCTTCCTTGCGGATCCCACCTTCCATGCCGCTGATCTCCGCTGGCGGGAGCGGGATCCGAGACCCTTAAGGCCTTGGAAGGGGCGGAGACAATGGGAGGAGCCGCGGAGCAGGGCGGAGACGAAACCTGAGTTTTCAGGTTCCCAGTGCTGGAACTGATTCCCTGGGTCCCTGTTGTCACAAGTGGAGAAATCGGAGTGCTGGTTTGACAGGAGCCTGAGCGATTAGGTAACCAACCAGGAAGGGCTGGGAGCTGGTCCCAAGCTGTTGGCCGGGTCCCCAGCGCTGCCGGTGCTCACTGTGTGTCATTGTGGTTTTGCCACCAAAGAATTTTAAAATGGTTCCTCCCTGCTCTTCAGGCAATAGAAAACAGGTCTGTGAAAGCAATCTCATCCTTGAGTTCTTTGGACATTTGTGAACTCCTTCTTTGTGCCAGCCTTTGAAGAAAGGGAGGGAGCAAAGAAGAGATGACTGAAAGTCAGAAATCCACTCTTTGGAAATAGGTGCTTCTATGGGAGCCATTTGGGAAAAGCCCCCAAGGGCAGTGGTTTGCTTAGTCTTGCGGAGCCTCAAAAGTTCTTCCCTTCCTAGGAAGATGCTTATAGCCTTCCGCTACCGCACCATGTCCCCACACTGTCAGTCTCACAATGTCTCACGGGCAACACAGCCCATAGAATTCCTTTGAAAATGGTACAAGATTTCCTAAATCTACCTGCACATTGGGAGTCACTGAGGAATTTTATAACTACTGTGTCTCAGTGACCTAACTGAGGAATTTTAATAAGATCTTCAGAGGATTTTCATGTACAAGTCTGGGAACCACTGCAGTAGCAATTGATGGTAAAGTGGTTTTTTTTGTTTGTTTGTTTGTTTGTTTTTATTATTTTGTTTAGGTTTTGTGTGTGTGTGTGTGTGTGTGTGTGTGTGTGTGTGTGTCTAAGGATTGAACCCAGGGCCTTGTACATGCTAGGTGAGCACTCTACCAACAGAGTTATATCCCTAGTGTTAAAAGTCTAAACCTGATAAAGGTCATTAGTAGAGAAATTGGTGGAATTTTCTAATGAAATGTAGGGTTAATTACTAGCATTGTATCTTTCCCTGCTTTTGACTAGTGAACTGTTATGTTTTTGGAAATATAGTAAGGCATTTAGACATAAAGGGGTATCATATCTTCAACACACTATCAAATGCCTCCGAAAAAAATAGAATGCATAAAGCAAGTGCTTTCAAATGTAAATACTTAGAAAATATGGATTAAAGCTATTGAGAAGGCTTTTTTGTTTCCCTAGCCCCCAGCATACTGGGGATTGAACCCAGGGAAACTCTGCCACTAAGCCTTCAGCTGGCACCATCCAATGTACTTGGCGTGTTTGACTAGTCACAGATTCAGGAGTTCCAAGAGGCCTTCAGCATGATTGACCAGAACAGAGATGGTTTCATCAACAAGGGAGATTTGCATGATGTCCTTGCTTCACTAGAAAAAAAATTCAACTGATGAATGTCTGGATGTCATGATGAATGAGGCTCCGGACCCATCAACTTCACCATGTTTGGTAAGAAGTTAAATGGCACAGATGCTGAAGATGTCATTGGAAGTACTTTTGCTTGCTTTGATTAAGGAGCTACTGGCACCATTTAGGAGGATTACCTGGGAGAGCAGTTGACAACAGTGGGCAGTGGCTTTACAGATGAGGAAGGGGATGAACTGTACTGAGAAGCCCCTTTTGACAAAAAGGGGAATTTCATGCCTGAAATCCCAGTTACTTGGGAGGCTGAGGCAGGAGGATCATAAGTTCAATGTCGGCCTCTTCAATATAGGGAGACCTTAGCAATTTAGTGAGATTCTGTCTCAAAATAAAAAAGTAAAAAGAGCTAGGGAGGTTGCTCAGTGGTTAAGCACTACTGGGTTTAATCCCTGGTACCAAAAGAAACACACACACACAGACAGGCATACACACACACACACACACACACACACAAAAATAGGCCCCCCAATAAACTGCTGTCTACAGAGTCATCATATTTTTTCAGAGAAAGTTATTCACTCAATTTTTTCTGAACCATAAACTTTATGATAAAAAAGATGAATAACCCAATTAAAAAGTGGGAAAAGTGGGGGCTGGAGTTGTGGCTCAGTGGTAGAGCACTTGCCTAGCATGTGTGACGCACTAGGTTCAATCACATAAAAACAAATAAATAAAGGTATTATGCTCATCTACAAGTGAAAATATTTTTTTAAAGTGGGCAAAAGATCAGAACAAACATTTTTCCAAAGAAAACATACAAATTATCAGTAAGCACATGAAAATATATTTCCCATCAATTAGCCATCAGGGAAACACAAATCAAAACCAAAATATAATGCCAATACACACCCATTAGAATGGGTATAAATAAAAAATACTATAGTTTGCTACTAAATGTGTAGTATTCACATCCAGGTGACATGAAGAAAAATATATAAATGTACTTTGTAAAGTGTTAAGTACCTGAAAACTTCTGAGTTTCAGTGTTGATGAATAAATGTTCATTACTTATTGTGTGTATTCTACTATGCTCTGAACTGTAGATACAATGATTACTAGAAGCTAGGAACAGTGGCTCACAGTTATAACCCCAACTCTTCAGGTGACTGAGGCAGGTGGATTGCAAATTCCAGGCCAACCTCGCAACTTAGTGAGACCCCAGTCTCAAAATAAAATTAAAAGAAGGGCTGGGGATGAATAATAAGTGCTTTCTCAAAAGAATATAATACTATGTAGATGTAATAAATATTTGATAAATGAATAATTTGTATATTTGAAAAAAAGACAGTAGTAAGTTTTGACAAGGCAGTGGAGAAATTGGAACTGTCATGCAACAATATATTGGCCTTAGTTGATGAGGAATAATTCATAGAAAATTTTCAGCTAACAAATGTAGAGGAAAGGATAGAAAGGAAAGTATTACTATTTTGTAATGGCTAATGAAATAATTGATTCAAGCAAAGATTGTCAATGAGTAAAGCAATTAAATGAAAAGTTCATGGGGAAAAGTATAAGAGAGGGACTGGAGTGTCCCTATCTAAACTCATTGGGTAATTTGGATATCTCCAAGAACTGAAATGTCACTCTTATCTGAAGTTCAGGTTCTGTTTTAGGTGTCTTTTGATGCGATTAAATGTAATGTCCACAGCAACCCTTTGGAGTTCGGGAGTTGGGAACTGAAAAATAAATTATGAAAACAGAAAAAATGCAGAACATGAGACTTTCCATAGACTTAACAATGACTTTCTTTGAGTCAATGGCAAAAGAAAAAAAAAAAAAAGAAGAAGAAGGGAGGGACTGATAAATTCAAAATACAGATTTTATGCCTGATGAGGTGGCACATGCCTGTAATCCCAGTGACTAAGGAGGCTGAGGAAGGAGGATTACAAGTTTGAGACCAACCTCAGCCACTTAGTGAGTCCCTGTCTCAAAACATGCAAAAGTATTGGGGATATGGCTCAGTGGTGAAGGGACCTGGGTTCAATCTCTCATGCCAAAAGAATACTTCCATATATATGTATGGATCCTGATTCAACCAAATCAATGTAAAAACACATTTTTATATAGTTGGGTAAATTTCAATATGAATTGGGTATTAATTGATGTCAATGATTTAATTTTAATCTTTTGAGGCTTAACATTGGCATATGATTATGTAGGGAAATGATGAAAGTTTTTAGACATATAGTGACACAAAATCTTGGATTTGCTTTTCAATATTTCAGTAACACACACACACAGAAGAAAAAGAAAGATAAAGCAGGGGGAGACAAAACCTTGATATCTATTTTAGTATCAAATTTGGCTTATGGGGATGATGAGACCCATTTATAATTGTCTCTCTTTTTGTTACATTTGATACAGAAATGGGAACAGTCCTGTTTTAGTCAGCTTTTTGGCTGCTGTGACTAAATGACCCAACCAGCACAATTATAGAGAAAAAGTTTGAGGGCTGTCGGTTTCAGAAGTCTTAGTTCATAGAAGCCTGGCTCCATTCCTTGGGGCCCAACGTGAGGCTGAACGTCATGGCAGGAGGGGTGACAGAGGGAAGCAGCTCACATCAAGGTGATCAGGAAGCAGAGAAGAGAGACCCCACTCTCAAGATGCAAAATATATACCTGATAGCCACGCCCCAATTCCCACATCTTCCAGCCACACCCATCAGGGATTAATCCACTGATTGGGTTGAGACTCTTTCAACCCAATCATTTCCCCTCTGAACCTCCCTGCATTGTCTCACACGTGAGCTTTTGGGGGACACCTCACGTTCAAATTGTAACAGTCCCATTGCCAGTCTGATTATAAAGATACATGAGCCCCAAATGTTTGAACAATTTTTATAAAAGAAGATAATTTATAACTAATAAAAGGATAATTTGAACTAATAAAAGGATGGAATATTCTCCATTTTAATAGATAGTGTCAAAATGAAATTTAAAAGGTTAAAACAAGTTTATACTCCAACCAAGATAATAAGCATGTCCATTTCATCACATTAATTTTTTTTTTTTTTTTTGTGGTGCATAGATTGAACCTGGGGTCTTACACATGCTAGGCAGACATTCTTCCCCTGAGCTACACACTCAGCCTTCTTTTGGTTCTTTGGGTTTTGGTAAGGTTGTACTTTAGTCGCGGTATTGGGAATGGGAATTAGGGTATCAGGTGTGCAGCAAATGCTCTACCACAGGCTATACCTCAGCCCCAGGTTGTGCATTTTTCTTTCTTAGCCTGTCAGCTCTTCATGCTCTTTGCCCATTTGTCTATTATGTTTCCCAATTTTAGGCTTCTTTGAGGTTTCTTTCTATTCATTTTTTTTTTGACTCAAGTTTCTTTTGCTATACTTACTTTCTCTCTTATTGACTTGGAAGTTGCAATCCTCCTTTAAGTATACTGACAGTTGCTTTTGAAATAAAATTATAAATGCATGTACTTGTGTTTTTCTGTCAACATCAACATTAAAATCAAAACATTGGACTGGGGACTTGGCTTAGTGGTATCAGACTTGCCTAGCATGTGTGAGGCTGCAGGTTAGTTCCTAGAACCATGCACGCACCAAAATTATCAAAACATTATGTATGGTACATATATACAATGGAATATTACTCAGCCATAAAGGAGAAAGAAATTATGGCATTTGCTGGTAAATGTGTGGAAGTGGAACCTATAATGCTAAGTGAAATAAGCCAATCCCAAAAAAACAAAGGGCAAATGTTCTCTCTGATATGTAATGCTGACACAATAGGCAGGGTGGAGGGAGTAGATGTTCACTGGATTGGACAGGGAGAATGGGCGGAAGGGAGGGGGGATAGGAATGGAAAGACAATGAATCAGACATAACTTTCCTATATTCATATATGAATACACATGTAGTGTAACTCCATATCATGTACAACCACAAAAATGAGAAATTAGATTCCGTGTGTGTGATATGTCCAAATGCATTCTATCATGCATAACTAAAAAGAACAAATAAAAAATGTAAAAAAAAAGAAGTAGCAATTATAAAACTGATTTGAAGTTAAAATTATGTGTTGAGGAAAACAATATGACTTTGCACTTTGGAGGCCTTGTTATATTTGTGCAGTCTTGGTCAGGTCATATAATGTCTTCAAAACTTGTTAATTAAAAATTTTAATTAAACATGCACAAATATTTTGTGAGTGCCTACCATGAACCAGGAAACTAGAGGCCATTTGTGTTACGTGCTGGTTGAGAAGTGTTCTGCATAAACGAGTAATAATGGTGAGCAATTCAAATAATCCATATATATGAATTATACACACACACACACACACACACACACACAAGAGATTGAACCCAGAGGAACTTAACCACTGAGCTACATTTCCAGCCCTTTGTTAAATTTTTTATTTGAGGCAGGGTCATGCTAAATTGCTTTGGTTCTTGCTTTGTTGCTGAGGCTGGTTTTGAACTTGCAATCCTCTTGCCCCAGCCACCTGAGCCACTAGGAATACAGGTGTGTGCCATCGTGCCCAGGATGGAACAAAGTCAGTAGATATAAAGCACTTAATACATTTTCATGATTCAACAAATAGTAGAGATTATTATTATTATTAATGTCCCTCCATATTATGAGAGATCCAGCACATTTAATCCTTTCCTCCATACCTTCTCAGGTACCAGCTTTCAGTTGTTTTGTTTTTTAAATTTATGTATGTGCTGGGCACTGTGGCACACACCTGAAATTCCAGCAACTCAGAGGCTTAGAAGGATTACAAATCTGAGGCTGGTGTGGGCATCTTGGTGAGACTCTGTCTCAAAATGAAAATTAAAAAGGGGGTGATATAGCTCAGTGGTAGAGTGCTCAATATTGAAAAAAAATTCATGAAACCACTCTTCCACCATGATATTCAGCCTCACTTCAAGCCCCTAGGAATAGAGCCTGCTGTCTATGGATGAGACCTCTGAAACCATGAGCCCCCAAATAGACTTTACCTGCTCTACAATTGTGCTGGTCAGGTCTTTTAGTCACAGTGGTGAAAAAAAAGAGTAAAACAAATTGTTACCAGCAGTGGTAACTAACCTGACCATGTGACTAACCTATGACTAACCTGACCATGTGGTTCATAAATTTTTGGAGTATTTTGTAATTGGTTGGAGAAATTTTGAGATGTTTAGCAGTGCAAACTGGAAATGCTTTAGATTGTTGTAAGTGGAGCTTAATGGCCAGTTCTGGCGGGAGGGAGCTCAGAAACCCAGAACTCCAATAGGACCATGGACAGTAAAGACAGGGCTCAAGAGGGTTTAGAGGAAAAGGTGGACACTATTGGAAATTGGACTAGAGGCCATTTGTGTTATGTGCTGGCTGAGAAGTGCTCTGCATTTTGCCTGTGTCCTGAAACTTTCTGTGAAACTGATTTTAAAAGCAGTGGACTTTTTTTTCTGATGGAAGAAATTGCTAGACAGCACAGCATTCAGGCAGTGGCATGAATATTGCTGGGGGTATTTAACCAATTTTATTATGATAATCAGGAGCAGAAAGCTGAGCAGAAAGATTTGAAAAACTTGGACTTGAAGAATGAGAGTAAAACTGGTGCTAAGGAAGTTGCAGTTTTTAAAGACATTAAGGTCACTAGAGAAATGCTAAAAATTTTGCCCAGAGATAATAAGAAAGATATCTTGAGGGCATCTCAGTAGCTGGCAAGACCACACCCATCTCAGATTCAAGGAAATAAAAGTAAAAATTCTCTTGAGAAGAGACCAGTGGGACATGGGAGCCTTCTTGCACAAGGGAGCCTGGGAAGTTTTTTTTTTTTTTTTTTCCAACGTGCTCAGCCACACAGATACTCAGACAGGCTGCTGCAGCCAGAGTTCCTGGAGTTTTGGCTACTGAGTGAGATGGCAGCAGACCTTGGTGTCAACCACATGGTGCTGGTTCTGCAGGAATGCTGGTTGCTGGAGTTAGAGGGTCATTGCAGCTTCCACCAAGATTTCAAAGGAAAGCCTGGGAGGCCAGGCAAAGTGCAGCAGGATTGGAGTCCCTGTGGGCAACCACTGAGGGGGAGATGCATGGAGATGTGGGGAGGAAGCCAAAGGTACAGTGGAGACCCCCAAGATTAAGAAATGCCCGTACCATGGAACATCCACCAACGAAGGTTGCAGGAACCAAGATGAGACAAGCCAACAGAAAGGCCACTTGTGCTGCACACAACAAGGCTGCAGGGAGGAGCTACACATCCCTTTGGATGGAACATCACCATGCCATGCACCCCAGATGCCAGGTGGAGCTACAGTTCTTGTTTTCCCAGGTGGATTTCAGTCTTGCTTTGGTTCCATCCCTTCTTTCTATTTTTGTGAGTGGAAATGTTTACTCAGTACCTTTATATATTGGAAACTTGTAAATAGCTTTTGATTTTTACAGGAACTCACAAAGCACATTTGCTCTGAGTCTCAGAGGAGACTTTGGATTTGAAATTTTGAGCAATCTTGGAACTGTTGAGACTCTGGAGATTCTTGGAAATGGACAAAATATATTTTACATTCTGAGATGGTCATGAGCTTTTGGTGACAAGTGATGGAATGTTATGGTTTGGATGTGAGATGTCCCACAAAAGCTCATGGTTGAGATAATGCAAGAAGGTTTAGAGGAGAAATCATTGGGTTCTGAGGGTCTTCATCCAATCAGTGAATTAATCCCCTCACTGGGATTAACTGAGTACTAACTGGAGGCAGGTAGGTTGTGCCTGGAGGAGGGGGGGTTATTGGGGGCATGGCTCTAGGGTATATTCTTGTATCTGGCTAGTGGAGTCTCTCTCTGTGCTTCTTGATCATCCTGTGAACTGCTTCCCTTCACAACACTCTTCTGTCATGATGTTCAGCCTCACTTAAATCCCCAAGAAATGGAGCTGGCTGCCTATGGATTGAGATCTCTAAAACCGTGCACCCCCAAACAAATTTCTCCTCCTCCCTCGGGAAAAAAAAAAATCATGTAGCCCCGTGTTAGTCAGTTTTCCATCACTATGACAAAATAGCTGAGAAAATGCACTTCCAAGGAGAAAATATTTATTTGGCTCATGGTTTCTTGGCCCTGTTGCCTCTGACCTTTGATGAGGCAGAATATCATGGCAGGAATGCCTAGTGGAAGAAAGCCATGCACCTCATGGTGGATGGAAAGCAAAGAGAGAGAAAGGGGCTTGGGTCCCGATACCCCCATTCAAGGGCATTGCCCCCCATAACCTAAATTCCTTTCATTAAGCTCCACCCATCAGTTTCTAACCATCTCCCAACAGCGCCACACTCTGGTGACCAAGCCTACTTATCATATGAGCCTCTGGAGAACACTTTGTATCCAAAGGACAGCACAGTTTTCTGATTCAGCTTATTAGTATTTTGTTTTATACATTATATCTTCTCCTTCACGAATTATTTTTAATATCTTCACTGTTTCAACAGCATGGAAACAAAAAACATTTAAACACCCTTCTTTTCTGTTCTCACTGGTTATTCACATTTTTATTACACCACATCTTCCATGTACTCAGGTTCTAACCAGGTGTGGTGGTGCACACCTGAAATCCCAGTGACTCAAGAGGCTGAAGCAGGAGGATTACAAGTTCAAGGCAAGACTTGACAACTTAGCAAGACCCTGTCTCAACATAAAAAATAAAAAGGGGGCTGGTGTTGTGGCTCAGTGGTAGAGCACTTGCCTAGCATGTGTGAGGTGCTGGGTTTGAATCTCAGCACTGCATGTAAGTAAATAAATCAAGGTCCACCAACAACTAGAAAACATATATATATATATAATAAAAATAAAAAGGGCTAGGGATGTAGCTCTGTGGTACAGCACCCCTGGGTTCAATCCCCAGTACTAAAAACAACAGTAACAACAACAACAACAAAATATGTACTCAGGTTCTTTATTTTGATTCCTTTTTTGGGCAACTGGAGTACTTCTTTGGGGTTTTTTGGTGTTCAGAGAAAAAAAGTGAGTTGTATAATATTGAGAACTTTATAAATGTGTCTTTCTCTTGTGCTCCCTTATGAACAAGATCGTATGAGAAGACTGGGCATGATGGGGTACACTTGTAATCCCAATGCCTGGGAAGGCTGAGGCAGGAGACTCACAAGTTCAAAGCCAGCCTCAGCCTCCCCTTCTCCCTCCCCCTCCCCCTCCCCCCTGATCATCATGTGGTCTGGTTCCCTCTGCCACCCTCTTCCACCGTGTTCTGCCTCACCTTGAGCTCCGAGGAATGGAGTTGGCCTTCTATGGACTAAGACCTTTTATACAGTGAGCCCCCAAATAAACCTTTCCTCTTCCACAGTTGTTCTGGTCAGAACAACTGGTCAGGTCTTTCCATCACAGTGGCAAAAAAGCTGACTAAAACAATGGCTTTAAAGGAGAACGTCAACTTTGCTGCTCCTGAAGTTTATGAGAAGAGAAACTAAAATCATGTCGAACCTCACCTTTGTTGGAACACCGTTGACCCAACTGTAACAAGAAACGTGGCGGCTGGGGCAGTGTCCATGCAGAGCATGTGCTTAGCATGTGTGAGTTCAAGTCCAGGATGGGGTGGGGGGTTTGAGGGGATGGGATGAAGGGATTATAAATTATTTTCATAGAAAAATTAGGTGTCCCAAATCAATTCTATTCTTACTAATCACATTTCAAACCAACAGATTTTAAAAATGTATTTCAGTAAGAGTTCCTCTTCCTTTTGAGTCTCTGCAAAAATTTACACAGAAAGCTTGGCAAAAGGACTGCATAAACTATCAACTATTTTTAGTGATTAGGGGATGCAGAATTCCTATTATTTGATGAAGATACAAAGATCCTTCTATAAAATATATTACTAAAAACAATTTCTAGTGCTAAAAATCTCAGGTATATTTTCACATGGATCCAGAATTAAAAATTTCATTTCCATGTTGCTGGGAAACTCCCTAACCTAAGTAAATTAAAGTGTTATCAGGTCGTTAGTGTCTCTGGTTACTCACAAATGAACATTGTCCCTGGAAAAAAAATAGTATTTAGTCAAGATTCTCTGAATATAAATAACATGTTTAAAGAAACAAAAGATAAAATTGAAAACAATTGCCAGACTTGTTGAAGATCAATACATAAGTGATGCTTGTCTGTGGTTTTCTTGTAGTGTCTTTGGTTAGCTTTGGTATCAGGGTTATGGTAAAGGGGATTCGAATAACACAGTTGCAAGTTTAATTTAAAACACATATGTCTTGTATGTGTTATTATGCATATGTACATTTTGTATGTACATTTCATATGTGTACATGAACATTTTGTATCCACAAATTGTATGTGTGGGTGTGCATCCTGTTGTTTCAGTTATCCAAAGATCATTTACAAAAATTCATCATCTGCAGATAGATCTCTACAAATGTCCTAAATTCTCCTAACACAGTGTAACAAAATGGGAAAAAAGATCAATAAAATGATTGTCAAAAATATCACTTGGAATCCTAAAACCACCTTACCAAATAACTGAAGTCAAAGAAATCAAAACCTGTTTAGAAATAATGACAGTGAGAACACTACTTTATATACCAACAAAACTGTCCTCAGAAGAAAATTAATATTATGAAATGCTTTTATTAGAAAACAGGAAAGATTTAAAAAGCACAAATGAATCAAGTATTCACCTTGTAGAAATTCTGATTCTATGTTGGCAAAAGCAGAAATTAACTCAGGAAAAACAAAACAGATAAAATGAATTTTTTGTTCAGCTCACGGAACTGAAAGAGAAAGCCGAAAAATTAAGCCCCCAAAGGGCAGGAGCCAGGGTGTCTCTGGGGAACCAGGTAACGGAAGGCAGTGAATTAGCTGCGGGTTTCATCTGCTACCAGATGAGTGAGCTACAGCTGTTTCCTGTCTTATCAGTTTGCTTAAGATTCAGTTGCCATGGAGAGAGCATCCAATTAGCCTAGGTCAGATTTCACTTTTTTTTTTTAATCTAGAAATTAATGTTCAGTGCATCTTAATTGGTGGTCTCTCCAAACATTATCCAACAGGGAAATGTTAGTTCCCTAAGAAAATTGGGATAGTGTTATCAGAAGGGGCAGTTGATGTGGGGTACAAAACAGCAAGTGGTATTTTAGAAGCTAGATTTTTGTAGGATGTTCAGTATATCATTATATATAGTTCCAAAAAGTTATGAATGATCGATATTGATTGAATGGTTAGACAAAATATGGCACATTTAAGATGGTCTATGATGTAGCCATTAGACTCATGTTTTAAATTAATTGTTAAGGTGGAAAATCTTATGGAAATATAGAATAAAATCTTATAGTCTATGAATTAAGATTAGTTAAAAGTTTTATTTCTATGTATAACCAACACTTGAAACAAATACAGTAAAGTGTGAGTAGAATAGTAGCTCATCCCCCCACCCCCTTCTCTCTATACATTACTCCCTCTCTATATAATATTGTATGTATCATATGTTATATATCATATATTATGTATAGGGTATTATTTGTGTGAGGTATATATTATTATATATGTAATGTAGTATATATGGTATATTATATATTATATACTGTTACTGCATAATATATCACCATACTATTACTATATTATATATTACTATTATCATTATATGTGCAATATAATAGAGTATATATGATACACATATCGTATAATATAGTATATATGATACATATAATGATACATGTATTACTATATTATATGTATTACTATACTATTACTATATTATATATAATCATATACTATTACTTTTTTTGGGGGGGGGGTGCTGGGGATTGAACCCAGGGCCTTGTGCTTACAAGACAAGCACTCTGCTGACTGAGCTATCTCCCCAGCCCCTACTGTTACTATTATATATGTACTATAGTACATATGATATAGTATGTGTAATATATATTACTATATATCATACCACATATTACTACATATAATATACTATTTTATATATGTAATATAGTATATGTGATATATAATATAATGTATTTCTATATTATATGTATACTATATTACTGTATTACATATTATATTATATATTATATATAATTAAGATGCTCTGACATTAATGTCTAGATTAAATATCATATATACTATATTACGTATATAATAGTATATAATAATGTATTATAAGTGATACATATGATAGATTATATATCATATGTACTATATTACATATTATAATACCCACACACAAATAGTGATTGATGTACATCAGTTATACAATAAATATTTTCACAGACTTTCCACATTTTTTCATAATAAAAAATATCATTTTTAAATGGCATATAGATAAGGTTAGCTAATGTAATATCTGAACAAAATAAATTAGGACAAAAAATTCAAAGGGCCCGGGCTGGGATTGTGGTTCAGTGGTGGAGCACTTGCCTATCTATCATGTGTGAGGCACTGGGTTTGTTTCTTAGCACTACATATAATAAATTAAAGTTCATCAACAACTAAAAAAGTATTTTTTTTAAAAAAATGCAAAGGGCCCGTCTTGTCATAGACAATTCCCAAGAGAAAGGCAACCACATGGGAAACAGCTGTGTGTTCTGCTGACTGGGCTCTTGCTGGAGTCTTCTCTCACTCCTGCCCCTCCTGGCTTAGCTCGGTGTCTTGGTTGGTGGGTGATCCTGCTGGGGGTTCGGTTGGCTCGTTTCTCCTGCTGCTTTGGTTGCAGCCCTGCCTGACTCCAGCTCTCCACGTCTCAGATTCCTGCTCCTGTGGAAAGGGGCGCTCATTTTCCCACAGCACAATTTAAAAGGATGATGAGTAAGAACTGATTGGGACACACCTGCACACCTGTGATTTCACTATAGCACAGGGTCGTGATTGTCTTCCTATTTCCGTGGGCTGGGGATTAAAGTGTGTTGTGTTTGAATCTTTTTTTAAATTTCATTTGTTCTGATTAGTTGTACATGACAGTAGACACATTTATACATTTTGATAGATCATACATACAGTGTAATCTCTCATTTTTCTGATATTTTCCTACCTACTGTAGGATCACATGGGTCAAGCGGTCATGTATGTACATGAGGTAATATGTCTGTTTCACTCTACCATAAATGTTCCCCAAAGTCCATATGCTAAGCACTTGGTCACTCGCTTGTGGCACTATTGGGAGGTGGTGGAACCTTTAGGAGGTGGGGCCTGATGCACGGATGTTGGGTCCCTGGGGGTGTGCCCTTGAAGGAGATATTGGGCGCATGGCCCCTTCCTCTCCCTGCTTCCTGCATGCCGTGAGGTGAACAGCTATGCCCCACCATTTATTCAGCCATGATGTTTAGCCTCACCACTGACCCAAGAATGCAGTCAAATGATCATAGACTGAAACCTCTGAAATATGAACACAAAATAAACATTTACTCCTCTTAAGTTGTTTATGTTAGATATTTTGTCACAGCTATGGAAAAACTGACTAATACAGTTTCCTGTACTAGGAATTGAACCCAGGGGCGCTTTACCACTGAGCTACTTCCCCAGCCCTTTTGCCAGGTTTCCCAGCCTGGCCGGGAACTTGTGATCCTCCTGCTTCAGCCTCCCGACTTGCTGGGATTCTAGGCATGCGCCACCACCCTGGCACAAACTGATTACCTTTTGTCGGTGTGGTAGGTATGTGGGAAGGCCAGGGGGTGAAAACACAGGCCACTCTACCTCCAGACACCTGGAAGTGGACGATAGACCCGTGTCCCCGGTATGTCCCCGCCGGTTCTCCCCAGATCCCTCGATGAAGCAGGCACTGACAGATCCTGCAGCTCTCTTGAGAGTTCCAGCCAGGCAGAGGCCTCCTCCCAACAGCACCATCAGCATCTCAAACAGGGTTTACCCCTGAGCCATCCAACTACCACCAGGTGGCGCCAAAGCGCATTCTAGAGCTGGTGGATTCCGACGCAGGAGCCTCAGGCTAAGAATCAGATGCTGCTTGGCTCTGGGAAGCGTTGCAGTGCTGTCCACCCACCTCTTCTCCAGGGGTGAAATGACCCTGAAGGGTAGAAAAACCACCCAAGTAGGGACTTTGAGACCCAAAGTGGATATTTTCCAAGGAGAACAGGGAGGCAGTAAGCCCAGAGGCCAGCTCCCCAGGAGCCTGGCAAAGGATTAAGGCAGTCCAAGAGTTGGGACCAGCCTCAGGTTTCCTCAGATCCCAGAGCTGCTCAGAAGAATATGTAAAGGTTCCTCCTTGCTCAGGAGGGGCACAGGGTGGCTGGCAAGATGAAAGTGACCTTGAAGTCTGGTCCAGTAATGCATGTGCCCCAAACTGGGAAACAAGTCATTAAGCTAATGTCTGCTACGTCTGTCGGGTAACAAAGGCCTGGAGAGGACAATGACACATATCTCAAAGGATGTGGAAGAGAACAGGTGATGATCGTTCAGAAGACCCTCCTTTAATGCCACAAAAGTGCCCTTGACTTAGATGCAGCCCCTAGGGAGGAGAAAGGACAGGGAAAACTAATTGGGAAAAAGGTGCAAAAAACACAAGTTAAATCACGCTAAATGAAATAAACAAATCCCCCAAAACCAAAGGCAGAATGTTCTCTCTGATATGCGGATGCTCACTCACAATGGGGTGGGGGCTCACTGGATTGGAAAGGGGGGAGTGGGAGAGAGGGACAGGTTGTCGGGAACGGGAAGGACAGTACAACAAACCCAACGCCACTTTCCTGTGTTGATGTATGAATACATGACAGTGAAACTCCACATCATGTCCAACCACAAGGATGGGAAGTTATCCTCCATGTACGTATGACATGTCAGAATGCATTCCATTGTCATGTATAACTAAAAGAACAATAAATTTTTAAAAAGACCAAGGAGTAGAGGAAGGGGAGAGGGTGAGGGGAATAGAACTGGTTACTGAAATGGAGCAAATTATGTTATATACATTTATGAATATGCCAGAATGAACCCCACAATTATGTGTAACTATAATGCACTAAATAACATTTTTAATGCTGGGAAAAAAAATCGGTGAAAAAGTGATTGAGTTTACCTGGACATGACTGATAGTGTGTGTGTGGTTGATGGGTTTTTTTTTCCCCTTTAATGAGCATTTGGAGTAAAGTATTCTCAAAATGGATGAAAAGTATATAATAGGATGTAAAGTTGCATTTTTTCTTACCAGATCTGAGCCTGTGGCCTTTGAAATGCACATCAGCTACAAACATTCATAAAAATCAATTGCATGTAAGAAATCTTAATAACTCCATAAAGCAGAAATTGTATAGACCACATTATAACCAGTGAAAATATAAAAAAAAATAACAACAAAAAGTCTCAATCACTTGAAACTATAAAGAGGGAAAATTGTCCCTCTAACACTAGAGATTACATAATCAGATTCTTTTTTTTTATTGCGGCGCTGGGAATTGAACCCAGGGCCTTGTGCTTGCAAAGCAATACTCTACCGACTGAGCCATCTCCCCAGCCCCAGATTCTTTAGAGAAAGAACGAGCAAGAAAATATAACATGTAGCTGAGCCAGGTGTGATGGTGCATTACTGTCATCCCAGCTACTAGGGAGGCTGAGGCAGGAGGTTCACAAGTTTGAGGTCACCCAGGCAATTTAGAGACCCTTTCTGGAAATTATAATAATAATAATAATAATAATATCATCTAAGATACATAGACCAAGCTGTGTTAAGATATAAATTTGTAGATTTAAGATTTTTTAATTTGTACCTTTGTTTGCTGAGTATAAACTGAATATTTCACTTATAAATTTATTTTAATCAATTATTTATCTATTTAGGTACTGGAGATGAGTCCAAGGGCACTTTGTCACTGAATTCATTCATTCCTAGCATTGTTTTGTTTCTTTCTTTTCTTTTCTTTTTTCCCTTTTTTTTTTTTTTTTTTTTTTTTTTTTGAGACAGGGTGTCCCTAAGTTGTTGAGACTGTAGAATCTTCATGTCCCAGCCTCCTGAGTCACTGGGTGGGATTAAAGTCATCACCACCACACCCAGCTCTTATTTATTTATTTATTTATTTATTTATTTATTTATTGGGTGGTACAGGGGATTGAACTCAGGGGCACTCGACCACTGAGCCACATCCCTAGCCCTATTTTGTATTTTATTTAGAGACCAGATCTCACTGAATTGTGTAGTGCCTTGCTTTTGCTGAGCTTGACTTTGAACTCGGGAGCCTCCTGTCTCAGCCTCCTGAGCTGCTGGGATTAAAGGGGTGTACCACTGTGCCCAGCTTATTGATTTATTTTAACAAAAAGGTTTATTTTGGCTTGCACTTAGAATTTTAGGGGAAAAAAGTTAAAAAAAAAAAAAAGAGTATAGAAGGTGTGGCAAACATCTGTAATCCTAGGTACTCCAGAGTTTGATGCAGGAGGCTTACAAGTTTGAGGCCAGTCTGGCCAAATTCGTGAAGCCCTGCCTAAAAAAATTAAAAGGCCTGGGGTGAAGCTCAGTAGTAAAGTATCCCGGGTTCAATCCCTCATTAAAAACAAAACCAAATAAACAAAAAATCAAAAACCAGGGACTCCAGGAGAGTGAGGCAGGAGGACTGCAAGTTCGAGGTCAGCCTTAGCAAATTAGCAAGGCCCTAAGAAACTTAGTGAGACCCTGTTTCAGAATAAAAATGAAAAGGGCGGGGAATGTGGCTCAAAGTTAAAGCGGGGGGCTGGGGTTGTGGCTCAGTGGCAGAAGGCTTGTGTAGCATGTGTGAGGCCCGGGGTGTGATTCTCAGCACCGCATATCAATAAATAAGATGAAGGTCCAAACACAGCTAAAAAATCTTTAAAAAAAATTAAAAGCTAAAACACCCCTGGTTCAACCCCTGGTACCAAAACAAAAACAAACAACAAAATCAACAAAAAGTGAAGATATACCTACGGAAATAAGTAAATTTTAAAAAGAACATTTAGCCTATTTTTTGAAAACTGACTAATTTCACTAAGAGGATATGCAAAAACACAGCTGGGTACGGTGGTGCACACCTGTAATCCTGGCAACTCAGGAGGTTTGGGATAGGAAGATCACACATTTTGAGGCAGCCTCAGCAACTCAGCAAGGTCTGTGGCAGAGTGAAAAAAGGGGGTGCTGAGGATAAGTTCAGTGATAGAGCACCCCAGAACAGGAAGAAAAAAAAAAAATGCCTTTCCTGGTCTTTTCTGGCTCTAGACCTGACCTGACCCAAGAGCCTCAGCAAAATCAGACCGTGGGACACGCGTTGTGGTAGGACCGCCACAAGGTGGCAGCAGAATCTCAGGCTTGTTTACTGATCTAAAAGCCAGACTCTGCCTTCCTGAATCTGCCGCAGGTTTGGGGAGTTCTGTTCTCAAAATCCTTTGGTCTCTCTAGTCTGGCGTCTAGAGTCTGTTTTTCCATCATTCTGTACTTGAGTCCTTTTCCTTTTCCAGAGATGAATCACATCAAGCAACTGCTCTATGTACTGGGTGCCGCAGATAATTTATTTTGTTTCACAAAGCACTTACTTTGATTTACAAGCAATATAAGGTTTTCCTGAGTTGCCACTCATCACTTCCTCAAAATTTGGCATCTAGTCTTAAGCAAAATCCATTCTAGAACAAGCTAAATCTGAGGGGTGGGAGACCTGCCCAAGAGTGAACAGACTAGATTCTAAAACCACCCTGGCATTGCTGAGCACACTGGCTCTATCTGCTACATCCATCAACAGTTCCACTAAGATTTGGCATGAGTTTGTTGTGAATTGTGCCTTTGTTGTTGTTGTTCTGCATTTTTTTTCTTTTTTTTTTTATCAAAAATCATAAATTTACATAGGGCAATGTTGTTTGATTCATTGTTATTTTTTTCCCTTCCCCCCCCCCCCCCCCCCCCCCCCTTTTCCTTCTATACAGTCCTTCTTTCCTCCATCTTACCACCCTCCTTATCCCTAACCCTAACCTAACCCTAACCCTAACACTAACCCCTCCTATCCCCCTTATATGTCCTCATCCGCTTATCAGTGAGATCATTCGTCCTTCAGTTTTTTTGAGATTGGCTTATCTCACTTAGCATGATATTCTCCCAATTTCATCCATTTGCCTGCAAATGCCATAATTTTATCATCTTTATGGCGAGTAATATTCCATTTATATATATGCCACAGTTTTCTTTATCCATTCATCAACTGAAGGGCATCTAGGTTGGTTCCACAATCTGGCTATAGTGAATTGAGCAGCTATGAACATTGATGTGGCTGTATCTCTGTAGTATGCTGATTTAAGTCCTTTGGGTATAGGCCAAGGAGTGGATAGTTGGGTCAAATGGTGGTTCCATTCCAAGCTTTCTGAGGAATCTCACACTGCTTTCCAGAGTGGCTGCACTAATTTGCAACCCCACCAGCAATGTATGAGTGTGTACCTTTTTCCCCACATCCTCGCCACACCTATTGTTGCTTGCATTCTTGATAATCGCCAGTCTAATTGGGGTGAGATGAAATCTTAGGGTAGTTTTTGATTTGCATTTCTCTTATTACTAGAGATGTTGAACATTTTTCATATATCTGTTGATTGCTTGTGCATCTTCTTCTGTGAAGTCGTCTGCTCATTCCTTAGCCCATTGTGATTGGATTATTTGTATTCTTGGTGTAGAGTTTTTTGAGTTCTTTATAGATTCTGGAAATTAGCACTCTAAAGGAAGCTCAAAGAGGCTGCATTGAGGATTGCTAGCCAGAACACCCTTTCAAAACAGCTGGGCTGAGCCAGGGGTTGCTGAACACTGCCTATAATCCCAACTACGCTGGAGGCTGAGGCAAGAGAATTTCAAGTTCAAGGCCAGTCTTAGCAAATTAGCAAGGCTCTAAGCAACTTAGTGAGTCCCTATCTCAACATAAAAAATAAAAAGAACTGGGGGATGTGGCTGTGGGGTTAAGTGCCCCTTGGTTTAATTTCTGGTACAAAAAGAAAGGAAGAGAACAAAAGAAAAGAAAAGAAAGAAAACGTTGCTGGACTGAACCTTTGACAGTCCAGTGGAACTGCTGCATGTTGACTTTGAAGGTTCCTGTAGCTGAGGGAGGTCACCCTCCCGTCTTCCATCTGTCCTTACCAGGGAGGTCTGGCTGCATGTGTAGCCCTGGGAAAGAGTCTCAGGAGGAAAGAAGAAGGGCCTGGCCTCACGAAAAACTCAGTCTCCTCCCTTATGTTCAGTCAGAGCTGAGGGTGAGCTGAGGGTTGTCACTACAGCCTTCTCGTGAGTTCTTAGACAGACATCTGGGAGTTTTTCTTGCAGTGTGGACCAGGCCAGGAGGGCGTGACCTGCTTCAGTTCCTGGAACCTCACGCTGAAGTTCAGGATCCACCAGCGTGTCAGCACCTCCCACCAACATAATGTTCCCGGAGCCGGTTGTTCTAACCTCTGATACGCCACTAGGGTGCAGCCTTTCCCATGTGTTTGGGGAAATAACCTCAAAATCTTACATATTTAACAGCCAAAGGGCCCCAGCCTATCTCAGGATTGAAAGCCGGGTGCTTGGCTGGACTCCATTGCCACTCTGTGGGATCTTGGTGAGGATTTATTTTCAGTAATTGTGCTGGGCAATTGATGGGCTCATTCAATCTAGGAACCTGTGTCCTTTAGTTTGTTTAAAGTTTTTTCATATCTTTTAAAATGATTCTCTCCTCCTCATTTTTCTCTGTTCTCATTCAGGTGCTCTTATTAACTGAATATCGGAAGGATATTGGGGGTTTTTGTTTTGTTTTGGCACCAAGGATTGAACTCAGGGGTGCTTAACCACTGAGCTAAATCCCCAACCCTTTTTATATTTTATTATGAGAGAGGGTCTTGCTAAATTTCTTGGAGCCTCACTAAGTTGCTGAGGCTGACCTTGAACTTGTGATCCTCCTGCCTCAGCCTCCCGAGTCACTGGGATTACAGGTATGTACCACCGCATGGATATTGGATCTTATGAACTAATACCCTGACTCTCTTTTATTTTATTAGTTATCTCTTTGTTGTTGTTCTGTTCTCTGGAACATTTCCTCCATTTTATCTTTCAATTCTTCTACAAATGTTTACTTTTATTTTAAACCAGGATCTCTTTCTCAGGTCCAAACTTTTTCATTTAAAAACAAATTCTCGTACAAATAGACACATTAGTCTTAAAGTTCATATAGAAACTCAAGGGACCCAGAGTAGACAAAACAATCTTGAAAAAGAGAAGCAAAGTTAAAGGATAAACACTTTCCAATTTCAAAACAATAATCAGAACAATGTGGAGCTGGAATAAGGATAGATGAATAGATTAATGGAATAGAGCTGAGAGTCCGGAAAAACCCAGGAGTATGTGGTCAGTTGATTTTTAACAAGGGTGTTCAAGACCATATATTGGAGAGAAGAATAATCTTTCAACCAATAGTGCTGGTACAGCTGGATAGTCACATGCAAAGGAATGAAATAGGACCCTTACCCCATGCTAAGCACACACAATGAATCAAAGGCCTAAATAGAAAAGCCCAAACTATGAAACTCTGTTTTGGTTGTTCTTTTTAGATATACATGACAGTAAAGTGTATTTTGACATATTATACATACATGGAGTATAACTTCTCATTCTTCTTGTTGTAAATGATAAGTTTCGCTGGTCATGTATTCATGTTATTCGTGTTATGAAAGTTTTGTCTGATTCATTCCACTGTTTTTCCCATTCCCATCCCCCTCCTTTCCCTTCATTCCCTTTGTCTAATCCAATGATCTTCTATTCCCCCACTCCCATTGTGTGCTAGCATGCATATCAGAGAGAATATTCGACTTTGGTGTTTTGAGATTGACTTATTTCACTTAGCATGATAGTCTCCAGTTCCATCCATTTACCAGCAAATGTCATAATTTCATTTTTCATGGCTGATCAATATTTCATTGTGTATACATACCACGTGTTCTTTGTCCATTCATCTGTTGAAGGGTACGTAGGTTGGTTCCATAGCTTGGCTATTGTGGATTGAGGGGCTATAACATTGATGTGGCTGTGTCCCTATAGTATGCTGATTTTAGGTCCTTTGGTATATACTGAGGAGTGGAATAACTGGGTCAGATGGTGGTTCCATTCCAAGTTCTCTGAGGAATTCCACACTGCTTTCCAGAGTGGTTGCACCATTTGCTGTCCCACCAACAATGTATGAGTGTGCCTTTTCCCCACATCCTCGCCAACATCCAAATTTTAAAAGTCTTAAAGGAAACAACGGTAAATTTTTGTGACCTCAAGGTTTGCCAAAGATTCTTAGAAATGACACCAAAAGCGTAACAAAAGAAGCAGATAAATGGGCGCTTCTCCAGCATAAAAACACTCTGCTCTTCGAAGGGCCGATCAAGACAGTGATGAAAAGAGGACCTGCAGAATGAGAATGATATTTGCAGATCATATACGGACAGGGGACTTTTCCCTACAATATATCAAGATTTTTTATCAGTCCCAGGGATTGAAATCAGAGTTGCTTTACCCCTGAGCTACACCCCCAGCCCTTTTCATTCTTGGTTTTGAGACAGGGTCTTGCTAAGTTGCTGAGGCTGACCCAGAAGTTGCTATCCTCCTGCTTCAACCTCCAGGCTCTCAAAAATAAAATTAAATAAAAGGACTGGAATGTCGCTTAGTGGTAGAGCGCTCACCTTGCATGTATGAGACTCTGGATTCAATATTCAGTGTGCGCGCACACATACACGCACACATACACACACACACGTGCACAAAGCCAAAGATTCAAGTGGACTTTTCTCCAGAGAAGATTTGCAAATGGCCAACAGGCACATGAAAAGATGCTTACTATCATTAGTCGTGCAAATGAAAACCATAATTAGATACTTCATCCCAATGGAATAAAATGAAAAAAATCAGGTAATAATAAGTGCTGGTGAAGATGTGGGAAAATTGGAATCCTCATACACTGCTGGTGGGAATGTAAAATAGTGGCATTGCTTCCTTAGAATTAAACCGGTAGTTCCTCAGAATGCTAAATGCAGAGTTGCCATTTGATCCAGCAGTTCTACTCCTAGTATAGATAGCCAAGATGAATGAAAACATTAAGTAACGCAAAAACTTGTTCATAAATATTCCTAGCACTATTATTCATTTTAGCCAAAAGGTGGGAAAACTCCAAATGCTGAATAAATTGCAGAGTATCCACACAATGGACTATCACTGTTCATGCTTGAAAAGGAATGAAGTTCTGATACATTCAACAATGCAGATGCATCTTGCAAAAGTTTTTTTAAATATTGTTTTAGTTGCCAATGGACTTTTATTTTACTTATACGTGGTGCTGAGGATCGAACCCAGTGTTCACGCCTGTCTAGGCAAGCGCTCTACCACTGAGCCCTCAAAAGTTTTTAAGTGGTAGAAAAATATAGTTAACTACTTAATGTCATCTGAATTTTGTAAAATATCCTTTATTGGTATAACCTGTTTAGTAGAGATCTCTATATTTCTGTTTTTGGGGGCTAGATAATCATACTAGCAAACATAGATTAAGACTACCTGTGTGGCTTAGGAAGGTCTGTAGGCCTTAAATGGACTAAAAATTTCTGGTTCTGGCAGTTTCTCCTGATAGCTATCAGGCACATTTGCCTAAGAATCTCTCTTTGTAACTTCCATCTTTATTCTAGTGGGCTAACACAGAGTATATTTTAAGTTACATTTAACTATTGTTTCTTTTAAATACCCATGAATGGCTATATTTTGGTTTCAACATTTTGCTAGGTGTTTAAGATCCAGCTGGTCAAATTGACTTGTTCCTGTCTGTTAAGACTCAGCTGAGTTCCCACAGGGGTCACTCGTGGAGAACTTGAGAGCAGCTTCTTAGCTCCTTTAGTGCCATTTGCTAGATAGGGTCTCTTTGGTGAAGTGGCTTCCCTTGGAAACATCAGGGATGTCTCCCTTTTTCCATGACCCTCCTCTGCAGCAGGTGCACTGAATGGCTTTTCATCCTCCAGTGGTCTCACAATCTCCCTGATCGGAAGGTTGTGTGACCCAGAGTTGCAAAGCTACTTAGAGAAGTTCTCTTGTTCTCTGGGTTCAGGCTGACACTGAGGGCAATTTCTAAATACTGGTTTTTCTTGGCCTCTGTATTTAATCTCAATCTCTAAATTTGATCTTAACCATCCAGCAAGCCAGTTTCACCAGTTATAATGTAAGAGTACTGGGCTTTAACTTTAATGTTTATAAATTTGCAGTTATTTACCCCCTTTTATCTAATTGGGATCTATATTATCTGTCCTATCAGTGATGGCTTATTATTTCAGGTTAATTTGGTGTTTGCTCTTGAAGCAATAATTCTGCAAAAAATTAATCGACAACAGTTATAGAGTTTACAAGGAAAATACAAAATGGAGTCACCAACAGTAAAACATTTAATTTGTGTAATAGCTATCTCGAATTTTGGCTGAGCTATACATTATATCCCCTGTTTGAGATCACAGTAATTTTATAACAAGAACCAATCTTTTGACTATAACTTTAAATAAGCTGAAGTCTTGCTTATTTTGGAGCCACTCTAACATGCATAAAGGTGGGGGGCAGAGCCTTATCTCAGGTAAGGTGTGGCTCTTTACAAATCTTAAGTGAAGTGTTCTAGTTCTGATGTTGATCTTTACTTCTTTCTTAAATGTCATTTTAAGAAGTTTACATGTATTGATTCCTGAGTCTATATGAACAGTAGTTAACATAATATTTAGATATAACATTATGTCAAAACATAAATTAAAGAAAGGCTGAGAGAGCTTTTAACTTTCCCCTTGTGTGGCAAAGTGGCAAAATGCTTTCATGTTTCACAATATTAACCTTTAAACAAAATCTCTCTCACTAACTCTTAGAAATACATTTACATTTTTTTTATCTCATTGTAAAAAGTAACAAATTTTATGTATACCCTATTGATAACAGGTCCTAAAACAGAACATTAAATGATAGAAATAAATTCCCAATAAAATTTACCCTTTATAAATTTAAAATTACCATTACAGACAATTTTAATTTGGAGAACAGCAGCTTGATAAATTTTCTGTTTTAAAGGTTTGTATACCTGGAAAACATGAACACATTTAATATACAAAGAATGACATTCCACAATTACCTTGATACTTTTATATTACCAAATTTAGTTCTTAAAGAGAAATTTAGACTCTGTAACATAGTACAATACTCTAACAGTTGTTTAACCATAATTGTATAAACCTCAATTTTTGTTGGAGACCGCTGCCCTGTAGGGCCTGCAGTGGTGGCTAGCCTCACCCTAAGATGGCGCTGAGAAGCCCAACTGCAAAAAAAACAACTTTAAGGAAGTGCTTTCTATTGGCTGACTGATCTCCTCCGCATCCGTGCTTAGCTCGTGATCAGTACATGTCCTCATTACCCACCATTAAGTCTCCACGAGCCAAATGCCTGACCCATTAAGGTGATTGGCTGTTATATCCCATAAAGCTGCGTACTTTGCGCGGCGGAGAGCAAGGCAAGGAGGGCAGGCAGCAGCTGCAGGACAAGAGAAGAGGAGGCGGCCGCGCGTGACAAGAGAGGAAGAAGAACGGCGGCGGTGGAGGAGGAGGAAGAACCAGGCACTCGGCTCAGAAGCTCTCCCATAAAAATAAAGACCTTAAAACTTCATTTGAGAGCCGAGTCTTCATTGTACTCGCTAGACGAGACAAATTTTTAAGACTAATTGTTCTAAAGAATAAAACTTAACAGACACAATGTTAAGAGTAAATTAATGTTTCTAAGAAATCCTTGTCATTTTAACATATAGATTAAACTTTGGTTTATATCAGTACATTAGTATTTGACCTTAGGAAAAACTTTAAATAGCTTTGACTGATTGTCTCACATACATATAACCAACTCAGTTACACACAAACTTGTTGAAATGTGCACTTTACTTACACACAGACTTTCTTAGCACTTACTTAGACCCTTGTGTATTTTATCACGTAAGCACTTTCTTACCCAGAAACAGTTTGTTCTTCACTAAATATATTTCCATATTTAGAACATTTTATTTTCTCTTTCCTATCTGTTGACCCCATTTTGTTCACATTCTGAAACAACTCTTATGAAATTCCTGAATTTAAATAAATTACTCCATTTTAAAAAGATTAAATATTTTGTTATTTATAGTACTGTAATTGAAACATAGTTGAAGCTTTTGGAACCCTTTGTATATAGAATTGTACCTGTTAGGACATAACTCTTAGTAATCTTGTTTTTAGTAATGACACAAAGCAATTCTAAACACTTTTTTATTTACCAATCTAAGAAAACACCAATAATGTTTAAGTATGTTACCCCATGGAATTTAAGGAGTTAAAGAGTACTTGATGTTATTTAATAATTAGCATTTTAACTTTGTAAATTAATCAGATGTCTCTAACAAACACATTTGAGTAATCCCATACATGTCAACTCTAATTCACTCATCTTATTGTAAAAAAAAATCAAGATATCAGACAATTGTACTAAGTGGTATTTGCTGTCTCTTTTCTGTTGAAGAAAAGTCCTAGAAAAAAATTGATGTTAGACATTTTATAAACATTGACATTTTATTAGTTTGACCACCTAGAGACTTGTGTTAATTTTAAAGACATTTTTACTTTTATTTGTTTACCCAATTTAAATTGGACTTTTTAAAATCATGTGAATTAAAAGTATTTGGATCTATTTTTTAAATTTTAATTTATGCACACTTATACTTAGTTGCACATAGACAGACAACATGTTATACACATAACACAAAAACAAAGTCCTTGTAATGTTTATCTCCATTGCAATGTAACAGATGCTCAAAAATAACTCTAGAGTAGGATAAAAAGAACTGATCAAAAAAGTCACGAACTCAAAAATATAGAATTTAAGGAAAAAAAAACAAAGAGTCCTGGAAAATGATACAGCCGTAATATTACTTAGTTAAACACCATAAAATTTACTTTTGCTGGGTTCATGTAAAACTTTTTGCTTTTTTTTCCCTTGGGTTTGAGGCTGGTCCCCCACTGTGCCTTCTGGTTTCCTCTATTTACATTTCAATGCCTTGACTGAGATCTGAAAGGAGCTGAGATAACAGGTTCTAGCAGAAACTTGTGTCTAGGGCATTTTAACCCTTTTTCCTGGTTAGTAATCAATTCAGGTTTGGATGCAGAAAATTGTGAAACATTATCTCCCACTACTTGTGAGGAATGGGGCTGCTATATCATACTCCTTACTGCAACATGCCACTGACTGTTGGGCTGGTTACTCCCTCCACACTGGCCACCTCCCTTAGGGGACAAGAATATGTATGCAGGACCTCATGGCAGGAGGACTGGGTGGGCTGGGCAGGGGACGGAAGCCGAAACAGAACTGGGCAAAGGATGGAAGAGAGGGGCGGGAGGGCCTCTGTCACAGTGGACCGATATCAGGGTGGTTTGTTAGCTGAGTCGAAGTCGGAGGAGGAGGAGGTTAAGAGGGGGAGAAGAAGTCAAAAGGAGGTGTTTGAGTTTGCAGGAAGAGCAAAGAAGCGCAAGAAAGAAAAGACTTTCCATCTGCCCGCTGGCTCACAGAAGCTGTGTGCCACTATGTGGCCATTTTGGGGATTGATTACCTAGGCCGGGGGTCAGGTAAAGGGGTTTAAGATTGTCTAGTAGACACCCCAAGGGTGAATGTGCTGGAATGGAGGACCCAGATCCCATGGTGGAGACTGATACAGCAGAGTCAGTGTCCAGGGCGTCCCGTGGTCACAGACTAGTTGGCTGTCACTCATACATCAGTGTGTGCTGGGCAAAAGCCGAGAGAGTTGAGGACCTGACGTCAGGATTTTGAGAGTGAGTGCAAAGAGGAGCCTCAACCATGAGGAAGAATCTCCGCCATAAAGATCAGGGACTCACCTGTCTGATGAGGTCAACTAAGGGGGCAGCCAAGACTGTAAAAGTTGTGGCTGGGGGACACACACTCAACAGCCTCAAGGGTGCCAGACGGTCAATAGTCAATTCTCAGGTCAGCAGAGGAGTGTTGAAGCTGACCTAGGGGAAAACTCACCAATCTGAAGCCAATGGTGGATGTGGAGGAGAGCGACCAGGCGACTGAAAAGTGAGACTAGCATCTGAGGTCTGGGGTCTCAGATGGGATTCCACCTGCCTAAATTGCGGTAGAAGAGCCCATCCAAGTCACGGCACCAATGAAAGCACCCAGAAACCACTCCAGATGTGGGAACTCATGCAAGAGAGTTTATTTAGCGGACAGACGGAGTATCTCCCTGCAGGGTGAGAGAGAGTGTTCGTGCAAGAGAGAGTGAAGGCCAGGAGGAGGTTGAGAGAGAAAATGGTGGGGGAACTACTCTTATTAAGCAGTGGAATTTCACAGGCTAATAACAACAGACCAATGGTTGCCAAGGAGGTTCGCGGGCTAACAATCTAGGCCAATTACTGGCTAGGAAGTTTGCAGGCTACGACCTGGGTAGTAAGGTGGTGTGGGAGAGCAGAATAATGGCAGCAGCAAAAGAGCAGATTTGATGCCAACAAGAACCTAACCCTGCAAGTCAAATTATAATGTGGTGAATCTAGAAGACACATCCCATGCCATGGGGACAGGTTAAGAAGGCAACAGAAATAAGCAGGGGAAAATTGAGAGAAATGGGTCAAAGAAGGAAGAGATGTTCCCATGAAGAGGAACTAGATGTGTGGAATCAAGGGTCTTGGCATGTACACTGGGGGACTTAACAGATGGCCATATTTGTCATGAGTTTTCTTGTTCAGTTCAGTTTCCTCGTTCTTGAAAGGGACCATGATGGAGCATACAGGGACAGAAGGGAGGAGTTCCCCAAAGCAAAAGGTGCTTCAGCAGCTACTGGAGTGGTTCCCCAGTCTCCCCTTTTCCTCACAGGAATAGCTTCTCTGATTCAACCCAAGGCAAACTCACCCATCTCCTACCTGTCCAGCAGGTGACTGTCAACAAGTTCATCAGCCACCTTGCATCCTTAGCATGTGTTATGATTTGGATATGAGGTGTCCCCCAAAGCTTATGTGTGAGACAATGCAGGAAGTCTCAGAGGAGAAATGATTGGGTTGTAAGATTCTTAACACAATCCGTGAATTAATCCCTGATGGGATTAATTGAAGTGATAGGGTGTGGCTGGAGGAGATTGGAAATTGGGAGTGGCTCTTGGGTATATATTTTGTATCTGGAGAGTGCAGTCTCTGCCAGTCTTTCTGCTTCCTGATTCTGGCAAGCTGCTTCTCTGTGCCAAGCTCTTCCTCTATGATGTTCTTTCTCCCTCACCTTGAGCCCCGAGGAATGGAGCCAACCTCCTATGGACTAAGACCTCTGAAAACGTGAGCTCTCAAATAAACCTTTCCTCCCCATAATTGTGCTGGTCAGATCATTTAGCCACAGCAGGAAAAAAGCTGACTTAAACAGCATGGAAGTGGAGTTCCCTGGACAGCCAGGCCTGCCCAAGAAAGCTAGAGCAGGGGCAGCTTTCAGATCCCATATGGGGTGCCAAATCATTTACAGGAAGCTCAGTCCTTGTCCCTGATGCCAATTCAATAACAAGGACACAGTTTTGAGGAAAAGGAAAAAGAAGTCTTACTGTTTGGGCAGGAGAAACACAGGGGACTCCTGTTCTAAAGGGTGTGATTGTGCCCATCAGCAGGAACTGGGGGCTTTTAAAGAGGAGATTCAAAGGCTTCATTCCATGTATTCTCTGTTAGAGTTGTAACTCACTTGTTAATTTGGGCCAGAGTCATTTCTGATACTCTGTTACCATCTGGATTACCTTGTTCCTATGGTGGGTGTGTAGTCAAGTACAGATAAACCTGCCTAAAACAGGGAAAATGGTAATCCTTTTTCCCCTGAGATTAGGGAGGAGCAGGGAGAGAGGAAGAGAATAAAACATTTCTCTTTTAAGAATCAGTTACACTGGCAGAGCAGCAAGGGCCCATATTTGTAAGCACAAAACCAAGGAATACAGAACCTCGACAGATTTAGAGAAGTCGTTTCTTCATTTGCTGACTTGGGCACAGTAGGGACTCATTTTCTGGATGAGAAAATGACCATTGGTTACAGAGGGGACTTTAGTTTCATGGCTACAACAAGGGTGGTTTAGACATTGGAAATGGTGGATGTGCCCTTTGGACAGTCAGGGGCTAGTTGTGCAGGTTAAAACTTTAACTTAGGAGAGTATTCATAAAAAGGTTGAAACTCATTAGTATCTGGGGAGATAGAAACCCAGATCCTGAGGGATGAGTATTCAAATCTTGCCCACTGCTTTTCTTTTTCTGGGATCCATTTTTTCCCAGAGTTTCCATATTGGCTGGGCCTCCATTGAGGACTAATCTGCAATGGAGGAAGGTCAAATCCAGAGCCCAGCCTTCAGTATCTGCCCTCTTCCTTCAGGGCTCATTGTTATTAGGAAAGGATTTGCTGGGAGGTTAATGCTTGGCTAGTTTCCCCTCCCATCTGCTGAGCTGCATATCTCCCTGCTGTTCTTAGGGGGCTGTCTTGTAGTTATATTGTTTTCCATAACCCTTCGATATTCACAGCATAAAGTGGGCCACTGTTACATATTGGATTTAGTTGATCAGAAATAACTTACAGAAAATTTCAGCTAATGTAGACGAAATGACAGAAGGAAAAAATTAACATTTTGTTACTGCTAATAATTCATTCAGGCAAAGATCAGTGAGTGAAAAATTAGATGAAAAGTTCATGGGAAAATGTACAACAAAGGGAAGGCCTGGAGTGTTCCCACCTGAACTCTCACTGGGTAATTTGGATATCTCAAAGAGTTCAAAGGTCACTCATATCTAAAGTTCAGGTCTGTATATGTGCCTTTTGATGTGATGAAATATAAACTCTATAGCAACACTTTAGAGTAATTAAGAAGTGGGAACTGAAAGATAAATGAAGAAAGCAGACATGAGACGTTCTGTAGGCTCTATGATGTGTTTTCTTTGGGTCAATGGCAAACAAAAAAAGGGAAGGACTGCTTTATATTAGGGACAGATTAAAACAAGTTTAAACTCCAACCTAGATAATAAGCATGTCCATTTCACTATGTTAATTTTTTTCTTTTTTTTTCTTATTCTTGGTGGGGGGTGTTGAACCTGGGGTCTTACACATGATTCTTCCCCTGAGCTACACACCCAGCCTTCTTTTGGTTCTTTGGATTTTAGGAAGGTTGTACTTTAGTTGTGGTGCTGGGAATGGGAATCAGGGCCTCAGGCGTGCAGCAAATGATCTACCACAGGCTATACCTCAGCCCCAGGTTGTGCATTTTTCTATCCTAACCTGTCAGCTGTTCATGTTCTTTGCCCATTTTTCTATTATGTTTCCCATTTCTAGGCTTCTTTGAAGTTTCTTTTTATTCATTTTTTTTTTTGTCTCAAGTTTCTTTTGCTATACTTACTTTCTCTCTTATTGACTTGGAAGTTGCAATCCTCCTTTAAGTATACTGACAGTTGCTTTTGAAATAAAATTATAAATGCATGCACTTGTGTTTTTCTGTCAACATCAATATTAAAATCAAAACATTGGGCTGGGGACTTGGCTTAATGGTATCAGACTTGCCTAGCATATATGAGGCTGCAGGTTAGTTCCTAGACACATGAATCAAACATTATGTGTTGGGAAAACAATAAGACCTTGTACTTTGGAGGCCTGGTTATAATCCTTGTCCTTACTTGTCCAGTCTTCGCCAGGTCATATAATTTCAAACCCTCTTTACTTGATTAAACATTTAATTAAACATTGACAAATACTTGTTGAATGCCTACCATGAACCAGGGAATGGGTAACTCTGGAGTTAAAATGGTAAGGAATTCAACCAATTCACACACACATGAGATTGAACCAAGGGGCACTTAACTACTGAGCCGTATTTCCAGCCCTTTTTAAAATTTTTCATTTTGAGGCAGTGGTGAGAGCCTTCCTTAGTTGGGGAGGCTGCCTTTGAACTTGCAATTCTCCTACCTTAGCCTCCTGAGCCGCTGGGAACACAGGTGTGTGCCAACGTGCCAGGGTGGAGCAAAGCCACTAGATATAGAGCACTTAATACATTTTTCATGATTCAACGCACACTAGAAAGTATTATTGCTATTAATGTCCCTCCGTATTGTGAGAGATCTAGCGTACTTACTTCCGTCCTCCATACCCTCTCAGGTACAGTTTTTGGTTTTGTTTTAAAACATGCAGGTGCTGGGCACAGTGGCACACACCTGAAATTCCAGCAACTCGGGAGGCTCAGAAGGATTACAAGTCTGAGGCCAGTCTAGGCATCTTGGTCAGACAGACTCAAAATAAAAATTGAAAATGTGGAGATATAGCTCAGTGGTACAGTGCCCCTGGGTTCAATCCCAGTACTGGAAAAAAAAATGTCACATATCCTGTGTTAAGTCAGTTCCACCAAGATGACAAAATAGGTGAGAAATGCACTTAAAAGTGCATTTCTCCCTCCCCCAACACTCCATCATGACCTAAATTCCCTTCATTAGGCTCTACCCATCAGTTTCTAGTCATCTCCCAACCACCACACTCTGGTGACCAAGCCTATTTGTCATATGAACCTCTGGAGAACACTTCATATCCAAACGACAGCACAGCCTTCTGATTCAGCATTTTGTTGCATACATTATGTCTTCTCCTTGATGAATTATTTTTGATACCTTCACTCTTTCAACAGCATGGAAACAAAAATTATTTCAACACCCTTCTTTTCTGTTCTCATTGGTTATCTACATTTTTATTACACTGCATCTTCCATGTACTCAAGTTCTAACCAGGTGTGGTGGTGAACATCTGTAATCCCAGGAGGCAGAGAAAGGAGGATCACAGGTGCAAGGCAAGCTTTGACAACTTAGCAAGACCCTGTCTCAACATGAAATAATAAAAAGGGCATGGATGTAGGTCCGTGGTACAACATCCCTGGGTTCAATCCCCTTTACTAAAAACAACAGTAACAACAACAAATAGGTACTTATGTTCTTTATTCTGATTTCTTTCTTGGGCAACTGAAGTACTTTTGGGGGGGTTTTGTTTTGGAGTTCAGGGAGAAAAAATGAATTGTATATGATTGAGATGTTCAATATATAAATATGTCTTTCTGTTGCCCTCCATTTGAACAAGCCCTTAAGGAAGAACTGGGCATGGTGCAGCACAACCTGTAATCACACTAGGAGCCTCTAGGAGATTGGGAAGCAGGCAGTCATTAAGCCTGAGCCACTTTTTCTTTGTGTCTGCTTCTTCTCCTACATAAACTCCCAGCCTAGGGGGAAGGAGGGTTCTAAAGGAAGAAGGCATCAGGATAGGACAGGAAATTCAACACAACGGCCCCTTACCCTGGGCAAGGGGCGTCTGTTGGGCTGCAACCTGCTCTGTCCTCTTTCCCCCCAGGCCACCTGTGAATCTGCTGGGCCCTCCCTCTTCACAGCAGATCACTCCCTCCTTTCCCATGGACCACGCTGTGGGCAAACTTGTCTCTTCAGTGTTTCAGCTGCTTTTCCTGCTCTTTACCCATACCTAAATTCTATTCCTGGGGCTGGAGAACTACAACACCCATGACCTCCCTCCAAGCTCCTTATCATCCAGGCTGCATGACACAGATCCTGACAACATGGTGACACCAGCCACTCCCACTGGCTGCCTTTGAGGGCAGGGCAGTAGGTGTGAGTGGTTGTCTGCATGGGGCAGGGTTGGCAGGGCCTGTGTGAAGGGATGTGGGCAGTGCCGGGCTCCTTGGGTGTGCCCAAAAGTAGAGACCAAAAGGCCCAGGAGCCACGGACGTGGGCTATAAATCATAGAAGTCCACATGGGCTCCAGACTCAAATGTGTCTCTCTGCAGCAGGTTCAGGAGCTTCTGGGCTGACATCCCGCAATCTACCAGCTCCCCATTTGTCTTCATATCCTGTAGCCTTTTTCGTAAGTCTAGATCCACTGTGGTCTCCCGAGCCAATAGCTGCATGTCTGTGTCCAAGGCACCTGGAGAATCAAAATGAGATGTCAGGGACAGAAGGTCATGGGTCAGTGCTATGTACTTGGGGAAGGAGCTGAGTCATGTCCGGCCAGAGGCAATAGTTCATCTTGGCTGAAATGCATGGACAGAGTGGCCAAAGACCCCACTGTATCTGTCACTGCTGAGTTGCACTCAAATTCCAAAGTCCACACAAACAAGATCCCCACCAACACACCACCCTGTGACCGTCACCCCCTCATGAAGCAGGACCTTCTCTCTGGTCTCTCTCTCTTTCATTAGTTTTCAGTGTGGAGCTGGGATGAAGCTCAGGGCCTTAACACATGCGAAGCACGGACTCACCAACTCCAGGCCCACAGCACCGTCTCTTCACTTTCCCACCTTCTACCAATGAAGTATTTAAAAGCCCTGTGCCCTCCCCCACATCATCCTCTGCTACAGCCAACCAGGCACCAGGCAGGACACTTCTGCACCTACATACCCTGACAACCAGGCCCTTCCTGCTCACAAAGCCCTGGTTCTCTCTCCCTGCTTCAACCCACCCCTCGGCTAAACTCATTTTCCCAAAATATCACACCATTCCTCTGCTGAAAACCCCTCAGGGGCTTCCTGGCAGCAGTGGTGATTGAGGTCACCCTCTCTGATGGTCCTCGCCCCCTGTGCTGGGAAGTCCTGTCCCAAAGCCACCAGTTGAGAGTGCCCAGTCGCTATGGTGAACCCTGTTCAAAGGAGGGTCTGTGCTTGCCATGGCATTATCGGTTCTGACCCTGAGTTCAGACACCAGCTGCTGGAAGTAAAGAATCATGAGCACAAGCTGATGAATATACCGGATGGCCAGAACTTTGTCCTTCATACCTACATGCTTTGAAGAAAACCTTCTCACAAATTTACCCTTTCTGAGGGCTGGTTTATATAGCTCAGTTGGTAGCATGCTTGCCTTGTGAGCACAAGGCCCTGGGTTCAATTCCCAACACCACACACACAAAAAAATTTACCCTTTTTGATGTTAAAACCTATTTAATAAATGTGCCGGGCTAGCTCTGGGTCATTACATTTCCTTCAGGTATAATAACCCACCTGGCCTCTTTCCCCTCTGTGTTCTTCATCACCCCTCGCTGGTGTTCTGAATTAACAGCCACAAAGGTTGAGGGAGTTTCCCAATAAGGTTGAAGCAGTTTCCCAAAAGCCAAGATCTCAAGGTCCCTTAACCGCTCCCCTCTGTGAACACCCAGCTTCCAGCCAAACTGCAAAGCTTGTCACTGCCTCACACACTTTCTCTCCTTTACCTGCACTGCTAGGACATGTCTAACCTGGAAACATCCACACAGCACCATGGGACAATACTGAGTCCAGCTACCTTCAGTAAAGCCATTCCTGGTCTCCCCATTCAAAAGGAATCCTTCCCCTTCATGAACCCTTGTACGCACGTTCTATTCTCCATAGAGGAATCACAACAGAATTTGGAGTTAATGATCCTGGGGGACAGAAAATCACAGAATCTCAGACCTGGAAAGAACATCACCTTCCTGACATTCAAACAACTTCCAATCACCTGTGCATCCTCATACAAGGAACATGCTACCTTTCCATATAGCCCACTCTACTTCTGGACACCTGTTAGAACATCCTTCCAGAAACTGAATGACATTCAAACTGGACCCTCTCTCTTCACACATCACTCCCTTTTCCCATGAACAGGCCCTGGGGAGCTCCTAAAAATCTTAGCTCTCTCACAATGCCTAGACTCCTGACATTGAACCTAGCCATGTGGCCATCTGCCATCTCAGCTTCTAGCTGTAAGTGACATTTGGTCATGTGGTCTGAGTGAGCTCTAGGCTGAGCTGCAGGTGATGAGCTGGGATGTTGGCTCCAGAATTCCTGCGTGGGTCTGTGGGGTGGAGCATGGAGAACATGAGAAGTAGACATGGTGCTGATCACACGTTGGAAGCAGGGTAGAATCCTGGTCTTGCCACATTCGGGCTTTGTGGAGCCCGCTCTATATCTGTCCCCAGGACACAAACCTGCATCTCTACCTAAGCTGCTCAGACATTAGACCACAGCTCTGTCACACCTTCTAACTCCAGGAACTGCAAGTCTAGAATAAAGGCCCTGGCACTGTGGTATCTGGGTGGAGAGGGCAGACACCAGACCAGTGTCTCAAGACCCCATACCCATCATCCATGAGCACAGGGAACCATCTTAATCATCCCAGCAGCCCCCATCCCCAGGGTTCTGGGCCCAGTTCAGCCTAGACTCTCACCACTCAACAACATCTGTCTGCATGTCACTCAGTTAACATGCTCTGCAGACCCACCCTGGACTAGCTTTGCTAGCTAGCTGCTGGCACACAGATGAACAGGGGTTCCCATCAGGTACACCTAGGAAGGTAACACAGTGTGACAAGTCCCATGGAACAAGTAGAAGTTGTAGCAATTAGACAGTACTTCACTGCTGAGGGTTGTTTCCACAGGCACTACCATCATTTAGCTCCCTGGGAGACAGGTAGCATCTTTCCCATTCCACATGAAGAGGGAAGCTTGGGGCCCAGAATTCAATCCCCACTGTTCTCCCAAACTACATCTAATATCCCGGGCTTCCCTGTCCGAACTCTAGTCCAGGCAACTCCCTACTCTCTCTGCATCCCCTGCTCCTGCCAGCTCTACTTCCTTGGAATCCAACGTTTCACCTGAGGGGTGAGGGTCAGGAGTCAGGAAACAACACACTTTGTGGGTGCTTCCAAAAAGGAGAAAGGAGATAGGCCCTTTGTCCAGTCCACAGTGGAGGAACCAGCCAGTTCTGGGAACAGTGATGGTAGCACCTTCCACCTACCTGGGGCATAGCTCAGCACCCTCACACTAGGTTCCTCTGCAGCCAGGACCTGGAACATCATTGTACGGGCAGCCTTCCCTGCACAGTACAATGTCCAGCCCTTAAAGGGCTTCAGGGCACAGATGGATGAGATGTTAACCACAGTCCCTGCTCAAGCCAGGACGTTCTGGGAAGGCCTTCAGGAAGCTGGAGGTCAGGCAGAGAGTGGAAAGTCAAGTTCATAGCCCAGTAGCTGTTTGCTTCTGCTGGGTCACTGAGGGTCTGAAAGACTTTGGAAATATCCCCAAGGGTGGCTGAAAATCAGAGGTAGAAATAGTCAGTGTAGCACCGGGGATGTAGCCCTGTGGTAGAGCACTTGCCTAGCACAGGAGAGGCCCTGGGTTCAATCCCCAGCACCTGGGAGTGCGGGAAGCAAAAGAAATAAAGGGTCTGTTCCTCTTACCAGCCTCCCCCAATTCCTCCAGAGACACCCTTCTCATCCAGACTTAGAGGACCTATCTCCCTAGCACTTCTCAAGGCGTTTCCTGCTTCTCCAGCTCTGCAGAAAGACTACTTGTGGGGAGGAGACCACCCACCCAGGCTGTCCACTGATAATGCCCTGGCCTTGCTCTGGCATTGGGTAGTCAGGGCCTTTGGGGCAAGCTCTAGGGGGAGTTTGGAGAAGCAAGGCATTGAGGACTCCATGCTTTGACTCAGTCCGTCGGTAGCGGACGCTGCGCAAGGGGTTCTGAAAAGTTCTATGGACACTTAAGAAAACTTAATTGGGCAAAACCGCGTCAGGATGAGGGCCGCCAGATTTGAGGACGCCTGGCCTTCCTCCTGTACATTAGGCCTCTGTGTGCCTCGGAGGTTGTGTAAGTGCGATCCACTTTATGCTTTAAATATAGCCCTTGCTGCTCTGCCACTGCAACTCATTTTTTTTTTTTTTTCTTTCTCTTCCTGTCTTCTACTCCTCTCAAATCTCAAGGGGGGGAAGGGGGAACCAAAAGCCAAAAACAAACAAACGAAAAAAAAAAAAAAAATGAAGTCCCCACGTCCTGCTGATGGACAGAATCACAGCTTGGAACAGGAGTCCCCTGTGTTTCTCCTTTGCTGTCAAAGCAATAAACCTTTCTCCTCTTCTCAAAACCTTGTCCTCCTTATTGGATTGGCATCCGGAACAAGGACTGAACTTCAGGCAACAGCTGAACTACCCGTACTCTGGACTCTCGGCCGCCTAGTGTGCCCACCTAGGAATCGCCCTTACTGTCCCAGCGGGGTGGGGAGAGACCGCTTAAATGCAGAAGCCACCGCCCCGTCTCACCCGCATTGTTTATAAGCAGCAGGCGCTGAAGCCCTTCGGGTCTGGGGAGGTCGCGCAGGGCTCCGAGCAGCTGCTGCAAGCCGGCGTCCGAGCCCAAGTCGGCGGGCACCGGCACCACGCGCAGGCCAGGGGTGCTCCGCCACCAGCTCTGCCTCCAGCTGCCTGAGCGCCTCCTGGTTGCGGGCGGTTAGGAGCAAACACCGAGCCGGGTGACAGCAGCCGGGCCAGGAGTGTGGCCAGCGCGCGGCCGAAGCCACGGGAGGCCCCTGTGAGCACGCACAGTGTGCGGCCGAAGCCGCCTTCCTTGCGGATCCCACCTTCCATGCCGCTGATCTCCGCTGGCGGGAGCGGGATCCGAGACCCTTAAGGCCTTGGAAGGGGCGGAGACAATGGGAGGAGCCGCGGAGCAGGGCGGAGACGAAACCTGAGTTTTCAGGTTCCCAGTGCTGGAACTGATTCCCTGGGTCCCTGTTGTCACAAGTGGAGAAATCGGAGTGCTGGTTTGACAGGAGCCTGAGCGATTAGGTAACCAACCAGGAAGGGCTGGGAGCTGGTCCAAGCTGTTGGCCGGGTCCCCAGCGCTGCCGGTGCTCACTGTGTGTCATTGTGGTTTTGCCACCAAAGAATTTTAAAATGGTTCCTCCCTGCTCTTCAGGCAATAGAAAACAGGTCTGTGAAAGCAATCTCATCCTTGAGTTCTTTGGACATTTGTGAACTCCTTCTTTGTGCCAGCCTTTGAAGAAAGGGAGGGAGCAAAGAAGAGATGACTGAAAGTCAGAAATCCACTCTTTGGAAATAGGTGCTTCTATGGGAGCCATTGGGAAAAGCCCCCAAGGGCAGTGGTTTGCTTAGTCTTGCGGAGCCTCAAAAGTTCTTCCCTTCCTAGGAAGATGCTTATAGCCTTCCGCTACCGCACCATGTCCCCACACTGTCAGTCTCACAATGTCTCACGGGCAACACAGCCCATAGAATTCCTTTGAAAATGGTACAAGATTTCCTAAATCTACCTGCACATTGGGAGTCACTGAGGAATTTTATAACTACTGTGTCTCAGTGACCTAACTGAGGAATTTTAATAAGATCTTCAGAGGATTTTCATGTACAAGTCTGGGACCACTGCAGTAGCAATTGATGGTAAAGTGGTTTTTTTTGTTTGTTTGTTTGTTTGTTTTTATTATTTTGTTTAGGTTTTGTGTGTGTGTGTGTGTGTGTGTGTGTGTGTGTGTGTGTGTGTCTAAGGATTGAACCCAGGGCCTTGTACATGCTAGGTGAGCACTCTACCAACAGAGTTATATCCCTAGTGTTAAAAGTCTAAACCTGATAAAGGTCATTAGTAGAGAAATTGGTGGAATTTCTAATGAAATGTAGGGTTAATTACTAGCATTGTATCTTTCCCTGCTTTTGACTAGTGAACTGTTATGTTTTTGGAAATATAGTAAGGCATTTAGACATAAAGGGGTATCATATCTTCAACACACTATCAAATGCCTCCGAAAAAAATAGAATGCATAAGCAAGTGCTTTCAAATGTAAATACTTAGAAAATATGGATTAAAGCTATTGAGAAGGCTTTTTTGTTTCCCTAGCCCCCAGCATACTGGGGATTGAACCCAGGGAAACTCTGCCACTAAGCCTTCAGCTGGCACCATCCAATGTACTTGGCGTGTTTGACTAGTCACAGATTCAGGAGTTCCAAGAGGCCTTCAGCATGATTGACCAGAACAGAGATGGTTTCATCAACAAGGGAGATTTGCATGATGTCCTTGCTTCACTAGAAAAAAAATTCAACTGATGAATGTCTGGATGTCATGATGAATGAGGCTCCGGACCCATCAACTTCACCATGTTTGGTAAGAAGTTAAATGGCACAGATGCTGAAGATGTCATTGGAAGTACTTTTGCTTGCTTTGATTAAGGAGCTACTGGCACCATTTAGGAGGATTACCTGGGAGAGCAGTTGACAACAGTGGGCAGTGGCTTTAACAGATGAGGAAGGGGATGAACTGTACTGAGAAGCCCCTTTTGACAAAAAGGGGAATTTCATGCCTGAAATCCCAGTTACTTGGGAGGCTGAGGCAGGAGGATCATAAGTTCAATGTCGGCCTCTTCAATATAGGGAGACCTTAGCAATTTAGTGAGATTCTGTCTCAAAATAAAAAAGTAAAAAGAGCTAGGGAGGTTGCTCAGTGGTTAAGCACTACTGGGTTTAATCCCTGGTACCAAAAGAAACACACACACACAGACAGGCATACACACACACACACACACACACACAAAAAATAGGCCCCCCAATAAACTGCTGTCTACAGAGTCATCATATTTTTTCAGAGAAAGTTATTCACTCAATTTTTTCTGAACCATAAACTTTATGATAAAAAAGATGAATAACCCAATTAAAAAGTGGGAAAAGTGGGGGCTGGAGTTGTGGCTCAGTGGTAGAGCACTTGCCTAGCATGTGTGACGCACTAGGTTCAATCACATAAAAACAAATAAATAAAGGTATTATGCTCATCTACAAGTGAAAATATTTTTTTAAAGTGGGCAAAAGATCAGAACAAACATTTTTCCAAAGAAAACATACAAATTATCAGTAAGCACATGAAAATATATTTCCCATCAATTAGCCATCAGGGAAACACAAATCAAAACCAAAATATAATGCCAATACACACCCATTAGAATGGGTATAAATAAAAAATACTATAGTTGCTACTAAATGTGTAGTATTCACATCCAGGTGACATGAAGAAAAATATATAATGTACTTTGTAAAGTGTTAAGTACCTGAAAACTTCTGAGTTTCAGTGTTGATGAATAAATGTTCATTACTTATTGTGTGTATTCTACTATGCTCTGAACTGTAGATACAATGATTACTAGAAGCTAGGAACAGTGGCTCACAGTTATAACCCCAACTCTTCAGGTGACTGAGGCAGGTGGATTGCAAATTCCAGGCCAACCTCGCAACTTAGTGAGACCCCAGTCTCAAAATAAAATTAAAAGAAGGGCTGGGGATGAATAATAAGTGCTTCTCAAAAGAATATAATACTATGTAGATGTAATAAATATTTGATAAATGAATAATTTGTATATTTGAAAAAAAGACAGTAGTAAGTTTTGACAAGGCAGTGGAGAAATTGGAACTGTCATGCAACAATATATTGGCCTTAGTTGATGAGGAATAATTCATAGAAAATTTTCAGCTAACAAATGTAGAGGAAATGATAGAAAGGAAAGTATTACTATTTGTAATGGCTAATGAAATAATTGATTCAAGCAAAGATTGTCAATGAGTAAAGCAATTAAATGAAAAGTTCATGGGGAAAAGTATAAGAGAGGGACTGGAGTGTCCCTATCTAAACTCATTGGGTAATTTGGATATCTCCAAGAACTGAAATGTCACTCTTATCTGAAGTTCAGGTTCTGTTTTAGGTGTCTTTTGATGCGATTAAATGTAATGTCCACAGCAACCCTTTGGAGTTCGGGAGTTGGGAACTGAAAAATAAATTATGAAAACAGAAAAAATGCAGAACATGAGACTTTCCATAGACTTAACAATGACTTTCTTTGAGTCAATGGCAAAAGAAAAAAAAAAAAAAGAAGAAGAAGGGAGGGACTGATAAATTCAAAATACAGATTTTATGCCTGATGAGGTGGCACATGCCTGTAATCCCAGTGACTAAGGAGGCTGAGGAAGGAGGATTACAAGTTTGAGACCAACCTCAGCCACTTAGTGAGTCCCTGTCTCAAAACATGCAAAAGTATTGGGGATATGGCTCAGTGGTGAAGGGACCTGGGTTCAATCTCTCATGCCAAAAGAATACTTCCATATATATGTATGGATCCTGATTCAACCAAATCAATGTAAAAACACATTTTTATATAGTTGGGGTAAATTTCAATATGAATTGGGTATTAATTGATGTCAATGATTTAATTTTAATCTTTTGAGGCTTAACATTGGCATATGATTATGTAGGGAAATGATGAAAGTTTTTAGACATATAGTGACACAAATCTTGGATTTGCTTTTCAATATTTCAGTAACACACACACACAGAAGAAAAAGAAAGATAAAGCAGGGGGAGACAAAACCTTGATATCTATTTTAGTATCAAATTTGGCTTATGGGGATGATGAGACCCATTTATAATTGTCTCTCTTTTTGTTACATTTGATACAGAAATGGGAACAGTCCTGTTTTAGTCAGCTTTTTGGCTGCTGTGACTAAATGACCCAACCAGCACAATTATAGAGAAAAAGGTTGAGGGCTGTCGGTTTCAGAAGTCTTAGTTCATAGAAGCCTGGCTCCATTCCTTGGGGCCCAACGTGAGGCTGAACGTCATGGCAGGAGGGGTGACAGAGGGAAGCAGCTCACATCAAGGTGATCAGGAAGCAGAGAAGAGAGACCCCACTCTCAAGATGCAAAATATATACCTGATAGCCACGCCCCAATTCCCACATCTTCCAGCCACACCCATCAGGGATTAATCCACTGATTGGGTTGAGACTCTTTCAACCCAATCATTTCCCCTCTGAACCTCCCTGCATTGTCTTCACACGTGAGCTTTTGGGGGACCACCTCACGTTCAAATTGTAACAGTCCCCATTGCCAGTCTGATTATAAAGATACATGAGCCCCAATGTTTGAACAATTTTTATAAAAGAAGATAATTTAAACTAATAAAAGGATAATTTGAACTAATAAAAGGATGGAATATTCTCCATTTTAATAGATAGTGTCAAAATGAAATTTAAAAGGTTAAAACAAGTTTATACTCCAACCAAGATAATAAGCATGTCCATTTCATCACATAATTTTTTTTTTTTTTTTGTGGTGCATAGATTGAACCTGGGGTCTTACACATGCTAGGCAGACATTCTTCCCCTGAGCTACACACTCAGCCTTCTTTTGGTTCTTTGGGTTTTGGTAAGGTTGTACTTTAGTCGCGGTATTGGGAATGGGAATTAGGGTATCAGGTGTGCAGCAAATGCTCTACCACAGGCTATACCTCAGCCCCAGGTTGTGCATTTTTCTTTCTTAGCCTGTCAGCTCTTCATGCTCTTTGCCCATTTGTCTATTATGTTTCCCAATTTTAGGCTTCTTTGAGGTTTCTTTCTATTCATTTTTTTTTTGACTCAAGTTTCTTTTGCTATACTTACTTTCTCTCTTATTGACTTGGAAGTTGCAATCCTCCTTTAAGTATACTGACAGTTGCTTTTGAAATAAAATTATAAATGCATGTACTTGTGTTTTTCTGTCAACATCAACATTAAAATCAAAACATTGGACTGGGGACTTGGCTTAGTGGTATCAGACTTGCCTAGCATGTGTGAGGCTGCAGGTTAGTTCCTAGAACCATGCACGCACCAAAATTATCAAAACATTATGTATGGTACATATATACAATGGAATATTACTCAGCCATAAGGAGAAAGAAATTATGGCATTTGCTGGTAAATGTGTGGACGTGGAACCTATAATGCTAAGTGAAATAAGCCAATCCCAAAAAACAAAGGGCAAATGTTCTCTCTGATATGTAATGCTGACACAATAGGCAGGGTGGAGGGAGTAGATGTTCACTGATTGGACAGGGAGAATGGGCGGAAGGGAGGGGGGATAGGGAATGGAAAGACAATGAAATCAGACATAACTTTCCTATATTCAGATATGAATACACATGTAGTGTAACTCCATATCATGTACAACCACAAAATGAGAAATTAGATTCCGTGTGTGTGATATGTCCAATGCATTCTATCATGCATAACTAAAAAGAACAAATAAAAATGTAAAAAAAAAGAAGTAGCAATTATAAAACTGATTTGAAGTTAAAATTATGTGTTTGAGGAAAACAATATGACTTTGCACTTTGGAGGCCCTTGTTATATTTGTGCAGTCTTGGTCAGGTCATATAATGTCTTCAAAACTTGTTAATTAAAAATTTTAATTAAACATGCACAAATATTTTGTGAGTGCCTACCATGAACCAGGAAACTAGAGGCCATTTGTGTTACGTGCTGGTTGAGAAGTGTTCTGCATAAACGAGTAATAATGGTGAGCAATTCAAATAATCCATATATATGAATTATACACACACACACACACACACACACACACACAAGAGATTGAACCCAGAGGAACTTAACCACTGAGCTACATTTCCAGCCCTTTGTTAAATTTTTTATTTGAGGCAGGGTCATGCTAAATTGCTTTGGTTCTTGCTTTGTTGCTGAGGCTGGTTTTGAACTTGCAATCCTCTTGCCCCAGCCACCTGAGCCACTAGGAATACAGGTGTGTGCCATCGTGCCCAGGATGGAACAAAGTCAGTAGATATAAAGCACTTAATACATTTTCATGATTCAACAAATAGTAGAGATATTATTATTATTAATGTCCCTCCATATTATGAGAGATCCAGCACATTTAATCCTTTCCTCCATACCTTCTCAGGTACCAGCTTTCAGTTGTTTTGTTTTTTAAATTTATGTATGTGCTGGGCACTGTGGCACACACCTGAAATTCCAGCAACTCAGAGGCTTAGAAGGATTACAAATCTGAGGCTGGTGTGGGCATCTTGGTGAGACTCTGTCTCAAAATGAAATTAAAAAGGGGGGTGATATAGCTCAGTGGTAGAGTGCTCAATATTGAAAAAAAAATTCATGAAACCACTCTTCCACCATGATATTCAGCCTCACTTCAAGCCCCTAGGAATAGAGCCTGCTGTCTATGGATGAGACCTCTGAAACCATGAGCCCCCAAATAGACTTTACCTGCTCTACAATTGTGCTGGTCAGGTCTTTTAGTCACAGTGGTGAAAAAAAAGAGTAAAAACAAATTGTTACCAGCAGTGGTAACTAACCTGACCATGTGACTAACCTATGACTAACCTGACCATGTGGTTCATAAATTTTTGGAGTATTTTGTAATTGGTTGGAGAAATTTTGAGATGTTTAGCAGTGCAAACTGGAAATGCTTTAGATTGTTGTAAGTGGAGCTTAATGGCCAGTTCTGGCGGGAGGGAGCTCAGAAACCCAGAACTCCAATAGGACCATGGACAGTAAAGACAGGGCTCAAGAGGGTTTAGAGGAAAAGGTGGACACTATTGGAAATTGGACTAGAGGCCATTTGTGTTATGTGCTGGCTGAGAAGTGCTCTGCATTTTGCCTGTGTCCTGAAACTTTCTGTGAAACTGATTTTAAAAGCAGTGGACTTTTTTTTCTGATGGAAGAAATTGCTAGACAGCACAGCATTCAGGCAGTGGCATGAATATTGCTGGGGGTATTTAACCAATTTTATTATGATAATCAGGAGCAGAAAGCTGAGCAGAAAGATTTGAAAACTTGGACTTGAAGAATGAGAGTAAAACTGGTGCTAAGGAAGTTGCAGTTTTTTAAAGACATTAAGGTCACTAGAGAAATGCTAAAAATTTTGCCCAGAGATAATAAGAAAGATATCTTGAGGGCATCTCAGTAGCTGGCAAGACCACACCCATCTCAGATTCAAGGAAATAAAAGTAAAAATTCTCTTGAGAAGAGACCAGTGGGACATGGGAGCCTTCTTGCACAAGGGAGCCTGGAAGTTTTTTTTTTTTTTTTTCCAACGTGCTCAGCCACACAGATACTCAGACAGGCTGCTGCAGCCAGAGTTCCTGGAGTTTTGGCTACTGAGTGAGATGGCAGCAGACCTTGGTGTCAACCACATGGTGCTGGTTCTGCAGGAATGCTGGTTGCTGGAGTTAGAGGGTCATTGCAGCTTCCACCAAGATTTCAAAGGAAAGCCTGGGAGGCCAGGCAAAGTGCAGCAGGATTGGAGTCCCTGTGGGCAACCACTGAGGGGGAGATGCATGGAGATGTGGGGAGGAAGCCAAAGGTACAGTGGAGACCCCCAAGATTAAGAAATGCCCGTACCATGGAACATCCACCAACGAAGGTTGCAGGAACCAAGATGAGACAAGCCAACAGAAAGGCCACTTGTGCTGCACACAACAAGGCTGCAGGGAGGAGCTACACATCCCTTTGGATGGAACATCACCATGCCATGCACCCCAGATGCCAGGTGGAGCTACAGTTCTTGTTTTCCCAGGTGGATTTCAGTCTTGCTTTGGTTCCATCCCTTCTTTCTATTTTTGTGAGTGGAAATGTTTACTCAGTACCTTTATATATTGGAAACTTGTAAATAGCTTTTGATTTTTACAGGAACTCACAAAGCACATTTGCTCTGAGTCTCAGAGGAGACTTTGGATTTGAAATTTTGAGCAATCTTGGAACTGTTGAGACTCTGGAGATTCTTGGAAATGGACAAAATATATTTTACATTCTGAGATGGTCATGAGCTTTTGGTGACAAGTGATGGAATGTTATGGTTTGGATGTGAGATGTCCCACAAAAGCTCATGGTTGAGATAATGCAAGAAGGTTTAGAGGAGAAATCATTGGGTTCTGAGGGTCTTCATCCAATCAGTGAATTAATCCCCTCACTGGGATTAACTGAGTACTAACTGGAGGCAGGTAGGTTGTGCCTGGAGGAGGGGGGGTTATTGGGGGCATGGCTCTAGGGTATATTCTTGTATCTGGCTAGTGGAGTCTCTCTCTGTGCTTCTTGATCATCCTGTGAACTGCTTCCCTTCACAACACTCTTCTGTCATGATGTTCAGCCTCACTTAAATCCCCAAGAAATGGAGCTGGCTGCCTATGGATTGAGATCTCTAAAACCGTGCACCCCCAAACAAATTTCTCCTCCTCCCTCGGGAAAAAAAAAAAATCATGTAGCCCCGTGTTAGTCAGTTTTCCATCACTATGACAAAATAGCTGAGAAAATGCACTTCCAAGGAGAAAATATTTATTTGGCTCATGGTTTCTTGGCCCTGTTGCCTCTGACCTTTGATGAGGCAGAATATCATGGCAGGAATGCCTAGTGGAAGAAAGCCATGCACCTCATGGTGGATGGAAAGCAAAGAGAGAGAAAGGGGCTTGGGTCCCGATACCCCCATTCAAGGGCATTGCCCCCCATAACCTAAATTCCTTTCATTAAGCTCCACCCATCAGTTTCTAACCATCTCCCAACAGCGCCACACTCTGGTGACCAAGCCTACTTATCATATGAGCCTCTGGAGAACACTTTGTATCCAAAGGACAGCACAGTTTTCTGATTCAGCTTATTAGTATTTTGTTTTATACATTATATCTTCTCCTTCACGAATTATTTTTAATATCTTCACTGTTTCAACAGCATGGAAACAAAAAACATTTAAACACCCTTCTTTTCTGTTCTCACTGGTTATTCACATTTTTATTACACCACATCTTCCATGTACTCAGGTTCTAACCAGGTGTGGTGGTGCACACCTGAAATCCCAGTGACTCAAGAGGCTGAAGCAGGAGGATTACAAGTTCAAGGCAAGACTTGACAACTTAGCAAGACCCTGTCTCAACATAAAAAATAAAAAGGGGGCTGGTGTTGTGGCTCAGTGGTAGAGCACTTGCCTAGCATGTGTGAGGTGCTGGGTTTGAATCTCAGCACTGCATGTAAGTAAATAAATCAAGGTCCACCAACAACTAGAAAATATATATATATATATAATAAAAATAAAAAGGGCTAGGGATGTAGCTCTGTGGTACAGCACCCCTGGGTTCAATCCCCAGTACTAAAAACAACAGTAACAACAACAACAACAAAATATGTACTCAGGTTCTTTATTTTGATTCCTTTTTTGGGCAACTGGAGTACTTCTTTGGGGTTTTTTTGGTGTTCAGAGAAAAAAAAAGTGAGTTGTATAATATTGAGAACTTTATAAATGTGTCTTTCTCTTGTGCTCCCTTATGAACAAGATCGTATGAGAAGACTGGGCATGATGGGGTACACTTGTAATCCCAATGCCTGGGAAGGCTGAGGCAGGAGACTCACAAGTTCAAAGCCAGCCTCAGCCTCCCCTTCTCCCTCCCCCTCCCCCTCCCCCCTGATCATCATGTGGTCTGGTTCCCTCTGCCACCCTCTTCCACCGTGTTCTGCCTCACCTTGAGCTCCGAGGAATGGAGTTGGCCTTCTATGGACTAAGACCTTTTATACAGTGAGCCCCCAAATAAACCTTTCCTCTTCCACAGTTGTTCTGGTCAGAACAACTGGTCAGGTCTTTCCATCACAGTGGCAAAAAAGCTGACTAAAACAATGGCTTTAAAGGAGAACGTCAACTTTGCTGCTCCTGAAGTTTATGAGAAGAGAAACTAAAATCATGTCGAACCTCACCTTTGTTGGAACACCGTTGACCCAACTGTAACAAGAAACGTGGCGGCTGGGGCAGTGTCCATGCAGAGCATGTGCTTAGCATGTGTGAGTTCAAGTCCAGGATGGGGTGGGGGGTTTGAGGGGATGGGATGAAGGGATTATAAATTATTTTCATAGAAAAATTAGGTGTCCCAAATCAATTCTATTCTTACTAATCACATTTCAAACCAACAGATTTTAAAAATGTATTTCAGTAAGAGTTCCTCTTCCTTTTGAGTCTCTGCAAAAATTTACACAGAAAGCTTGGCAAAAGGACTGCATAAACTATCAACTATTTTTAGTGATTAGGGGATGCAGAATTCCTATTATTTGATGAAGATACAAAGATCCTTCTATAAAATATATTACTAAAAACAATTTCTAGTGCTAAAAATCTCAGGTATATTTTCACATGGATCCAGAATTAAAAATTTCATTTCCATGTTGCTGGGAAACTCCCTAACCTAAGTAAATTAAAGTGTTATCAGGTCGTTAGTGTCTCTGGTTACTCACAAATGAACATTGTCCCTGGAAAAAAATAGTATTTAGTCAAGATTCTCTGAATATAAATAACATGTTTAAAGAAACAAAAGATAAAATTGAAAACAATTGCCAGACTTGTTGAAGATCAATACATAAGTGATGCTTGTCTGTGGTTTTCTTGTAGTGTCTTTGGTTAGCTTTGGTATCAGGGTTATGGTAAAGGGGATTCGAATAACACAGTTGCAAGTTTAATTTAAAACACATATGTCTTGTATGTGTTATTATGCATATGTACATTTTGTATGTACATTTCATATGTGTACATGAACATTTTGTATCCACAAATTGTATGTGTGGGTGTGCATCCTGTTGTTTCAGTTATCCAAAGATCATTTACAAAAATTCATCATCTGCAGATAGATCTCTACAAATGTCCTAAATTCTCCTAACACAGTGTAACAAAATGGGAAAAAAGATCAATAAAATGATTGTCAAAAATATCACTTGGAATCCTAAAACCACCTTACCAAATAACTGAAGTCAAAGAAATCAAAACCTGTTTAGAAATAATGACAGTGAGAACACTACTTTATATACCAACAAAACTGTCCTCAGAAGAAAATTAATATTATGAAATGCTTTTTATTAGAAAACAGGAAAGATTTAAAAAGCACAAATGAATCAAGTATTCACCTTGTAGAAATTCTGATTCTATGTTGGCAAAAGCAGAAATTAACTCAGGAAAAACAAAACAGATAAAATGAATTTTTTGTTCAGCTCACGGAACTGAAAGAGAAAGCCGAAAAATTAAGCCCCCAAAGGGCAGGAGCCAGGGTGTCTCTGGGGAACCAGGTAACGGAAGGCAGTGAATTAGCTGCGGGTTTCATCTGCTACCAGATGAGTGAGCTACAGCTGTTTCCTGTCTTATCAGTTTGCTTAAGATTCAGTTGCCATGGAGAGAGCATCCAATTAGCCTAGGTCAGATTTCACTTTTTTTTTTTAATCTAGAAATTAATGTTCAGTGCATCTTAATTGGTGGTCTCTCCAAACATTATCCAACAGGGAAATGTTAGTTCCCTAAGAAAATTGGGATAGTGTTATCAGAAGGGGCAGTTGATGTGGGGTACAAAAACAGCAAGTGGTATTTTAGAAGCTAGATTTTTGTAGGATGTTCAGTATATCATTTATATATAGTTCCAAAAAGTTATGAATGATCGATATTGATTGAATGGTTAGACAAAATATGGCACATTTAAGATGGTCTATGATGTAGCCATTAGACTCATGTTTTAAATTAATTGTTAAAGGTGGAAAATCTTATGGAAATATAGAATAAAATCTTTATAGTCTATGAATTAAGATTAGTTTAAAAGTTTTATTTCTATGTATAACCAACACTTGAAACAAATACAGTAAAGTGTGAGTAGAATAGTAGCTCATCCCCCCACCCCCTTCTCTCTATACATTACTCCCTCTCTATATAATATTGTATGTTATCATATGTTATATATCATATATTATGTATAGGGTATTATTTGTGTGAGGTATATATTATTATATATGTAATGTAGTATATATGGTATATTATATATTATATACTGTTACTGCATAATATATCACCATACTATTACTATATTATATATTACTATTATCATTATATGTGCAATATAATAGAGTATATATGATACACATATCGTATAATATAGTATATATGATACATATAATGATACATGTATTACTATATTATATGTATTACTATACTATTACTATATTATATATAATCATATACTATTACTTTTTTTGGGGGGGGGTGCTGGGGATTGAACCCAGGGCCTTGTGCTTACAAGACAAGCACTCTGCTGACTGAGCTATCTCCCCAGCCCCTACTGTTACTATTATATATGTACTATAGTACATATGATATAGTATGTGTAATATATATTACTATATATCATACCACATATTACTACATATAATATACTATTTTATATATGTAATATAGTATATGTGATATATAATATAATGTATTTCTATATTATATGTATACTATATTACTGTATTACATATTATATTATATATTATATATAATTAAGATGCTCTGACATTAATGTCTAGATTAAATATCATATATACTATATTACGTATATAATAGTATATAATAATGTATTATAAGTGATACATATGATAGATTATATATCATATGTACTATATTACATATTATAATACCCACACACAAATAGTGATTGATGTACATCAGTTATACAATAAATATTTTCACAGACTTTCCACATTTTTTCATAATAAAAAATATCATTTTTAAATGGCATATAGATAAGGTTAGCTAATGTAATATCTGAACAAAATAAAATTAGGACAAAAAATTCAAAGGGCCCGGGCTGGGATTGTGGTTCAGTGGTGGAGCACTTGCCTATCTATCATGTGTGAGGCACTGGGTTTGTTTCTTAGCACTACATATAAATAAATTAAAGTTCATCAACAACTAAAAAAGTATTTTTTTAAAAAAATGCAAAGGGCCCGTCTTGTCATAGACAATTCCCCAAGAGAAAGGCAACCACATGGGAACAGCTGTGTGTTCTGCTGACTGGGCTCTTGCTGGAGTCTTCTCTCACTCCTGCCCCTCCTGGCTTAGCTCGGTGTCTTGGTTGGTGGGTGATCCTGCTGGGGGTTCGGTTGGCTCGTTTCTCCTGCTGCTTTGGTTGCAGCCCTGCCTGACTCCAGCTCTCCACGTCTCAGATTCCTGCTCCTGTGGAAAGGGGCGCTCATTTTCCCACAGCACAATTTAAAAGGATGATGAGTAAGAACTGATTGGGACACACCTGCACACCTGTGATTTCACTATAGCACAGGGTCGTGATTGTCTTCCTATTTCCGTGGGCTGGGGATTAAAGTGTGTTGTGTTTGAATCTTTTTTAAATTTCATTTGTTCTGATTAGTTGTACATGACAGTAGACACATTTATACATTTTGATAGATCATACATACAGTGTAATCTCTCATTTTTCTGATATTTTCCTACCTACTGTAGGATCACATGGGTCAAGCGGTCATGTATGTACATGAGGTAATAATGTCTGTTTCACTCTACCATAAATGTTCCCCAAAGTCCATATGCTAAGCACTTGGTCACTCGCTTGTGGCACTATTGGGAGGTGGTGGAACCTTTAGGAGGTGGGGCCTGATGCACGGATGTTGGGTCCCTGGGGGTGTGCCCTTGAAGGAGATATTGGGCGCATGGCCCCTTCCTCTCCCTGCTTCCTGCATGCCGTGAGGTGAACAGCTATGCCCCACCATTTATTCAGCCATGATGTTTAGCCTCACCACTGACCCAAGAATGCAGTCAAATGATCATAGACTGAAACCTCTGAAATATGAACACAAAATAAACATTTACTCCTCTTAAGTTGTTTATGTTAGATATTTTGTCACAGCTATGGAAAAACTGACTAATACAGTTTTCCTGTACTAGGAATTGAACCCAGGGGCGCTTTACCACTGAGCTACTTCCCCAGCCCTTTTGCCAGGTTTCCCAGCCTGGCCGGGAACTTGTGATCCTCCTGCTTCAGCCTCCCGACTTGCTGGGATTCTAGGCATGCGCCACCACCCTGGCACAAACTGATTACCTTTTGTCGGTGTGGTAGGTATGTGGGAAGGCCAGGGGGTGAAAACACAGGCCACTCTACCTCCAGACACCTGGAAGTGGACGATAGACCCGTGTCCCCGGTATGTCCCCGCCGGTTCTCCCCAGATCCCTCGATGAAGCAGGCACTGACAGATCCTGCAGCTCTCTTGAGAGTTCCAGCCAGGCAGAGGCTCCTCCCAACAGCACCATCAGCATCTCAAACAGGGTTTACCCCTGAGCCATCCAACTACCACCAGGTGGCACCAAAGCGCATTCTAGAGCTGGTGGATTCCGACGCAGGAGCCTCAGGCTAAGAATCAGATGCTGCTTGGCTCTGGGAAGCGTTGCAGTGCTGTCCACCCACCTCTTCTCCAGGGGTTGAAATGACCCTGAAGGGTAGAAAAACCACCCAAGTAGGGACTTTGAGACCCAAAGTGGATATTTTCCAAGGAGAACAGGGAGGCAGTAAGCCCAGAGGCCAGCTCCCCAGGAGCCTGGCAAAGGATTAAGGCAGTCCAAGAGTTGGGACAGCCTCAGGTTTCCTCAGATCCCAGAGCTGCTCAGAAGAATATGTAAAGGTTCCTCCTTGCTCAGGAGGGGCACAGGGTGGCTGGCAAGATGAAAGTGACCTTGAAGTCTGGTCCAGTAATGCATGTGCCCCAAACTGGGAAACAAGTCATTAAGCTAATGTCTGCTACGTCTGTCGGGTAACAAAGGCCTGGAGAGGACAATGACACATATCTCAAAGGATGTGGAAGAGAACAGGTGATGATCGTTCAGAAGACCCTCCTTTAATGCCACAAAAGTGCCCTTGACTTAGATGCAGCCCCTAGGGAGGAGAAAGGACAGGGAAAACTAATTGGGAAAAAGGTGCAAAAAACACAAGTTAAATCACGCTAAATGAAATAAACAAATCCCCCAAAACCAAAGGCAGAATGTTCTCTCTGATATGCGGATGCTCACTCACAATGGGGTGGGGGCTCACTGGATTGGAAAGGGGGGAGTGGGAGAGAGGGACAGGTTGTCGGGAACGGGAAGGACAGTACAACAAACCCAACGCCACTTTCCTGTGTTGATGTATGAATACATGACAGTGAAACTCCACATCATGTCCAACCACAAGGATGGGAAGTTATCCTCCATGTACGTATGACATGTCAGAATGCATTCCATTGTCATGTATAACTAAAAGAACAAATAAATTTTTAAAAAGACCAAGGAGTAGAGGAAGGGGAGAGGGTGAGGGAATAGAACTGGTTACTGAAATGGAGCAAATTATGTTATATACATTTATGAATATGCCAGAATGAACCCCACAATTATGTGTAACTATAATGCACTAAATAACATTTTTAATGCTGGGAAAAAAATCGTGAAAAAAGTGATTGAGTTTACCTGGACATGACTGATAGTGTGTGTGTGGTTGATGGGTTTTTTTTTCCCCTTTAATGAGCATTTGGAGTAAAGTATTCTCAAAATGGATGAAAAGTATATAATAGGATGTAAAGTTGCATTTTTCTTACCAGATCTGAGCCTGTGGCCTTTGAAATGCACATCAGCTACAAACATTCATAAAAATCAATTGCATGTAAGAAATCTTAATAAACTCCATAAAGCAGAAATTGTATAGACCACATTATAACCAGTGAAAATATAAAAAAAAATAACAACAAAAAGTCTCAATCACTTGAAACTATAAAGAGGGAAAATTGTCCCTCTAACACTAGAGATTACATAATCAGATTCTTTTTTTTTTATTGCGGCGCTGGGAATTGAACCCAGGGCCTTGTGCTTGCAAAGCAAATACTCTACCGACTGAGCCATCTCCCCAGCCCCAGATTCTTTAGAGAAAGAACGAGCAAGAAAATATAACATGTAGCTGAGCCAGGTGTGATGGTGCATTACTGTCATCCCAGCTACTAGGGAGGCTGAGGCAGGAGGTTCACAAGTTTGAGGTCACCCAGGCAATTTAGAGACCCTTTCTGGAAATTAATAATAATAATAATAATAATAATATCATCTAAGATACATAGACCAAGCTGTGTTAAAGATATAAATTTGTAGATTTAAGATTTTTTAATTTGTACCTTTGTTTGCTGAGTATAAACTGAATATTTCACTTATAAATTTATTTTAATCAATTTATTTATCTATTTAGGTACTGGAGATTGAGTCCAAGGGCACTTTGTCACTGAATTCATTCATTCCTAGCATTGTTTTGTTTCTTTTCTTTTCTTTTCTTTTTTCCCTTTTTTTTTTTTTTTTTTTAGACAGGGTGTCCCTAAGTTGTTGAGACTGTAGAATCTTCATGTCCCAGCCTCCTGAGTCACTGGGTGGGATTAAAGTCATCACCACCACACCCAGCTCTTATTTATTTATTTATTTATTTATTTATTTATTTATTTATTTATTGGGTGGTACAGGGGATTGAACTCAGGGGCACTCGACCACTGAGCCACATCCCTAGCCCTATTTTGTATTTTATTTAGAGACCAGATCTCACTGAATTGTGTAGTGCCTTGCTTTTGCTGAGCTTGACTTTGAACTCGGGAGCCTCCTGTCTCAGCCTCCTGAGCTGCTGGGATTAAAGGGGTGTACCACTGTGCCCAGCTTATTGATTTATTTTAACAAAAAGGTTTATTTTGGCTTGCACTTAGAATTTTAGGGGAAAAAAGTTAAAAAAAAAAAAAAAGAGTATAGAAGGTGTGGCAAACATCTGTAATCCTAGGTACTCCAGAGTTTGATGCAGGAGGCTTACAAGTTTGAGGCCAGTCTGGCCAAATTCGTGAAGCCCTGCCTAAAAAAATTAAAAAGGCCTGGGGTGAAGCTCAGTAGTAAAGTATCCCTGGGTTCAATCCCTCATTAAAAACAAAACCAAATAAACAAAAAATCAAAAACCAGGGACTCCAGGAGAGTGAGGCAGGAGGACTGCAAGTTCGAGGTCAGCCTTAGCAAATTAGCAAGGCCCTAAGAAACTTAGTGAGACCCTGTTTCAGAATAAAAAATGAAAAGGGCGGGGAATGTGGCTCAAAGTTAAAGCGGGGGCTGGGGTTGTGGCTCAGTGGCAGAAGGCTTGTGTAGCATGTGTGAGGCCCGGGGTGTGATTCTCAGCACCGCATATCAATAAATAAGATGAAGGTCCAAACACAGCTAAAAAATCTTTAAAAAAAATTAAAAGCTAAAACACCCCTGGTTCAACCCCTGGTACCAAAACAAAAACAAACAACAAAAATCAACAAAAAAGTGAAGATATACCTACGGAAATAAGTAAATTTTAAAAAGAACATTTAGCTATTTTTTGAAAACTGACTAATTTCACTAAGAGGATATGCAAAACACAGCTGGGTACGGTGGTGCACACCTGTAATCCTGGCAACTCAGGAGGTTGGGATAGGAAGATCACACATTTGAGGCAGCCTCAGCAACTCAGCAAGGTCCTGTTGCAGAGTGAAAAAAAGGGGTGCTGAGGATAAGTTCAGTGATAGAGCACCCCAGAACAGGAAGAAAAAAAAAAAATGCCTTTCCTGGTCTTTTCTGGCTCTAGACCTGACCTGACCCAAGAGCCTCAGCAAAATCAGACCGTGGGACACTGCGTTGTGGTAGGACCGCCACAAGGTGGCAGCAGAATCTCAGGCTTGTTTACTGATCTAAAAGCCAGACTCTGCCTTCCTGAATCTGCCGCAGGTTTGGGGAGTTCTTGTTCTCAAAATCCTTTGGTCTCTCTAGTCTGGCGTCTAGAGTCTGTTTTCCATCATTCTGTACTTGAGTCCTTTTCCTTTTCCAGAGATGAATCACATCAAGCAACTGCTCTATGTACTGGGTGCCGCAGATAATTTATTTTGTTTCACAAAGCACTTACTTTGATTTACAAGCAATATAAGGTTTTCCTGAGTTGCCACTCATCACTTCCTCAAAATTTGGCATCTAGTCTTAAGCAAAATCCATTCTAGAACAAGCTAAATCTGAGGGGTGGGAGACCTGCCCAAGAGTGAACAGACTAGATTCTAAAACCACCCTGGCATTGCTGAGCACACTGGCTCTATCTGCCTACATCCATCAACAGTTCCACTAAGATTTGGCATGAGTTTGTTGTGAATTGTGCCTTTGTTGTTGTTGTTCTGCATTTTTTTTCTTTTTTTTTTATCAAAAATCATAAATTTACATAGGGCAATGTTGTTTGATTCATTGTTATTTTTTTCCCTTCCCCCCCACCCCTCCCACCCCTCTTTTCCTTCTATACAGTCCTTCTTTCCTCCATTCTTACCACCCTCCTTATCCCTAACCCTAAACCTAACCCTAACCCTAACACTAACCCCTCCTATCCCCCCTTATATGTCCTCATCCGCTTATCAGTGAGATCATTCGTCCTTCAGTTTTTTGAGATTGGCTTATCTCACTTAGCATGATATTCTCCAATTTCATCCATTTGCCTGCAAATGCCATAATTTTATCATTCTTTATGGCGGAGTAATATTCCATTGTATATATATGCCACAGTTTCTTTATCCATTCATCAACTGAAGGGCATCTAGGTTGGTTCCACAATCTGGCTATAGTGAATTGAGCAGCTATGAACATTGATGTGGCTGTATCTCTGTAGTATGCTGATTTTAAGTCCTTTGGGTATAGGCCAAGGAGTGGGATAGTTGGGTCAAATGGTGGTTCCATTCCAAGCTTTCTGAGGAATCTCCACACTGCTTTCCAGAGTGGCTGCACTAATTTGCAACCCCACCAGCAATGTATGAGTGTACCTTTTTCCCCACATCCTCGCCAACACCTATTGTTGCTTGCATTCTTGATAATCGCCATTCTAATTGGGGTGAGATGAAATCTTAGGGTAGTTTTGATTTGCATTTCTCTTATTACTAGAGATGTTGAACATTTTTTCATATATCTGTTGATTGCTTGTGCATCTTCTTCTGTGAAGTGTCTGCTCATTTCCTTAGCCCATTTGTTGATTGGATTATTTGTATTCTTGGTGTAGAGTTTTTTGAGTTCTTTATAGATTCTGGAAATTAGCACTCTAAAAGGAAGCTCAAAGAGGCTGCATTGAGGATTGCTAGCCAGAACACCCTTTCAAAACAGCTGGGCTGAGCCAGGGGTGCTGACACATGCCTATAATCCCAACTACGCTGGAGGCTGAGGCAAGAGAATTTCAAGTTCAAGGCCAGTCTTAGCAAATTAGCAAGGCTCTAAGCAACTTAGTGAGTCCCTATCTCAACATAAAAAATAAAAAGAACTGGGGGATGTGGCTGTGGGGTTAAGTGCCCCTTGGTTTAATTTCTGGTACAAAAAAGAAAGGAAGAGAAACAAAAGAAAAGAAAAGAAAGAAAACGTTGCTGGACTGAACCTTTGACAGTCCAGTGGAACTGCTGCATGTTGACTTTGAAGGTTCCTGTAGCTGAGGGGAGGTCACCCTCCCGTCTTCCATCTGTCCTTACCAGGGAGGTCTGGCTGCATGTGTAGCCCTGGGAAAGAGTCTCAGGAGGAAAGAAGAAGGGCCTGGCCTCACGAAAAACTCAGTCTCCTCCCTTATGTTCAGTCAGAGCTGAGGGTGAGCTGAGGGTTGTCACTACAGCCTTCTCGTGAGTTCTTAGACAGACATCTGGGAGTTTTTCTTGCAGTGTGGACCAGGCCAGGAGGGCGTGACCTGCTTCAGTTCCTGGGAACCTCACGCTGAAGTTCAGGATCCACCAGCGTGTCAGCACCTCCCACCAACATAATGTTCCCGGAGCCGGTTGTTCTAACCTCTGATACGCCACTAGGGTGCAGCCTTTCCCATGTGTTTGGGGAAATAACCTCAAAATCTTACATTCATTTAACAGCCAAAGGGCCCCAGCCTATCTCAGGATTGAAGCCGGTGCTTGGCTGGCTCCATTGCCACTCTGTGGGATCTTGGTGAGGATTTATTTTCAGTAATTGTGCTGGGCAATTGATGGGCTCATTCAATCTAGGAACCTGTGTCCTTTAGTTTGTTTAAAGTTTTTTCATATCTTTTAAAATGATTCTCTCCTCCTCATTTTTCTCTGTTCTCATTCAGGTGCTCTTATTAACTGAATATCGGAAGGATATTGGGGGTTTTTGTTTTGTTTTGGCACCAAGGATTGAACTCAGGGGTGCTTAACCACTGAGCTAAATCCCCAATCCCTTTTTATATTTTATTATGAGAGAGGGTCTTGCTAAATTTCTTGGAGCCTCACTAAGTTGCTGAGGCTGACCTTGAACTTGTGATCCTCCTGCCTCAGCCTCCCGAGTCACTGGGATTACAGGTATGTACCACCGCATGGATATTGGATCTTATGAACTAATACCCTGACTCTCTTTTATTTTATTAGTTATCTCTTTGTTGTTGTTCTGTTCTCTGGAACATTTCCTCCATTTTATCTTTCAATTCTTCTACAAATGTTTACTTTTATTTTAAACCAGGATCTCTTTCTCAGGTCCAAACTTTTTCATTTAAAAACAAATTCTCGTACAAATAGACACATTAGTCTTAAAGTTCATATAGAAACTCAAGGGACCCAGAGTAGACAAAACAATCTTGAAAAAGAGAAGCAAAGTTAAAGGATAAACACTTTCCAATTTCAAAACAATAATCAGAACAATGTGGAGCTGGAATAAGGATAGATGAATAGATTAATGGAATAGAGCTGAGAGTCCGGAAAAACCCAGGAGTATGTGGTCAGTTGATTTTTAACAAGGGTGTTCAAGACCATATATTGGAGAGAAGAATAATCTTTTCAACCAATAGTGCTGGTACAGCTGGATAGTCACATGCAAAGGAATGAAATAGGACCCTTACCCCATGCTAAGCACACACAATGAATCAAAGGCCTAAATAGAAAAGCCCAAACTATGAAACTCTGTTTTGGTTGTTCTTTTTAGATATACATGACAGTAAAGTGTATTTTGACATATTATACATACATGGAGTATAACTTCTCATTCTTCTTGTTGTAAATGATAAGTTTCGCTGGTCATGTATTCATGTTATTCGTGTTATGAAAGTTTTGTCTGATTCATTCCACTGTTTTTCCCATTCCCATCCCCCTCCTTTCCCTTCATTCCCCTTTGTCTAATCCAATGATCTTCTATTCCCCCACTCCCATTGTGTGCTAGCAGATGCATATCAGAGAGAATATTCGACTTTTGGTGTTTTGAGATTGACTTATTTCACTTAGCATGATAGTCTCCAGTTCCATCCATTTACCAGCAAATGTCATAATTTCATTCTTCATGGCTGATCAATATTTCATTGTGTATACATACCACGTGTTCTTTGTCCATTCATCTGTTGAAGGGTACGTAGGTTGGTTCCATAGCTTGGCTATTGTGGATTGAGGGGCTATAAACATTGATGTGGCTGTGTCCCTATAGTATGCTGATTTTAGGTCCTTTGGGTATATACTGAGGAGTGGAATAACTGGGTCAGATGGTGGTTCCATTCCAAGTTCTCTGAGGAATTCCACACTGCTTTCCAGAGTGGTTGCACCATTTGCTGTCCCACCAACAATGTATGAGTGTGCCTTTTCCCCACATCCTCGCCAACATCCAAATTTTAAAAGTCTTAAAGGAAACAACGGTAAATTTTTGTGACCTCAAGGTTTGCCAAAGATTCTTAGAAATGACACCAAAAGCGTAACAAAAGAAAGCAGATAAATGGGCGCTTCTCCAGCATAAAAACACTTGCTCTTCGAAGGACACGATCAAGACAGTGAAAAGAGGACCTGCAGAATGAGAATGAATATTTGCAGATCATATACGGACAGGGGACTTTTCTCTACAATATATCAAGATTTTTTATCAGTCCCAGGGATTGAAATCAGAGTTGCTTTACCCCTGAGCTACACCCCCAGCCCTTTTCATTCTTGGTTTTGAGACAGGGTCTTGCTAAGTTGCTGAGGCTGACCCAGAAGTTGCTATCCTCCTGCTTCAACCTCCAGGCTCTCAAAAATAAAATTAAATAAAAGGACTGGAATGTCGCTTAGTGGTAGAGCGCTCACCTTGCATGTATGAGACTCTGGATTCAATATTCAGTGTGCGCGCACACATACACGCACACATACACACACACACGTGCACAAAGCCAAAGATTCAAGTGGACTTTTCTCCAGAGAAGATTTGCAAATGGCCAACAGGCACATGAAAAGATGCTTACTATCATTAGTCGTGCAAATGAAAACCATAATTAGATACTTCATCCCAATGGAATAAAATGAAAAAAAATCAGGTAATAATAAGTGCTGGTGAAGATGTGGGAAAATTGGAATCCTCATACACTGCTGGTGGGAATGTAAAATAGTGGCATTGCTTCCTTAGAATTAAACCGGTAGTTCCTCAGAATGCTAAATGCAGAGTTGCCATTTGATCCAGCAGTTCTACTCCTAGTATAGATAGCCAAGATGAATGAAAACATTAAGTAACGCAAAAACTTGTTCATAAATATTCCTAGCACTATTATTCATTTTAGCCAAAAGGTGGGAAAACTCCAAATGCTGAATAAATTGCAGAGTATCCACACAATGGACTATCACTGTTCATGCTTGAAAAGGAATGAAGTTCTGATACATTCAACAATGCAGATGCATCTTGCAAAAGTTTTTTTAAATATTGTTTTAGTTGCCAATGGACTTTTATTTTACTTATACGTGGTGCTGAGGATCGAACCCAGTGTTCACGCCTGCTAGGCAAGCGCTCTACCACTGAGCCCTCAAAAGTTTTTAAGTGGTAGAAACCAAACACAAAAGGTCACATATTATATGATCCCATTTATACAAAGTATCCAGAGTAGGGAAATCTAAAGAGATAGAAAGTGGATTGATTGGAGAGGGGTGGGCGATTGGAGATGGCTGAAGAGTGGGATTTCCTTCTGAGGTGATGGAAATGTTCCAAACTCAGTTGTACTGATGGCAGAACAACTTCATGAATATACAAAAATCCATTTGTAAACATTTATTTATTCATTCACCCAGGGATTGAGGCTGGGGGCACTCTACCATGGAGCTAGATGCCCACCCCCTTTTTTATTTTTTATTTTATTTGGAACAGAAGCTCACTAAAATGCTCAGACTGGCCTTGGACTTGTGATACTCCTGCCTCCATCTTTAGAGCTGCTGGGATGACAGACGTGTGCCTTCAAACCTGGTTCCTTTGTATACTCTAAATGCTTGAATTGGATGTGAATTTTATCTCAATAACGTTGCAATAGAAATAAAGGCAAACTCTCATCTCGTATCACAGATAAAATATGCCCTTCTTTACCTAGTTCTGAGTATGTTATTATTAGTGGTGTGTCTTTTGTTTTTGTTTTTCTGCTCTGTGTATCTGTCTCCACAAATTTCTTTGTTTTTCTGTCTATATATTTTGGTCTGTCTTTCATGTCGGAGACGTTCCTCGAATGCCTGGTTGCCCAGATTTTAGACAGAGCATTAGAGAGTTGATTGGAAATTGTGTGTGTGTGTGTGTGCGCACGTATGTGCGCGCGCTTGCGCCTGCGCACGTGTGCGTGCACACAATGGACACTCCCTGGACCAAAGAGTGGGCTCCATGGTCATAAGTGAGGAGCAGGGGAGGGACCCCAAATGTCACTACCCAAGTCTTCTTCCCAGGCAGGATCTCCTGAAGATTCTCCACTCCAAGGCTGAGTAGGTGACCTGGTCCAGCACTCCCGAAGTCCTGCAGAGGAGAATGCCACATGAAGTGCTCACCCAGAGCTGAGAGCCTCAGACTTGGGAGCAAGAGTCCTGGGGCATTCATCCTGCCGTGGGCTGAGTAGGATCAGACACTACTTCCTGTAATTTGGGATAAAAAAAAAGTCTGTCCTGTTAACTTCAGAGTTATTGAGAGGGTAGAACGGGATGAAAAATAAATATATTTTGAAAATGGTAAAGCACTGTTTGGACACACTACTGAACACTGGGAAAATATCCCAGTAGATGAAAAATACAGGACTCTTGTTCTCAAGGTTTCAGAATAGAGGAGACAGGCTGGGAATGTAGCTCAGTTGGTAGAGTGCTTGCCTTGCAAGCACAAGGCCCTGGGTTCAATCCCCAGCACCGCAAAAAAAAAAAAAAAAAAACACAGAATAGAGGAGACAGACGTTCACAGACCATCACACAGCAATATGGCAATATGCTTCACACTATCATAAAAGTTGGCAGTGTAGTATCGAGCGTGGAATTGGGTTCTTTGTCTCATGAATTTGAAGAATAAAATCCATATACAAGAGTGAGAGCAAAGTAACAGGATTTATTAGAGTAATAGAAAACAGAACTCCCGAAGAGGGAGGGGTCCCAGGAGAGGGGTACTGAAGAGTAGCTATTGTCCAGGGGCTTATACAGATCCAAGGAAGTCAGCCCCCTGCCCAATCCTGAGTAGGGCATTCAGTGTCCACAAAGTATTCATGTAGGCATTAGTCCAATCAAAATATCAATCAGGCACTTTTCCTTCTCCAGAGAGGCCTGGATCCCAATTATGTAGGTCCTGATTTTAAAGTAGCCTTTTTGGCCAGGTGTGGTGGTGCACACACCTCTAATCCCAGCGACTCTGGAGGCTAAGGCAGGAAGATTACAAGTTCAAAGCCAGCCTCAGCAACTTAGCAAGACTCTAAGCAACTTAGCATTGATAGATATAGAAAATGACAAACCCCAAACTAGTGTGGCCCCAGGAAGAGGGAGTGAGGAGAAGGCTGCACACTGATAACATCGATCCTTTCCCAATACATTCTTTCCCAAGGATGAGACAAGCCCTGGGAAGGAGCTCTCCATCAGAATGACAGTCTCTGGGAGGAGGCCGAAGCATCGATCCTTCCCAAAACAAATCCTTTCCCAGATACTGCCCGCTGACCCCAGACCCTACATCTGCCCAGTACAGACAGATCTCAAATTCCGGAGTGCCCAAACTGACACGCTCATTAATTAAGTCACCTGTCAGTGTAACCTACATAAGCACACACTCCCACTTTGGCAGGTGACTGACTTTCCACCAGGAAAGTGGGTCCATCAGAGGTGTGACTCTACTGCTGAATAAAGGCTGTGCTGATCCATGAAGTTTGCACCCTGCTCTGTCCTTCTGTGCTAACAAGGATGACCCTGTCTCAAAATAAAAATAAAAATGAAGTACTGGGGATATGGCTCAGTGGTTAAGCATCCCTGGGTTCAATCCCTGCTACCAAAAATTAATTAATTAATTAATTAATTTTAAAAAAAACATAAAAAGGGCTGCAGATGTGGCTCAATGGTCAAACCCCTCTGGGTTTAATTCTTGTACCGAAGTGGGGGAAAATGCCTTTATGTAAGTTTCTTATCAAATATCTGCAGGTACTGTTTGTGTTCCACTGCCCAGGAAGTTACCCAGGAGGGCCTGTCTCCCTACCCTCCCAGCCTTATCGCTTCCTCCTGAGGTCAGCAGCGTCCAGGAGGACATGGGAGATGGCTGGTACTGCGAGCCCTCAGGGAAGAGCTCAGGGAAGCATTGCTGGCTGTTAGCTGCAAGAATGTGCTGCGGTTAATCAGGTGTGAAAGGCACAGAAGCGAAGGAGAGCAGGTGTGGCTTCCTTTGGAGGAGGCAGGCTCTGAGTGGAGACCCGCAAGGCTGGCCACAGACCTCTGAGACATCCCCCTATGGGTGTCTATCTGAGTGTCACCGTGAGAGCAGGTTTGCAATTTGATCAGGTCCCTATTTCAGATATCGCCTCCTTCTGCAGTCAGCATGGAACACGTCCTGGAGGGCATGATGCCGGAAGCAGGGAGGACAGCTGGGGAGTTCAGTAAGGCAGAAACCAGGACTATGGCACTGTGCATGGAGGAAAGATGGACCCCAGAGAGCTGTGGGTTAGCTCCACCACCCTCGGTGAACACGAGCTTAGTGGAGAGGGAGGAAGGAGACGTGGCCGGCTTGTGGCCTGAGCAAAGGATGGGTGGTGTATCATTCTCTGATAACAGGAGCGCAGGGGAAGTGCAGTTTGTTCATTCTGTCCATAAATATTTATTGAGCATGTACTGCATGCCTGTAGCTCTGCAAAACACTGGGGATCTAATGTTGAGAAGAATAAATGTGTTTGTCTTCAAGGAATTTATAAGGTCAGGAGCTCAACGGATTATAAAATAATCAACAAACTGTAATTATGAATTGTGGAGTGTGGACCGAGGTTTTGAGAAAATATACCTCGGGGTTTATTTAGATAAAGACTTCTCGGAGGTGAGTTCTGAAGGATGAAGGGGACCTGAGCGAAGGGGTGGGGACCCGAGGAGCAGGAGAACCCAAGGTTAAAGGGCTAGCAGGAGGGCAGCCAGGTGGCTGGAAATCAGACAGTGAGGCAGGAGCAGGGCAGGGAGGGTACGGGGCGAAGGTGACGGGGCTTTCTGGTCATTTGGTGCCGGCCAGGACCATCCCAGGGCCTTGTTCTGCGGAGCTGGGGACTGAACCCAGGGCTTGGTACTGCTGGGCAAGCGCGCCCACTGAGCTACCCTGCCCACTCTGACTCCGGGGTGCACGGTAGCTGTGTGACACGATCCGGTTTGTATTTAAGAAGATAATCAGCGCAATGATTCACAGCGGGATTAGCTTGTTAGGAGGATGACGTTGTGGTCGAGTAAGAGACGACGGTGGCAGGAGGGTGGTGGCCAGGAGCGGGAGAGGAGCCCCGGGGTCAGGGGTCCAAGGCGCGTTCACAGCACGAGGACGCACCCACCCGCCGGACGGTCACACCTCCGTTTACACGGCCCAGCCTTCCCCGGTGCTGGGCGCTGGGCGTTCGCGACTTGCACAAGGCACAGAAGCCGACCTGCCTGCTGACCTTTGTCAACACTGGGAGGGAAAGTCTGCTCCGCCATCTCGGAGGGAGAGTTCTGCCTCGGTGCCTTGGCTGCGTTGGGGAACAGGCCACTGGCGAGTGGGAAGGTGACACCCAGTGGACCTCAGCCGGTCTGCCACTCCCACCAGCCGGGCCCTCCCCGGAGAGCCTGGAAAAACACTGGCCGCCACTCCTCCACGGTCCTAGCTCCCTGAGTCCTGGCCTCTGCAGAAGCAGCACCAGAGTGCCATGGTGACAGTGTCCCCCTCCACACCGCGAGCAGCCAGCGCACAGTAGGCGGGAGGAGGTGTGGGAGCTGGACCCCTGGGCTTGCCGCAGGGCTGCTCAGCTGATGACCGGGAACAGAGCGGAGGTGCTTTCTGACTTCAGGCTCCACCAAGGGCTGGCCCGGCCCAGCCAGAGTGTCAGGGAGTAGCTAGACCCGGTGGTGGAATGCAGGCAAGATCACAGTGTTCTTTAAGTGACTTCAGGGTCCTTCTTTCAACTGCTTCCAAAGTAGAGCAGAAAGCAAAGGATGGTATTTAACTTGTAGAAAATAAACAGAAGCAAAAGGAGCTGACTGGGAAATATGTCTAGAGAAAAGCACTAACGGGACTCACTCTTGACAGGGTCCACGATGTTGATGTAAAGCCAGGAACTACGCCTGTGTCTCCAGTTGCCGGGACGGAAGGGTCCTTTGGCATGGCAGGCACTAAGGTAACTGACCCCAGAGCCCACATGAGCATGGGAGGACTAGTGGATGAAGGCCGCCTAAATAGGACGGCCACCAAGACAGCTCTGGAGAGGACCAACTAAGGTCAAAAACTTCACCGCCCACCCTGAAGGAGGAGTTGAATACCTGACTGGCAAAGAGTACAGAAGGTCCCCAGTTCTGGTAAGCGTCAAACAGTAACAAAACGGAACAGCGTTGTCTCCTTTGTCGTTCTCAGCTTGGAGACCCCACACTCTCTCCCTTGAGAGTGCTTTTTGCTTCAGTTTCACTTTTTCTGGGGGGTGGGCACCCCCAGGAATTGAGCTTAGGGGCACGCAATCACTGAGCCACATCCCTAGCTCTGTTTCATATTTTATTTAGAGACAAGGTCTCACTGGGTTACCTAGCACCTCCCGGTTGCTGAGGCTGGCTTTGAACTCGATCCTCCTGTCTCAGCCTCCCGAGCAGCTGGGTGCCACCTCCCTTGGCCTCAAGCCTCACTTTTTAGTTTTCATCTCACTTTCACTTCTAATAAAGTTTTCCTGCATGACTTTTGGTGTCTGACTTTAAATCTTCTTTCCTTGGAAAAAGAGCGGAGGTTTGGAGTTTCAGCCTCCTGCTTTCCGGGTAGGAAGGAGGATCTACACTCCAAAGGGAAGGAAGTGCCAGAGGCCCTGAGGAAGGAGCCAGGTGGAGAGAGAATAAGAATCCAGGCCCTGGCCTCCAGGCAGCAATATTAAGAGGAAGGAAGTGTCAAAACCAAAAAGCAAGCAAACAAACAAACAACAACAGGAGGGGGCAGGTTAAAAGACACAGGAATAATTTGAGCAATAAAATAAATAACATAGCACCAGGTGTGGTATGCAGGCCTGAAATCTCAGTGACTCTGGAGACTGAGGCAGGAGGACTGCAAGTTCAAAGCCAGCCTCAGCAACTTAGTGAGACCCTGTCTCAAAAAATAAAAAGGGCTGGGGTTGTGGCTCAGTGGTAGAGCACTTGCCTAGCATGTGTGAGGCACTGGGTTTGATTCTCGGCACCATGTATAAATAAATGAATAAAATAAAGGTCTATCAACATCTAAAAATATACTGGTAATTAAAGAAATGCAAATTAAAAGCATTCTAGGATTTCATCTAACTCCAATTAGAATGGCTATTATCAAGAACACAAGCAATAATAAGTGTTGGTGTGGATGTGGGTAAAAAGGCACATGGAGATGCCTGATGGAGTTGCAAAGTGGTACAGCCACTCTGGAAAGCAGTGTGGAGACTTCTCAGAAAGCTTGGAATGGACCCACCATTTGACCCAGCTATCCCACTCTTCGGTTTATACCCAAAGGACTTAAAATCAGCATACTACAGTGATGCAGCCACATCAATGTTCATAGCTGCTCAATTCACAGTAGCCAGACTGTGGAACCAACCTAGATGCTCTTCAATTGACAAATGGATAAAGAAACTGTGGTATATATACACAATGGAATATTACTTAGCCATAAAGAATAGTAAAATTATGGCATTTGCTGGTAAATGGATGAAGTTGGAAAATATCATGCTAAGTTGAAATAAGCCAATCCCAAAAAACCAAAGGCCAAATGTTTTCTCTGATAAGTGCATGACAATATATAACGATGGGGGATGGCGGTGGGGGGGGAGAAGAATGAAGGAACTTTGGATAGTGTAGAGGAAAAAGGGGGTGGGAGGGGATGGGGAACAGAAAGGCAGTAGAATGAAACAGACAGTATTACCCTATGTATATGCATGATTACATGAATGGTGTGAATCTACATTGTGTACAATAGAAATGAAAAGCTGTACCCCATTTGTGTACAATGAATCAAAATGTGTCTGTAAAAAATAAATAAATAAATAAATAAATAAAAATATACTAAAAATAATTAAAAAAAAAAAAAAAAAAAAAAAAAGACTGGGGATGTGGCTCAGTGGTAAAGCACCTCTGTTCAATCCCCAGTACCAAAACACCAAACCAAAATGAAACAACAAAAAAAAAAATAAAACCCAAACAAAACCAAAAACCCATAGTATGGGATTTCTACCCAATATATAAAATAAACATATGTGTGTTCTTAGTGATAAACGGACATGTTTGAGGGCTGGGTTTGTGGCTTATGGTTGAGCACTCACCTAGCATGTGTGAGGCACTGGGTTTGATTCTCAGCACTGCATCTAAATAGTAAAATAAAGTCCACCAACAACTAAAAAAAAAAAAATTTTTTTAAAAGAACATGTTTGAGTCAGATGTGGTGGCAAAAACCTGTAATCCCAGCAGCTTGGGAGGCTGAGGAGGAGGATCACAAGTTCAAGGCCAGCCAGCTTCAGCAACTTAGTGAGGCCCTGTCTCAAACAAACAAACAAACAAAGAAAAGGGGCTGGGGATGTGGCTCAATTAAGAGCACCTGGATTCAAATCCTGGTCCAAAAACAAAAAACAAGGAGTCGCTCATACTCCAGTTCTAGATCACTAGACCGACATTAAATTGTTATCAGACCTGAGAAATTAGGAGAGAGATGTATTAGCAGAACTTCTTATGTTTTCAATGAGCATGATAACGCTTTAATCCTTACCCTGCCCTCCAGAATAACTGGAATTAACCGGATGTGAACCAGTTATTTTCCTACTGTTGTTTCCTTGTCTGTGCCTTTCAAGGAGAGTGACCTTGGACGTCCACGAGCTTTGATTCTTTGTCTCTACTTTCTTCAGCCCTTCTCTGTCTGTAGAAGCAATTTATTCTGCTCTGCTTGCGGGAATACTTATTCTATTTTATGGAACAAAACGTTGCCTCATTCCAAAATTGCAAATAAAGCCTATTAAGATCTTTAAATTTGTGTAATTCATCATTTGACAGTTCCAAAGAAAAGAGTTTGGAAAGGGAGAATAGTAAAATTGTAGCAGGGCAAGGGCACAAATGCTGCCTAACCACGTGATGCTGTCAGCATTTCGTATGACATAATCCATACAGCTATGATCAAAGCCCCTGTTGGTTTTCTTTCCCAAAACTCCTAACCCCAGTCAAGTCATGAGAAAACATCAAGTAATGGGGCGTGGTGGTGAACACACGCCAGTAATCCCAGAGATTCAGGAGGCTGAGGCAGGAGGATCACAAGATCAAGGCCAGCCTCAACAATTTTATCAGGTCCTAAGTAATTTAGCAAGATGCTTTCTCAAAAAAAAAAAAAAAAAAAAAAAAAAAAAAAAAAACAGAGAAAGGGCTGGGGATGTAGCTCAGTGGTAGATCACCCCTAGGTTCATCCCCAGTACTGAGAGAGAGAGAGAGAGAGAGAGAGAGAGGAGAGATCAGATAACTGGGCGTGGTGGTAAATGCTGGTAATCCCAGCAGCACATGAGGCTGAGGCAGGAGAATCACACTCAAGGCCAGCCTCAGCAACTTCATGAGACTCTGCCTCAAAATAAATAAGAAAAAAAGAACTGTAGCTCAATGGTAAAGTGCCCCTGGGTTCAATCCCCAGTACCAAAATAAGAAATAAAAAAATACACATGAGTTACACACTCAAACTGAGAACTATCCTACAGGAACCTGAGGAGAACAGCCCCAAACCACCACGGTTGTTAGAAACGTGGGAAACCTGAAAAACTAAGAGGAGAGTGACAGACTGACTGACTACTAAGTGCAATGTGGGATCCTGGAACAGACATTGGTGGAAAAACCTGGTGAAATCTGAATGAAACCCAAAGTTTATTTATAGAAATGCCCTAATATTGGTAGTTTTGACAATGGACCCTTTAATTTAAGATAATATTGAGGTAAATTGAAATTGGGTAAGGGGTATTCAGCAACTCTGTACTAGTTTCACAAGACGTAAAATTATTCCAAAAAATTATTTATGTATGTGGGGGGTTATTGATTCAGTACACAGAACTACAGAGCTTTCTCGTTTGTTTTTACTGCTGTATACTACTCCACTGTTTGGATTTACCGTAATTTATTTAACCAAATTCTCTCTTGGTGAGTGTGTAGGTAGTTTCCAACCATTTTATAATACAAACAATAGTGTATAAGTGGTATGTCATTCACATATGTGAGAATTATCTGGAGAATAAATCCCTGGAACTGTAATCCTTGAATTAGAAAACATTGGCACCCCTGTGTCTTGGGAGGCTGAGGCAGGAGGATTGAAAGTTGAAGGCCAGCCTCGGGCACTTTAGGGAGACCCGAAGTAGCTCAATGGGAGAGGACTTCCCTAGCACATCCCAGGCCTTAGGTATAATCCCCTATAATGCGAGACCAAAACAAACAAAACCAACCAAAACATTGGCACTTATTTTGCTCAATACAGTCAAATTGCGTTCCCTAGATGTTGAACCAATTTATACTTTGTCAAGGAAAAAATAAAAATGCAGTAGCATTGGTTTGGGACACTTACAGTGGAACTGGAAGGCAATCAGGTCTGCATCATTTTTGTCTTTCTCATTTTTAGTTATGCATAACAGTAGAATGTATTTTGGCAGAATATACATACATAGAGTATAACTTGTTCTATTTAGGTTCCCGCTCTTGTGGTCGTACATGATGTGGAGTTACCCTGGTCGAGTATACAAGTACAAGGTTAGGAAAGTTATGACCAGTTCATTCTATTGTCTTTCTTATTCCCTCCCCCTCCTTTCCTTTCATCTCCCTATGTCTAATCCAACGAACTTTTATTCTTCCCTTCTCCACCCTCCCTTGTTGTGGGTTAGTATCCACAAATCAGAGAGAACATTCAGCCTTTATTTTGGGGACTGGCTTATTTCACTTAGCATGATAGTTTCCAGTTCCATCCATTTACCAGCAAATGCCACAATTTTTTATGGTCTTCTTTATGGTTGAGTAATATTCCATTGTATATCTGTCATGAGCAGTGAGTAAGAGAGAAATCAAGTTTGGTTCCAACAAGTGGATTTTGTTCATGCAATGCACACTCAACTTAACACTCCTAATAATAGCAAGTCACAAATACACTGAAGATTCACTCCCTTGTTCACCTAGAGTCCAATCCCCATGGACTTACTCAATGCAACGTCTCTTAGCCAAGAAGTCAGTCAGCAAGACTGAGGGGATTCTTCTCAGTCGTAGCCTCTCTCAACTCCTCGGAAGTCTTTGGATGTCCTCGGGTGTCCGGTAAGCTGGAGGCTGGGTGGCAGTCGCTGGGTGGCAGGAGAGGTCAGTCATCTGGCCTCGGTGACAATGGTCAATCAGCAATCAATGATGGAGTGGACAGCAGACGGGACAGTCAAGAGCGACATGGAGTCCTCTGGTTGCAGTGCTGCTGACAGTTTGCTCCAGAAGTCCAGGGGGTTAAGTGGTGATCTTCAGCCCAGTCATGCTCTGGTCTTCATTGATAAAGACCAGAACACGACTAGACTAGGAGCCCCCACTCAGATCATAGATAAAGGTTCATATCGGCATCGTTCAGGAGTGTCATCCTGCCTCACAGCAAGTTTGTCACCAGGTGCCTTTATTTTAGTTTTACAAGTCCAGGCAAATACCAAATACAGCTTATTATTACTGCATAACACACAACTATAGCAATTCCTGTTATTTCCTTGTCTCGTTACAGTATCTGTACCACACTTTCTTTATCCATTCACCTGTTGAAGGACACTTAGATTGTTTCCACAGTTCAGTTATCATGAATTGAGCTTCTGTAAACGTGGATGTGGCTGCCTCACAGTGCTATGCTGTTTTTTGATTCCTTTGGGTATGTGCTGAGGAGTGGGATAATTGGGTCAAATGGTGGTTCTATTCCAAGTTTTCTAAGAAATCTTCAGGTTTTTATCTTAACCTTTGGACTGGGCAACAAGCACACCTGCCCCCTTCCCATGACAGTTGACCTTTGAAACCTTTTTGACTTCTGACCTTCTGTACAGTAGACCCTCTTCCCCCAAACTACCCAGAGGCCAAAATTGTACCAAATACCTTTCTTACAAATCAGCTTAACTTTTGTGAGCACCAATCATTATTCCCAACAAGGGATGTAATTTCTAACCCTCTTGAAGTTTAAAGCTATAAATACAGTCACCACAACACATTTTCAAGACTTCTTGAATCATTTTGAAACTGTTTTTTCAGACTGTAATCTTAATTAACCCCAAATAAAATATGATTTTTCTTTGATTTAAATGAAGTTCTTTTTTCTTTTTCTTTTCATTTTCCTTCCTTCCTTCCTTCCTTCCTTCCTTCCTTCCTTCCTTCCTTCCTTCCTTCCTTCCTTCCTTCCTTCCTTCCTTCCTTCCTTCCTTCCTTCCTTCCTTCCTTCCTTCCTTCCTTCCTTCCTTCCTTCCTTCCTTCCTTCCTTCCTTCCTTCCTTCCTTCCTTCCTTTTTTGGTGCTAATGATTGAGTGTTCCATCTCTGAGCTAGATCCCCAACACCCATTTAATTTATTTTGAGACAGGGTCTTACTAAATTGTCCAGGCTGGCCTCCAACTTGCAATCCTCCTGCCTCAGCCTCCCCAGTAGCTGAGATTACAGACATATGTTACTGTACCTAGCAAGTTGATTTTATTCTTTTTATGGGGGGTGGGGGAGGGTACCAGGGACTGAACTCAGGGGCACTCAATCACTGAGCCACATCCCCAGTTCTATTTTGTATTTTATTTAGAGACAGGGTTGAGACAGTTGCTTAGCACCCCACTTTTGCTGAGGCTGGCTTTAAACTCTCTGTCCTCCGTCCTCAGCCTCCCAAGTCACTGGGATTATAGGCGTGAGCTTTGACTTTATTCTTGATCAACAATTTCCACCAGCAAAATCATGAATTTTAACAACCTAATAAGTAAACAATAATCTTTTGGTATCATTTTAGTTCTAACGTTTCTTATTATGAATAATGTTAGGGAGCAGATAGATACAAGGAGTAGAAACATGGAGATGAAGGGGTGATTCCTCAGACAGCCTACCTGCTAACCATCATGGTTTTTTCTTTTTTCATTTTTTAGCTTTGATTAGTGTATTAGAGTCGTGCAAAAGAGGCATGTTCATGGACCTAATCATACATGCACAGAACTTAACTTACTCCCTCTTGGTCCTGGTGCCCCCTTCCCTCCCCACCTCCCTCTTCACCTTCCTCTGCTGGTCTCCCTTCCTCCCAGTTGTTTGTTTGTTTATTTATTTATTTATTTATTTTAAATTTATTTTTATTCTAAACAAATGGGATACATGTTGTGTCTGTACATGGAGTAACAGCATACCATTTGCATTATCATACATTTACATAGGGTAATGATGTTTGATTCATTCTGTTATTTTTTCTTCCCCCCCACCCCTCCCACCCCACTCTTCCCTCTATACAGTCCCTCCTTCCTCCATTCTTGCACGCCTCTCACTCCCCATCATGTGTCATCATCCGCTTATCAGCGAGATCATTCGTCCTTTGGTCTTTTGAGATTGGCTTATCTTACTTAGCATGATATTCTCCAATTTCACCCATTTGCCTGCAAATGCCATAATTTTATTATTCTTTATAGCTGAGTAATATTCCATGGTATATATATATACCACAGCTTCTTTATCAATTCATCAATTGAAGGACATCAGGTTGGTTCCACAGTCTGGCTATTGTGAATTGAGCAGCTATGAACATTGATGTGGCTGTATCTCTGTAGTATGCTGATTTTAAGTCCTTTGGGTATAGGCCGAGGAGTTGGATAGCTGGGTCAAATGGTAGGTCCATTCCAAGTTTTCTAAGGAATCGCCACACTGCTTTCCAGAGTGGCTGCACTAGTTTGCAGTCCCACCAGCAATGTATGAGTGTACCTTTTTCCCCACATCCTCTCCAACACCTATTGTTGCTTGCGTTCTTGATAATTGCCATTCTAATTGGGGTGAGATGAAATCTTAGGGTAGTTTTGATTTGTATTTCTCTTATTACTAAAGATGTTGAACATTTTTTCATATATCTGTTGATTGCTAGTACATCTTCTTCTGTGAAGTGTGTGTTCATTTCCTTAGCCCATTTGTTGATTGGATTATTTGTATTCTTCGTGTAGAGTTTTTTGAGTTATTTATAGATTGTGGAAATTAGCGCTCTATCTGAAGTATGAGAGGCAAAGATATTCTCCCACTCTGTAGGCTCTCTCTTCACATTGCTGATAGTTTCCTTTGCTGAGAGAAAGCTATTTAGTTTGAATCTATCCCAGTTATTGATTTTTGCTTTTATTTCTTGTGCTATGGGAGTTCTGTTAAGGAAGTCTGATCCTAAGCCAACAAGGTGAACATTTGGACCTACTTTTTCTTCTATAAGATGCAGGGTCTCTGGTCTGATTTCAAGGTCCTTGATCCATTGTGAGTTGAATTTTGTGCAGGGTGAGAGATAGGGGTTTAGTTTCATTCTGTTGCATATGGATTTCCAGTTTTCCCAGCACCATTTGTTGAAGAGGCTATCTTTTCTCCATTGCATATTTTTGGCACCTTTATCTAGTTTGAGAAAATTGTATTTATTTGGGTTTGTGTCCGTGTCCTCTATTCTGTACCATTGATCTATCCGTCTATTTTGGTGCCAAATACCATGCTGTTTTTGTTACTATTGCTTTGTAGTATAGTTGAAGTTCAGGTATTGCGATACCCCCTGTTTCATTCTTCCTGCTAAGGATTGCTTTAGCTATTCTGGGTTTCTTATTCTTCCAGATGAATTTCATGATTGCTTGCTCTATTTCTGCAAGGTACATCATTGGGCTTTTAATTGGAATTGCATTGAATCTGTATAGTACTTTTGGTAGTATGGCCATTTTGACAATATTAATTCTGCCTATCCAAGAACATGGGAGATCTTTCCATCTTCTAGGGTCTTCCTTAATTTCTTTCTTCAGTGTTTTGTAGTTTTCATTGTAGAGATCTTTTACCTCTTTGGTTAGATTGATACCCAAGTATTTTTTTTTTTTTTTTTGAGGCTATTGCAAATGGAGTTGTTTTCCTCATTTCCCTTTCAGCTGTTTCGTCGCTTGAGTATAAAAATGCTGTAGATTTATGCGTGTTGATTTTATAGCCTGCTATTTTGCTGAATTCATTGATGAGGTCTAGAAGTTTTCTGGAGGAGGTTTTTGGATCCTCTAAATATAGAATCATGTCATCCGCAAATAGTGACAGCTTAAGTTCCTCTTTTCCTATTCATATCCCTTTAATTTCTTTAGTCTGCTTAATTGCTCTGGCTAGAGTTTCGAGGACAATGTTGAATAGAAGTGGTGAAAGAGGACATCCCTGTCTTGTTCCCATTTTTAAAGGAAATGGTTTCAGTTTTTTCCATTAAGAATGATGTTGGCCATGGGCTTAGCATAAATAGCCTTTACAATGTTCAGGTATGTTCTTACTATCCCTATTGTTTCTAGTGTTTTGAGCATGAAGGGGTGTTGTATTTTGTTGAATGCTTTTTCTGCATCAATGGAAATAACCGTATGATTCTTATCATTAAGTCTATTGACATGATGGATTACGTTTATTGATTTACGGATGTTGAACCATCCTTGCATTCCAGGGATGAACCCCACTTGATCGTGGTGCACAATTTTCTTAATATGTTTTTGGATATGGTTTGCCAATATTTTGTTAAGGATCTTTGCATCTATATTCATCAAAGATATTGGTCTAAAAGTTTCTTTCCTTGAAGTGTCTTTTCCTGGTTTGGGTATGAGGGTGATATTAGCTTCATAGAATGAGTTTGGTAGGGTACCCTCCTTTTCTATTTCCTGGAATACTTTAAGAAGTATTGGAATGAGTTCTTCTTTGAAGGTCTTGTAGAACTTGGCTGAGAATCCATCTGGTCCTGGGCTTTTCTTGGATGGTAGGTTTTTAATGGCTTCTTCAATTTCATTGCTTGATATTGATCTGTTAAAATTGTGTATGTCCTCCTCCTGGTTCAGTTTGGGAGGAGCATATAGCTCTAGAAATTTGTTAATGTCTTCAGTAGTTTCTATTTTGTTGGAATACAGATTTTCAAAGTAGCTTCTCATTATGTTCTGTATCTCAGTGGTGTCTGTCGTGATATACCCTTTTGCATCACGTATTTTAGTAATTTGAGTCTTCTCTCTCCTCTTTGTTAGTGTGGCTAAGGGTTTATCTATTTTGTTTACTTTCTCAAAGAACCAACTTTTTGTTTTGTCAATTTTTTGAATTGTTTCTTTTGTTTCAATTTCATTGATGTCAGCTCTGATTTTAATGATTTCCTGTCTACGACTACTTTTGCTGTTATTCTGTTCTTCTTTTTCTAGGGCTTTGAGCTGTAATGTTAGGTCATTTAGTTGTTGACTTTTCATTCTTTTCTGGAATGTGCTCCATGCAATGAATTTTCCTCTTAGTACCGCTTTCATAGTGTCCCAGAGATTTTGATATGTTGTATTGTCATTCTCATTGACCTCTAAGAAATTTTTTATCACCTCCCTTATGTTTTTTGTTATTCATGTTTCATTCAATAGCATATTATTTAGTCTCCAGGTGTTGGAGTAATTTCTGTTTTTTATTTTGTCATTGATTTCTATTCTCAGTCCATTATGATCTGTGGAACACAAGGCAGTATCTTTATTTTGTTGCATTTCCTAAGGGCTGTTTTGTGGCATAACATATGGTCTATTTTCAAGAAGGTTCCATGTGCTGCTGAGTAGAAAGTGAATCCACTTGTTGATGGATGGAATATTCTATATCTGTCTATTAAGTCTAGGTTATTGATTGTGTTATTGAGTTCTATGGTTTCTTTGGTTGGTTTTTGTTTGGAAGATCTATCTAGTGGTGACAGCGGTGTGTTAAAGTCACCCAGAATTATTGTGTTGTGGTCTATGTGATTCCTGAAATTGAGAAGGATTTGTTTGATGTACAGGGATGCACCATTGTTTGGGGCATAAATATTTACTATCGTTATGTCTTCCTGATTTATGGTTCCCTTAAGCAGTATGAAATGTCCTTCTTTATCCCTTCTGACTAACTTTGGCTTGAAGTCCACTTTATCTGATATAAGGGTGGAAACCCCTGCTTTTTTACTGAGTCCATGTGCGTGGTAGGTTTTTTCCCATCCTTTCACCTTTAGTCTGTGGATGTCTTTTTCTATGAGATGAGTCTCTTGCAGGCAGCATATTGTTGGGTCTTTCTTTTAATCCATTCTGCCAGTCTATATCTTTTGATTGATGAGTTTAGGCCATTAATGTTCAGGGTTATTATTGAGAAATGATTTGTATTCCCAGTTATTTGGCTTATTTTTGGTTTTTAAGTTGGCTTGGTTTCTCCTTTGAGTGTTTTTCTCTAAGGTAGTTCCTCCCTTTGCTGACCTTCATCGTTATTTTTCATTTCCTCCTCATGGAATATTTTGTTGAGAACATTCTGTAGTGCAGGCTTTCTATTTGTAAATTCTTTTAACTTTTGTTTATCATGGAAAGATTTTATTTCATCTTCAAATCTGAAGGTTAGTTTTGCTGGGTATAGGATTCTTGGTTGGCAACCATGTTCTTTCAGAGCTTGAAATATGTTGGTCCAGGACCTTCTAGCTTTTAGAGTCTGGGTTGAGAAGTCGGCTGCTATCTGTATTGGTCTCCCCCTATATGTAATCTGATGCTTTTCTCCTTCGGCCTTCAAAATCCTATCTTTATTTTGAATGTTAGGCATTTTCATTATAATGTGCCTTGGTGTGAATCTGTTGTGATTTTGTACATTTGGTGTTCTGTAACCCTCTTGTATTTGATTTTCCATTTCATTCTTCAGGTTTGGGAAACTTTCTGATATTATTTCATTGAATAGGTTGTTCATTCCTTTGGTTTGTATCTCTGTGCCTTCCTCAATCCCAATAATTCTTAAATTTGGTCTTTTCATGATGTCCCATAGTTCTTGGAGATTCTGTTCATGATTTCTTACCATCTTCTCTGTTTGGGCCACTTTATTTTCAAGATTAAATATTTTGTCTTCATTGTCTGAGGTTCTGTCTTCCAAGTGGTCTAGTCTTTTGGTGATGCTTTCCATTGAGTTTTTTATTTGGTTTATTGTTTCCTTCATTTCAAGGACTAACGTTTTTTTTTTGTTTGTTTGTTTTTTGTTTTTTCTCTATCTCTTTGTTGAAATGATCTTTTGCTTCCTGCAGGTGCTCTTTCAGCTGATTGGTATTATCATTCATTGCCTGCATTTGCTCTCTTATCTCATCCTTTGCTTCGCGAGTCATCTTAATCATGTACAATCTGAAGTCCTTTTCTGACATTTCTTCTAACATACTGTCATTGGATTCTGTTAATACAGAATCTAGATTTGTTTGGATCATTTTCTTCCCTTGTTTTTTCATGTTGTTCATGTATCTTCCCCTCTAGTGCTGCAGATCTGGGGTATTGCAGATTTCCCCTATAGGCTTATAGTGGCCCTATGGGTTTCCAAAACCCTTTCTTTAAGGGGAGATCAATATTAGCAGTGCCCAGTCAGACACTATGCAATCCTAGACCAAATAGCCTCTATGAGGACAATAACAAAATTGTCATAATAAACAGAATGAGTTCAAATATTATCTTTAGTAAAACAAACATTTGCAATAAGGTCTGCAGTTTCAAGTGGAGGACAAAGAGGATGCAGAGGGATGTAGAATGTGACTGTTAATGGGATAAGAAAAGAATATACAGAAGTTCTAGATACTAGAAAGGGTGAGAGTGTAATCAAAAGAAATTGGATGTTAGCATATAAAAAAGGGAGAAAGAGACTCTGAGGGACAAAAGGTAAACAAAAGAAAAAGAGAGCAAGAAAAGTAAAGAAATAAAAACAAATTTTTTCAATAAGGAGAAAAAAAGAAAATCTACAGTGTAATAGTCATACAGTAATGAAACCTCCCAGTCTTCAGTAGCCTGATGCATGAGAGGTACCTGACAATGAGCTTCAAGCCTCCAGCAGGTGTCTCAGGATGGGATTTGCCGCACCTAAAAATCGGAGCTATGGCTTCCAGGATTATCCAAGATGGCCACTCTGGCTTCGAAATGTGTTGGCAAATGGGGAGCTGCAGCTCAGGGCATGGCCATGGTCAGCAGGAGGCCCTGGAGGCGGGATGCAGTTGGTCAGGCAGGGGTCCTGGAAGTCGGGTGTGTTTGGTGTGCTTGTGGGATCCTGGAGGCCAGGTGCATCAGTATGTCTGGGGTCCCGGTGATAGGGCACAGTCAGTTGTTCTGGGGTTCCTGGCTGCAGGGAGCAGTCAGTCGATCTGAGGGCCCGGAGGCAGGAAGTGATCAGTCGGGCTGAGGGATCCTGGAGATGGGGCTCAGTCAGTCCAGCCAGGGGTCCTATGGGGCCTGGCTGTTGTCTCAAAATGGCGGCAGCCACGTGTAATCAAACCTGCAGGTACTGTGACAGTGAACTTCCAGGCAACAGCAGGTAGCTGGTGCTCCACTGGCGGTCGGCGGTCAGTTTGCTGACTGTTGTCGGACGATCGGGAGGTGAACCTCTTGTGTTGGGTGATGGATAGGTGTAAGGCAGGCGATGGACAGGCGAGAGTCAGGCAAATGGCAGATGGTAGGTGCCTGACAGTGAGCAATCTGCACTCAAAAAAGGCGTTGATATGCTGGCAGACTGTAGGTGGTCACAGCAGACAAATGGGGTAAACAGCAGGGGATCGATAAGCAGCAAAAACTGCCTCACCAAGAAACAGATATCCTCTGCTTGAAACCGGAGTTACGGAGCGACAAGGAATGCAGCCTCCTTCTAGTCCGCCATCTTGGATCTCCCTCCCAGTTATTTATTTTTAACTGGTGCCTTATAGATATACGTAAAGGTGGGATTCACTGGGTTATACTCATTCATGTGTTTAGCATGATTTTGTCTATTTCACTCCACATTTCCTCCCTTTCCCATCCCTCCTCCCTCCCTCTCAATCTTCTCCACTCATCTTCCCTATATCTTTATAAGATCTGACTCCCACACCCCCGCTTACTTTGCTCCAGCTTCCACACTTGAGAGAACACATTAGACCCTTGATTTTCCAAGTCTGGCTTATTTCACTTAGCATGATGCTCTCTAGTTCCATTCATTTATTGGCAAATGCCATGATTTCATTCTTCTTTATGACTAATACTCCACACTCTTTAAATCCATTCATCTATTATTGGGTACCTGGGCTGGTTCCATATCTTGGCTATTGTGAATTGCACTAGAATAAACACTGAGTGGCTATGTTGCTACAGTATGCTGATTCTAATTCTTTCAGATAAATACCAAGGAGCAGGATATTTGGTCATATGGTGATTCCATTCCTAGTTTTCTAAGAAATCTCCATACTGCTTTCCACAGTGGTTGTACTAGTTTTCAGTCCCACCAGCAGTGTGTGAGCATACCTCTTCCCCCATGTCCTCACCAGCACTTATTATTATTTTTTTTTGTGTGTGGTGCATCCAACTGTAATGCACCAATAAAAATGTAGAAGAAAGTTTTAAAAATTAAAAATAAATAAAAAGGGCTGGGGAATGCAGCTCAGTGGTAAAGTGTCTCTGAGTTCAATCCTCCGTGTTGTTTAAAGAAAAATAATTTGTCCCCCCCTCACATCCACTTTTTTCTCTTCTGATACATTTTGCTATCCTTTTACTATGCCTGGGGTCTTGCTTGAAGTCTTCTCTGGGGAAGTCACAAGAGTCAAGAACACAATGCTACCAACTGCTAACAAAAAGGCCAAGCATCCTTTCCTACGTTTCTGGGGCTCCCCCTCCCCCTTTTCTCTGATCTGTTTTAAGAGGTTTTTTTTTTAAAAAATTATAGATAAATAAGTTTTTTCACAGGACCTAGACGTTAAAAGTTGCCAGTACTCCAGCAAGTTAGAAGGCCGTCTGGAAATGGCCTCAGCAGGTGCCAGGTTCCAGGCAGCGACTCTCGGTGCTCACTCCCACAGCCCTCAGTCTCCTTGGCAGGCCTGCCGTCCTCCTCCTGGCCCAGGTTCTCCCCTGGATTTCCACATGGTGGTTTGTCCACCGGCACCTGGACCAAAACGCTGGAACAGGATGATGAGTGGGGCTCTTCCTGTGGCCTGGAAATGGTAGCCAGGGTCTAAAGCTGAGGAGAAAAAAACTCAAGAAATAAACAAAAATGCTAAGTGTCCATATTCCTAACAAATGGAACCAAGAATTTCAATCGAACCTCTCTCCCGGGACTACAGAGAGGGGGTGACACAGTCACACCACCAGCAACCCTTAGCACCCATGTGGGAAGGGGGGAGGGAGGAGGGGTCTGTACCCTTGGAGGCCACATTCCTCCTGAATTCCTGGTTCCCCCTCTGAGGAGCCAAGAAAGGGGAAGACTCTGAGAGGGGAGAATTCAGAGACTGGGAACACGCCTTCCATTTCCTGCCGGGTGTCGGCTGGTGGACTTCCTGATCTTGCCTGGCTTATCTAGACGGGGAGGAAGGGAAAGGGCAATGAAGGGGTGAAGCAGAGCACCTGGGGGGGACCTGGCTGTCTCGGTTTCCCAAGGGTTGAGCAAGCAACATGGAGGTCAACTGGGCTCAGCTCCTAGCAGGCCGCACAGTCCCCCATAATCCTGAGAGCAAGGGCTCCCTGCCCTGGTCCCAATGGCTTTGAGGATCAGATGCTGGCCACTTCCAGCCTGACCCTCCGGAGTCTGAGACCTCCAGGGGGCCAAGGGGACATAATTACCTGGAACCTTGCCTCGAGGTCAGGACTCAGGGCTCCTTGTGCAGCTGGCCCTGAGCTCACTTCTGGCATCTGCAGGGTCTCTTCCTACTCATCCTGAGGGCAGACTTTGCTGCTTCCAATATATTCACCCCTGGGCCTAAGGAATGGCTGAAGAGTTGATCTTGTGCTGGTGTGGATGGAATTTGGACATTTGAGGTGTCCATACCTGTGTGAGTCTGAAAGTCACTATAATCAAATGTCCAGGCTGCCTGCTGATCCAATTTGAGGTCAGCTTAGGCAATGTAGTGAGACCCTGTCTTCAAATAAAATGTAATAATTTTAAAAGGGCTTGAGGGTGAGTTGGGCACAATAGGGCATGCCTGTAATCCCAGCAACTTGGGAGGCTGAGGCGGGAGGCTTGCAAGTTTGAGGTCAGCCTCAGCAATTTAGTAAAATCCTCAGCAACTTGATGGGAACCTGTCTCAAAATTAAAGGAAAGGGTTTGGGATGTGCCTTAATGTTTAAGCACCCCTGGGTTCAATCCTCAGTAATAAATAAATAAATAAATAAATAAATAAATAAATAAATAAATAAGGGTGGGAGGTGTAGCTCAGCAATAAAGCACTCCTGGGTTCAATCCCCAGTACTGTCAAAAAGACAAACAAACAAACAAACAAAAACCAGTTCTCAAACCTGGCTGTACAGTATCATCACCTGGGACGTTTTTTAAAAGCTACCAATGCCCGGGGTTCACCCAAGACTACATCAGGATCTGTAGGGGTGTGACTGAGGTTGGCATTTAAAAAAATTCCCACAAGTCAAAATTTGTACTTTTGTTTGTTTGTTTGTTTGTTTCTCAGGACTGGGGATTGAACCCAGGGCCTTTCATATGCTAGCCAATTGCTCTACCACTGAGTTACATCCCCAGCCCTTTTTATTTTATATTGAAAGCTGACCTGCCTAAAATTACCCATGCTGAACTTGAATTTGTGATCCTCATGCCTCCATCTCCTGAGTCTCTGGGATTATTGTCATGGGCCACCACATTTGGCTTCCTTTCTTACTTTTAAAATATAATTTTGAAAGATAGCTGTGGTGTTGGAGAAAGGCTTTCCAGGCTAGCCAGGTGTAGTGGGCACATGTCTGTCATCTCAGTGTCTCTGGAGGCTGAGGCAGGAGAATCACAAGTTGAAGGCCAGCCTCAGCAATTTAGTGAGGCCCTAAGCAACTTAGTGAGATCCTATCTCAAAATAAAAATTTAAAAGGGCTAGGGGTGTAATCAGTAGTAGTGTAGACCCCAAACCCAGGTTCAATCCCTAGTATCAAAAATAAATAAATAAACAAATAAAAGGACATTCCAGGATAGAGGAATAAAAGATAATAGAGCAGAGAGCAGGAGAAGGAGTTTGGGTTTGAAAAGCCTGTACTTTTTAGGACACCAGGACTCAGTCCTTGGATTTCTTATTTACCAGTGTTTACTCCCTCAGGAAGTCCATTCAGTTTTAGGGATTTAATACCACTTACTTTTTCTTTAGGTACAGGGGACTGAACCCAGCACTCTCATGCATGCTAGGCAAGCGCCCTACCACTATCCCCAGTCCAATGCCACCTACATTTTTATTACTCCCAAAAGTTGCATCTCCAACCCTAAGATCTCAATTTTGTTTTTTATACTGGGCATTGAACCTACAGGTGCCTAAGCACTGAGCCACATTCTGGGCCCTTTTTATTTTTTTATTTTGAGACAGCATCTTGCTAAATTGCTTAGTGCCTCACTAAGTTGCTGAGGAACTGGAATTATAGGCATGTGCCTTGATGCCTGGCTGTAATCCTTTTTTTTTTTTTCTTTTTTTTTTTTTTTTGGTGGTGCTTGGGATTGAACCCAGGGCCTTGTACATGCTAGGCAAGCACTCTACCAACTGAGCTATCTCCCCAGCCTGCCTGGCTGTAATCCTAATCCTCTGTGAACTCTAGACTCATATATTAAGTGACTACTTGACATTGCAACTAGAATGTAAAATAGATATGTCAAATAATGAGACCAGGGCAAAGGACAGTTAGCTGATTATCAAAGAAAAGGAAACGCGTAGCTAGCACTCCCCATCACCTGGTTGCTAACACCCTCCAGGGGAGGGGAAGGATCACTTTCCCAACACAAGCAATCAGCCCCTGGATGGATCTCTTTCTGCCCTTTTGGTCACATAGGCAAGAGGAGGGGACTTGAGAAGAAAGGAAACCTGAAATCTGTAAAGGGGTAGGACACTCCACTCTCTCAGGCACCAGCTCTGGACCCCCTCCTCTCTGGAGCAGTCTCTCTCTCTCTCTCTTCTTTCCTTTCAATAAAACCTTCTATTCTTGCCTCAGGTAGCTAATCTTCAACACCAGGGGAATGAGGACCCGGTCCTGATTTTCAAGACGGATTTCAATATAACACATTCAAAATAAAATCCCCAATCTCTGCACCTATCTCCTCACCTTGATCTCCTGATCTTCCACATCTTCTGAATCTTAGGGGGAAAAAAAAATTTCTTTCTCCAGCAGCTCAGGCCAAAAACCTTGCAGTCATCCTCCATTCCTCTCGCTCGTCAATCCATCAGCAAAAATTTACAGTTCTGCTTTCAAAACATTTCCTAAATCCAAACACTTGTCACCGCCTCCGGTGAGACCACGGCAGCGGAGTGAGACCCAGCTGGATCAACTGTGGGGGTCTGTGACCACAGGTTCTTTGCAATCCCACAGGAAGGATTTTAAATGAGTCACACAGAGTAGCAGGCATGTGTTTATCAGAAGGGAAAAGGAAAAGGGGACACTTTCAAGGGAGAGAGTGGGTTCTCAAGGAGAGGAGAGGGAGCACATGGCCCTGCCCTCTCGTTTTATTAGGGATCCCAGGGAAGTTTCCAAAGAACCCCACCCAGGTCCAGCTCTCAACTTTTGACTGACAGCTAGATTGCATCAGACTTCCAAATCCCCACGGCACATGGACTCACCCACAGTAAGACCCATGGGGGAAATTTTACTATGACAATGACATGCTAAAGATTCAAAAGTGACTCTAGGTTTCCTTGGCCCATGCAGGATTCTTACAAAGTTTATGGTCAGTGGGCTTCGTTTCTAATTCTCTTGTCTTCCTGAGTTCAGGAATCTTTTGGTCTATATAAAGGCTACCCACTCCCTCAGGGTGACTTGAATTCTCCTTATGGGCAGGGAGGAGTCCTTAGGCCTGCCTTTCTCCTGCAGATGACAGGTTATTTGCTGAGGAATGCAGCATGTCCTATTGACACTAGCCTCGGCAGGGCCCGCAGTCTTGGGTAACTTGCTTTTTCAAAGAGAGCAGGTGGGGGTCATCACGGTAGACACAGTCTACAGAACGGTCCCCTCAACCCTGGGTTCCCACTGTTATCTCTGTCTGCTACCTATCCCTACTCCCACGGTCCATGCCATGGTCCAAAACTGCAAGGTTTTTGGCTTGAGCTGCTAAAGGAAGGTCCTCATTCCCCTGGTGTTGAGGATTAGCTACCCAAGGCAAGAGCAAAAGGTTTTATTGAAAGGAAAGAACAGAGAGAGAGAGAGAGAGAGAGAGAGAGAGAGAGAGAGAGAGAGAGGGGGGAGGGGGTCATCTCGTACCTAGACAATCACCCCAGCCTCCCTCTCACTCATGAGCCCACTTCCTTCCTTTCGATCTTATGGTCTGTTCTTCCCACAGAGGTCAAAATGGCGTTTTAACATGTAAGCCAGGTCCTGTCACGACTCTACGCAAAAGGACTCCAAGTCTCCCCATAGGCACTTTGTTACTTCTCTCTTTGGTTCTCGCTCTCCTTGTTACCGAGTTTTTAATTTTTTTAAGAAGATGGACACTATACCTTTACTTAATGTAATTAATTCATTCATTTTTATGTGGTGCTGAGAATCGAACCCAGTGCCTCACACATGCTAGGCAAGCGCTCTACCACTGGGCCACAACCCCAGCCCTCTCACCAATTCTTGACCCCCAACTGGGTCCATTTTCCCCCTCTCAGAATCGTGGAAGCAGTAACGAGACCAAGCTGACTGAGTGCGAAGGAAGGTTATTCTTGACTAAGAACAGATCAGCTTCTTGGCTCTTGGAGGTTAGGCTGGGAGGGCGTAGACACAGGATCAAAGGTATGAGAGGGAGGGACAGGCTAATGAAGGGCAGGAATGCTTGAGTGTGTTTTGCAAGTGGGTGGACATTTTGCAGGAATTTAGGTGCCACCTCCTTTTGTTCCTTTTATGGCCATTGTCAACTGCCATGGCACAGGGGGTGTGCCATTGAGCAGGCAGGTAGGATTGTAACCAAGTTCGAGGTTGTCCCTCTGGCAGGCTTCTCAGATCCAAGCAGTTTCAGATAGGGCACCTGACGAGGGACTTCTGGCCTACAGGTATCCTATCCTACAAGGTAACAAGATTAGGACAGGGTAGAGAGCCAGCTGGGGGCTGGTCTGGTGGCTCATACCTGTAATCCCAGGGTGCTCGGGAGGTTGAGGCAGGAGGATCTCAAATTCAAAGCTGGCCTGGGCAACTTTGTGAGACCCTGACTCAAAATTTAAAAAAAGTTGGAGATGTTGCTCAGTGGTAAAGCACCTCTGGGTTCAAAAAGAAAAAAGAAAAGAAAAAGAAATCCAGTTGTTATGCTTTCCATTCCTGATCTTTGCAGTGGCTGGTCTTACAGTCGCCTGTTTCCAGTAGTCACATGGCTCTCCCACAGTCACATGTGGTGGCACTTGCCTGTAATCCCAGTGGCTCAGGAGGCTGAGGTAGGAGGATTACAAGTTGAAGGCTAGCCTCAGCAGTTTAGCAAGATCCTCAGCAACTTGGTGAGACACTTTCTCAAAATAAAAAATAAATAAATAAAAAAGGCTGGGGATGTGGCTCTGTTGCTAAGCACCCCTGGGTTCAATCCCCAGCACCAAAACAAAAAGGTCTCCCACAAGCATCTGCGGACACCATCATCATGTTCCCTGTGGTTCTTCATCCTTCTTACCAGGCTTTATTTTCTTCATGACACTTCTCACCACCTGAAGTCATATATAATTATATAATTATTTTTTATTTGCTATTATCTCCTCCCTCTTCAGTTTACCTAGTACGGATTATAGTGCTTGACAAAAAAATAGCGTTGCATGCATTTATTCCCCCCAGTATTGACAATTGAACCCAGGGGAGCTTTACCACCGAGCTGCATCCCCAGCCCTTTTTATATTTTATGTTGAGACAGGATCTCACTGAATGGCTGAGGCTGTGATCCTCCTACCTCAGTCTCCTGAGTCATGGGATTACTAGGCGGGCTGAGTGAATTTAAGGCAGGTTTTGCAAGTTGGAACTGTTGGAATTTGACAGTTGAAAACAGCTTTGGGCTGGTGGGTACTGTTAGGCGAAGATCTTAAAGTGGGTCCTGAGGAATAAGTCATTTTAGCTGGTTCTCAGTCTTATCTCCCAGGAGCAGGTATTTCCTGGAGCTATCATTATTTTCACTTGGTCTCAGTGCTTAACACAAGAACAGGGAAGTATGCCCAGCTTCAGCATTGTTAAATATAGGAGCAAGGAATTATACCGATATCAACTCTCACCAAAAAGTCCAGTACTGGTCTGGATTCCTTCTCTTCTTTAGTCCAATAACTTTGCCTCTCTCCTGTGCATCACCAATTCTGTCTATTGGATCATTCTCATCTTGAAAAAAAAAAGTGAAATAAAAAACTCCCCATTGGTCCCTTTCACATATGCTCCAATTGTTTCCCTTCACAAAATAACTTTTTTTTTGTTTAAACAATTTATTTAGAGCACAATTTTCCAACCTTAAATGAAAGTAAAGTAGCTACCCCTGTGAAAATTCCTACATTCTACATTTAACTACAAATGTTTATACATATTATTAAAGTTTTTATTATTTATTTATTTTGTTCTGGGGATTGAACCCAGGGTCACTTACACACTGAACCCATCCCCCAGCCCTTTTTATTTTATTTTAAATTTTTATATATATTTTTAGTAGTTGATGGACCTTTATTTTATTCATTTATTTGTATGTGGTGCTGAGAATCAAACCCAGTGCCTCACACATGCTAGGCAAGCACTCTACCACTGAGCCACAACCCCAACCTGCCCTTTTTATTTTTTTATTTAGAGACAGGATCTTGCTAAGTTGCTGAGGTTGGCCTCGAACTTGCAATCCTCCTGCCTCAGCCTCCTGAGCCACTGGGATTACAGGCATGCACCACCACATCCAGCTTCTGTTTTATTTTTGCTTAACACATATTCATTGTCCAAAGTAGTGGGTCTCAGGGTGATATTTCTATATGGTCAAATAGTTTGCACTGATGAAGCCTAATTTATCCACCCCACCCTCTCAACCTCTATGGATCACTATTGCACATTCCAGTGAACTTTTTCCAGCTCCCACTTAGGAGAGAGAACATGTGGTACTTGTTTTGAAAGAGCAGTCCATGGTTATCACGGTCACCTCCTCACCTTTCATTCCAGCTGGCTCTCTCTCCTTTGTCCTCAACTCTCCTTCCGCACTGGCTTTCTTTAGGTCCCTGGAACACTCCAAGTGTGTTTCTGCCCAGGGGTCTGCCCTCTCTCTACCCTTTCCCTCTATTCCTTCCTCGAAAACTTTGTAGGGTTGACTGCTTCTTGTCATTCCTCAAACACTTTGACCATCAATCCAGAAACCCTCGTACTGGCTCTCTAATGTCACTCCATTTATAAAAATATTTATTTTTATTGTTATGCATAATATATCATTTGCCATTTTAACTCTTTCCAGGTATGTAATTCAGTGGCATTGAATGCATTCACGTTGCCCTATGACCATTGTCACCATCTTCCCAAACTGAAACTCTGCCCGTTAAATAATAACACCCAGACCCCTTACCCCCAAGCTCTTGCTGCCCCCCATTCTACCTTCTGCCTCTATCAATTTCACCATCCTAGGTACTCCTTCGTAGTAGAATCATTTGGTATGTCGAGCTTCATCCGTGTGGTGGCCATGTGTCAAAATTCTATTCCTTGGGCTGGGGAGATAGCTCAGTTGGTAGAGTGTTTGCCTTGCAAGCACAAGGCCCTGGATTCGATCCCCAGCACCGCAAAAAAAAAAAAAAAAAGAAAAATTCCATTCCTTTTTAAGGTTGACTAGAATTTCATCGAATGTCTACATCACATTTGGCCGTCTGTCCTGTGAATGAATGTTTGGTTGTTTCCACCTCTTGGCTCTTTGTTGACAGTGCTGCTTGGAACTTTAGAGTGCAAATACCTGTTTGAGTCTTTTGTGTGTTGAACCAGAACTGGAATTCCTGGATCATGTGGTAGTTCTGTACTTAATTTTTTGAGGAACCACCATAGCGCTTTCCATCTAGGCAGTATCATTTTGCATTCTTACCAGCAAAGCACAAGAGTTCCAAGTTTTCCATATCCACAGAATTTTATGTCTTTTTTGTTTTCTGGTAGCCATGTATAGCAGTAAGACACTCCCTTTTAATTTTTAAAAAGTTCCTAAAATTGAAAATTTACACACACACACACACACACACACACACACACACACTACCACCACCCACCATTGTACTGTAAGGTCCGAAAGAACAGGGATCTTCTCTCTCTCTTTTCTTTTTGCTGGGATTACAGGCATGTGCCACAGTGCCCACCAGTTTGGATTTACTCTAAGTGCAATAGGGGCCATGCAAAGATTTTTTTTCCCCCAGATACTGGGGATTGAACCCCAGGTCTCACACATGATAGGCGCCATGTAGGGCTCTTAAGCAGAATATGTTTTAAAATGTATTCCTTGGTGCCAGGTGTTAGGGTGAATTTCTTTGGTTGTTTAAAGAGTATTTATTTGAATTGAATTAAACCAGGGGTTGGTGAATGGGAGAATCCCTCTATGGAGATGCCTTTCTTACAGCTAACCTATCTGTCAGTTAAAAACCCTAAAGCTCAGGGTTGAAGCCTCTGAGTACACAGAGGGAGAAAAAACACACTCAAACCCGGGTTCTCTCCCCAGCACCGCAAAAAAAAAGAAAAAGAAAAAAAAAAAAACACAAAAAACAAAAAACAAAACAAAAACAAACCCGGATTCTCCCACGTCTCTCAGGACATGCTTGACACCAAGTTTTGGCCCACCCACCAAGTGAGCAGTGCAGTAGAGACTGCAGCTGAGTGTCCTCTAGTTGCATTTTTTATTTATTTAATTTTTTTTAAGGTACCAAGAATAATTGAACTCAGGGGCACTTAATCACTGAGCCATATCCCCAGTCCATTTTATTTCTTATTTTGAGACAGGGTCTCACTAGTTTGTTTAACCTCACTAAGTTGCTGAAGCTGACTTCAAACCTGTGATTCTCCTGCCTCAGCCTCCTGAGAGGCTAGGATTACAGGCACGTGCCACTACACGGGTCTGCTCTAATTCAATTTGACTGACACTGTCTACCTGGAGATCACATCAGTTCCCACCCACCAAGGGCTCAGTCCTTAAGGAACACCGCCCCCCGTCAGATGCCAGTCAAAAGCTACAGGTTGTTTTACCTGTGTCTCTGACCCATGGTGTAAACCGGTTCATGTAACCCCCTCCTCCTCAGATTTGATTCATTTGTTCAAGCAGCTCTCTGAACTCAGGACAGTGCCATCTGTCAGTTCATTAGAAAGAGGTGTGTGGGGGAAGGGGTGTGGAGCTCCCGCCCTCCAGGAACCTCTGTGTATCCAGCTATCTGGAAAGTCTCTGAACCCTGTGCTTTTGGTTTTTTATGGAGGTTTCATTACATAGGGATGCCTGACAAAAACATTTGCCATTGGTAATCAATGAACCTTCAGCCCTTTCCTCTCCCAGGAATTGGGCTGTGTTAGATATAGAAAATGACAAACCCCAAATAGTGTGACCCCAGGAAGAGGGAGTGAGAAGAAGGCCACACACTGATAACATCCATCCTTTCCCAATACATTCTTTCCCAGGGACGAGACAAGCCCTGGGAAGGAGCTCTCCATCAAGAATGACAGTCTCGGGCTGGGGAGATAGCTCAGTTGGTAGAGTGCCTGCCTTAAAAGCACAAGACCCTGGGTTCAATCCCCAGCACCAAAAAAAAAAAAAAAAAAGAATGACAGTCTCTGGGAGGAGGCCAAAGCATCGATCCTTCCCAAAACAAATCCTTTCCCAGATACTGACTGCTGACCCCAGACCTTCCATCTGCCCCAGTACAGACAGATCTCAAATTCTGGAGTGGCCGAACTGACACGCTCATTAATGAAGTCACCTGTCAGTGTAACCTACATAAGCACGCACTCCCACTTTGGCAAGTGGCTCATTTTCCACCAGGAAAGTGGGTCCATCAGAGGCGTGACTCCACTGCTGAATAAAGGTTGTGCCGATCCGTGAAGTTTGCACCCTGCTCCGTCCTTCTGTGCTAAAGGTTGAATGTCTAACCTCTAATGTCAAACCTCTAACCCTGCCTTAGTTTTTATTTTCTTCTTCCCCTCCTTCCCTCCCTCCCTGCCTCCCTTCCTTCCTTCCTTCCTTCCTTCCTTCCTTCCTTCCTTCCTTCCTTCATTCCTTCCTTCCTTCCTTCCTTCTTTTTTTCCTTTGGTACTGGGGATTAAGCTCAGGAGTGTTCCACCACTGAGTGACTCCCCCTGCTCTTTTTGTTTTTTATTTTGAGACGGGGTCTTGCTAAGAGTGCGGAGACTGGCCTGGAACCTGCAATCTTCCTGCCTCAGCCTCCTGAGGTGTGCACCACCACACTGCTTGGTTTTCTCTGGTGACTAGCTCCCCTCCTGAAGCTACACAGACGTCGCCCCCCTGTCAGTCAACTCATTAGTATATCCAAAGACACATCAGTGAAGGTGCCAAGGATTTTAGGAGTTGTAAAGAAAAGGAGAGAAAGGCCAAATACATATTTTACAGTTTTGCAAAGCACTTTCAAGTTTCCAGCTATTCTAAAGTGGAGCAATCTTGTGAAGGTCAGATCTTGGAACAGTGGACAAGTTGTCCTGGTTTCCTTTTGCTCAGCTTTTCCCTTTTACAGTCAGACACGAATCATTAGGGAACATTTTTTTTTTTTTTTAATTTTGTAATTCCCTGTGCTTCCCAATTTAGATTGGTGTGTCAGAGATTCCAGGCAGTGAGGAGTCAAAGTACTGAGTGAAGCCTATGATGTTAAGGTGTGGATCCATTAGGGTGAGAACCCGGGAGGAAAGCTGCCCACACAAGGTAAGGGATCTCTGAGCAAAAGAATGGGGCCCTCAAATCATGCTCACAGAAGTTGTCTCAGGCAAGAACTCGTGGGCAAGGTCTGAGTCTCTTACTAAGCCCATGGCAACATGGGTGATGTCAGTGTGATTGTGGACCTGGCAGAGCAGGGCTGACATCACCACCCAAGGGACCCAGTGAGCTCAGACTCTGGGGAGGCCTCTGCACAGCCCCCAATGATGCCGGAGCAGCAAACATGGCCAAGAGGACCCTGGGGGCCGAGCTGCTTTCATTGCCGTTCAATTATTGTTCTTTTCCTTTATCCACTTCCCAGCATAGAGCTCTCCTTTGGCACTGTGGAGAGAGCCAGAAGGAAGGAGTATTGATGCTGGCACCCAGGAAACTGTAGGCTTATTGGGAGACATATTTGTTCCCCTAAGAGAGCCATCTGCTAGGATAGGCCCCTGCCCCAAGGAGTTCATAGGTGGAGAATGAGAATTACAAACTATAAAAGCAATAAGAGGAAGTGTTTGAGCTTTGATGTTAGGCCTGGCCACTGACATCAGTCTGTCACTTACTTATTAACCATCCGATCTTGGGCAGGTTATATTACCACACTGGAGACAACAATTTTTTGATCAATGAAATGGAGACAATTCTTATCTCAAAGCTGGATGATAGTGAAGATTAAATGAGGGGAAAAAATCATATTTTGTTCCTAGCACTCAGCAGGTGCTTAACAAACAGTAGTCATTATTGTTGTCATTATTCAAAGTCACACAGTGTGTCAGGGCTAACGTAAAGTGATCAACTGCCTGTGACAGGAAGGGAAGCTTTGGCTCATAGAGGGAGATCACACAAGCTGGATCTTTTTTTTTTATTTTCTTTTTTGGTATTGGTGATTGAACCCAGGAATGCTTTGCCACTGAGCTACATCCCTAGCCCTTTTTTTTCCCTCTCTCTCTCTTTTCCTTTCTTTCTTCCTTTCCTCCTTCCTTCCTTCCTTCTTTCCTTTCTTCCTTCCTTTCTCTCTCTCTCTCTCTCTCTCTCTCTCTCTCTCTCTCTCTCTCTCTCTCTTTTCTTTCTCTCTCCCTCCTTCCCTCCCTCCCTCCTCTCTCCCTTCCTTCCTTCCTTTCAGTACCATGCATTGAACTCAGAGGTACTTGACCACTGAGCCACATCCCCAGTCCTATTTTGTATTTTATTTAGAGATAGGCTCTCACTGAGTTGCTCACTGCTGCTGAGGCTGGCTTTGTCATTTTTTATTTTGAGAGAGTGTCACTAAGACACTGAGGCTGGCTTTGAATTTGTGATCCTCCTGCCTCAGCCTCCTGAGTCACTGGGATTATAGGTATGTGCACCTCTCAGTGCCTAAAATAACACTTATTTTAAGTACCATGCATCTACTGATTCAATTTAACCCTATGAGGTCAACACTATTATCATCCTCCTATGACGGGGGAGGAAACTGAGCATAGAGAGATTCATAATTTGTCCAAGCATGCAACTAGAAACTGGCAAGTTAAGGATTTGAAGCTATGCTGACACCTGTGCCCCTAACTCCTGTGCTCTAAACGTCCTCTGCTGTGAGAGACTGAGCTGCCTGAGGGGTAAGACAGTGGTAAAATCACATGGTAACTCCTGGGACAGAGGGAGTCACAAGAGGCTGAGAGGCCAGAGGGAGAATGAGATCATAGAGGGAGGACTCCCCAGAGGAGAGGGTGACTCTGGAGATAAGTCCTAAGGAAGGCGAGTGTTGTTCCAGGCGGAATGAACAACATTAACAAAACAATGTGGAGAAGAAGAGGAGAGTGGTCTGGGGTTGTGGCTCAGTGGTAGAGCACTCGCCTAGCATGTGTGAGGCATTGGGTTCGGTCCTCGGCACCACGAAAAAATAAATACATAAAAATAAAGGTATTGTGTGCATCTACAACTAAAAACAAATATCTTAAAAAAGAATAAGTTCAGAGGTTATAATGAATCTGATGTGAGATGCAAGGACCTGAAGTAGGTAGGGCATGGACAGATGAGATAAAGAAGAGTCACCAAATGAGTAAAATCAACAGGGCTTGGTTGTCTATTAGAAGCAGGAGAGGAAGATCTAGACTGACTCCCATTTCAGGGGAGAGTGCTAGCTGTCGTTAATGAGATGGGTTTGAGAGTGAGACACCATAAAATCACATCTGAACACACTGAGTTTGAAGCAACGGTAAATATTTAGGAGTAGATTTCCATTTAAAAAAATAGAGACTTCATTACCCCACTATTTTTTTTTTTTGGCATGGGGGATGGAACCCTGGAGGTGCTCTATCAGTGAGTTACATCCCCCAGTTGTTTCCACTTTTTATTTTGAGATAGGGTCTTGCTAGATTGCCCAGGGTGGGCTTGAGCCTGTGATTTTCCTGCCTCAGTCACCTGAGCTGCTGGGATTACAGGTGTGCACCACCACACTGGGCTTCTCCATTTTTTTTTTTTTTTTTTGGTGGGGGAATACCATGGATTGAACTCAGGGGCACTAGACCACTGAGCCACATCCCCAGCCCTGTTTTGTATTTTATTTAGAAGACAGGGTCTCACTAAGTTACTTAGTGCCTCACTTTTGCTGAGGCTGCGATCCTCCTGCCTCAGCCTCCCAAGCCGCTGGGATTACAGGTGCATGCCACAACCCTGTTTTTAATAATGGCATAGAACAAGAGAAACGTGAGAAGACTTGAACAATAGCAAAATATACGTTCTTCTCAAGGGCACTGGATTAGTCTCTGTGATAGAACATATGAATAAATTTAGAAGAACTGGAATAATACAAAGTGTGTAGCCTAAGTGCTGTGGCGCATGCCTGTAAGTCCTCAGCTTGGGACGCTGAGGCAGTAGGATCACAAGTTCAAAGCCAGCTTCAGCAATTTAGTGAGGCCCTAAGCAACTCAGGGAGATGCTCTTCCTCCAAAGAGAATATAAAAAAGAGGTGGGGCTGTGATGTGGCTCGGTGGTTAAGTGCCCCCCCCATTCAATTCTGGATACCCCAAAACAAAACAAACCAAAGTGTGTTTAACTTCTGCATCATAATGAAATTAATTAGAAATAAAAAGCAGAAGGAAAATTGGGAATTCACAAATATGTGGAAATCAGACAACACATTCTTTTTTAAAAATTTTTTTAATTGTAAACAAATGGGATACATGTTGTTTCTCTGTTTGTACATGGAGTAAAGGCGTACCATTTGTGTACTCATAAATTTACATAGGGTAATGTTGTTTCATTCATTCTGTTATTTTTTCCCTTCCCCCCACCCCTCCTACCCCTCTTTTCCCTCTATATAGTCCTTCCTTCATTCTTGCCCCGCTCCCTAACCCTAACTCTAACCCTAACACTAACCCCTCCCACACCCCATTATGTATCATCATCCACTTATCAGTGAGATCATTCGTCCTTTGGCTTTTTGAGATTGGCTTATCTCACTTAGCATGATATTCTCCAATTTCATCCATTTGCCTGCAAATGCCATAATTTTATCATTCTTCATGGCTGAGTAATATTCCATTGTATATATATACCACAGTTTCTTTATCCATTCATCGATTGAAGAACATCTAGGTTGGTTCCACAGTCTGGGCTATTGTGAATTGAGCAGCTATGAACATTGATGTGGCTGTATCTCTGTAGTATGTTGATTTTAAGTCCTTTGGGTATAGGCCAAGGAGTGGGATAGCTGGATCAAATGGTGGTTCCATTCCAAGTTTTCTAAGGAATCTCCACGCTGCTTTCCAGAGTGGCTGCACTAATTTGCAGCCACACCAGCAATGTATGAGCATACCTTTCTCCCCACATCCTCGCCAATACCTGTTGTTGCTTGTATTCTTGATAATCGCCATTCTAATTGGGGTGAGATGGAATCTTAGGGTGGTTTTGATTTGCATTTCTCTTATTACTAGAGATGTTGAACATTTTTCCATGTGTTTGTTGATTGCTTGTAGATCTTCTTCTGTGAAGTGTCTGTTCATTTCCTTAGCCCATTTGTCGATTGGGTTATTTGCATTCTTTGTGTAGAGTTTTTTGAGTTCTTTATAGATTCTGGAGATTAGTGCTCTATTTGAAGTATGATTGGCAAAGATTTTCTCCCACTCTGTAGGCTCTTTCTTCGCATTGCTGATAGTTTCCTTTGCTGAGAGAAAGCTTTTTAGTTTGAATCTATCCCAGTTATTGATTCTTGCTTTTATTTCTCGTGCTATGGGAGTCCTGTTGAGGAAGTCTGGTCCTAAGCCAACATGTTGAAGATCTGGACCTACTTTTTTTTCTATAATCTGCAGGGTCTCTGGTCTGATTTCAAGGTTCTTAATCCATTTTGAGTTGAGTTTTGTGCACAGTGAGAGATATGGGTTTAGTTTCATTCTGTTGCTTATGGATTTCCAATTCTCCCAGCACCATTTGTTGAAGAGGCTATCTTTTCTCAATTGCATATTTTTGGCCCCTTTGTCTAGTATGAGAAAATTGTATTTATTTGGGTTTGTGTCTGTGTCCTCTATTCTGTACCATTGATCTGCCTTTCTATTTTGGTACCAATACCATGCCGTTTTTGTTACTATTGCTTTGTAGTAGAGTTGAAGATCTGGTATTGTGATACCCACTGCTTTGCTCTTTCTGCTAAGGATTTCTTTAGCTATTCTGGGTTTCTTATTCTTCCAGATGAATTTCATAATTGCTTGCTCTGTTTCTATAAGGTACGTCATTGGGATTTTAATTGGAATTGCATTGAATCTGTATAGCACTTTTGGTAGTATGGCCATTTTGACAATATTAATTCTGCCTATCCAAGAACATGGGAGATCTTTCCATCTTCTAAGGTTTTCTTTAATTTCTTTCTTTAGTGTTCTGTAGTTCTCATTGTAGAGGTCTTTCACCTCTTTTGTGAGATTGAGTCCCAAGTATTTTATTTTTTTTCGAGGCTATTGTGAATGGGGTAGTTTTCCTAATTATTCTTTCCAAAGATTCGTCACTTATGTATAAAAATGCATTAGATTTATGTGCATTGATCTTATATCCTGCTACTTTACTGAATTCGCTTATGAGTTCTAAAAGTTTTCTGGTGGAATTTCCTGGTTCCTCTAAGTATATAATCATACCATTAGCAGATAGGGATAGTTTGAGTTCTTCTTTTCCTATTCATATCCCTTTAATTTCTTTGGTCTGTCTAATTGCTCTGGCTAGAGTTTCAAGGACGATATTGAATAGAAGTGGTAAAAGAGGGCATCCCTGTCTTATTCCAGTTTTTAGGGGGAATGCTTTCAGTTTTTCACCATTTAGAATAATATCAGCCATGGGCTTAGCATAGATGGCCTTTAGAATGTTAAGGAATGTTCCCACTATCCCTATTTTTTCTAGTGTTTTGAGCATGAAGGGGTGCTGTATTTTATCAAATGCTTTTTCTGCATCTATTGAAATAATCATGTGATTCTTGACTTTAAGTCTATTGATATGGTGAATTACATTTATTGATTTCCTGATGTTGAACCAACCTTGCATCCCTGGGATGAAACCCACTTGATCATGGTGCACTATCTTTTTAATGTGTTTTTGTATGCGATTTGCTAAAATTTTGTTGAGAATTTTTGCGTCGATGTTCATTAAGGATATTGGTCTGAAATTTTCTTTCCTCGATGTATCTCTGTCTGGTTTAGGTATCAGGGTAATATTGGCTTCATAGAATGAGTTTGGGAGGGTTCCCTCCTCTTGTATTTCATGGAATACTTTGAGAAGTATTGGAATGAGCTCTTCTTTAAAGGTTTTGTAGAACTCGGCTGAGAACCCATCTGGTCCCGGACTTTTCTTTGTTGGTAGGCTTTTGATGACTTCTTCTATTTCAGTACTTGAAATTGGTCTATTTAAATTGTGTATGTCCTCCTCGTTCAGTTTAGGCAATTCATATGTCTCTAGAAACCTGTTGATGTCTTCGAAATTTTCTATTTTGTTGGAGTATAGATTTTCAAAATAGCTTCTAATTATGTTTTGTATTTCAATCGCAGACAACACATTCTTAATAACCAGTGGGCTAGAGATGAAATCATGAGGGATATAAGAAAATATTTTGAGATAAATAAGAATGAAAGCACAACCTATGAGATGCAGCTAAAACAGTAATAAAAGGGAAATTTATAGTTATAAATACCAGGTTTAAAAAATAAGAGCCAGTCGTGGTGGTGCACGCCTGTGATCTGAGAGACTTGGGAGGCGAAGGCAAGATGGTAGCACGTTTGAAACCAGCTTGAAAAACTTAGTGAGACCCTGTCTCAAAATAAAAATTAGAAAAAGGGCTGGAGATGTAGCATTGTAGTGTAATGGCAAAGAGCCCTGGGTTTGATTACCAATACCAAATCAAAAAAAAAACAAAGAACGTTCTCAAGTCAGTAACCTAAACTTCCACCTTGAGAATAGAGAAAGATAAATTAAGCCTAAAACGAGCATAAGAGAGGAAATAATGAAAATAGGAAAAAAATTAAACCCAGGGATGCTTTACTAGTGAACCACATACCCAGCCCTTTCAAAACATTTTTTATTTTGAGACAGGGTCTTGCTAAGTTGCTAAGGTCTGGCTATGTCGCTGAGGCCATCTTAGAACTTTTGATCTGCCTGCCTCAGCCTCCTGAGCTGAGATAACAGGCATGTGCATGTAAATGTATTTCTGCTTATCACTTAGGTCTATCCCATTGGCCAAAGTAAGTCACATGGCTAAGCCCAAAGGCAAGAGTCAGGGAAGTAGTACACTGTGCTTGTGAGGCACTGCAGATTCCCATGGAAGAGTGAAGAACTCATGAACTATACACATGTTATCAGCAAAGTTTGCACCCTAAGGTTTTGAAAAGACTTTGAGTATGAAAGGAAGCCCATTCTCCTCTCACTGGTTTCGTTCAGTAACAGGAGTTAACAATCAAATAAAGAGTAGATCAGGTATGATTAAGGCTGCAGAAATGACTTTGGATTTGGCAATTAAAAAGTTTAGGATCACCTTTGCAAAGCTATTTTCCTTTTGGGAGGTCTGGGGATACAGTTTAGTGGTAGAGCACTTGCTTAGTTTGCAAAACACTGCAGGTTCAATCCCTAGATTTAAAAAAGAAAAAAAAAAAAAAAAGGTGCTGTGAACAGGAATACAAATCAAAGGATGAGTAAGCTTCCCTGAGGGCCCAGTGCTATTGAGCAACGCAAATGTGTTATGGTGCTGTCATGGCTACAGTCTTTCCCCCACTACCTTGGAAGGAGGAGAGGTTGGTGTTGTGGTTATGGTAAATATGAAGATGTCAAAGGAATTTAGAGAATTAGAGAAGTAAAGGTTTAGTCACATTGGTGGTTTATGGGAATATATCAGGTAAAATCTAACATTAATTCTTCTAAACCTGCACGTAGTCCTATTCTTTTCTTCTCTCTCTCTCTCTCTCTCTCTCTCTCTCTCTCTCTCTCTCTCTCTCTCTCTCGCTCATGCTGAGTGTTGAACTCAGGACTTTGGCATGCTAAACATGTGTTCTATCACTGATCTACACCCCAGACCATTATTCATAATTCTTACAATAACTTCCTAATGTATAGATTAGAAACCCCATTTTATATACAAACAGCAGCTTGAGGAAGCCATGAAACTTACCCAAATTCATCTGCCTATTCATGGATTAATGTTAATAAATGGAATCAAACTTAGATCTCTGAATTGGAATGTTGGATCTAATAAGATCCAGGATTGAAGTGAAAAAATGCTAATAGATTCTATAGAAATCAGGGATGAAGATGGGAATTAAGGGCAGATCCCATAGAAATTAGAGGAAGAGCCATATAGGTACCAGCCTGTAGTCCCAGCTACTTGGGAGTCTGAGGCAGGAGGATCACAAGTTTGAGAGCAGTCTTAGCAAGTTTTGAGACCCTGACTCAAATGAAAAAAAAGGGATATCTTAGTGATAGAGCACCCCCTGGGTTCAATTTCCAGTATGGGGGGGGGAAATTAGAGGAAGAGGTAGATGGGAAAGAGCAGAGAGAGGTATTTCACAGTTTTGTAGTTTTGGAGATGGAACATTTTTTGTTCTTTGAGGTGTTGGGGATGGAACCCAGGAGCATTCTCTCTGTGAGTGAGATCCCCAGCCCTTGTTTTTATTTATTTGTTCATTTATTTATTTTTATTTTTTAAAAACTTTTAAATATTTTTATTTATTTATTTATTTTTGAGACAGGTTCTCATTAAATTGGTCAAGTTGACCATTAATTTGGGACCCTCCTGCCTCAGCTTCCCAAGTAGCTGGGACTGCAGATGTGTCCCACTGCACTCGGCACTAGGTTTAGAGCAATGTTTATGGCATATAGGAAGAAATATATATATATATATATATGTATGTATAAATATATATGTATATATTTATATATAGATATGCTAAATATTATGGAATATTAAGGTAAAATAAAGGCAAGGCCATGAATACTTTGCTTGTGTGGGATGAGGAGCCTGGCTGGGACAGTAGGGGTCCCTGAGGTTAGGGCTGAATGGGTTATCCATGTTGGTGTTGCTGTACTTCAGGATGATGGCAGAGGATGGATGGAGGAGAAAAACTGAGAGCCAAGTGGTAAAACGTCTGAGGAATATGGATGTTGGTAGATGACCACAGTGCACCTGCCTTTAACTTCAAAGGAGAGCCCAGGAGTCAGGGTTTTAGAACGACACTCTAGCTGTGAGGATGTTGATGGTGTACGGCCCGTGAGGTCTACTGATGCAGGGGAGGAAACCCGTTCATTTAAACTAGTAAGTGAAAGCACGTTTGGTTTTTGGTACTGGAGGTTGAAATCAGGGGTGCTTTACCTTTTTATTTACTTATTTTGTTGTGTGTGGTGCTGGGGACTGAACTCAGGGCCTTGTGCATGCAAGGCAGGCACTCTACCAACTGAGCTATATCTCCAGTCCACCTTTTTATTTTTTATTTTGAGATGGAGTCTGGCAAAATTATAAAGGCTGGCTTCCAACTTGCCATCCTCCTGCCTCAGCTGGAGCTACAGGCAGATGCCAGGACCCCAAAGGATGTGGTTTTGTGAAGAGGTCACCAAGGTGATTTGGAAGGAGTCCAAGAAGTGATACAATCTGTTACATGAGGGTGGAAACAGATATAAAGGGGAGAATGATTTGCTGAAACTTACACACTAAACTCCTGGCAGTGGAGGGTGTGGATGGGGAAGTATAGGAAATGGGTCTTTGAAACAGATGAACCTGGTTTGAACATCAGCTTCATTGTTTACTGGCTGTGAGACGTGGGGAACTACTTAATATCTCGGCTTCCTTATCTGTAAGGAGGGACACATAGTGTCTATTGCAAAGGAGTATTGTAAGGATCTAATGTGGTTGGTCTATGTGAAGTGCTTCCTTTGTATGTTTTGCTTGGAAAGGTACCTTGGAGAGAAATTGTGAAGTGACTTAAATACTGGCAGAGAAATTCATACTTAATTCTAACAGTTTCTCTACTCTGATTCAACAACCCATTGCATCAGAAGCTTTCTCTCCTTCCTTCCTCCCCTCCCTCCTTTCTTCCCTCCCTCCCTCCCTCCCTCCCTCTCTCCCTTCCTTCCTTTCCTTTCCTTCTTTCTTTCTTTTCTTCTTTCCTTCTTTCTTTCTTTCCTTCTTACGATTGAACCCAGGGGCACTTTACCTCTGAGCCACATCCTCTGCCCTTTGTATTTTTAATTTAGAGACAGGGTCTCACTAAGTTGCTCAGGTTTGCCTTGAATTTGCGATCCTCCTGCCTCAGCCACCAGGTGGCTGGGATTACACATGTGGTCCACTGCTCTCTGATGATTTTTTTTCATAAGTGCAGAGGAACCGCCCTACCTCTGGAGATTCTGATACAGGCAGCTGCTAACTAGTAGTGCTGGAATTGAATTAAAGGGACTCTGACTTTTAGTTCAGTGCTTTTCTGATCATTTTGCACTTTCCCTACATTCTCTCTGTTTGGAGGTCATTGATATTAGGTGGTCCATCTTCACTGGATCTTTCCTATACCAATCCCTCTGGACTCGTATACCCTTGTTGGTAAAATGTTGGGCCTCTGGCCTCTGTGGCAGCTCTAAAACAACCAAACAAACAAAACTGCTGACGGTAGCTGAAGTGAGTTTAACCACTACCATGCACATCTGGTCTCCACACCAGCAGGCTTCCTGTGACAGATGAAAAACTTTTTGTTCAGTGAGATGATTTTAAAATGAAGCCCTAAAGGAGCTCTCTGTTCAAAATTTCAAGAGATATATAGAACTATGAAAGGTTTCATATTCTTCCTATTCTTCCTACATCTGTCTGAAATTGTTTATGCATGTGCAGTGAAATAAAACGAGGACATCCAGGGATTACCTAGAAACAGACAGGTTTAGCCACTTGCTCTGTTCCTATAAATCAGGTCTCATAACCCATTCTCCTCACTACTGGTTTATTTTTTAAATGTACTTCTTGTTAATAGCTTTATTTTTATCAAAAAAGAAATACATGCACAAGGAAATTATTCTGAAAGTGCAAATGATACATAATTAAAAGTTACCTTCCTTTTACTTCAGGACCTTTCTTTCCAATTCTTCTCCTGGTGGCCACTATTGTTAACAGGTTCTTGTGTGTCCCATCAGAAATAGTCTATGTAATATCGTGTGTCTATATAAGCATATGTGTGAATACTAATTAAAAAATAAATGGGAATTTAGTTTGTATATTATTTGATGCTTTGCTTTTTAAATCCACTCAACACTACGGCTTGGGAGCAGTTTTATATCTGAATATAGTCTTGTCTGTCTTTTTAATGATTGTATAATAATCCATGATATGGCCATAGCACTTCTATTTATTTAGTCTCAACTTCTAGTTTATTCTTCTGACATGCCTTTTTAATTGTTGTCGTCAATGGCAACACTATTCTCCTAGTCATTCTGGCTCTAAACCTTGAAGTAATACCCAACTTCCTCCTTCCTGGTTACCAGTAAATTCTGCCAATTCTTTCTTTACAGTTTTTTCCCTAGCCAGATGTGATGGCACACCCTGCAATCCAGGCAACGTGGGAAGCTGAGGCTGGAGGATTGCAAGTTTGAGGCTAGCTTGGGCAATTCTGTGAGATCCTGTCTGAAAAATAAAAATTAAAAGGCTTGGATGTAGTTCAGTGGTACGGTGCATCTGGGTTTGATACTCAGTACCAGAAAAATCAAAAAACAACAAAACACACACACACACACACACACACACACACACACACACACACACAACCAAAACAACAACAGATACTCAAAAGGCAATGTTTTCCCCATTTGTCCATCCTTCTTTTTTCTCATTGCTGCTTCCCTGGTTTAGGCTTTAACATTTCTTACAGCGTCTATCTGCAAATTCTCCAGGTGCTTCTGACGCCATTGTTGCGGATCCGTGGAACCATTAGAATAAAGTATGAATCTCTCTGTTCAGTATATAGGGCTCCTTACAATTTCTCTCCAAGTTACTTTTCCCGCCTCATTCCTTTTTTCTTTTTTTCTGCAGTGCCTAGTATGGAACTCAGGACTTCGCATATACTAGGCAAGTGCTCTATTATTGAGCTACGTTGCTAGCACTATTTAAATTTTGAGACGGGTCTCACTAAGTTATATAGGTTGACCTTGAACTTGCAGTCCTTCTGCCTCAATTTCCCAAATTGCTGGGATTACAACCAGCTACTGCACTTGGGCAACTACTACTTTCTTCTGAAATTCTTTTTAGTTATATATAACACTAGGATACATTTTGACATAATCACAAAAGAATGAAATATAATTTGTTCTAATTCAGTCCCTAGCACTTACCCCCTTCCATTTCCTCCCTCCTGCTGGTCCCCTCCTCTACTCTATTGATCTTATTTATATTTTTTTAAAAATTAGTGTCTTGTGAATATCCTTGATGTTGACATTCATGGTGGTGTATGCCTGTGTGCACCTTTGAAAGTTCAATCAGATTCTTCCACTGCTCTTCCCTTATCAGGTCATTCCATCTTCCCCCTCCACTCCCTTGGTCTATTGATCTTTCCTCTATTTTTTTAAAATCAGCATGTCAAAGGTTTTATTTGTCTTTCCTCTATTTTGATGGAATTTCCTCTCCCTCTTCCCCCCCCTTCCCTCTCTTTTTCTTTCTTCCCCTTTATTTTGGATTAGCTTCCACACATCAGAGAAAAAATTTGACCTTTAATTTTGGGGGACTGGTTTATTTCACTTAGCACAATCGTCTCCAGTTCCATCCATTTACTGGCAAAAGCTACAATTTCATTCTTCTTCGTGGCTGAGTAATACTTCATTGTGTTTATATAAACACATCTTCTTTATCCATCATCTTTTGAAGGACATCTAGGTTGGCTCCATATCTTGGCTATTGTGAAGTGTGCTGCTATAAAATTTATGTGGCTGTATTCCTGTTTTATGCTGATTTTAAGTCTTTTGGATATATACCAAGGAGAAGGATAGCTGAGTCACACGATAGTTCCATTCCTAGTTTTTTGAGGAATCTCTGTAATGCTTTCCAGAATGGTTGCACTAATTTTGCAGTCCCACCAACAATGTATGAGTGTACCTTTCCCCCCACATCTTTGCCATTTATTATTATTTGTATTGATAATTACCATTCTGACTAGAATGAAATGAAATCTCAATGTATTTTTTTTTAAATATATTTTTCAGTTGAGGATGGACCTTTATTTTATTTATTTATATGTGGTGCTAAGAATTTAACTCAGTGCCTCACACATACTAGGCAAGTGCTCTACCACTGAGCTACAGCCCAGCCCTCAATGTAGTTTTGATTTGCATTACCCTAATTGCTAGAGATATTGAACATTTTTCACATATTTCTTAGCTACTTCTATTCAGAAGTATCTGTTTTTTTACTTTTTTTTTTTTTTTTTTTTTTTTTTTTTTTTTTTTTTTTTTTTTTAAGTAGTTCGGGACAATTACAACTACTTTACACCATAGTCGGGAATTAAATTCCAGCTGGTTGACTGGGTACTCCTCACACCTTACAGTCACACCTTTTAACTATATAAATCCTGTCTCAACGAAGCCTTCATAGTCAGAAGCGATTCCTGAACTTGGTTCTCTGAACCGGCTTTCAGTCACATTCTGCCTATAGCATGGTTTTGGATTCTCCAGCTCGCCCCTCTTCGCCGTTACACTTTAAGATCGCTGCAAGCAGGCGACTAGTTAGCTCTTTCTTCCTATGCTCCCTTACGGACCTTGTGCACTTCGTGGCAAAAGTGTTAAGAATTTGTAGGGTAATGCCATTGCCTGGCCTGGTCATATACACAGCGTGGCTAATTTTTCCTGGCTTACAGTGGTCTTTCAACACGTAGTTGTGGATTCAATGAATGAATGACTAGAACCCTGCCTAGCATTGCACCGGGAACTACAAATCCCGGCGGACATTGCGCGGACGCCTGCGGACGTGATGATGCAAGGGGGCGTGCCGAGCCCGAGGGAGGGGTCGTCTTGTGGGTTGCCGGAGGCTTGGGCAGCTGTGGATCCTGGGGTGAGAGAGCGAGTGTGAGGGAGCGAAAGGTGAGCCGGGCGAAGGAGGGGACGCACTGCCGGGCGCCCCGAGTCTATGGAGCGGAGTAAGATGGCGGAGGCGGAGAGCCTGGAGACCGCGGCAGAACACGAGCGGATCTTGCGAGAGATCGAGAGCACCGACACGGCCTGCATCGGGCCCACGCTCAGGTACCCGGGGTACCGGGACCGTCGACGGGCGGGCACGGGCGGGACAGGGACACGGTCCTTTGGATTCGTGTGTGGTTCGGCTGGCGTCAGGGCCGGTACCAGCCCCTCCCTTTGGCGAGACCCGCTAGCGACCTGCATCCTGGGCGAGGCGGGTCTCTCTGCGCAGCCCCGACGTGCGGTCCCTTCCCGGTCGCCGGTGCCTCTCGGCCAGTTACTCAGTAGGCTCCTTCTGCCTCCTCCGGGCGGAGACAGCCTTCATTCTCCCTCAGCGGCTAAGCCCAGCGCCGGGGAACAAGAGATCTCCCGACAGATGGTGGCAGATCTTCCCCCTGGGGACATCATCCTTCTCCCTCAGACTCCAACCCTGTCCAGCCCTAGCCCTAAGTCCTGCTCTTCAGACAAAACAGAATTTTACTCCACTGTTTCTTGCTTGAAATTAAACTCTTGCCTCAAAATCACAACTACTTCTCAAAAATGAGTCATTGAAATTCCTAGGCCATGGAAGGAAGGAAGAAAGAAAGGGAAGGAAGGAAGTTTCTTTCAACCCGTGCTCCCCTCCTGAGAGCCAGTGCTCCTTGAACCCTTGTTAGGAGGTTGAGATCTTCCCAAGGTGCAGCCTCATGGTGTTCTCATCGTGGAGGAAAATTTATCCGGCTCCCGCCCCCATTATCATTATTTTGCATATACACCCCAGTTTTTTTTTGGAGATGTCAAAACAAACTCCGACCTTCCTCAACTTATTTAAATATATATATGTAACACATACATACATATATATATATGTATGTATATATATATATGTATGTATATATATATATGTATGTATATATATATATATATAATACCCCTCCCACACAAATATAACTTATTTAAATCACAAAAACAATCCTAGTAGATAGGTGCTATTATTACTCTCATTTTATAAGTAAGACGAGAGTGCTTAAGTGACTTGGTCAAGGTCACAGAGAAAGTAAAGTGGGTGGGTCTGGAGATTCCTACTCGGTCTGGATTCAGACACCTTTCATCTCTTTTTTTTCCCTTTTGCGGTGCTGGAGATTAAACTCAGTGTCTTACAGTGCAGTAGGCAAGTGCTCTGAGGCTTTAGCTTACAAGACTCTTGAATATTTTTCTTCCTCACTTGAGGATTTACCATCTACCATACTTCCTGTTAATAATTACTCACTAAGCCTAATTTTGAACTACTTTTCCCTTTCCCCTCAGTTTACCAGGTGCCCTGGAACTAATTCATCCTGGTATTTTCAGGTGATGCGTTTTGATTTTCATGCACCCAATACACAGATAATTAGCTTATCCTCCGTGTCCAGTCTTGGGTCACTGCCCCTCCATTCAACACAGTTACTGCTCCCTACCTGCTTTTTCGTGGGGAAAGATGCTTTTTGAAACAGTGATTGCAGGAAGAGCAGGTTGAGACTTTGCATCTCTGCACAGCTTTCTTTTGTGGGATGGGTTGGAAGTGTCAGCGGCAGATCTTTAACTTAGTTCTCTCATGGCTATCCCTGGAAATAACCATCCTTAGTAGTTTGCCTTTTGCCTCTTTATGGCAACTCTTAACTCTATTTTTTTTGGGGGGGGGGCTAGTTCTACCATACAATTGTCCCCTCTGCATTGCATTATGATCATAATCATGCTGTCCTCTCATTTCCCTCCGTTTTTTTGGGCAGGGGGGCCAGGGATTGAACCTAGGAGCGCTTAACCACTGAGCCACATCCCCAGCCCTTTTTATTTTTTATTTTGAGACAAGATCTTGCTAAGTTGCTTACGGTTTCACCAAGTTGCCGAGGCTGACTTTGAACTTGTGATTCTCCTGCCTCAGCTTCCCTAGCTGCTGGGATTACAGGTGTGTACCATTGCACCTGGCTTATTTCCCATTTTCTTAAGCTCTTAGGGTCAGTGATCTTTTTTCATAGTCTTTACTTTTATAAAATTTAAAGGTTACTTACTAATAGTTCCCTAAGTGCATTGTTAATGGTTATTATTATTTGGTTTTCACAAAATAAAATGTTGCTAGAATTACTGAAGATGCTATTTTCATTGTTCTGTAAAGAAACTTGGTTGCTGAGCTGCAGTTGGTAGCCTGGCAAAACTCCCACTGGAGCAGTTGGGAGTACCATGTTTTTAAGAATTCCTTATCAGAGCACCATCTGTATTGAATTATGGTTCAAATGTCATTCATTTCTCCCTAAAATTCTCTTCACTGTTATCACCGAATTCTTTTTCCACTGTAAAATGGGATTTTGTGGAGATGGATGAATGAATGGATCTTTTGCCTTAAAGAGACACTATTTAAAAAAATAAAAAGTTCGAGAATGTTCCACGGTCTTCAAAAACCACAGTGTGATGATGCTACCAGTTTTAGTTACTTTTTCTGACACCCTGTATCATTATTAGAGGATTTTCATTTCTGTTCTTGTCTTTCTTTTGAGAGATAATCCTAAATCTTACTCTCAGACTTAAAGTTCAGTCACTTGAACATCCTGTAAGTAAGTCTTTTTGGCTTAGCTTGTCTCTACCCATATTCATAGGGTATGATCTCACCTTTTTTTCCTTATCCCTTTCAGAGGCAGCAGCATGCACAGACTTGATATTTCAGGTTTCTGGCCTTTCCCTGCATGCACCTCCATTATCATTATCTCTCCATCATAATCATTAAGCAGGTTTGATTAAGTCAGGCAGTAGACTTTCTTCCTTAATCACACCTTAGCAGTAAATGTCAAACTCCTCTTTCTTCATAGCATTTTTCTTATTTTTTTTCTATCTTTGAGGCAGTATTTTATTTTTTTGGCGGTACTGATGATGGAACCCAGCTCTTTTTATTTTACTTTGAAACAGGGTTTTGCTTTGTTGCCCAGGCAGTCCTCAAACTTGTAATCTTCCTGCCTCAGCCTCCTGAGGCATGCACCACCATACCCGACTTGAGATGGTATTTTTAAGACACCATATTTTTAGCTGCTTCTAAGATAGGTTTTTCTAATAGAAGAGGAACTAAAGAGCAGAGCAAAGTGAGGCACTAAGCAACTCAGTGAGACCCTTCTCTAAATAAAATACAAAAAAGGACTGGGGATGTGACTCAGTGGTTAAGTGAGTTTAATCCCGAGTACCAAAAAAAAAAAAAAAAAAAAAAAAAAAAAAAAGGAACAGAGGAATACAGAAAATTGATAGCAAATATAAGATTAGTATATCCATCCCTAAAAATTCAGTTTCACAGTCTAATCCATTCCTAAAATTGCAGTTTAATTGCAGTTTAGTTCTTGAGTAAATGTGTGTGTGTGTGTGTGTGTGTGTGTGTGTGTGTGTGTGTGTGTGTGTGTGTATGTGCTAGGGATTGAACCCAGGGCTTTGTGCATGCAAGACAAGCACTCTGCCAACTGAGCTATATCCCCAGCCTCTAATTGCACTTTAAGATTTTGCTTTCCAACTCTAAAATTTAACAGGGAATTACATTGCCCTTTGAAAAATAGCTTTATTGAGATAAAATTCATACATCATCCAGCTATTCACTTATCATTATTATCATTATTATTATTCTTTTGGTAGCAGGGATTGAACCCAGGGGTACTGAACCACTGAGCCACATCTGGAGCCCTTTTTATTCTTTTCTTATTTTGAGACAGGGTCTTGCTAAGTTGCTGAGGCTGGTTTTGAACTTGCAATCCTCCTGCCTCAGTCTCCCTAGCCACTGGGATTACAGGTGTGTGCCACCACATCCAGCCCAAGTATTATTTAAAACATATAATTAGCCAGATGCACATCTGGCATCCAACTAATATTACAGTTCCACTGGGGAGGCTGAGACAGGAGGATCACAAATTTGAGGCCAGCCTCAGCAAGTTAGAGAGACCCTGTCTTAAAGACAAAACAAAACAAAAAGCCCCCAAAATAAAAACATAAAATTGAATGACTTTTAGTGTCTTCAGGGAGTTGTGCAACAATTTATCACAAATCATTTTAGAACACTTTCTCATTCCAAAAAGAAATACACACCCATTAATAGTTACTCTTAATTTTGTTTCCACTCTCCCTCCCTGTTATTATTTTCTTTCTCTATGGGTTTGCCTATTCTGGACATCTGGACATTTTGTATTAATGAAATCATGTGTTTTTAAATAATTTATCATGTTTTTAGGTTCATACATGTGGTAGCATGTATCAGTACTTTATTTCTTTTTATTGCTGAATAATATTCCATTGTGTGACTGTACATCTATCATTTTATTTGTCCATTGGACATTTAGTTTCCTTTTGGGGGCTGGTTTTTTTTTTTTTTTTGTTTTGTTTTTTTATACTGGAGATTGAACACAGAAGAGCACTTTACCACTGAGCCACATTCCCAGCCCTTTTAATTTTTTATTTTGAAATAGGATCTCACTAAATTGCTTAAATCCTCAGTAAGTTGCTGAGGCTGGCCTGGAATTTGCTGTCCTCCTGCTTCAGCCTTCCAAGCCACTGGATTACAGGTGTGCATCACTATGCCCACTTTATTTAATTTTTGATGCACAAGCTTTTAATTTTTAATTTTTAATTTCTTTTGTTTTTTGTGGTACTAGGGATTGAACCCAGGGACACTTTACTATTGAGCTACATCCCCAGACCTTTATATTTTTTATTTTGAGACTGGGTTTTACTGATTTGCTTAGGGCCTCATCAAATTTCTGAGGCTATCCTTAAACTTCGCCATCCTCCTGCTCAGCCTCCTGAGTCTCTGAAATTATAGGCATGTTCCACTGCCAGGTTATTTTATTTTATTTATTTTTTGCATGTGCTTTTGGTGTCATATGTCGGAAGCTTTTGCTCAACCAAAGGCCATGAAGAGTTTGTGCTTACATTTTTTCTATGCATCTTGTTATTTTGTCTGTTACATTTAGGTCTGTGATCCATATTGAATTTTCATGTATGATGTGAGGAAGGGTTTCCAGTTTAGGTCTCTGGCATGGGATGTCCTGTTGTTGCAGCATTGTTTACTGAGTTCTGTCATTCCCTCCCTGGGTAGGAGTTGAACCCAGGGGCTCTTTACCTGCATTCTCAGACCTTTTTATGTTTTATTTTGAGACGGGGTCTTGCTAAATTGCTTAGGGTCTACCAAAATTGCCGAGGCTGGCTTTGAACTTTGATTCTCCTGCCTCAGATTCCTGAGTTGCTGCTATTACTGGCATGACATAGCATCTTCTTTTCCTAGTATTGGGAATTGTATCCAGGGCCTGTGCACGGTGGGCAGGTGCTGTACCACTGAGCCACATCTTCATATCTTCAGCCATTTTTATTTTGAAACAGGGTCTCTCTATGTTGCTCAGGTTGGCCTCAAAGGTCTTTTTTTTTTTTTTTGTGCCTTCAAACTTGTGATCCTCTTGCCTCAGTTTCCTGAGTAGCTGGACATGTTCCACCATGTCAGGCTCACAACTCTTTTTTTCACTGTGCAATTTTATGTTTACTTATATTTTTACTTTTAGTCAACACATAGTAATTGTACATATTTTGGGGGTACAGTGACATTCAATATATTATCGTGTAATTAATGTAACATTAATTACATTGCTTAATGGTCAGATCAGGGAAATTGGCATATGACAATTCTTATATTTGTTTATTTGCTTTTAACTTTTTCCATATGCATTTTATTGCATTGTTTAATGAATATTATATACCTTGCCTTTTCAGTTAATGTGGTACATACAGTTTCATACATTGTTATATATGATATACTTATATCACTTTGGTGGCTTTATTCATGAATTAATTTATTCATTGATGTATTCATTTAGATATTTATTGAGCAACATCTATATGCCAGACACTATTCCAGGCTTTGGAGTATAGCAGGGAACAAAATAAACAAGTTGCTGTCTTTCTGGAGTTTACTTTCTACTGGGGCACACACAGAATAAACAAATGATTGGATACTTCATATAATGTGTAGTGATTAGTGTTCCATAATGATAGGTAATATCATTCTGGCAAAGGTTTGGATAAAGTGAAGTGCAAGCCATATAACTTTTTTGGGGAAGTACCTTCCATTCAAAGAGCATAGCAAGTGCCAAGGTCTTCAGGAGGAGAATAGTGTTGGGAGGTGACAGTGGAGAGTAGTTAGGTTCAGATCATATGGACAAGGGAAGAGACCTTGATTTTGACCTAAGTGGTCTTGGAAAGTATGGGAGAATTTTGAGCAGGAAAGTAACATGCAGTCACTTAGGTTAAACAATTGACACGCTGGCTGCTCTGTGGAGACCAGGTAAGAGAGGAAGTGGGGGAGCCAGCCTGGAGATATTTGCTCTAGTAAGAGGTAATGGTTGTGATATGTAACGAGGCTTTAGGGAGGAAGGAGATAATGAGAAGTAGCTGAATTTAAAATGTTTTCAAGTAGAGTCAAAATGATAGATTAGACATGAGGGTTCAAGAAACATGAACATCAAGAACAATTCCAAGGCTCTTGGCCTAAGTAACCAGATAAACGAGGGTGCCATTTATTGGGATAGAGGACAAGTGGGGAGGAACTTTATTTTTCTTCATAGCACTTACTGTTGCCTGATACACCTATTTTTTTGATACCTCCCCATCTAGAATGTCTGTTGTAGGAGAGAATGGGTTTTGTTTCTTTTGTTTGCTGCTATATCCTAGGAATCTCAGAGTGCCTGGCACGTAGTTGTTGCTCAGTAAGTATTTATTGAATGGGATAGAAGAATAAAAATATTGCATCACCAACTATTAATTATATGGTAGGTAACTTGTTGATTAACTTTTAAAAAAATGTGACCAACTTTTGAGGGGAAAAAAAAAACAAAACACAACTTCTGAAAATTAGCCAGGCATGGTGTACACTCCTGTACTCCCAGCTACTTGGAGATTGAGGCAGGAGGATTCCAAGTTCAAGGCCAGCCTGGGCATCTCATCAAGATGCTGAATTAAAAAAAAAAAAAAAGAAAAGAAAAGAAATGGATGGGGATGTAGCTCAGTGGTAGAGATCTTACTTAGCAAGGCTGGGGTTCGATCCTCAGCGCAGCAACAGAAAACAAAACACTTCTGAAAAATCTTATAAGATGAACATATCAGAAACATTTATTATTTGGAATTACATATAATTGCATAGTTTTTCCTTCTCTTCATTAATCGAAAGGGTGATGTAGCAAGGCCCTAAGGAACTCAGCAAGACCCTGTCTCTAGATAAAAATATAAAAAAAGAACTGGGGATATAGCTCAGTGGAAGAGCCCTTTGGTTAAAATAATGCGGGGGGTGGGGTGGGGTGGGGTGGGGAGGCATGGAATAATTTGTCTCATTCTATGTTCTTATTTTATTAGTTTGTTGTTTATTCTTTCATTTTTTTATGCAAAGAGATATGTGATCTTAATTTCTCCTCTCTTTTACAAAATAAGTAGTGTACTACATACAGAGCTCTGCAGTTTAATCTCAGTATATTTTAGAGATTTGTCTATATCAGTATGGAGATTTTCCTTTTTTATTTATTATATAGCTACATAGTATTGTGTAAATATACCATGGTTTATTCAACTAGTTACTTATTTCTGGATTCTTGGGTTATTCCTTCTTTTGCTGGATGATATAATGCAGCAGTGCTTTGAATATTTGTCATTTCTTATTAAAAATTTCACACCTGTATCTATAGGAGAGATTCCTAGAAGTGAGAATCTAGGAATCATTGCTATGTAAAATAATGGAATTGTACCGTTTTGTTCCTTCTTTTAGCAGTCTGTGAGATTGCACATCTCTTCATGTTTTTTTTCAACAAAGTTCTCTCAAAGTGGGTTACAGGCTAATGCCATCACGCTTGACTCTGTTTTTTTTTTTAAATTTTTTTAAGTTGTGAACAGATATAATACCTTTACTTTTTATTTTTATGTGATGCTGAGGTTTGAACCCAGTGCCCCCCATGCATGAGGCAGGCTCTCTACCACTGAGCTACAACCCCAGCCCCTCAATGTAGTTTTTAATGTGAAATTTTCTTACTATGTGTGAGGCTGAACATCTCTTCATTATGTTTAAGTCTTTTTGTATATCTGTTTGTGTGCGTGTACTGTCAGTTCATGCTCTTTGCTTATGTTTCTATAAGGTTGGAATTTTTCTTTTTGATATTTTGCAGCACTGTTAAAGGATCTTTGATGGTTATGCTTTGCCTAAGGGCATCGTTAGTACACAAACTGAAATTAGTTGTGGTTGCTGAAAAGAACAAGCCATTGTATTTTAAGAAATGAAAGCTTCAAACCTGCTTCTTTATTATTTTAATCATAAAGGAGCATTCATAAACAGGCATTTAGATAATTAATAAAAATATACCAGTATTCTGTGATAATTTGATATTAGGAGATTTTATTGATGAATGCAGTGATTCCATTAGATAATGTCCTTTATACATAAAATTCTTAGGCAGTCAGACATTTGAGTAAAATCTTTAAAATGTTATGGCATGTATTCATATGTTTATATCATTTCTAGAATCAATGCAATTGGTATATGAATTAGTTGTAACAATTATTAAAAAGTATTATTATTTGGATGACTTTAGAAGTATTTTAGAATTTTAGATGGCATTTATGATAGAACTTTAGTTTATATGATATGTGAATATTGATTAGGTCTTTAAGGAAAATAAGAATCTTTTGATTGTTTACATGTTTGCAGTTCTTAGTATTTGCTTGTAATGTAATAATTTATTTACTCATGTCAAAATTAAATTTCTATCTATAAGCAACTTGATGAAATAAAATTAGCGAGTCACTTACCATTGAAATCTGTTGGCAGTTGAGATGCTGAGCAATGATGACATTTGAAGTTTGCTTGAGGGAAATGGCAAAAATAATGAGGCGGGGATTAGTAGAAACAGTGTTACACACAGAGCTGAACTTAATCTTGAGACCCAAAGTAACTAAGATGTATTTCTTAGAGATGTCTACCATGACGGTTGGAAAGAAGAGTAAAACCATTAATGATGCAGCAGTGTTTGCAAGAGCATCAGGAAGCAAGAAAGTTAGTTTGCTCAAAGATAAACCAATGTGGCATGGATTTTGTTCCAATATTTAAATTAAGGAGTATTCAGCTAAAAAATCGACAGCAATATTGAAGTATATTAATGTTTCGGCTATTTTATTTTTAAATTTTTTATTTTTTTATACCTTTATCTTATTTATTTATTTTTATGTGGTGCTGATGGCTGAACGCAGTGCTTCACATGTGCTAGGCAAGCGCTGTACCACTGAGCTACAGTCCAAGCCCCTGTTTTGGCTATTTTAAAAATGAAATTTGTGGCGTATAATATAGATTATATTTTACATTTCTTGATGTTTGCAGACTGTTAAACATTTTCCTTTAAATTGCATGGAATTTAATGTTGACATTTTATACCACATTTTGATTATTTTTATGGCAGGGGATTAATTTTGTCCTAACTTTGCTTTTGAGTTAGTCTCAGTCTCTTTTTTTCTGGTTAGAAAAATAATGGTTCTTTTTCTTTGTGTCTGGTTTTTCCCTTTCCTTGTTCTAGAAAGTAATTAGATGATTTTCAAAAACTTGAATGATTAAAAACATACACATAATAGATATATTAAAGGTGGGAGGAAATGGGTCAAAGGGGAAATAAGGATAGGGAGAAGACTGTGATGTCCAGTGAGAGCAGTTAGAGGCTTCCTATCTGAGTGTCTGTACATTTGTTTTGAGGATTTCCAATAGCTAGTGGGAAAAGAGACATGCTCAGTTATTTGAATTCTGGGGTTGTAAAATTAAAAAGTAACCAGGTGTTGTTACACACCTATAATCCCAATGATTTGGGAGCCCAAAGAAGGAGGTTTGTAAGTTCAAGGCCAGCTTCAGCAGTTTAGGGAGGCCCTAAGCAATTTGGCAAGGCTTTGTCTCAAAATAAAAACTAAAAAGGGCTGGGGATGTGACTCAGTGGTTAGGTGCCCTTGGGTTCAATCTCCAATATTAAAAAAAAAAAAAAGAAAGAAAGAAAGAAAGAAAGAAAGAAGGAAGGAAGGAAGGAAGGAAGGAAGGAAGGAAGGAAGGAAAGAAAGAAAGAAGGAAAGAAGGAAGGAAGGAAGGAAGGAAGGAAGGAGGGAGGGAGGGAGGGAGGGAGGAAGGAAGGAAGGAAGGAAGGAAGGAAGGAAGGAAGGAAGGAAGGAAGGAAGTTGTTACCAGGAGAAGCACCAGTTATTCTTGGTTTTGAATTTGAAAACAGAAAATTATTTTCCCCATGTTTCCTAACAAAGGTAACCCTGTATGTGACTGGATTTCCATATGGTAAATGCAGCAATATGTGATGGGTTGTTTCTGTGCTTTAGTGAAAGCATTTGCATAATCAGTGTACAATTTAATAAAAGCAGTTCTGCAGGGAGCCAAAATAAAATGGTCTCAGAATGCAGTTCTCTTGCTTTTGGCTTAATCAAGGCATAGATTTTATACCTACAGTGGAAGTTGAATGTGTACTTCCTCCACCCCTTTTGGGATCATTGATCACTTTGAGATTCATATGAAAGCAGTAGACTATTTTCTTGTAAAATGCATGTGTCCAGTCTCCGTGATTTCTATTCTGAAAGAATGTGTGCCATGTGGGTATGTTAGTTAATTCTTCATAAGTAGTCAAGGTTTTTGCTGAGTATTGAATATCAGTGAATTAAGGGTTATTTTTTTTCCACCCCTTTTTTCTGAGTATGTCACTTGCCTATGTTCTTGCTCTGTATAGAGTGATATATGCTTTAAAAGTAAACCAGCTATGGGTAGGATTAATATCTTATGAAAGTTGAAGAACCTGAATAAACTACTTTAGGCTTCCAAAAGAAGTGCAGTGTAAGCACCAAGGATAGGTCTAAGATTCTTTTCTAGAAATAATTTGGGATGTGTTCTATCTAGCACAGAAATAAAGGACATAAAAATTTTGTTTGGAACCCTCTTAAATTTGAAGATAAAGTCAATTCACTTTTGCCATTTGGGATATTGCCAACCAATAAAGTAATCATAGACATTCTGCTTTAAGTTGTATAAATTGGAAAATGTACTGAGTGGAAATGTAAGCCTTATTAAGTAAGTTATTTACCTGGAATGTTGGGAACCAGACACAATTTTTAAAAATTAAAATATGTTAACTCCCAACAGCAAAATGATGGATAAAATAAACATAAGCATGTAATATATATTTGCATAACTGTAATTTAAACTGTATTTTAAACCTTTAAAATACAGATCACCCAGTGAAACATCTAAGCTAGCAAGAACTATCACAGTGCACCCAATTATATTACCTTAATGTGATTCGTATTGACATATGTAGAATGGGACTCTTAAAATACCTACCTGCCATTCAGTCTTGGAAACTGTCCCATTAACATGCCTCTTACCCTGCAGTGATTTTATCTTCATTTACTACTGTGGCTTGATAATCAGATTAATCATTAGATAAAAACAAAAACACTGTCAGCAATAACAAACTTCTTTTACAACATTTGTGTCATTTGGGTATTTAAATGTTTCCTGTGTTTGGAGCTCTATGTAATGTTCAATTGTATGTTAGGTAAATAATGAAGGCTAGTTGCCAAAAATGATGATTTGAATTAAAATATAGTCTCTCTTGTTTTACTTATTCTTTGATTTAAAGTTATGGAAGAAGACAACTTTTTTATTTTAACCTTGTATTTGTTGATCTGGAACATGACCAACTGTGACTCCAGTGTGGTTTTGGTACTGTGATATTGACATCTTATTGCATATCCCCACCAAGTCTCTTTTTTCCCTTTGTTCTCGATAGTTCTGTTTTTAAAACTTTCTTCTTCCTCCTCCTCCTCCTGCCCCCACCCTCCCTCTCCCACTTCTGTAATGAACTCAGAAGCATTGTACCTCTGACCTACATTTCCAGTCTTTCTTCTTCTTTTTTTTTGTTTTTCGTAATTTTAAAAATTTGAGACAGGGTCTTACCAGTTTGCTCAGGCTGGCCTTGAACTTGTGCTACTCCTGCCTCAGCCTCCCGAATAGCTGGGATTACAGGTGTGCACTGCTACACCTGGTTTAAAACTTGCTTCTTTACGTTTTTTCCCTTGCAGATTGTGCCGTTGCTTTTTCCTTGCATTTGTGCTTGCCTTTGTAGCTCCCTTCTACTTCCTGTAATTTAAAAACACACATTGTCCAGTGAAACATCTAAATAAGCCAGAATCATCAAAATGCAACCCATTTTCATTTCCTGGGGAAGCTCTGATACTAATAAACAATACAATTTCAAAGGTTGCTGATAAGAAATGTGATCTTATCAAGCAATGTGGATGAATAAAAAATAGGCTTGACTGAGTTTATACCATGAATAAATTGGTATAGAGTTTGATTTGAGGAAGGACATGTTTATGGAACACAGTTTTAAAAAAGGAAAAAAATTTGTAGCTAGCCAAAAAATGTTCTTTTCTTCAAAATGAAGTAAAGGAGTTCCTTGACATTTGTAAGGAAGGACATTGGCATAGCAAAGGAGGAAAGTGAATGAGAAGAGCTTTTAAAATCCAAAGAAAAACTAGTCATTAAAGGCATTTCATTATATATTATAACTTCTAATTTTGAGCTGGATGTGGTGGCCCATACCTGTAATCTCAGTGGCTCAGGAGACAAGGCAGGAGGGTTGCAGTTTCGAAGCCAGCCTCAGCAATTTAGGGAGTCCCTAAGCAACTTAGCAAGACTGTCTCTAAATAAAATATTAAAAGGGCTGGGGATGTAGCTTAGTGGTTAAGTGCCCCTAGGTTCAATCCCCTGTACCAAAAAAACAAAAACAAAAACAAACAAAAAACTTCTAATTTTGAAATAATTATAAATTAACATGCATTCATAAGAAACAACACAGAAATTCCCTGTATTCTTTACATAGTTTTCTCCAGAATTATAGTACAGTATCAGGGCCAAGATACTGACATTGTTCCTTGGCAGTCACGATATAGAACATTTTCCATCAGGAGCACTTATGATGTTTTTTAATAGCTCTGACACCTTCTCTGTCCACCCACCCCAAAGGGCCTTGCCAGGCTAGCCAGACACTTCACCACCAAGCTACAACCCTGCCACTTTTAATTTTGCTTTGCTAGTTACCCAGCTGGCCTCAAACTTTTGATCTTCCTTGCCTCAGCCTTCTGAGTAGCCTGTCCCCTCTTTGAAATGTGACAAACACTAATCTGTTCTGCATTTCTATACTTTTTTAAAGGAACGATGTGTTTATAGAATCATATACATTATGTAACCTTTTGCGGTTAGCATGTTCCATTCACCATAATTCTCTGGAGATTCATCCAGATTCATTTTTACTGCTGAGTAGTTTTCCATAGTATGGCTAGACCATAGCTTGTTTAATCATTTATCATTGTAGACATCTTGGTTGTTTCCAGTTTTGGGTTAGTTCAAAGAAAGCTTTTATAAATATTTGGGTACAGGTCTCTGTGTGAATATTATGTTTTCAGTTCTCTTGGTATGTTTGTGTGGGAGTGGAATTGCTGGGTCATATAGTAACTCTGTCTTTTATATTTTAATGAACTGCCAAACATTTTTCAAAGTGGATGTGCCATTTTATATTTCAGTTAGCAATGTATGAGGGTTTAAACTTCTCCACACCCCTGTCAGCATTGTTGTCACTTTTTAATATTTTTGTCATTCTGATATATGTGTAATTTAATTTTAGTTTGGATTTCCCTAATTGTTAATGATGTTGAGCATCTTTTCACATGCTGATTTGCCACGTGTATTTTTTTGAGGTGGTGAGCATCAAATCCAGGGCCTTGTGCTTGCAAGGCAGGTGCTGTATCATTAATCTACATACCTTGTATTTCCTTTTTTTGTATTTTGTACTTCAACCTATCTCACACTTTATACAAATATTATATCACGTTACAAAACAGACTGCAGGTTTTACATTTTAGTAAATCTATAAAACTTTTAAAGAAAAAAAGATTTGTCTCTTCATGTCCTTTTTTTTTTTTGATGCTAGGGATTGAACTCAGAGCCTGCTCTGTCACTGAGCTATAACCCCAGCTCCGCCTCCTTATGTCATTTGTCCATTTTCTAATTGGATTTTTTAAATTGTTGAGTTTTGAGAATTGTCTTGGATATGTTGTTTGTGTTTTCTCCCACTCTGTAGCTTGTCTTTTTTAATTTTCTTAACAGGGTGCTTTGTAGATCTGAAATCTAGATTATCTCCTGTGTCTTTTTCTTTAAAAGTTTTAATTGGAATTGCATTGAATTTGTATAGCACTTTAGGTAGTATGGCCATTTTGACAATATTAATTCTTCCTATCCAAGAACATGGAAGATCTTTCCATCTTCTAAGGTGTTCTTTAATTTCTTTCTTTAGTGTTGTATAGTTCTCATTGTAGAGGTCTTTCACCTCTTTTGTGAGATTGATTCCCAATCTTTAAAAGTTTTATAGATTTACTAAAATGTAAAACCTGCAGTCTGTTTTGTAATGTGATATAATATTTATATAAAGTGTGAGATAGGTTGAAGTTTTTTTATTTTGTTTTGTTTCACCTGTAACTGTCTAATTACTCTGGCACTAATCATTGAAAAGACTGTCTCTTTTCTATTGAATTACTTTTGCACCTTTGTCAAAAATTACTTGGGCTCTGCGTGGTGGTGCACACCTATAATCCCAGTGACTTGGGAGGCGGAGGCAGGAGGATCACAAATTCAAGGCCAGCCTCAGCAACTTAGGGAGACTGTCTAAAAATGAGAAATGATAAGGGCTGGAGATATGGCTCAGTGGCAAAGTGCCCCTTGGGTTTAATCCCTCAAATGCTTGAGCATATTTGTATGTGTTTATTTCTGGGTTCTCACTTTTCTGTTATCTGTGTGTCTATCTTTCTGCCAATCCACAATCTTGATTACTGTAGCTATATTTAAGTCTTAATATTGGGTAGATTTTTAATCAATTATCTCTAGTTCTATCTTTCTAATTATTTCTTATGATCAATATTAGAAATAAGCCATGCCTCAAGTTTTCCAGCTTCTTGCATAACAGGAGAAATCCAGGTCTGCATTTATTGAGGATCTTGGCATATATTTATAATGCATTATTTAATAAAGTGCTGCATTTATTGAAGATAAGGCAAAATGTTGTTCTTTGAAATAATGGCTCAGCTCTACTCTGAAATCAGAAAAGAACAATCTTTCAGAGTAGGTAATTGGCAAAGTGGTTCTTGAATACTCCTGAAGGAAGAAATTCTTTCTAAAGGCTTTATTTACCTTGGACCTTTTTTTGGGTATTAGGGATTGAGCCCAGGGGTGCTTTGCCACTGAGCTATATTCCCAGCCCCCGCTCCTTTTTAAAATATTTTTTAGTTGTAGACAGACACAATACCTTTATTTTACTTATTTATTTGTATGTGGTGCTGAGGATGGAACACAGTGCCTCACATGTGCCAGGCAAGCACTCTACCACTGAGCTACAGTCCAGTCCCTCCCCAGCCCTTTTTAAATATTTTGTTTTGAGTCAGAAACTTGCTAAGTTGCTTAGGGTCTCCCTGAATTACTGAGGCTGACCTTCAGTATGTGATCCTCCTACTTCAGCCTCCTGATTTCCTGGGATTGCAGGGAGCACCACTGTGCTGGATTCTGTACATTTTCTTTTTTGCTGTGCTGGGGGCTGAACTCTAATACTACATATGTTCCCAGCCCGATCTTGAACTTTCAAATTAGTTTTACAGTATTGGCATGTGTTACCAATATTTAATCAGAAAGTGGCCTCTTTTTAACAGGGAAATGAAAAAACATCTCAACATTGTTAATTAAAGAAATGCAATCAAAACTACAATGAGAGTGGGCTGGGGATATAGCTCAGTTGGTAGAGTGTTTGCCTTGCAAGCACAAGGCCCTGGGTTCAATCCCAGCACCGCGGTGGGGGGGGGGAAGGACGGACTACAATGAGATATCATACTTATTCTAGTGGCTATTTTCAAAAAGACAAAAGATGCTGAGTTTGGTGGTACATGCCTGTAATCCCAGCAACTCCAGAGGCTGAGCCTAGAGAATTGCAACTTCAAAGGCAGCCTGGGCAATTTAGGGAGTCCCTGTTTCAAAAAACAAACAAACAAACAAAAATGGACTGGAGATGTAGCTCAATGGTAAAGTGTCTATGAGTTTAAAAAAAGAAAACCACAAAACATAAGTGTAGGCACGGATCTGGAGAAAAGGCAACCGTTGTACACTACTGGTGGGAACGTAAATTGACAGCTGTTATGGAAAACAGTATGGAGGTTGCTCAAAAATTAAAAATAGAACTAAATTATGACCTAGCAATTCCACTTCTGGGTATATATCCAAAGGATGTGAGATACCTGCATGCCTGTGTTCATTGCAGCATTATTTACAATAATCAAGATATGAAATCAACCTAAGTATCCAATTAACAGATGAATCGATAAAGAAAGTGTACATATGTATACTTGCATGCCTGAGCACACATTATGGAAGACTGTTCTGACTTAAAAAGAATGTAATTCAGTCATTTGTGACAACATGAATGAACCTGAAGGACATTATGCTAAGTGAAATAAGCCTGACACAGAAAGACAAATACTACATGATTAATATTTGTGGATTCTAAAAACGTGGAACTCACTGAGCATGGTGGTGCACTTCTGGAATCCTAGTGGCTCTGGAGGCTGAGGCAGGAGGATCACAAATTCAAAGCCAGCCACAGCAACTTAGCAAGACCCTAAGCAACACAAGGAGACCCTGTCTCAAAATAAAATATAAAAAGGGCTGGGGAATGTGTCTTTACTGGTTAAGCGCCCCTGGGTTCAATCCCCTCTATCAAAAAAAAAAAAAAAAAAATTGAACTCACAGAAGCAGGGGATAGAATGGTGGTTGCAGAGGAGGAAATGAGATGTTGATCAAGGGGTACAAAGTTTCAGTTAGGATGAATGTGGCCGAGAAGTCTATTTTATAGCATGACTATAGTTAATGATGAAAATGTATACTTGAAAATTGTAAGACAGTAGATTGTAAGTGTTCCCACAAGCAAAAAATGTGAGATAATGGATGTGTCACCTTGATTTAATAATTTCATAATGTTTATATATGTATCAAAACATTTGCACAGCTAATTGATGCAATTTTTGTCAGTTTTACCATAATAAAGTGAGAAAAAAATTTAAAATGCATTATCACCATCAAAATAAAAAAAAGAAAGAAAATGGTCTTTTTAAATATAAGGTTTTGTCCATTTATGCAACAGGGAAAACAACCTCCAAAGGACTACCAGATTTAAGCCATCATCACCTTGACTATCAAATTCATTCTTCAGACATCATGACCCAGAATTTGTCCTTGTTTCAGACTTATTAAAATGTTAGAACTTTACCACCAGTTACAGTGGCTCATGTCTCTAATCCCAGCTACTTGGGAGGCTGAATCAGGAAGGTCACAAATTTGAGGTCAGCCTGGACAGCTTTGCAAGACCCTATCTCAAAATAAAATTTAAAAAGGGTTGGGGATGTAGCTCAGTGGAAGAGTGCCCTAAGATTCAATCCCTAGTACCTTCCCAATCAAAAAAAGGTCAGAACTTTAGTATAACTTAATTCTAAAAAAGAAAAGAAATCCCAGGTGTCATCTTTTCATTATTATTTTCTATTATCACTATTTAAACTTGCTTGAGTTTATTTTTTCCTACCTGTCAATCTTTGACAAATTAGGTTCTGGGAGGACAATTCACATCAGTTTCTTTTTTTTTTTTCAGTACTGGGGATTGAACCCCCAGGGCCTCATGCCTGCTAGGTAAGTGCTCTACCTCTGAGCGACATCCCTAGCCCTTTTTTTTCCCTTTACTTTTCCAGATGCAGGGGATTGAGCTTAGGGGCTCTCCACTAGTAGGCAAGCATTTTGCCACTGAACTACATCCTCAATCCCCCTTTTTAAAATTTAATTTTGAGATAGGGTCTTGCTAAGTTGCCCTGGCTGCCCTTGAATTTGCCATCCTCCTGCCTCAGCCTCCAGAGTAGCTGGGATTTAAAACATCAGTTTTAATAGTTTGTTGATAGAAGGACAAAATAGCAGTTTCTCAAGATAATTGAGGCAGAGTTCCAGAAGGTTTTCATTCTTTTGCAACAAGTTCCTGGAAAGACTTTGAAATTTCCTTGATTCTCTTGGTTTTCCTCAGCTGATGGTGGAAGGCCAGTTATGTGTGGAGATGACATTGGTATATCTTGTTCCTCCCCAGTCCCTCTAGTACTGGGAATTGAACCAGGGCCCTCTGCATGCTGGGTAAGCACTGAACTACATCCTTAGGCTCTCCACCCTCCTTTTTAAAAAATTTGAGACAGGGTCTTGCTAAGTTGTCCACTCTGGTCTCAAACTTGTGATTATCCTGGGTCAGCCTCACGAGTAGCTGGGATTACAGATGAGGACACTGGCCTGACTGGTATCTGGTATAGCTCCTAGGAGGGTAAATGAAAGAACAACAAAAGTGACAAGGGACTACACTCTCTAGATTGCTGCATACCTGAGTAGAAATATGAGCATTTTCTGTAAATATATTTCTGGTGCTATGATTTTGTACCATTAGATTTTGTTCATTAACTGAAATTTTTAGAGACAATTTTATTTAAAACAATATGTTGTCATTAAAATAACAGTTTATTAATAAGCAGACTACTTATTTACCCATGGCTCTAGGAAGAGCTGCATTAGACTGTTATGGGGCACAACTTAAGAACAGACCAATCACCACTGAGAAGTCCAAATTTGACAGTCTTTTTGAAACCGGCCGGCTAACTGTCTCACACAATGCCCCAAAAAATGGCTACTGGGAGAACAGCCCTGACCACAGGGTTGTAGGGGTTCTTATACCAAAAATTACATTAATCATAAGGGTCTGTTGCTATGATTTGAAATTACGCATTAACATCATGAGATCATCGACAGAGGGGGGAGTGGGAGTGGGTCACCTAGGTACAAACTAAAGAATGGTTACTAACAACCACACAATTATGGCTACATGGTACACTGGTTAGGAGCAATAGAGATCATAAGAGAGCAATTTTTCATTACACAGGAATTGTCATTTTATATTGTTAAACACATCATACCAAGTAACTGATGATGGGCCCAGAGGCGGGGTGTTCCCATGGGAGAAACTTAACATGGAATCTCAGAGCAAAATGGAGTCTGTTTAGTCAATTCCCTCATAGTCTGGCCTGTAACATTCTCATGGAGCCAGATCTGTCAGCCCATCACATAGACCTTTGTCTAATGTAATATTTCTGCTCTCAGAAACATAACATAAAAATGGGCAGCCAGACCTACTAAATAAAAGTAGATGAAAATTAAGTTCACTCAGAGATGTTTGAAGAAAATGAGTCTGCTGCAAATTCTTGATCTGATTTTGCTTTCCTGTATACTAGAGTCCATAGTTAAAGCAGCATCATCCTTTCTGAAGAAAAACTAAGGATCAGAGAACAGCTTACTGTTCTTGATTGTCTTGAAGCTGGAACCCCAGAGTCGTATTGCTTTATCACTAGTTACTTGTGAAGATTAGGTTATAGGTTATGTGCATAATTCAGGCTGGGTGTGGTGGTGCTTGCCTATATTCCTAGGCAGGAGAATCCCAAGTACAAGGCTCGCCTGGGCAACTTGGTGACACTGTGTTTCAAAATCAAAAATAAGGAAAACTGGGGATGGAGCTCAGTGACAGAGTGTCCCAGTATGGCAGAAAAGAAAAAAAAAAAAAGAAAGAAAAAAAATCTAATTTAGTATAGAGGTTCAAATATGATAAACATTAGGTTAATTTTTCATTTCTTGTTTTTTGTAGATAGACAGAATACTTTTATTTTATTTGTTTTTATGTGGTGCTGATGAGGATCGAACCCAGTGCTTCACAAGTGCTAGGCAAGTGCTCTGCCACTGAGCAACAGCCCCAGCCCTAGGTTAATTCTTTCTTTCATTTTTTTGTATGCTGGGATTGAACCCAGTACCTTGAGCATGCTAAGCAAGGGCTCTACAACTGAACTATACCCCTAGCACCAGGTTAATTCGTATTTATTAGCAACATCCCCAACTGTGTTTTTTTTTTTTAACTTTGAGTCAGTATCTTGCTAAATTACCCAGGCTGGCCTCAAACTTTCTATCCTCCTGCCTCAGCCTCCCAAGTTGCTGCTTAATTCAGTATGGTTGCTTTGTATGGTTGTACAGGTTATGTAGTGCACATCTGTACCATATCTAAGGTGGTCCTAATTATAGCTTAGACAATATAGATTTATATATTCATTAGGGCAGTTGCAAACAGATTGTAGTCCAGTATCTTGAGGAGGGAAGTGGTACCAGTGGACAAGTACAAACCCCATTTTTAAGTACTAAATGTTTCTTTTCCTCTGGGGGCGGGGTACTGGGGATTTAACCAAGGAGTGCTTTACCACTGAGATATCCCCCAGCCCTTTTAAAACATTTTTTAAATTTTGAGACATGGTCTCACTGAGTGGCCTAGGGCCTCTCTAAATTGCTAAGACTGGCCTTGAACTCCAATTTTAAAAAATTATTTGTATTTGTTCTTTTTAGTTATACATGACAGTAGATTGTATTTTGAATATCATACATACATGGAGTATAACTTCCCATTTTTGTGGTTGCACATAATATGGAGTTACACTGATTTTGTATTCATATATGAACAACAGGAAAGTTATGTCTGATTTATTCTGTTGTTTTCTATTCCCATCCCCCCTCCTCCTCCCAACTCCTCCATGTCCAGCAGTCTGGTGAAACACACCCCCCCCACCCCCACTGTGAGTCAGCATCCACATATCAGAGAGAACATTCAGCCTTTGTTTTTTTGGGGATTGGCTTATTTCACTTGGCACGATAGTCTCCGGTTTTATCCATTTACTGGCAAATGCCATCATTTCATTCTTCTTGATGGTTGAGTAATATTCCATTGTGTATATCTACCACATATATCTACCACATTTTCTTTATCCATTCATCTGTTGAAGGGCACCTAGGTTGGTTCCTTGCTGAGGAGTGGGATAACTGGGTCAAATGATGGTTCCATTCCAAGTTTTTTGAGGAATTTCCAAACTGCTTTCCATAGTGGTTGCACCAATTTGCAGTCCCACCAGCAATGTATGAGTGTACCTTTTTCACCATATCCTCACCAACATTTATTGTTACTTGTATTTTTGGTAATTACTGTTCTGACTGGAGTGAGATGAAATCTCAGTGTAGTTTTAACTTGCTAGAGATGTTCAACATTTTTTCATATATCTGTTGACGTTATTCTTTTGTGAAGTGTCTGTTCAGTTCCTTTGCACATTTATTGATTGGGTTATTTGGTTTTTTGGTGTAAAGTTTTTCAAGTTCTTTATATATCCTGGAGATTAATGCTCTATCTAAGGTGCAGTTGGCAAAGATTTTTTTCCTACTCTGTATGACCTTGAACTTTTTATCCTCCTCCTCCTGTCTCTGCCTTCCAACTTGCTGGGATTACAGGTGTGTGCTACCACAGCCTGTTTAAATGTTTCTTTAAAAAATGTAAAATAAGAACACTTTTTTTCTAGGTGGTGCATACCTGTAATCCTATCCATACAGGAGGCTGAGATAGGAGGATTGCAAGTTTGAGGCCAGCCTCAGCAACTTAGCGAGGCCCTAAAGAACTCAGTGAGACCTTGTCTCAAAGTAAAAAATAAAAAGGATTGAGAATGTAGCTTTTTCTTTAAATTAGTGTTTTATGGTTATATATAGTAGTCGGGTTCATCCTGATATACTCATATGTGTATGGAAATTGATTTCAGTTTATACCCCCCTCCCCCACTTCTCCTTCCTGTAGTCTACTAGACTTCCTATTGATTTGTATTTGGGGACTGTAGCTTAGCAGTAAGGTGCTCCCCAGTAAGGATTCCCCTGCAAAAAAGAAAGAACTCTTTAAAGTTGCATTTGTAGATGTAATAATTTTTAAAACACTACATATTCACTCTTTTCTTGTGGGTTTTTTAAAAAATATTTTCCACATTTTCTTTAGTTTAATACTGACAGCATTTTTTTCTTCCCCTGGAGAAATAAGGTCTTAAATGAATTTGCTCTGACAGTGTTTTGAACTTTTAATGTTTTATGTGTTAAATTTGTTCACAGTTTAGCAATTTAGAAGCCTTAATAAGGATGTTCTTGCCATGTTGAGATGACAATGCTTGGATTCATTTAATAGCTCCATTGTATGTTGAATAAACCTCACAGTTTGGCTGGAGATTTGAGTATTACTCAGTGGCGATCCTGTCATTGTGTGGTCAGCTGGAATTCCAAGTTCATTTGTTATCGCTCAGTGTTTCCAGAAAGTTGCCCTGGGTAGCACTGTGGGCTTTTATATCATTCATTATCTAGAGAAGTTGTCTCTGTAATTAGATTTGGTCATTTTATTTATTCTTTTTGCATCATGTTTTATCCCAGTGCTGGTGGAGTTGCTGTCTCATTTCTGATATTTTGAATATGCTTGTGATCTTTATCCCCCAAAAGTTATTGGTAAGCAGGAGCACCTATAGGGGACATTACCTATATTCACTTGGCTTTTATTTATGTGGCAATACCAAGAGAAGTTTAAATTGGCCTTTAATATTTTTCAGTACTGGGCATTGAACCCAGGGAAGCTTTACCAGGAGTCACGTCCCCAGCCCCATTTTTTATTTTTATTTTGAGGCAGGGTTTCACCAAGTTGCTCAGGGCCTCGCTAAATTGGTCAGGCTGGCCTTGAATTTGTGTTGCTCCTGCCTCAGCCTCCCAAACCCCCTGGGATTACAGACATGTACCATGCCTGACTAAATCGGCCTTTGATGTCACCATTTTTTTTTTTTTTTTTTTTAATATTGTGCTGGGAACAAGGATCAAACCTAAGTTCTGTAGGTGGTCTAGGTAAACCCTATACCATTGAGCCAGGTCACAAGAATTTTTTTTTAAGAGTTGTTTTTTTTTATACCTTAATTTTTTAATGTGGTGCTGAGGATCAAACCCAGTGCCTCACACATGCTAGGCAAGGACTCTATCACTGAGCCACAACCCCAGCACAGTCACAAGATTTTGAATTTATCTTTTTTTTTTTTTTTGTTGGGGGTGGGTACCAGGGATTGAATTCAGGGGCACTTGGCCACTGAGCCAAATCCCCAGCTCTATTTTGTATTTTATTTAGAGACAGGGTCTCACTGAGTTGCTTAGCACTTTGCTTTTGCTGAGATTGGCTTTGAACTTGTAATCCTCTTGTCTTAGCCTCCTCAGCCGTTGGAGTTACAGTAATATGCAATAGACATGATAGGAATCAAATGTACTATTCCGTAATTTATTTACCCAATGATAATGATAAACAGATTGTTTCCAGCTTTTAAATGATTACAAATTCTTTTTTTTTTTTTTTTTTTTTTTTGTGGGGGTGCTGGGGATTGAACCCAGGGCCTTACGCTTGCAAGGCAAGCACTCTACCGACTGAGCTATCTCCCCAGCCCAGGTTACAAATTCTTATACTCTATCTTCGTACATATGTTTAATTATCTTATGATATTCAAGAAAGGATCAAAGAAGAGATACATTTAAAATTTTGATGCATATTGCCAAATTGCCCTCCAGAAAGGTATTATGAATTATATTTTCATTAAAAGTGGAAGTTTACCTGTAAAATGAAATAGTTTTAAAAATAGTAACTTCCTTAACTCCATTCTCTGTATAGAAGAACAGGTTTTCTTTAAGATAGACAGTGACTTTTCTGGAAGCAAATAGGAATTCTGATAGTTCTTGGATGGATAGTCTATAGCTGTAACTCTTCAAAATTCTATTGGGATGCTGATAAGATTATTTAGTTTTGGTGAGCCTCACCACTGCCCCAGACATCCCTTTATATTCATACTACAGAAGGTGCCTTCTTGGATGACAACTGCATTATTTGTCTATCTCACATTTTGTTGAAAGTTCCTGAAAAGGGCCTTTATTGCAGAGCAGAGACAGTCAACATAGTGCTTTGGCAATCATCTGGTGACCAATGGACTAAAAATATTCCGAAACTTTAGTGTGTAAAAGAAGACCTGTAAGTGCTGGGGGAAGCAATTACTAAAATGCTTATGTATATTAACAAGCATACACAGAAAATAGAAATTTGAAAGGATGATATCAAGATATAGGTAGGATGCTAATATTTTGTTTGTTTCTATACTTCAGTAGAAACTGCTATTCTAGCACCATTTTTTACAGAGGATGAAGGAGCTTCCTGATTTGAGGCATGCATCTGAACGGAAACTTTTGTGCCTATTATAGCCCCACCAATCCCAAATATCTGCTTTGATTGTTTGCTCCTGAGCCCTGTAATATGCTTTATGTTTCTCTAGCAACTTCCAAAAAAAAAAAAAAAAAAAAAAATCAAGTGAGTTGTAATCACTACAGTGGAGAATGAGGAGGAAGAGGGTATTATGTGTTTTTCCTCTAGGTAAATGGAGAAATTCTGTTATTTAATATCTTTTATAGCTCTTGCCTAGCATGCATGAGACCCTGGGTTTGATCCCAAGCACCACAATGAAACAAAAATAAAAACAACAAAAAAAATTTTGTCTTATCCCTCTTTACTACCTAGATTTAAATGTAATATAGTATCTAAGAGCCTAAATAGTAATCTGGAGTTAGATTACTTGGATTCAATTTTTGATTCTGTTATGTGTCACTGTGGGATCTTGCCTAAATTACTCAACCTTTCTGTGCCCCTCCTTTATCTGTAAAATGGGGCTCATAAAAGCATCTATCTACTCTATCAGTGCCTATCTTGTAGTCAGTGCTTTCGTTAAATGTTTGTTATTATTCTTAGTCATTATTACTAAATTAACTTGTAAATAATATAAAAAGAAAAATTAAAAATTCACCTCTAAATCTACCACTGCATATTTTGACATTTTATGACAGGCAGAAAGACATGATGTTTTGGAGTCCTTCTGCTTGGATTTGAACTGTGGCTTTATGACTTACTAACTATGCCACTTTGGTCAAATCAACTTATCTTTGTCTCTGGTTACTCATTTAAATGGATAATGATAGTGCTTGTCTCAAAAAATCATTTTAAAAATCAAATGAATTTTACATGCAGAGAGTTTAGAAGAATGTGTGGGTGTAATAAATGATCGATAAAAATGATGTATTTTAAGGTGGTTGCACAATGGTGCACACCTGTAATCCAGCGACTTGGGAGGTGAAAGCAAGCAGGAAGATCGTAAATTCAAACTCAGCCTGAGCAATTTAGCAAGACTCTGTTTCAAGACAAAATCTAAAGGATTGGGGATATAGCTTCGTGGTACAGTACTTACTTAGCATGCATCAGGTTCTGGGTTCAAGCCCCAGTATTTCTCTCTCTCTCTCTCACACACACACAATATATATATATATATATATAATTTTTATTGATCATTTATATATAGTGTGTTTGTATATATTCATATATACATATGTTCTTCATAGAAACTTGAAAATACATATTTATAAATTTTAATTTTTTTTGGTACCAGGGATTGAAACTAGGGGTGCTTAATCACTGAGCCACATTCCAGCCCTTTTTTATATTTTATTAGAGACAAGGTTTTGCTGAGTGGCTTAGGGCCTCATTAAGTTGCTCAGGCAGACCTTTTTTTTTAATTTTAATATATTTTTATTGTAAATAAATGGGATACATGTTGTTTCTGTTTGTACATGGAGTAACAGCATACCATTTGTGTAATCATACATTTACATAGGGTAATGATGTTTGATTCATTCTGTTATTTTTCCTTCCCCCCACCCCTCCCACCCCTCTTTTCCCTCTATAAAGTCCCTCCTTCCTCCATTCTTGCCCCCTCCCATCCCCTATGTCATCATCCGCTTATCAGTGAGATCATTCGCCTTTTGGATTTTTGAGATTGGCTTATCTCACTTATCATGATATTCTCCAATTTCATCCATTTTCCTGCAAATGCCATAATTTTACTATTTTTTATAGCTGAGTAATATTCCATTGTGTGTGTGTGTGTGTATATATATATATATATATATATATATGATATATATATCACAGTTTCTTTATCCATTCATCAATTGAAGGACATCTAGGTTGGTTCCACAGTCTGGCTATTGTGAATTGAGCAGATATGAACATTGATGTGTCTGTATCTCTGTAGTATGTTATTTTAAGTCCTTTGGGTATAGGCTGAGGAGTGGGATAGCTGGGTCAAACGGTGGGTCCATTCCAAGTTTTCTAAGGAATCTCCACACTGCTTTCCAGAGTGGCTGCACTAATTTGCATTTCCACCAGCAATGTATGAGTGTACCTTTTTCCCCACATCCTCACCAACACCTATTGTTGCTTGTATTCTTGATAATCATGAGGCAGACTTTGAACTCTCAATCCTCCTGCCTCAGTCTCCCAAGTCACTGGGATTACACGCGTGTGCCTCTGTGCCCGGGCTTAAATTTTAACTAAAAAAAATTATCAATTTCTTTTTTATGTTCTTATTTCGTTAAATTTATAATTTTTAATGTCTGTATACTATTTGCTTATTTTAAGATACCTTGAATTCTAAACATTATTGCACCTGTATATTTAGAAATAAGACATTTTGCTTTGTTTTTCTATTTCTTCTCTTCCCCTCCTCCCCCTCCTTCTTTCCCTTCTTCTCCTCTTCCTTTCTTTGTTCTTTCTTCTTCTCTTTTGGTACTGGAGATTGAACCCAGGTGTGCTTAACCATTGAGCCACATCCCCAGCTCTTTTTATTTTTATTGTGAGTCAGGGTCTTGCTAAGTTGCTTAGGGCCTTGATTAGTTGTTGAGGCAGGCCTTGAACTTGCCATCTTCCTGCCTCAGGCTCCTGAGCTGCTGGGATTAAAGTCATATGCCACCATGCCCAGCTGTTTTCCTATTTCTTTAAAAAGAAATGGTTATTCTTTTTGTAAGCACTTTAAAATTTTTTTGTATATTTTTGACATTAAAATACACTTAATACAAGTATATAACAATTAAATACAGAATTTTAATACATAAGTTACATAAACTTTAATTTATTTTTATTTTTTGGTATTGGGAATTGAAACCAGGGGCCCTTTTTCCACTGAGCTGCATACCCAGTGGTGTGTGCCTCTGTGCCTGGCTTAACTTTAATTTGGAACACATTTCAGACAATATTGAACTTCGGGTCAAATGACCACATAAAATAATACCCAGAAATAAATTCATTATTGTTATTATTTCATATTACTGTCAACTTTTTCATGTTAGCTATTAACCGACTTTTATATTATTGAGTTTTTAGTTAATTATGTGTATTGTGCACACCGTAATGTACATGTTTTCATGAGTAATTACTATGTTTCTTTGCCTGAGTTCCCTGTCTTTAGTGTCAGTCTTTTTTTTTTTTTTTTAATATATATTTTTTAGTTGTGGGTGGACACAATACCTTTATTTTATTTTTATGTGGTTCTGAGGATCGAACCCAGGACCTCACAAGTGCTGGGCAAGCTCACTGCCATTGAGCCACAACCCCAGCCCCAGTGTCTCATTCTTTAAAACTTAAAATATATGATATGAAGCTGGTTGTGGTGGCATACTCCTGTAATCTCAGTGACTCAGGAGGCTGACTCAGTAAAATCACTAAGTTTGAGGCCAGCCTCAGCAACTTAGCTAGACCTTAGCAGCTTGGTGAGACCTAGTCTCAAAATAAAAATAAAAATAAAAAGGACTAGGGATGTAGCTCAGTGGTAAAGCATCCCTGAGTTCAGAGAACCCACAGATCCAAATATTTGAAAATGGCAAAGTGAAAAAAAATCTAAGCAGTGCAGATCACTTCATATGTACTTTTTTTCCCCAAGTGTCTTAGAACCTGATTTGTTGTCTCATAAATATGTGGTTTTCAGTAGTTTGGCTTTGCAAATAATGTATGTATTTTGACTAGTGACTACAATGTCTAGCATGTTATAACATGATACAGGTCTGGGGTTAACTTTTTCAAAATGTATTCAAATTGTATATACTATTTTTTACAATATGAATTTGGATAAAGTGTATATGAGTTTGTGATAAACAAAGCCTAAAAATTGTAAAAATTAAGGGTTGGTGTTGTGGCTCAGTGGTAGAGTGTTTGCCCAGCATGAAGGAGGCACTTGGGTTCAATTCCCAGTATGTGTAACACACACACACACACACACACACACACACACACACACACACTCTATAAAAATTAGATATAATTATTTTTCTTCACTTTATATAGTTACGTAAATGAATTCTCATCTTTTATGTTTGTCTTTTCCAATTGGTAAATGTTTAATGGATAAATTTACTATCCTTATAGATGTTCATTTTCATTTACTTGTTTGGCTTATAAACATTTCTTAAAAATCTTCGATGTCAATTATTTTGTTTGTCTTAAAGTCTGCAGAGACAAAATTGGGAGACCGTGCTTTATCAGGAACATCTTTCTCAGTATACTCTAAATCTTGTCTTTTCTTTCTTATGGTGCTGGAGATTGAACTCAGGGGCTTTCTTACCATTGAGCTACATCCCCATCCCTTTTTATTTTGTATGTTGAGACAGGGTGTTGAGGATGAACTTAAAACTTAATGATCCTCCTACCTCAGCCTTGAGAGTTGCCGGTGTAGGTGTGTGTCACCCCATCTGGCAGTACACTCTAAGCCTTAAATTGGAAAGTCATACTTAAGTAAATTTTCTATAATGTCAGATGTTTTTCTTTTCAAGGAAAACAGTTAAAATATTAGAAATATAGGAAGTGAAATTAGTCATATCATCCTTTTTTGTGAGTGGTTAGTTTTTTCTGTTGAGAATGGGGGTTGGAAAAACAAAATTTATTTGCTGATAATATTTTAACTGGATGATAGGTATGTGGTGGGAGAGTCATTTAATCTAGAACTTTAATGAAATGTTATTTTGGCAAATATTTTGATCCAGTTAATATTTCTAGAAAAATTATGGTTTATTTTATTTTATTTTTGGTGCTGAGGATTGAACCCAGGGGTGCTATACCACTGAGCCACATCCCTAGTCCATTATATTTATTTATTTATTTTGGGGAAGGATGTTGGTGATTTATCCCAGAGGCACTGTACCACTGAGTTCCATCCCTCAGTTCTTTTTGTTTTTTTAATTTTGAGACAAGATCTTGTTAAGTTGCTTAGGGTCTTGCTAAGTTGCTGAGACTGACCTTGAACTTTCAATCCTCCTGACTCAGCCTCCTGAGTTGCTGGAATTAGTTTTATGCCATCATGCCTTGTAAATTTGGCAAATTGTAGGTTTAATTTGTGATAAGTTTATTCTTTGATTCAACATTTGATTTAGCTTGTTATTCAGTAAAATTACTATTTAGTTCAAGATTAACTCAATATGTAGATGGAAAAATTGATTTTTATAAGCTAATTTAGAAGTAACATTACTTAAGCATGTATTTTTTTTCTTTACACAGAATGTATTAAAATTTATTCCTAGGGGTGCCTAACCACTGAGCTACATCCCCAGCCCTTTTTATTTTTAAGACATGTTCTCACTAAGGTGCTTAGGGCCTTGCTAAGTTGCTGAGGCTGACTTTGAACTTGTGATCCTCTTGCCTCAGCCTCCTGAGTTGCTGGGATTACAGGCTTGTGCCACCATGCCTAGGCATTTTGTGGTTTTCTAAATAATGAAATTTCCATCATGGAAATTATCAGATGACTAGAGAAAAAGTAGAGAAACTAGTATTATAAACTTATCACCATGTACTGATGATCATCTATTTAAACAAAAATGGAATCTGAATTAATTTTTTTAGATCATAGAAATGTTCAAGGAGGCAATGGGTTATAGTTGCTTGATGGTCTTATTTATAGATAATAAAAAGTAAGAGAATAGTTTTTTGGTTTTTGGTTTGTTACTGGGGATTAAAACTGAAGGTGCTGGGCTACTGAGCTACATCCCCACCCCAACCCTTTTAAGTTTATCTTGAGACAGGGTCTTGCTCAGCCTCCTGTGTGTGCCACTGTGTGCTGCAAGAGAATAGTTTTAAAAACACCATCCTGAGTGTGGATAGTGAAGTTGGGGTTAGAGGAGAATATCCTTGCAGTTTATTTCAAACTCTGCATATCCTTTAAGAGTAAACTGAAGCCGGGCGTGGTGGTGCATGCCTGTAATCCTAGCAATTTGGAAGGCTGAGGCAGGAGAATCACGAGTTCATAGCCAGCCTCATCAGAAGCCAGGTGCTAAGCAACTCAGTGAGACCCCGTCTCTAAATAAAATTCAAAACAGGACTGGGAATGTGACTCAGTGGTCGAGTGCCCCTGAGTTCAATCCCCAGTACAAAAAAAAAAAAAAAATATATATATATATATTATATAAATATAAATATATATAATACAAATATATATTATAAATATATATAAATATATGAATATGTATATATAAATATATGAATATAAATATATAAATATATATCTATAAAATATTTTATATAAATATAAATAATATATAAAATATTTTATAAAATATATAAAATATTTTTATAATATTTTTATAAATATTTTATATAAATATTTTATATATTTTATATATCTATAAATATTTTATATATTTTATATATATATAAGCTTATAAGCTGAGGCCCAGAGCATTGAAGTGAACTGCCTAAAATTGCCAAGTTTAGTTAGTTGGGGGAGTTTGGATTGAACTCTGGTGCCTTTTCTCCTTAACTTTGTGGTCAGAGAATATTGTTTTGACTATGTTTGTATGGCTTTGAGTTTATGAGTTTTTCCCTAGTGATGCTATGTTGGAGTGGTGTCTTGAGGAAGCCCTTAATTTATGTTTTTTTCCTTAGTCTTTTCCCTCTAATCCCCTCCCAACTTTGTCACTCCTCTTCTTATGAATGATTCAAGTTCTAGACCATTTCGTCTTTATTCTAGTTTTGCATTCTTCTAATGAGTGACCTCCTCTTATTTTTCTGTAATCTCTTTTCTCATATTGAACTTAAAAAATAGTGGGAAATAGTGGAGTACCTTCCTTTTCTGATAGGATCAGAGAAAAAAAGAAAAAAATGACAAGCAGTCAGAGATACAGCAAGAGACTGAGGGATATGCTGTAAATAGCTCTTTCCTTTCTCTGTGGTAAACTGTCCTTGCTGAGGAAGAAAACTCAGCTAATGCTGCTAGGTTAGTATTGGAAAGGACGAGCCAAAGAAAATGATGGGCAGTGGTCATTGGTGCCCATTGACCTCGGCATGATAATCTCAGTATTGGGATTTCCAGGAGTGGCTCTCTTTGATTCCTGTTCCACTCCTCCTATTCCTTTTATCAAAAGTCCCCTCCCTTGGGGCTGGGGTTGTGGCTCCGTGGTAGAGTACTTTCCTTATTGATAAATTGTCTCCTTTTCTGTCATGGGTGCTCTCCTATGGCCTAAGTGAACTCAGTCTGGTTGGAGATTGATCTAGTTGTTTCCTTTGGCAATGGAGATAAGTGGGGGTGTTGGGAGATCTCTTCCTCTAAACCTCGATTATCTGAATGTGTGGAATGACAGATAGGTTTTGCCAGGTAGAGAGAGCCTATGTATGTGATTTAGGAAGGAAGTTTTGTTTTGTTTTGTTTTGTTTTGATCAGGACTCTTAGCAAGTTCTTGGCACCAAGGAAGGGAAGACAGAACCATGAAAATAGAGGTGAAGAGAGATTTACTTATTATTAAAAAAAAATTATTTAGAGCCTGATATATGTTAGGATAGAAAGATGAATAAGATGAATAAAATATGGTTAATGAAGAGCACATTGTCCAGTGGTGAAGAGGATTATATAAATACTAATTATGATACACAGGCATGCCCATTTTTAAGGTGGAACAGATAAAATAGCAATTAATTCTTTGAAGCATAGTTACTTTTTGAGTTGGACCTGTGATAGTGAAGTCAAAATTATTTTTAAGTAAGGAAGTGCACTAATTTTCTAAGGCTGCCTTTACAAATGACTGCAAACTTAGTGCTTTAAAACACACACATTTATTATTTTTTAGTTCTGTAATTTGGAAGTTTGGCGTTCCTCACTGGGCTAAAATCAAGATACCAGCAGAGCTGTGCGCCTTTCTGGAGAGTGCAGTAAAGAATCGTTTCCTTGCCTTTTCCTAGCTCTTGGGCCATATATATTCCCCAGCTCAAGGTCCCCTTCTTCCACATTCAAGGGCAGAAGGCACTCTGGGACCTTGCTTTCCTCACATCTCCTTTTCTGGGTCTCTTTTTTTGTCTTTCTCTTCCACTTTTAAAAGCCCTTGTGATTACATGGTGTCCCCTGGATAATCCAGGATAATTGCTCTGTCTCACAGCTGATTAACAACTTTAATTCCACCTGCAGCCTTAATTCCCCTTTGTTATGAAACTTAATGTATTCATAGGTTCTGCTAATTAAAAGGTGAGCTTCTTGGGGGGACCATTATGCTGCTTGCCATAGGACAAGACAATTTTTATGTTATTCCTGTTTAAAACTTAATCTTTTCTGGAAAACCGGAATCTGAATGTGATAAAATGTACAGTTCCTTTCACCAAAATAATGGTTTTACAGAAATTTTGTGATAGTTTTGGGTGGATCTATTAGAAGCCCAGACTGATTCTTTTTTTTTTTTTTTTGTGGGAGTACCAGGGATTGAACTCAGAAGCACTTAACCACTGAGCCACATCCCCAGCTATTTTATTATATTTTATTTAGAGACAGTCTCACTGAGTTGCTTTGACCACACTAAATTGCTGAGGCTGGCTTTGAACTCGAGATCCTCCTGCCTCAACCTCCCAAGCTGCTGGAATTACAGGTGGGTGCCAGCACACCTGGCTCCAGACTGACCCTTGAGGTCCATTTTACTGATATCTGGCTCTTCTTTTCCCCTGACCTCTTCAGTCCCATCTCCCAATTCCAGTAATCACTATTTTTAGACTAGTGCTTCTCAAATCTGACTGTATTTAAAAAATACCTCTGAACTTATATAAAGTCACGCACCAAAGGTCCCTTTCCTTTCTAGCCACTGATATAGTACCCTGGACTAATGGTTATTCCTAGAATATCATTTATTTTTATATTTGTCTGATTTTTTGTCTTTGCTGTACTCTTGCACTTGCTTTGAATTTCATCTCTTTGCCTTTTACCTTTATTGAACAAATTCCTAGTATTTTTCAAGGTCTAAATAAGATGGTGTCTCTTTAATGTTTTCTGATTCACTTCCCATTAGAACTTCCCTGTTAATTTCCTTTCTGTTTATATTCACACTTCTTGTATTTTTGTCCTAGCAATTTGCTTATAATGTGTACTGTTCACATTTGTTTCCTGAGCAGGCTGTGAATTCCTTGTTTCTAGCACCTACTACATATAGTAAATGAGTCATAGTAACTGCTCAGTGTTTATTTGCTCATTTAATAAGTAAGTTATGAATTTTTTCATCTACTCTGGTCATTAAGTGAAATCTATGAGCACCTTCTTCAGGAAGTTAACAGAGGAAATAGGAATTTATAAAGAGATAGGAACTGATTAAGATGTTTTTATTAGTGGATTTTATACTAATAAAACATTTCTTCTCTTGGATGCTCCACATCTCCCCAAAATATCTGAGTGATATTTGTCACATTTCAAGATTACATTTAAGATTCTCTGACTTTAAAGTAAGGTTTATATGACATTCATTTTGTGAGCTCTGGGGAGCAGGTCACACAAAGCTAGGCAGTTGTCATTTCAAAGCAGTCAATACTGAGTCAAGATAAGTCAATACTGAGTCAAGAACATGTCACTGTCAGTTTGAGAGTCTTGCTATATGTGTTTAAGGTACCATAGACAGAGAAATAGTGGTTTCACATAAGACCTTCAAATCAAAAGTCAGTTGGTCAGGGGTCAGCATACTTTTCTGTAAAGAGCCAGATAATAAATATTTTAGGCTTTGTGGGTCATATGATCTCTGTCACAAAGAATCACTCCTGTCATTGTAAGGAGAATCAGGCATATATAATATATATGTGTGGTTATGTTCCAAAGTTTCAATAAAACTTTATTTGTAAAAAAAACAATAGGGGGCTGGGGTTGTAGCTCAGTGGTAGATCCCTTGCCTAGCATGTGTGAGGCACTGGGTTCGATCCCCAGCACCACATAAAAATAAAAAATAAAATAAAGTATTATGTCCATCTACAACTAAAAAAATATTAAAAAAAACACAATAGGTCAGATTTGACCTGTGAGCTATTGAAAAAAAAAAAAAAAAAGTCAATTGGTAGATTGTCTGTTTCATCAAAATTGAGCTGCTTCTAATAAGGGCAACCCTATGTAGCTGTGACCAGACTTCTCTGAATGCTGTACTGACATGGCAGTGATCAGCAGGAGGGCAATTAGTTGTTCATAAATGTGTTTCTCTCTCATCCCCCAGTACCAAGGAACATTGTTTAACCAGCAGACACCTCCTTCTTGGATGATATTCAGAGTAGCTCCTACTGGTATATCATGGCTCCAGAGGAAAGATTGGGGTTGAGTTTTAGTTTCCTTAAGATTCTCCCTTCTTCTATTTTATTAATATGTCTCTGTATAATACCACTTTTTGCCCATGTCAGGCTTGTTACTCTGGGTACAGATTATTCTGGTATCCTCTTTTCTTGTGTACTGTCTTCTTTCTAGTTACAGTTTATACCTTCACAGAGGCAAAAGGATCTCTTCTCCTAGTTGGTTTGTTCTACGCATTTATCTACTTAGCTCTACCCAGTGACTTCTTATATCTGTCTCATTTACCTGTTTGCCAGGAGTGTTCTTTCTGTTGTTTTCCACCTGACTTCCATACCCAGTCTTCAAAACCCACTTCAAATGTCGTATCTTCCCCCTCCAATTCTTCAGACGGCTCAGGAGATTATTTTCCTTGTTTTTAAAGAACTCTTAAAGAACATACCATTTATACTTCTGTTAAAGAATTTATCACGTTTTTTGCATTTGGAAATCCTTCTCCTTAAAACTGTTTTTGGTTTTTTCCCAAGCACTTAGAATTGAACCCAGGGCTTCATGCATGCTAAGTGAGAAGTCTAGCACTGACTTCTTCAGCAGTTTTTATTTTATTTTGAGACAAGATTTTACCGTGTTGCCCAGACTGGCCTTGACCTTGTGATCCTCCTGTCTCAGCCTCCTGAGTAGCTAGAATTTCTGGCATGTGCCACTGAGCCTGGCTGAGCCTAAGCATTTCCACCCTTCAGAGAGCTTTTTATTTAGAACCAATGCCAGAAATGGTAAGATTTCGTTAGGTAAGGGGTAATCCCTTATTTGGTTAATTTAGTCTGTTTTGAACACAGCTTGTTCTTAGGCACATCAGTTTTAGGAAAGAGTACATATGGAAGATGTGAGTCTGGAATTGAATTCGTGAAAGACTACATGGCACACCTAACATTTGAAAGTCTCTGTGTAGTCTTTAGGTACCCCTTCTGTAGGTTTGTGCCTATTTGAAGATCTGTGCCCTAAAGAAATTCTTGTGCATTTATATCAGGTTACATGTAAGAAAATGTTCATCAGGCCAATGTGTGATGTCTAGAAAAATAAGATTGATAAATAAATAATGGTGTGTTTATGAGGTATAAATATATACAGCTGTGAAAATGGTTAAATCCATAGGTAAGCCAGAGAACTTGGAATGAACGCCTTGTTTTTATAGTATTGAAAGAAATGGCCAGGCACCACTAGTGGCACTTGTCTGTAATTCCAGTGATTTGTGAGGCAGAGGCAGGAGGATTGCAAGTTTGAGGCCAGTGTCAGCAATTTAGTGAGACCCTGTCTCAGAATAAAAATTACAAAGAGCTGGGGATGTGACTCAGTTGCAAACGACCCCTGTGTTCAATTCCTACTTAAATATGAGAGAACGTGGTTCTGTGATTCCCTTTGTATAATATTCAAGAAAAGGCAAAACTAACTGATTGTGTATGGATGTTCATATATGTGTTAAAATACATAGAAGGGAAGGAAAATGATTACCAGAAAAACTTAGGGAAAGGGTTACCTGTGAGAGAAGGGATGAGGTCGTGATTGAGGAGAGATACTTGGCAGGGCAAAAGTAAAATTGATCCTGATAACCAGGTGACTTTGGGCAGATGATGCAATCCCCTAACTTCACTTTCTTTGACAATTAGCTGGACTAATACAACCACCTTATGAAAATCATAAGGCTTGTGTTAAACTTTATAAAGCACTTGACTCAGTGTCTCACTCATAGTAAACATTACGTGTAATATTTTCCTTATTTCGTTGTGTTTCAGTATGACTTGAAACAGATGGTACAGGCTTTTGGTAGGGAGGATAAAGTTAAAAAAAAAAAAAGGCAATGAGATTGGAACAAGAAGAAAAACTAGAAATAATGAGAAGGACGAGGAAACTACATTTGGATGCTATTGCCACTTGGTGTCACATGCCTTGTTAGTTGGGCATGTTATTTTAGTTAATCTTTAAAATAAATTGAAGACCAGATTCAGTTATAACAGCTAATGTTTATCTTTAGGCTTAGATGTCACTGTCACTATTTTACATCAGATGGGTTAGGTAACTTTTCCAAGGGTTAACATCTAGTAAGTGTTAGAGCTGGGATTTGAACCAAGTGTTTTTTTTTTTTTTTTCACTCAGCTGTTATTAATGATTAAATCTGACTTGTAAGATACCAGAAAATGCCTGTGAGTCTATATTCAATGTATATGCAAGTACTCTAGAAGTTGTTAACTGATACAGTCTCTGAGAAAACTGTATTGAAGAACAGCAGATAAAATGATTTTAGAAAGGGGGCCCATCTTCTGTGGTTGTGCAACAGAATCTGGTTAGGTGAATCCGGTTTTACTCCAGGCCTTTGGGGTAGTTATAATCCAGCAGTGTCTGTATTGAATTGCTAAAGCTCGGATTATGGGAAGTTATTTGGAATCTCAATTTCAGTGAACTCAAGATTACAGGCCAAAAAATTACATGGTTGCTGAATATTACATCTCATGTTAGTTTTTAATATGTTCACTGCCTTTGATGTTTTATTGTGGTAAGCCCAGGTTTGAGAGTTGGCATTCAGATTTACAGTGTATTCAAAGAATTAAAAGAATCCCACCATCAAAGGTTGCTTTTACACCAGATATTGAAGATATGTATACTTTGGACTTCTTTCCAACTGTGTGTGTTCTTGTATCATTACTATTTGTTAATAACCATTTATGTAACCCTTGATTTTAAATTTATTTATTTAAACAATTTTTAGATGTCAATAGACCTTCATTTTATTCACTTATTTATATGGTGCTGAGAATCGCCCCCAGTACCTCACACTTGCCAGACAAGCACTCTACCCTTGAGCTACAACCCCAGCCCCTTAAATTTATTTTTAACAGGACTATTTCAGTTCAGAAAGTTTGATTAGTATTATTTTCAGTTTTAGCATAAACATATAGTTAAGTGACTTAAGAACCATCTAGAGAGATTGTAGTGATGATTTATATTCCTAATGATTTGATAGTGCTAATAGTAATCCCCAATTTAATTTTTCTAGACTATTATTTTGCTTTTTACTGATAAGTTTTTAAAATGGGGGCTGGGGAGATAGCTCAGTTGGTAGAGTGTTTGTCTTGCAAGCACAAGGCCCTGGGTTCAATCCCCAGCACCGCAAAAAAAAAAAAAAATGGACTACTTTTATGTTGCTTCATTTTTACTTAAGAAATGAGATATAAACTGTTTATTATAGTTAGCTTTAAAATTTTAAGAATCTAGAGTAAGCTGAAAGCCTAGCTTTTTTGGGACTGTATTAGATTCTGGAAACTAGTTGAGAGACCTTTTAATAGGGAATTATTGAGCTTTTAAAAAAGTTCTCTTCTTTATATTATTTTAAGTTTATTTTCTACAAGGAACATGGTGATTAGGTTCTTCTACAGTTGAAATATTGATGGACTACTAAAGAAGAATTCCTTTTCCATTTCTATTTGGGTGGGAAAAAATCCTCTCTGCCACTTAGGTATAGAAATGCCCCACTCCTGCTTTCTGCCTCACTGTTTTATTTTTCTTAGGTTTATGTGGTTGCATTCAGCATTTTCCTTTTTGGATTTAAAAAAAATTTAAAGATTTTCTCAGTGAGGGTTTCCATTGTTTGCCTAAGAGGAGAGCTACTTTTATGCTAGAGGCTGGGAATACCCTCTTCAGAGCTGTCCATTCAGTGTTGGAGAGCAGGGGCTTTACTGCCAGGTGGAAGTTCCCTTTCCTAATGGTCCTATGTCATTCCTCTGCATGTGGAAGCCTCATGGGGGAGCATCTGTGCACATCTAGGTGGATTGGTAGGAGACCTGATAAAGTTTATGAGGAGAGAGAAGAAAATTAGAGGACTTTGTTTTTATTAACTGGATGGGTAACCAGTAAATTGTTTATTTTTCTTACCTCTGGGAGTATTAGTGTATGAACTGCCAAGTTCTGTCCCTCTATTCTCTGCTGCCCCATTTTTTTAAATTAAAAATGCTAACACAGAAAAATGGAAAGAACAGCTGCCTAGATTCAATAATTAATCATTAAAATTTGCCATGCTTGTTATAACTATACACATTTCTCCCTCTGTATGTCAAGGTTTTTTTTTTTTATTTTATTTGAGAGAAAATCAGTTTTGGTGTCATTTAGGTTTTTTAACATTCTTACTAAAATACAGAATATTTTGCCTTCTGAGTCATAAGATGAACCAGTTTTATTTCTGATATGAACATTGATCATAATACAAACATACTCATATAATCAGAGCCTCTTTAGCAACTTGGGAAGTACAGTTAAAATCAAGAAGTAGGAAACTAATGGGGTGCATGCCTGTAATCCCAGTGGATCAGGAGGCTGAGGCAGGAGGATCATGAGTTCAAAGCCAGCCTCGGAAACTTAGTTCCTAAGTAACTCAATGAGACCCTTGTCTCTAAATAGAATACAAAAAAGGGCTGAGAATGTGGCTCAGTGATTGTGCCCCTTAACCACTATGGTACAAACCCCAGTACCAAAAACACACAAAACAAAACAACCACAAAGAAGTAGGAAACTGATATTGATACATATTCAACTAAAGAGTTGTCAAGAACCCCATTATCTCTCACCTGTGCCCCAACAAACCCATCCCATCCTAGTCTCTCTCCTCATCTTCACCAAGTATTTCCCGGGTTGGAGATGAAGCAGAAAGAGGAAGGGTAGAAAGAAACTAGCATTTATTTCTTGTAGCTAGATGTATCATATATATTAGCTCATTTAATCATAACAATTTCATGATAATAAGAAATACTAATAGTCCTGTTAAGCAGGTCTGAAGTCGAATGTGTTTCAAATATACATATTTGAATTTAAAAAAGTCTATTTCTTATTTTCTGCTCACTATGATGTTAGTACATTTGAATTAGAAGTCTCCAGTGAAAAATAATACTTTTACTATTTTATAGTTGAATAGGTATTACATGATTGACAGTCTGGGAAGGACTTGTCAATATTGCTTGTTATAAGAGAGTTGATAAAAGTCTTAGTTCCTATGAGATTTTAGGGGACTTGATAGTGCTGAGTGCAAGAAGATGTAGTTATGGTTTATGCTTTTGCTCATTCTAATAAAGAAACAGTGGAAAATTACAGAGTAAGCAGCCTAAATACAACTGAATATTACCACATCAGCTGTCTCAGAGGAGATAGTGCCAAACATGGCACCACACCCAGAATCATCCAGGCACAGCCCATGAAAGAACCTAAATCAAGAATTCAGTGGGGGAGGTTGTGACTCATTCCAGAATCCTGGAGAAAACGCTGACATGAGGATCTAAGGAGAAAACAAAAGCAAAGAGGGGGTAATAACTTGTCCTGGGTTCTGCCAGTGGTAGCACCAGGAATATGGGAGATTCTTGAAATTCTTGAAGGACATGTACTGTTAAGAATCCCCAGTTCTAGAATGTTGCTAGTTGAAGTGTTAATGCTATGTAGTTTGCTGAAGTCATGTACTGGCTAAATGAGGAGGCTTCACACTCAACCTCGCACCTGTCTGCACTAAGGTATTTTTAATAATATTGACAATTAATCTCTGTTGAGTACTTACTTTGTGCAAGGCTCTGTTCTATGCAGTTTTACGCATTCACTCATTGGATGCAACAACCTTGTGAAGCAGATGAGGGAACAGATCAGAGAGGTTCAATAATATAGAGATCGAGGTCATGTCCAGGCAAAAGAACTGGAATTTGAACCTGGGGAGTCTTTGTACTATATCAAAATCATCAAGCTGTATCAGATTAAAGCACTTTGTTTTTTAATAAATTATCTAATCAAAGTCATGCCTGACTAGTAAAAATGTGAATAGTAGGAATTAAAATTGACATTTACTCAGGTCTTTCTTATATACTCAGATGCTTACATGGGTTGTTCTTTTAGTCTGTTGAATGTGTAGAGTGTCATGTCTCTGAAATTAGACCAGTTAGCTCTTTCTTGGTCTTCTTTTATTTTTCTTTTTTTGCTGCAGGAAATTGAACTCAGAGGTGCTTAACCACTGAGCCATATCCCCAGCCCATTCCATTTTTTAATTTTGAGACAGGGTCTCACTAAGTTGCTTAGGGTCTTGCTAAGTTGCTGAGGTTGGTCTTGAACTTGGGACCCTCTTGCCTCAGTCTTCTGAGTTGCTGGGTTTCCATGTGTGTGCCACTGTGCCTGGCTCTTTCTTGGTCCTAACCAGAACCTTCTTGAAGTATGCTCTGTGTATAAAAGTAAGTTAACTGGAGATGTAGTGCAGTGGTGGAGTGCTTGCCTAGCATGCATAAGGGCCTAGGTTTGATCCCCAACACTGCAAACACCCAAAATTATAATACTCTTAGACTCTTCTTAATCTTATGATAATGGGGGTTGCGGAAGGGAGGAAGAAAGGAAGGTGAAGACAGCTCCAAATATTGAGGTTCATTTTAAAACATTTTCTGACTTGAATTTATAGTCACTACTAGTTGAGAGACTCACTTTCTAATAACGTGGTACATTTCATGTTCCGTGGTTTTGACCTACAGTTCATAGATTCTTTGTGACCACATTGCTTCTCCAATCTACAGCTTTTTCTTCTAAGTTCCTATACTTTATAAGCTAGACAATTTAGCATATAAATAAAAAGACTTATTTCAGTGTTGATGTCATCTCCGGCTTCCTTTGTCATTGCCCTGATTTTTCACTCTTAGTTTTCACTGAAGATAGCCTCTCTTCTGGTGTTCCTGCTTTATTCTTTTCAATCTTTCCAACAAGTATATACTTAGTAAAATCTGTTACATGTGAGATGCTCTGCTCAGCCCTCAGTGTTTCAGCAACCAACACTGGTATGGTGCTTGTCACGTGGAGTGTGCAGTCTGCCCATTTTCCATGCCACTTCCATGATTTAAAAAAATCCATATTGGACTTTTCCTGGTTCTCTTTTCCCTACCTTATAGGCTCTTCATAGTCAGGTTGTTTACTGTTTACATGACTTTTCCAGTGAAGCCATCTTCTTCTTAGAAGCAGAACATTTACTTATTTTCTTAATCCTGGTTTCCATAGTACTTTACAAAAATCTTTATCATAGTTTTAATAACATTATATTATAGTTGTTTGTATTAGTTACTGCTGATAGTTTGTGAGTTTCTTGAAAGTGATAGTGTTTTATAATTCTTTTGTCCTTGGGAGAGAATATATTATCTGGATTTCAGGTGCTTTATAAATGTTTGAATTATGATGTATTTTTAGTACTAGCTATTGCTTCATCATGTATGTCTTGTTTTTTTTTAACTACTTGGTCACAAACTGCCATATAATGTCTTTGTATTTCTTTTGGCTCCATGTTGGTATATAGGAAATGATGTACCTGCAGATATTTACTGATTATTATTATTCTTTCATATCTTCTGCATTCTTGTTTCATTGTTTAATAAAGAATTTCTTATTTCCTTTGTATTGTTAAGTGTTTTACTCATTTTAAAAAAATCTAACATTTGACTTAAAGGGGACTTATTTAATTTCACACCTGTCTGAGACTATCTTACTGATTCTGTGGTTGATAAGGTGGCGCTTTCTCTCTTGTTTTGTTTGGCTGTTAAAATACATTGCACTAAATTTTGGCTCACCTTCAAAAATGTATTTCATTTCTTGATATGCATCATCAAGGTATATCATCTTTAAGTTCTGGCAGTATCTTAGGTTGTATTTCTTTATATTCATCTCTAATTTTAAATTTTATTTAGTGTTATATTGTTTGTGTCTTTATAAGCCTCTTCAAACACACACACACACACACACACACACACACACACAAACAGAAACCAGTGGTACTTTAATTCATCTAACATGTATTAATTTGAATCCTATCTTAAGTCACAGTACTAAGTCCTATGGAATATGAAAAGATAAATGATACTCTCTCTGTGCCAAGGAGGGTGAACTTGTCAATATAGGAAACACCAATTCTATTCTCACAATTAAATAAAAAACTGAACAATGTTAAAAAAAATAAAAGATAAGAGTTCTTTGAGAGCTGATAAGAGGCAGAGACTTTGGAGACTGTTACATTTGAAATGAGTCTTGAGGGATGCGCTAAGATTTAGACTTGGAGAGGAGAGATGGGCATTCAAGTAGGAGGAAATAATAAGTAGTTCAGAAGATACATTTTGTGATATTAGGATTATTCATTCAAAATTTTATTTCTCCTCCCAGGCACATGTGATGAATGTATGTTCTTTCCCTTTGGAAGGTAGATGTGGTTGGCCAGTGATGTGTAAGCTGAATTGACATGAGTTACTTTCAAGTAGTGGTTATAAGAGTTCATGCACTTTCTGGGCACAGTGGCACATGCCTGTAATCCCAGACTCTTAAGAGGCTGGGGCAGGAGGATTGCAAGTTTGAGATCAGCTTTAGCAACTTAGTGAGACCCTGTCTCAAAATATAAAGGGTTTGGGATTTAGCTCAGTGGGAAAGTATCCCTGCATTTAATCCCCAGTATCATCCCCACCCCTACAAAATTCATTATATATTGTCTATGGCTGCTTTTGCACTGTAACAGTACGGTTTAATAATTGTGACAGAAATCATATATCCCACAAAGCTGAAAATTTTTACCTTGGCTGTTCATAGAAGAAAATGTGCTGATTGGTTGCTTCTTAGATTGAGGACGTTATAGAGCAAGAGCAGAGCCCCCTGCCATCCCACAGTGGACTCGTATTAGTAGACTTTGCATTAGTATAATGAAATACCCGAGGTAACTAATATATAAGAAAAAGTTTATTTATTTGGCTCACAGTTCTGGAGGTTCCAGTCCAAGATTGAGTGTTCCTCTTTTCTAGGCGTCGGGCAAGGTCAGTGCATCATGGCAGGGATAGATGATGGAGCAAACTGCTTACCTCGTGTGCCAGGAAGCAGAGAGACACAGAAGTTCCCTTCAAGGACATGCTCCCTGTGACCTAAGGACCTCCCACCATGCCCCACCTCTTCAAAGTCCACAGAGGCTCCTTATAGCACCATTCTGGGGATTATGTCTTTAATACATGGACCTCTGGGGGACACTTATCCAAACTACAGCAGACATATTCCAAGAGTCAAAATTTTTTTTTCATTGATTTAAGCCATGAAATCTTGAGGATGTTTATTACCAAACTACCTAGCTCATCTTCTTAAAGCTTATGGAGGGGAGTGGTGTGAAGAAAAGGTGGATAGGTTCATTTGGGTAATGTTGTGAATGTACTAGACTGTTAAGCTTAGGATTGTTAGATTTTATTTAGAATCGTCAGTATGGGTTCAGGACTTGGGTTGCCCTCCACCCCAACCTCCTTATCCCAAGGAATAGAAGAGTAGCATGGTCAGTGCTTTATGATATAAAGTTTTATTTACCCATGCTTGGAAGTAGTAACTGAGATAGGAGTTTGATCATCTAAGCAAAAACAAAACTCCCTGCAAAACCTAATCTGATAGATATAAATGGAGTTTTGTGATTGTTTTAATCTGATAGGTTGGCTTAGTTCTTTGCCCTATTTAATTATTTAATGCTTATTAACTCAGATTTTCAGTAATTTGAGCTGTTACACAGGTAAAGAAATAACATTTTAAAGAGTTGTGATAGCTGGGCACTCTTTATTTCTTTTTTTAGATAAAACAAACAAGTTATGTGCTGCCATCAGTGACTGAAATTTGGTGTCAGGTGACCTAACGTAGTATTTTAAAGTGAAAAATAGTCACTTTATAATTAGGTTTTATTCCACTTCCTGTTACTTAATTTGTTAATGTATCTGTTCAAGGCAACTTTGTCAATGTGCCAAGTTACACAAATGTAACCGAGACTCTTATTTGACAGCTCTTCAAAGTAAAGTGTAGTATTTTAGGGACTGAGTTCTTCAGGTTTCCTAAAGTAACTTCATCCTACTTATGTTATTCTGAAGATATATAGGAGGAACAAAATAGAGCAATAACAATAACAAAAAAATGCTGTGAAAAATTCTGGTATAATCAGGTTATTTTGTGAAGTAACAGAAGAGCTGTTCATGTAATCCTGTTTTGTTCTAGTGAAATAAATGAATTATTGGTTTTTATTTTATTGGCAAAGGGCATTTAAGGAATTTAGAAAATTCATTATATTGTAGGCATGTTTTATTGTTTAGTTATTACTCTTTTTCTCATGGAGAGAGTATTTTAGTAATACAACATGTTACATACAGGTTATTTTTATTTATTTATTTTTTAAAAAATATTTGTTTGTTTATTTGTTTATTTATTTATTTATATGCAGTGCTGAGGATTGAACTCAGGCCCTCACACATGCCAGGTAAGTGCTTTACCACTGAGCTACAACCCCAGCCCCCCAGATTTTTTTTGGTACTGGTATTTGAACTCAGTGATACTTTAACACAGAGCTATATCCCTAGTCCTTTTTATTTTTTATTTTGAGATAAGGCCTCGATAAATTGCTGAGGCTGGCCTTGAACTTGTGATCCTCCTTCAGTCTCCCGAGTTGCTGGGATTGCAGGTGTGAGTCACTGTGCCCAACTGCCTTTTTTCTGATTATGAAAATAATGCATGTTTATAAGTGACAACTCAACATGAATTAACTTAAAAAAATAAATTTTAACTTATTAGCGCAGGGTGAAGATAGTGTTAGGTTAAGACTGCAATGTGGTACTTTCATATTGACCAGAAATGTTTCTTTCTCAGATTTTTATCTTTCCTCCCAGCTCTTATGTCTTCTCTCCTTTTGTTGTTTTTATGCTATCTTAAAAAATAGGCTTCATCTATTCAGCAGGGGACATAGATAACATTGACCACTCTAGGCTTCCATTATAAATACATCTCTGAGACCAGAGAGGAAAAGGGTTCCTTTTGGTTAGCTTTAGTTTTTAAAATCTTGGGGAAAAGATCTGGTTTCCCATCCCTTAGATAAGTATCTAATTCTTATGTCCTCAGGGACATGAGCTGTTATAATTGGCCCCAAGTTGGACCCATGTTTACTTTTGTGGTTGGGTGTGGGTGGTCTTTTGCCGGAAAGAATTAGCATGTTGGATAGGATTTGACTCAAATTGTTGTTTTAATGGTATTGATGAAAATATGGCAATATTTAGGAGAACTTAAAATGGAGCAAAGCTTTTTGCATAAGTCATTATAGTCACTTATATTTTAGTGTATTTGCTTTTATTTTTTGCCCTCAGTGCTGGGAATTGGACTCAGGAACACTCTACCACTGAGCTATATCCCCACCTTCCTATTTTTTTGCGGTGCTGGGGATTGGACCCAGGGCCTTGTGCTTGCTAGGCAAGCACTCTACCAACTGAGCTATATCCCAGCCTTCCCTACCCCTTTTTAATTTTTAGTTTGCATAGGGTCTGGCTAAGTTGCTGAGGCTGATCTCAAATTGAGATCCTTAGGCTTTAGCTTTCAGACTAGCTGGGATTACAGGTGTGTGCAGTTGTGCCCAGTGGCAAAATTTTTTTTTTTTGGCACCACGGGTTGAACCCAGGGATGCCTAGCCACTGAGCCATGTACCTAACCTTTGTTTTTTATTTTGAGAAAGGGTCTTGCTAAGTTGCTTAGGGCCTTGCTAAATTGCTGAGGCTGGTTTTTGAACTTGAGATCCTTCTGCTGCAGCCTCCCAAGCTGCTGGGATTAAAAGGATATGCCATTGTGCCTTGCCCTAGTGGTATTCTTAAAATATATATTTTTGTTTTGTTTTTTGGTATTTGGGGTTTGAATCCAGGGGTGCTTTACCACCGAGCTATTTCTCCCTCCCCCACTTTTTTAAAATTTTGAGACAGAGTCTCATTAAGTTTCCTAGGACTTCACTAAATTACTGAGGCTGGCCTTGAACTTGCAATATTCCTGCTTCAGCTTACTGAGTCACTAGGGTTACCATGTGCAGCCACAGGGCCCGGCCATTAAAATATTTTAGATATGTAAATGTATGTGTGTTCTATGTAGTTGAAAACACATATACCACATGCATGCATATAAAAATTTGTGTGTATATAACATGTATTTACAGTTTTACATATTTTGTATAAAGGTAGCAATTTATGTGCAGTTATATAATATATAGTATATATCAATTTTTTGTACAGGTAGTGAAATGGTTGAGAGTGGGATTCTTTGTTTATATATTAATACCTTAATCATGAATTTACTCATTAGCTTTGTAACTTGGGGTAAAGCATTTATCTTATCTGTGGCTTGGTTTCTTTGTATGTGAAATAAAATAAAGATAAAACTATTACCTTATATCATGGGCATGTTTTTTAAATTTTAAACGGGGATTAAACCCAGCAGTGCATTTTAACCACTGAATCACATCCCCAGCCTCCCTCCCCCTTTTTATATTTTTGGGCATGGTTTTGAGATTAAGTAATATAATACATAAAAGCTGCTTGAAACTTTTTTTTTTTAAATATCAGGGATTAAACACTGGAGTGTTTAACCACTGAGCCACATCTCCATTCCTTTTTTATATTTTATTTATAGACGGGACTCGCTAAGTTGTTTAGGGTCTCGCTAAGTTACTGGGCTGGATTTGAACTGGCAATTTTTCTGTCTCAGCCTCCTGAGCTGCTGGGATTACAGGTGTGGGTTACCATGCCCGACTAAAACAGTTCATCTTAAGTAGTACGCATGAAATAAATATTAGTTAATGTTATAAATATTATAATGTTTACATTATACCATGTTTATGTACATTTTCTCTATATGTGTTGATGTTGATTATTATTTAGACAGGCTTGCTTTTGCATCCTACTGTTTGTTTACTGTATTATATGTTTGTGCTTCACCAATTTTTAGAAAACTAACAAAACTAAAGATAATATATTTTGGAGCTCATTGGTGATCTTAACATTTATCTGAAACATGGCATTTTGGGAAAAATCTTCCCTGAATGTGATCACTTTTAACCCAAGGATGTGATGTCTTCAGAAGGAACGGGAACATTCCTAATAGCAAATTGTAATCATGATTTACAGTTCTTGACTGGTGAGATTCATCTCTCCCTTTCCTGAATTGAAAGGATGATTGTTTGGCATAAATGATTACCAGATCTCCTTGTCAGTATATGAAATGGTAGTTTTTGGTAAGTAGTGCAAGGCATGTTAGTTCCTACTTATTATGGCACTGATGATTTGATTCTATTATAGATAGTACATTATTTAAAAAGGAATAGTATATGCACTAGATTTTGAGGACTAATTTTATGAACCTCTAAAATAGAGATGATAAAGATACTCCTTATGCTATTTGTCTTTCATAATGGTCATCTCTTGATGAATTGCCCATTTTATCATTTCTTTTACAACTGTTTTTGTCTTAAATTTATTTTGTCCAATTTTAACTGTATTTTGCTTTGTTCAGCTAATTTTTTGTTATTGTTCGTAAAGAACATCTTTTTCCATCTTTTTACTTTTAATCTACTTGTGTCTTTGGATTTAAAATAAATCTCTTTTAGATAGCTTATAGTTGAATCATGTTGTCATTTTTAAAAATCCATTCTTTTAATCTCTGCCTTTTAATTGGAAAGTTTAGTCCATTTTCATTTTTTTGTAATTGTTGATAAAGAAGAATGTGGTCTTGCCTTTTGCTGTTTGTTTTATGTCTTTTTGTTGTTGTTCCTTGGTTTCTTCATTACTACCTTTTTTTGTGTTTATCTTTGTGTGTGTGTGTGTGTGTGTGTGTGTGTTTGAGACAGGGTCTTGTTGTGTTTCTCAGCCTTAGCCTCTCCTCAGTGGCTGGGGTTATAGGCATGTGCCACCCGTCTGAGGTACTTGCACTATATATTTTAAACTTATGTTCTTAGTGTTTGCCCTGGGAGTTTATAATTAACATCTTAAATTATGACAACCTGATTCCAGTTAATTCTAAATTAGTTTCAGTAGTATATAAGTTGATTGCATTCAGAATCCTAGCTCTCTTTACCTGGTAGTAATTAATATACTAGAGTGACATATTTTGGGGTGATATTTCCTGACCTCCTTTAATGACTAGCTTTGTTTAATCAGCAGTTGAAGCATAATTGTTAAGAAGGAGCAAATTAGTTGACTATAAATGGAATGAAAGTTTGTGGATGAACTTTGAAACATAACAGTAAAAAGGCATAGTCTAATTAAAAAAATCTTTGCTTTTACACATCTCCATTCTGCTTTCTGTTGTTATAAATTATATTTTATATATATATGTTCATCAACATACATATGTAATATTTTATGCAGTTGTTTTTTAAATTGTATGGGAAATCCAGGCATGGTGGAACATGCCAGTAATCCCAGGGACACTGGAGGCTGAGACAGAAAGATGGCACTTTGAGGCCAGCCTGGGCAATTTAATGAGACCATGTCTCAAAATAAAAAGGGAAAAGGCCTGGGGTACAGCTCAGTAGTATAGTACCCTTGGGTTAAGTTCCCAGTAATGGGGGCAAAAATCATGTGGGGAAAAAAGCATTGTTACAAACCCCACATTCATTGTACTGGCTTTTATATTTACCTATGTAGTTAACCTTTACCAATGTTCTTAATTGCCTGTGTGGATTTGAATGACTGTTTATAGTGTTTTTTCCCTTTCAACCTGAAGGATGATCTTTATTTTTTTCTTATAGGGCAGGATTACTGGGAATATCTTTTCTGTTAATATCTTAATTTCATCTTCATTTTGAAGGATAGTTTTCTAGATAATGAATTCTTTCTGACTTTGAACAATATTATCACACTATCTTCTGATCTTCATAATTTCTGATGAGAAATTAACTTAATCTTATTTAGGGTCTTTGATACACAATGGATTTTTTCTTCCTTGTTGCTTTCAAGATTCTGTATTTGTATTTGCCTTTTTTTTTTTTTTTTAACACAGTGATTATAATGTGCCTTGGTATGGATGTTTTTGAGAATATTTCTACTTTGACTTTGTTGAATTTCTTGGATGTGTGTATTCATGTCCTCCATCAGATTTGGGACAATCTTAGTCATTATTTCTTCAAATACTTTTTCTGCTCCTTTCTTTCTCCCTTCTTTCCTCTGGAACTTCTGTTACGTGTTTTTAGTATGCTTTGTGGTGTTTCATAAGTCTCCTAGGTTCTTTCATTTTTCTCCAATTTTTTTTCTTTCTGCTCCTCAGCCTGGTTAAACTCAGTTGACCTGTTGGCAAGTTAGCTGGTTATTTCTTCTAATTAAATCTGCTGTTGAAAGCCTCTAGTGAAATTTTGTTTTAATTATTGTAGCTTTCAACTCCTATATTTTTCTATTTGTTTTCCTTTTATAATTTTTTATTTTCATGGCTTCTGTTAGCTCTTGGAGCATCTTTAAAATAGTTGATTAAAATATTAGTTTTCTAAGTCTACTGTCTTGATTTCTTCAGGGACAGTTCCTATTAATTTCTTTTAAAAATTAATATAATTTTTGTTTATGGATCATATTTTTTTGTATGCCTTGTAATTTTTCTTTTTTTGTTTGAAAACCAGACATTTAGAATATTATACTGTAGCAATTCTGGAGTTTAAATTCTTCACCCTCCCCAGGATTTGTTGCTACTTGTTATAGTTGTTTGTTTAGCAACTTATTTGTTTAGTCACTGGAGGGGGATCTGAGGAGCTCCTGGAGATGGGGACCTCAACTCAGACTGAGTGGGGTTCTTTGCAGCAAAGGATTTAAGGATGCATCACAGAGAGGCGCAAAGAGAGATTTATTTAGGAAAACAGGAATTATGCACTTGAGGAGAAAGAAAGTTCAGGCTATCTCCAGACTGAGAAGCAATACCCTGGTCTGGGGTTGTAATATTTATAGAAGGACAGTAGCTAGAGGCTGAGCTAGAGATGGAGTCAGCTCAGTGTTACATACTTTTGGGCCAGTTTTCCTGTGCTTGCTCTTTGTCATTGCATCATTCAGCTTTCTGTGGGTAAGGATGTGGGTTCCAGGACCTGGGCTAGGTTGCTCACAAGTTGCTTGTTTTGCATTTCAGTGTTTCATGTGCACTTACTTTTTGAGATTCAAGGTTTTCTTTTATCTCGGAATTCGCGTCAGTTTTTTTTGAATGAATTTGGTTAAGTCTGAAGTTTTTTATTCTGTGTTGCCACTGGAGCCTCTGTTCTGATAGTTTAGTGGTTAACTAATCAAATAATGAAATTTAGCTGTTTTTTTTTTTTTCCCCTGATTAATCATTCCCTTGGTCACTGCAAGCTTTTGATATCAAGAATTTGGAGATAGTTGATTGTGACCATTTTTTGCCTGTTTATCTGTTGGTTTTGTGGAGGGGTCGATTTTTGGAGTTTCTCATCTTGCCCTTGAGTTTTGAGAAACCACATTCTCTAATTGATCCAATTAATATTTATTGAATTCCTCCTGTGTTCCAGGCACTCCTAGGGCTTGAACATATGCAGTATTTGAAATACCGAGCTTCCTGGCAAATCCTGAAGGCAAGGGGGACAGAAAACTGACATTCACTAATGGCCATGACCATTCTTAAGTAGTATCTGACTTGTTTTCATCAGAATTTCCTAATGATCAGAGAAGTTGGTCATCTTTATGTCTATAGATCAGTCTTATTTTCTCTGCTGTTAATTGGAAGCCCCTAAACTTTGTCTTTTTTTTTCCCTATTTTTTTAACACTACTGATCTGTATATGTCATGGATATTAATCTTATGTTAATTTTCAAAAACACATTTTCCCATTTTATCTTTTTGTTTTTTGACTTATTTCATGTTGCAAGTTCTTATGTTACTGAAAACTCTGTCCTTTTCCCTGATGCCAATCCAATAACAAGGACAGTTTTGAGAAAAAAGAAAAAGAAGTTTCATTGCTTTGTTAGTAAAGGAGAAACATAAGGGACTTCTGTCCCAGAGGCTGTGCTTCTTCCCAACAGGAGGAATAGGGATTTTTAAAGAGTTGATTCAAAGACTACATTCTACCCATTCTCTGGGCGATTGCCATTTCTGAGATCTTCTGGTGCCCTTTCCCAAAGTCTGAATTTCTTCATTCCCATGTTGGGTGTGTGCTCAAGGACAGGTAATTCTGCCTAGGTTGGGGCAGAAAGATAATCCTGTTTCCCCTGATATTATGAAGAGGTAGGGAGAGAGGAAGAGAAAGAAATATGTCCTTTTCAAAATAAGTTGCAGTGGTAGAGAAGCGAGAGCTAAGTGCATTTTTTACTGTATTATTGTGTTCTACAGAGTAACCAGTTTATTATTTGTACCACATTTATCAGTTTTATGGTTGCTGCCTATTTATATTTTCAGTGATATGGCCTGTTGCCCTCCTACAGATTGCCAGTACTTATAAATGTTTCTTATCAGGTTGGGTAATGATATTAACAAATGTGATGTTCTGATACTCTGCAAGGAAATATGTCAACATGAGAAAGATATGGAAAACCCACTGAACCAATTTTTTTCAAATGAGCAACCTGATATTATAAAATCATATAAATGATTCATTCAATGTGCAAAATAGACTAATGGATCACTGATATTGTTTCAGATTCTACATTGTAACTTCCCTTTAAGAAATAGAACTTGCTTCAGCTATGAGAACACCCACAGTTAGTTGGCCTTAGTGTGGATGGCCAGCAAATACTCAGACTGCTGGGATTCATACCCAAGAACAAATACTTGCTCAGGGTGGTAGTGGGAGCAGGTAAGCCTGCTCGGCATGGCATTGTTAATTCAACAGCAGTGGGAGCCTTCACCTTGAAAATAGCACAGGGGGGTTGTGGCTCAGTGGTGGAGCACTTGCTTAGCATGTAAGAGGCACTGGGTTCAATCCTCAGCACCACGTTAAAAAAATAAAACTAAAGGTTAAAAAAAAAAAAAAAAGAAAAATAGTAAGTAAAGGGCAACTGGAAATTTGGAGAGGGAGTATGTTTGTTTCTTAGTGTTTATAAATATTAAGTACTTTTGATACAACGTATACTTTTAAACTTTATAACCTTTTTTTTAAAATTGCACATCACTCCTTTATTATACTGATCTGGAAAAAGATTTATTACCGTTATGCTTACAATGAGTATTGGGCCTGTGTGGCAGGGCCAAGCAACTACAACATGACTCAGAAATCAAACACAGTGAAAGACACACTTGGGACACGATCAAGAGGCATTTCACTGCCACAAAACAAGGCAGAGGAGGGATTCTCTCAGATACATAGCGAGATACACTCCTGTACCTTACAGGCCAAGGAGCTTGTCCCATATTGGTGTGACGAATGGCTTATTTTCTGGTGACCACGTGTGGGACTAACCACTAGAAACCCCAGAGGGCTTTGTTTAGTGTGTGTGTGTATATATATATATATATATATTTATTTTTCTTTTTGTGAAAGTAAATGTAACAAACAATTCAGAGTTGATCCCAACCTTCTGGAGCCAGCTCCTCTGGGTCAGGGAGGAAATAGTTGTTTTTCTTAAATCACCATGCAGGTTACATTCATAGTCCACTGGAAGGACTAGAGCCTCCTGTCGTCCCCTTCCCCAGTGACCTGACTACAGAAGAGTGCAGAACTGGCTCTTGGAAACACAAACAGGCTCTCTTCTCTGGCTTCTTCTCATTGGTCATGCCTTGGCACAGTTCCTCTCTATCCCATTCTCAAGCAATCACTTAAAACAACAACAACAACAACAAACAGAACTACTACGTCAACTTTTCTGGATACAAGGAGGCTTCCCTGGGTTTGGACTGAGAACCTATGCCCCAGAGGTGCTATTCTGACTAGAATCTACAGAGGGAGTAGGTGCAGGAGACAAAATGCTAAAAGTAAAATGGGAGCTACTGGTCCCCATCTGCAGCTACAACTTAAGATGCCTGCAGATGTGGTCAGTGTGCAGGAGAGAGGTGCAAAGGAATGGATGGGCAGGGTGTTCCTTAGTACAATAGTCTGCTATTTGCCTTTATTTCTTCGCCTTGCCCTGTGCAGCCACAGCTTCCATTGCTTTACGAACGGTCTCCTCATTTTCCAGAAATTGCATGAGCTTGATGGGCTTCAAGTTCTTGTCCAATTCATAGACAATGGGAATACCAGTTGGCAGGTTCAGCTCCATGATGGCCTCTTCAGAGAGACCCTCCAGATGCTTGACGATGCCCCAAAGGCTGTTGCCGTGGGCTGCAATCAGAACCTGTTGCCTCTCCTTTATCTGGGGGACAAATTCTTCATTCCAGAAGGGCAGACCTCTGGCAGTGGTGCCCTTCAGACTCTCCCAGGAGGGCAGCTGATCCTCAGTAAGGTCTTTATACCTACAATCCTTACTGATATTGCTGTAGAAGGGGTGATCTGACTCCATTGGAGGTGGCGGGACATCTTAGGAGCGTCTCCATATCTTTACCTGGGCCTCCCCATGCTCAGCAGCAGTTTCTGCTTTATTGAGGCCAGTCAGACCCCCATCGTGCTGCTCATTGAGGCACCAAGTCCTCACCACTGGCAGCCACATCTGGTCAATGGCATCCAGCACTGTCCAGAGGGTTTGGAATGCTCTTTTCTGCACCGAGGTGAAGCAGATGTCAAACTCATAGCCAGCATCTCACAGCGCCTGCCCGCTGTGCTTCGCCTCCTCGTGGCCTGCCAGGCTCAGGTTGGCATCATACCAGCTGCTGAAGCGGTTCTCTGGGTTCCAGGCACTCTTGCCGTGCCAAGTCAGCACCAGCTTATAGGCAGCCATGGTGGTGACGTCCTTTTTAACCTTTTTATAAAGGTTGTTGAAGTAAAAATAATGCTCTCAGTTCTATGCATGTAAGATTAGCTATAAACAAATATTAGTAAGAATGTACAAAAAATTAAAGAAAGATACATTTGATGTTACATTTTTTATGATTGATCAGTAAACTAATATAAATCTTAGAGCACTTTTTTTTTTGAAGAACAATTTTGTTAAGTTTTCTAAATGTGTTTATGTGTTGTGCAGTGGTATGAGAAATGACCTTGGACTACTTTGTAATTGTAGATTCCAAACAATAACATTGAAGATACGCTTAAAAAAAAAAAAAAAAAAAAGAAGTATACCTTGTTTTGAGATCATATCACTGTGTGTGTGTGTGTGTCTGAAAAGTCTTCAAAAATACTTTCTACTTTTTAAGTACATATGTGTGAAGCTGGATTTTCTGCATCTGAACCCACACAGTTCCATGATTGGATACAGAAGCAGTTACAAAATCCAGATGTCTTCCTTTAAGCCAGTTATTAAAGAGACATGCACAAATAGAAAAACAAATTCTTCTGGGGATTTTTGGAGGGGGAATTGGGGTAGATAGTTTTTATGAGATATAGTCTTTAACTTGTAGTGAGTTTATTGTTCATTTCAAAAGAAGTAATATTTTAAAATGTCTGTTTCAATTTTTTCTAGCTTTATTGACATTTTACTGACATTGTATACATTTAGGGCATGTAAACAATTGATCTTGATATACCTGCTATTTTTTGATGTAGGCATATACACTGAAATGATTACTACAATCAAATTAATTAACATATTCATAATCTCCCAGTTACCTTTTTTGTGGTAAGGCCAGTTAAGATCTCTCAGCAGATTTCAAATATATATTACAGTATGTTGGTATATCCCGTATACCTTACAGTGTAGGCATCAGGCTGTACATGTTCTTTTGTAGCTCTCTGAGTTTCTTTAGGGTGATTACTTTGCATCCAATCAGTTCATAGATCTCTGCTTCTTTAAGTTTGCTTACTGATGATTGATTTTGTTGCCTTACTTTGGTGACTGTGTATTTGAAGGAGTTACTTCTTTAAGATTTTATAGGGAAAGTCAGTCAATATTCAGCCCATCAAGAGATTCTGGGCTGGTAGCTAGGCTGGCTGGTGTGCAGATGGCTTGATGCTGGAGTCCTCCGTAGCTTGGTTTGGTTCCTTGATCAGCATTCAGATATGCCTGGCTCCTGGGTTCAGGATCAGTCCTGTGCCTGGGTCACTGGGTGTGGGCCCGGATCCTGGGCTTGTGTGACTAACGCCATCCTGTGCTATTATCTTTTGGATTAGGCCTAGAGCTGGAATCCATGGCAGCCTACCATGTGCTGAGGTAGGCATTGTTCCTGTGAGGTAGCTGACCTGGCTACCTGACTGAGACCAGTTGTGGTTGTCTGATACTGCATCTGATGGAGCCGGAGTCTGTTGGGGCAAGCCTTATGGCTGGGTCCATACAGGCAGACCTGGTGTCTGGTTTTGAAGGGGCCATCCTGGCACCAGAGTCTATTGGAATTAATCTGGAGTCTGGGGCTTTGGGGGTAATATGAAACTGTCCTTTATGCCCTCTTCAATGGATCCTTTCTTATTTCTTTGCTTCATGTTGGTGCTGTAGCCTCTCACCTGGATTCTTTAGCTCTTGTTAAGGTAGTTTTTGAGTGAATGGTTGTTCAGATTGATGAGTCTGGGAAAGGATGCGTGTCATCTTACTGATGTCATTCATTCTGTTTATTTTTAGTACAGTATGTATTGATATATATAATCCATATAAACAAGTTTTTTGGTGTTTTAAGTAACTTTTAATAGTGTGAAGTAATCCTTTGTCAAGAAAGTTAGAGAACTGTAGTTTAGATGAAAGAATACTGAAGAAACATGACAATAAAATGTGATATGTGATTCTGGACCAGATCTGCTCCAGGAAGAAATGCTCCAGGAGGAAATGTTTTAAGGGCACTTAAGGTAAGTGTGAAACCTACTTATGTTAGAAAAATAGACATATATACATTTATTTGGGAGGAGAATGAAAAGACATATGGCAAAAATGTCAAATTGAATTCTGTACAAGGAATGTATAGGTGTTCTCTGCACAATGTGAAATTATTTCAAAATAAAATTAAACAAATTATAAAGCAATGTAATGAGAATCTTCCAAGTAATTTTTAAAAATTTATTAGTGACTGCTTTATTTTATTTTATTTTTTTTTAATTTTATTGTAAACAAATGGGATACATGTTGCTTCTCTGTTTGTACATGGAGTAAAGGCATACCATTTGTGTAATCATAAATTTACATAGAGTAATGTTGTTTGATTCATTGTTATTTTTCCCTTCCCCCCACCTCTCCCACCCCTCTTTTCCCTCTATACAGTGCTTCCTTCCTCCATACTTGCCCCCCTCCCTAACCCTAACTCTAACCCTAACACTAACCCTTCCCTCCCCCCATTATGTGTCATCATCCACTTATTAGCGATATCATTCGTCCTTTGGCTTTTTGAGATTGGCTTCTCTCACTTAGCAAAATATTCTCCAATTTCATCCATTTGCCTGCAAATGCCATAATTTTATCATTCTTTATGGCTGAGTAATATTCCATTGTATATATATACCACAGTTTCTTTATCCACTCATCAATTGAAGGGCATCTAGGTTGGTTCCACAGTCTGGCTATTGTGAATTGAGCAGCTATGAACATTGATGTGGCTGTATCTCTGTAGTATGCTGATTTTAAGTCCTTTGGGTATAGGCCAAGGAGTGGGATAGCTGGGTCAAATGGAGGGTCCATTCCAAGTTTTCTAAGGAATCGCCACACTGCTTTCCAGAGTGGCTGCACTAATTTGCAGCCCCACCGGCAATGTATGAGTGTACCTTTCTCCCCCATCCTCGCCAACACCTGTTGTTGCTCGTATTCTTGATAATCACCATTCTAATTGGGGTGAGATGGAATCTTAGGGTGGTTTTGATTTGCATTTCTCTTATTACTAGAGATGTTGAACATTTTTCCATATGTTTGTTGATTGCTTGTAGATCTTCTTCTGTGAAGTGTCTATTCATTTCCTTGGCCCATTTGTCAACTGGATTATTTGAATTCTTGGAGTAGAGTTTTTTGAGTTCTTTATAGATTCTGGAGATTAGTGCTCTATCTGAAGTATGATTGGCAAAGATATTCTCCCACTCTGTAGGCTCTTTCTTCGCATTGCTGATAGTTTCCTTTGCTGAGAGAAAACTTTTTAGTTTGAATCTATCTCAGTGGTTGAGTCTAGCTTTTATTTCTTGTGCTATGGGAGTCCGGTTAGTGACTGCTTTATTATGTTTGTGAATGACCGAAAGTTTTGAGCAATTGAAGACACCTGAGCTAAGTACCTTGGAGTTTTTACTGCTTTTCAAAGAACACTCTTTGGGCTCTGCTGCCCTCTAGTGACTCTTATGTTTATGTGCAAATTCATTCTGCAAGTGGTGTAACTTGGGAGTTTAGAGCACAGTAATAATCATCATCATCATTATCATAATAGTTGTTGTTATTACTAGAGACAGGGTCCTGCTAAGTTATCTAGACTGTCCTTGGACTTGTGATTCTCCTGTTTTAGCTTTTTAAGTCTTTGGGATTATAGATGTAATCATCAATTAAAAATAACTTAGTATTAGTAAAATAGTTTTTTTTCAGTGGTAGTAGTGCTGAGGACACTACCATCAGCCACATGTGTTGCCTGCTTTTTCTTTGAGTTTCTCTCTTTGGTGCTGGGGGATCAATCCTAGGGCTTTACCTTGGATACAGCCATAGCTTGTCTCTGTTTTTTTCTTTTTTTGTAGTACTGGGGATTAAACTTGTGTACTCAATTACTGAGCTACATCCCCAGCCCTTTTAATTTTTGAGACAGATTCTCACTAAGTTGCTCAGGTGGGCCTCAAACTTGCGATTCTCCTACCTCATCTGGCCCCATTCATTGGGATTGTGGGCCTGTGCCACTGTTCCCAGACTTGGCCTTAATTTTTAAAGTACATTTTTAAAAATTCATGTTAGGATTCTAGGCCAACGGTGTTTTTCAGGACCTTAAAATATCATTCAGTTGTCCTTTGACGTATCTTCTTTGGTCTTACTGTTGTTCTTTGAAGGTAATGTGATTTTCCTTGTGACCATTTGTAACGTTTTTCCCTTATTTTTGGTTTTCAGCAGTTTTATTGTGATGTGCTTTGGTGTTATTTTCTTTGCATTCCTCCTGCTTGGAGTTTTCAGGACTTGATGTTTTTCATTATTTTGGGAAAATACATGGCTATGGTGTTTTTTAGTATTACTTATATCCCATTACCCAAGATGAAACCTTTCAGAGGAGTCACAAATTCAAAACTATTCCCATAATATCACTAAGACGACATTTGCTCTTTTTATTTGTATTTGCACAAGTTTCCCAGAGAAAACTGAGTTTCCTAGAGGTCGTATGACATGTAAAGATACTATCTTAATGGTGAATGTAGTTTATGCTTGTATATTCTTTATTTTATTTTAGAAAAATTAAAGCTGATTTTTATTTTATCAACAGTCATTCTTTAAACATGAACCTGCATATATAATATTCTATGCACACCTCAGTTAACATTAGTTAATAAAAGTTAAACACACAACATACATCCTTTAAAAACTGTCAAAATGTAAGCTTAAAACTCTAAGAAAGCTTTTTAAAAATTTGTTTTTGTAGTTGTAGATGGACAGCATGCCTTTATTTTATTTATTTTTTTATACGTGCTAAGGATTGACCCTAGTGCCTCACACGTGCTAGGCAAGCACTCTGCCACTGAGCTCCAGCTCCAGCCCGCAAACTTAAAATGTTAAACGAAAGTCTTAACTAATTGAAAAAAAAGTTTTGTGTTGGGTATCATTCGTACGACACAGTTAATTTAAATATTTTCATTTTGGCTGCACATGAAAAAAGCAGCAGTAGAAAATAAAGTCATTGAAGGTTGTAAATAGCAGAGTAGGGAATTTGCCATGCAGGAGAAGCAGTATTAAATAATAGTCTTAAAAAAAAGTGAACATTTAAAACTGTTTAGTTCAAATCACAGAATTTTTCTCAGTAGAAAACCCAATGCAGTACATGATAGCTGCCTTAGCTGGCCTGTTTAAAAGGATGACATCCCCTCAGTGTATAACTTCACTGATTTTGGCACAGCAAAGAAGTCTTAAGAACAAGAACATGATTAAAAAAGAGGGAAGAGGAACCAAGGAAAGAAATAAAAGCAAGAATAAATGAGATAATAATTATAATCACTAAAAAACTGCATTCTCAATCATTGCAGAATACTGTCTTCTGTTTGCTTGTGTATTCTTATGTTTACATTTTGTTCGGTTTTAATTTTTTTTCTTTTTCTTTTGTACTGAGAATTGATCCTAGGGGCACTTAACCACTGAGCACACTCCAGCCCTTTCTATTTTATTTTATTTTTTAATATAGAGTCTCACTAGATTGCTTATGGCTTAGCTGAGCTGCCAAGGCTTGTCTTGAACTTACAATCCTCCTTCCTCAGCCTCCTGAGTTGCTGGTATTACAGGCATGCACCACTGTGCCTGGCTTTCAATTTTAATTTTTATATGGCAAATATCAATAAATGACAACATATATAAAAGTTCTGGGGAAGACTGTGGAACCAACCTAGATGTCCTTCAATTGATGAATGGATAAAGAAACTGTAGTATATATATATACAATGGAATATTACTCAGCTATAAAGAATAATAAAATTATGGCATTTGCAGGCAATGGATGAAATTGGAGAATATCATGCTAAGTGAGATAAGCCAATCTCAAAAATCCAAAAGGCGAATGATCTCACTGATAAGCGGATGATGACACATAATGGGGGGTGGGAGGGGGCAAGAATGGAGGAAGGAGGGACTGTATAGAGGGAAAAGAGGGGTGGGAGGGGTGGGGGGAAAGGAAAAATAACAGAATGAATCAAACATCATTACCCTATGTAAATGTATGATTACACAAATGGTATGCTGTTACTCCATGTATAATCAGAAACAACATGTATCCCATTTGTTTACAATGAAAATAAATAAAAAAAAAAGTTCTGGGGAAACTCAATATTTTTAAGAATGTAAAAATATCATTGGGCTAAAAAGCTTGAGAACTGGTTGGTTAGGTCTCTTAACTATATATCCCCAGTGTTTCTTGCTTCTTGTTTTCTTCTGTATTTTACATCTTTTCCCCTTTTCTTGTGATTTAATATGAACATTTTGTGTTCATTAATATTCACTTTTCTTGGTGGTAAATTATCAAATGGAATTCTTAATTTAAAAATTTAATAAATTGTATTTTTCAGTTCTTAATTTTCTTCTCAGTTTTTAATAAACATAAGTTGTAAGAGTCTGGTCAGTTCTCCATTGTACAGTCTATTTTGACTGTCATCTCCTATTTTTTTCTTGTTCTATCAATTGTAACCATTTAAAAATCTCTGTCTGATAAGTTTAGTATCTGTTTTATCTGTGAATCTTTATTTTTTAGTGATCTGATCCTCTCTTGGTGTGCCTCGTAATTTTGTATTGAATAGATGAAAAAATAGTGAGGGCTCTGATTGATATTTTCCTTCTAAAGAAAAGGTTTACCTCTTTGTTGATAAGGCAGATGGTATGACAATGACTTTAATACAGTGAGGACTGAGCTGGTAAATCTAGGTTTTGGTTTTGGCAAGGCTGTGACTGTCTCTGGTTCTTTACTGCCTCACTGGCGTCATCTTCTAGACATTTCCTCAGAGCCTGGAGTGATGCTCTAGGGCCCCTTTCCCCAGCTGAATCCTGGATCTATTTTTTGTTTCCTCTTTGAGGACTCCCTAAAACTGTTTTGTTTCTCTGGGCTATTTGCTTATCTTTTTAGTTTGTAGCTTAGTAATTTGGCAAATGTGAAAATCATGAGTGTTTGGGTTTTTTTTCTCCGTTTTTCTTTGGCAGGATTCTAATTTCTCTGTTTCTGCACTGGGAATTGAACCCAGGGCCTCACGCATGTTAGGTAAGCGCTGTACTACTGAGTTATACAGTACATCCTTCTAGTTTCTTAAGTGTCTAATTTGAATTACTCGAATTCTATAAAACTTTCAAAAGCTGATTTCTCTGCTTTTTAGTCATGGCCTTCCACTTGGTCACTTTGCTGGGAATTTTTTTTTTTTTTTTTTCCCAGTGCTGGGGATTGAACCCAGGGCCTTCTGCTTATGAGGCAAACTCTCTACCTACTGAGCTACATCCCCAGCCCTTTGCTGGGAATTTCAGTCTCTTGTGTGTAGATTTGGCAAATGCCTTGGAGGTCAAAAAAAAAGAAAAAAAAAAAAGACTCAACTCATCCTCATTGTTCATCCTGTCCATTGTTTTGTTCCCTTAATTCCTGGCGTCTGAGGAGCTCTGTAAGTTAGCTAAGAAAGAACATCACAAATAAGTCTGCAGAAGGCCTGGCAAGGTATCAGTTTCCATTGGAGTAGGAGAAAAGAGCTTCAAGACAGGTTTCCAGGAGAGGGAAATTCCAACAAGAAAGGAATGGTAATCTTCACATAAGATTTATAAGGTTTGTAAGTGAAGAATAAGTATAAATGTTATTTATTGGCTTTCAAAGACAGAGTATGACCAATTCATGAAAAACAATTATGATTATAGAACAGAATATATATGCTGTCAACCCTTTCCATGCAAAATTCATTTCTGCATTTGAGGGAGGCAGAAACAGGAACAAAGAGGAAGTAAGGGGAGCACTAATATCCCATTTTGCACTGCATTCAGATTTTGTTATTAATGATACAAGAAAGAAAAGCATGGATTTTAAAAGCATGGATTTTAAATATATTACTTTATTATTAAAGTAATATATTTTTTCTTGTTCTGAAGATTATGCCCAGGGGTGCTCTACTACTGAGCTATGTCCCCAATCTTTTATTTTATTTTATTTAAAAAATGTTTTTGAGACAGGGTCTTGCTAAGTTCTTGAGACTGGTCTTGAACTTGCCATTCTCCTGCCTCAGCCTCCTGAGTCCATGGGATTATAGGCATGTGCCATAGCACCTGACTGAAGTAATCTTTAGGAGAACTATAAGTGGTTTAAATATATTGAGAAGAGAAGTAGAAGAATGATATGGTATGATGAATTATGATATGGTAAGTTTTGATTAATTATAGCATGAGGTGAACAATATCTAAAATTGATAAAAGGAAAATAACAATGTTATTATATTACTTAAAGATATGGATTTACCTCCAGAAAATGAAAATGGAACTATTTTTTAAAATCCTAATTGATTTTCTCTGGAAAATTGGAATGGGAAACTCAAGATGCTGAGAGATCCTGTAATGGGATAAAGATAAGCAACAAAACTACACTAACTTACTACTCCAAAGATTGATAGTACCAGCCTGGCATGGTGGCACATGCCTGTTATCCCAGCAATTCTGGAGACTGAGACAGGAGGATTGCAAGTTTGAAGGCAGCCTGAACCCTTTGGTGAGACTGTATCTTAAAAATAAAATAAAATACACTTCTGGGGATATAGCTCAGAGATAGAATGTTCTATGGTTCAATCCGAGTAATGTGAGGGAATTTTGAAACAGAAAAAAAAATGATAGTAACTACAAATGTGAGGTGAAGGAAATGGATGTATACTCAAAAAGAAAGCAAGAAAGAATCAGTAGGTGGAATAGCATAAAATTAAAAAGCTTTTGCACAGCAAGGGAAGTGAGTGTGAAGAGAGAGCCTATGGATGGGAGAAATTCTTTGCCAATTACTCTTCTGTCAGGGAATTAATAACTTGAATATATAAAGAAATAAAAAACTTGACGCCAAAAACACACTGATAACCCACTAAATAAATGGGCAAAAAGATCTAAAGAGAGATATGTCTTAAAAGAAGAACTACAATGACCAAAAAATATATGAAAAACGTTCAACATCCTTAGCAATCAGAGATATGCAAATCAAAACTACACTGAGGGTTCATCTCATCCCCATTACAATGGCAATCATCAAGAACACAGATAACAATACTTGTTAGTGAGGATGTGGGGAAAAGGTACACTTACCCATTGTTGGTGGGACTGCAAGTTAGTACAGCCACTCTGGAAAGCTGTATGAAGATTTCCCAGAAAACGAGGCAGGCATGCAACCACCATATGACCCAGCTATCCTAATTATTGGTATTTATCTAAAAGAACTAAAATCAGCACACTATAGTGATATATGCATACCATAGCAGCACAATTCACATCAGCCAAGTTATGGAACCAGCCTATGTGCCCTTCAGGTGCCCTTCACTAGATGAATGGATAAAAAAAAAAATGTGACACACACACACACACACACACACACACACACACACACACACAATGGGGTTTTATTCAGCCATAAAGAATAATGAAATTATGTTAGTTGCTGGTAAATGAATTGAAGTGGAGAACATCTTGCTAAATAAATTAAGCCAGACTCAGAAAGTTAAGGGTCAAAGCTAGAGAGAAAAAGGGAATTAAAAAAAGGAATCATGCAAAAATAGAAGGGCGATCAGTAGAGCAGAAGTAGGGGACTAAGGGTGAGGGAGGAGGAGAAGGGAAAGGGGTAGAAATGGGGAATGAGGTCAAATTATGCTAGGTGCATATATAAATATACCACAATGCATTCTAATTTTGTACATAACTGTAATGTATCAAGTAAAAAGGACCATATATAATAGAAGGAAGACCAGTAGAGTAGAGGAGGAGATCCCGGGGAGGGAGGAGAAAGGAAGAAGTTGCACTGGGGTTTGAAATAGAAAAAACTGTGTTATATGCTGGATTAGTCAGGGTTCTCTAGAAGAACAGAATCAATAGGAAGTATGATTATAAAAGGGGGATTTATTAGATTGGATTACATGACCAGAAGCTAGATAGTCCACAATGACTGTCTGCAGGCTGGAGAGCTGGAATAACCAGTAGCTGTGCAATCCAATACGCAGAAGCCCGAGAACAAGAGGGATCAACAGTGCTACCCTTCTCCGAGACTGAAGGCTTCTGGAAACTCCCTGGAGAATCACTGGTAGAAGCCGTTTGTAAGAGTGAAGAAACCAGAGTCCGATATCCTCAGACCATTGAAGCAGCAATCAAGGACCCTTTCAAGAAGAGTCCAGCTTGCATCTGCTGCTGCTTCCTTGTTCTTCTAACTTTTATTCGATTTAGGCCACCATCCAGTTGGATGGTTCTGCCCATGGTCTCCACTTCAGTTGTCTGTCCCACTTCCAGTCATTCCTAGACACACCCTCATCCACATACCCAAAATCCTCTTAATTCATTGGCACTTCTTAATCCAATCAAGTTGACCATTGAACTTAATCCAACAAATTAACCATTACATATACACTCATTAATAGGTCAAAATTAACTCCACTTTTTTGTATAACTGTAATGCACTAAAAATAAAAAAGCAGGAAAGGAGGAAATAATTTACATTAATAAAATTACCTATATGAGTAGGCTTAAATCCCTTTATTTTCCTTTGTGTTTTGTATTTGCCCTATGTATTCTTTCTTTCTTTCTTTCTTTCTTTCTTTCTTTCTTTCTTTCTTTCTTTCTTTCTTTCTTTCTTTCTTTCTTTTTTGTTACTCTCCTTAACTAATTAGAATAACCAGATTTTTTTTTTTTTTTTAGGACTCCACTGTTGGCTTATTAGGTATACCTTTTTATATGGGGGTATCCCTCCTCACCCCCTCATCCCCCATGGTTGCTCTAGGTTTTACAATAGGTATCTTTACTTTATCACAATCTATGATCAGATGATATAATGCCTCTTCACATATAAGGTATCCTTATAACAGCAACTTTAATTTCCTCCATTGATTTATATATATATATATATATATATATATATATTTTTTTTTTTTTTTAGTTGTAGATGGATACAACCTTTATTTATTTTTATGTGGTGCTGAGAATCAAACCCAGTGCTTCACATGTGCTAGGCAAATACTCTACCACTGAGCCACAACCCCAGCCCCCCATTGATCTTTTAATTTTTAAATTGATATAAAATTTACCTCTACATGTTTTGAATTTTTCAATTCATTGATATTTTTAAAAACAGTTATCTTTTAAAGAAATTAAAAATTATATAAAATGTATTTACCCATATATTTGACATTCCATGTGCTCATTATTTCTTTGCAGATTCAAATTTTGTGATTTTATGTTATTTTTGCCTAAAGGAGTTCTTTAACATGTTTATAGTGGAGTTCTGCTGACAATAAGTACTCTTAAGATTTTGTTTGTCAGAAAATATCTTTCTTTTCAGTTTTAAAGTATATGTTTGCTGGATATAGTATTCTAGATTTACATTTTTTCCTTCAGCACTTTATAAAGTTTTCTTTCCATTGTTTTCTTGCTTACATAGTTTGGATGAGAAGTCTGCAGTCGTTCTTTGTTTCTATGTGTTTTATGTGTTCAATTCCTCCTTCTGATTTTGCTTTTTCTGCTTTTGCTTTTAAGATTTAGAAATTTTGTTCTTTATCATTGGTTTTCAGCCACTCCAGCTGTTTCTGACTAATCTATTTTCACTCTGAACATTTATTTATTTTTCCTTGCTATGTCACCTAAATTTATGGATTTAAACAATATTAATTTCCATACAGGTTTGTAATTACTTTAAATTGTGATTTCTTATGCTTTTACATGCTAATTATAGCATCAGCTTCCTTGAAGGGAAACATTCTTGTCTTTTTCTCTTTAGTAAATTCTCCATAAATACTTGTTAAAGAAACCCAAGGTAGGAAATTATCCAAATTCCCTAGTGTACACAATATTGTTACATTTCTGAGAAAAGTTTCTATTTAATTTGCTGATGCCAGTTATTTTATTTTATTATTTAATAGTCAAATTTTTCCTGTCTTTTGAAAGTTTGTTTTTCCTACTTTGTCTGTCTTGAACCTTAAAAATGTTGCCCCTACTTTCCCTCATTAAATAAATAAACAAGTTATTCCATATGTTGGAAAAATAGAATGTGGTAGTAATATTTTATAACTTTGGAAAATTGTATTCATATGACCATTTGAAGGCATAATTTACTGGTGAGCAGTTTTTATCTTTGGTGATAATTGGGACCATATTACATCACCACTTTGTTGAGTTTAGAGTTGATCTGCATAGGGTATAAGATATTCTAACAAAGTTTTCTGACTCAGACCAGATTGATCTATTGAAAATGGATGAGTAATGAAAGTGTGCATTAGGCCCAAGGTATCCAACATGTTTTAATTGTAGATCATTTCTAAAAGGAGTACAGCTTACTTTCCCTACAGTTTCCCTTTGTAATTTCGTGGTGTCTTTTATTGAGCCAGCCAGCAGTTTTAGTCACCTCTCTTTAGAAAAGATGTCTAAACACATTAAACTATATCATTAGGTATTTATGTTATTGAAGTAATCTTTCTTCAATCATTATTTTATTGTTTGAGTTTTGTTATCACTCATTTTGCTAAAGTTCTTTTCCTTGTTTAGGACTTTTTTTCCTCAGATCAAGCCATGTAGATGTCTTTTTCTTATTTTTCGGAGTCTAAAAAATAATATCAGTTTAGTATCATTTATATAGTAGAACATATGTTTGATTTCTTGGTCCAGAAAAAAAGTACAATTATTGAAGAGAGTGGATGCTGACATGGTTCCACAAAGAGACAATTAATGACAAAAGTGAGGCCTTTAGCCAAGACCATGACCATCTCTAAACTGATCCTATCTTGGCATGTAAAGGACTCTGTAGCAAGATCACTCTGATATGCCAGGACAATCTGTTGGGAGCATGACCCAGATTATTGCTCTGGTTAACATTTGAAAATGATTTCTTGGTGGAGCATCTGTGACCTCAGAATTATGAATCGTCTTAAAATTTCTTTTCAAGGGAAAGAACATATGAGAGGGAGGGTAAACAAAATATTTTGTTTATAATTTGCTGTAAAGATGATTTATTACAGTTTAATATTAAACAGCTCTGTAGGCCTAAAATTTATCTCACTTGGTTCTAACTGGTGTTTCTCTCTGACACATGGTGTGAATCAACTGTCCTTCCAACTTGAAAGAGCAGAGTTCGCTGACGCAACTCCTTTGTTCTGTGGAATTGTTTCCATTGTGCCTTCAAAAGGGAGGGACATTAAAAGCTTTGGCTCATGGAAGACTTTTTCCAAGTTGGACTCAGTTGGGGGGCTGAATATTGGAAGTGAGGTTGGTGATTTCTTCTATTTCCTAGAATTTTTTAAAAGGCTGAATGTTAACTTTTTCAAGTCTCTATTATTTGACTTTGATTAAACATCCCTTCTTCCCCCTTAAAAATGGAAACCAGAAAATCTTAGGTTTTATATGTTCATGCTTTCCAGGATTTTCCTTTCTTAGATCCTAGAGTTGCTTGGATTTCTGCCTTCCCCCATAGTGAATTTTCTTTCGTAAAAAAATCTTTGTACCTCCTTAACAAAAGGAAACATGGAAAATTAAAATCATTGTCCTGAAAAATCTTAGAAGTCTGGGAAAATGAACTATAATTGTAACAGCTAGTAAATAGTAGATTCAGAATATCAACAGAATGTATATAGCAATATATAAAAACAAAGGAAAAAAAAAAAGGAAAGATTTTATTTGATTTTTATTTTATTTTGTAGCATACTATAACTCTCAAAATTGAATAAACTTTACTGTTAGGATGTTTTAACAGAAATCAACTAACAAGATTAAAGAAGTTAGGCCTTACATTCCTAGTTTGGCCATGCTTGATTTAAAAATTGTTAATATTTATAGACTGCTATCTCTGTGCCAGGCACCGCTATGAATGCTTTACTCATCCCACTTAATTTTCTCACAGTAACTACGTGAAGTGGTTGCTGTTATTATTTGCATTTTGCTAATGTGGAAACTGAAGTATAGAGAGGTTTAGTAACTGCCCAAGGTCACTCAACTAATAAGCAGCAGAACCAAAGCTTGAATCTAGGCTGTCTGGTCTTGAACCTGTGCTCTTGACCACTGTGCTTTGTTGCCTATTTTATTACACCTAAGAAGAATGGTGTCTTCTGGAACATGTCCAGAGGGTAAAGACTTGAATTGAAAAGTTTTATGTGGAATAGTTGTATAATTTGTGATTGTTTACTCTGGAAAAGGGACTGTTCTTTGTGGTCCTTTAAGGTAAAAAATAAGATAAATAGTGAAAATTACAAGAAGGCAAGTTTTGATTTTGTATAAGAACTTTGCAATAGTTACTGAAATGGGATTGGGTGCCTTGTGATGATCTTTTTTTTAGAGATGTTTCAGCAGAAACTCAACTATTATTTGATGGAGAAATAGCTGGAAAAATTTGTGATGTCTGTAGAATTGAACTGAACCATCTCTGAGGTTTCTTTGTTTCTGTGTTGAAGAAAAGTCATTAAATGGGACTAGTCTATACTGTGCTCATATAATTGTTTCTATGAGAAAATGAGACATTATTGATTTCTAATTGAAACATGGTACCCATGGTGTGTATTGTGTGTGTGTGGGTCCAGGTTAATTTTTTGTCTAAAATATGAAGTTTTCTTTGTGAATAGTTTTATAGTTGATATGGAATTCTTTGCACATCATTTTAGTGGAATAGGAAGAAAAAGAAAGTGGTTTTGCTTCGCAGTTCACAAATCTTGTTACTTAGAGATGGTTAAGAGATTCCACCATAGTAATTTGGAATGGTTACTCTTTTTCCTCTCTACTTTGAGGACTAATGAAGGAACGTTAACTAAATCTATTTTGAGATCACGATCAATAAAAAGAGATGGTTAGACTGATGAAAAGACACAGAGTATTTAAAGTTCTGACAACATCCTTTTAAAATTTGCTTTTGATTCTGGGGATTGAACCCAGGGGCACTTAACTACTGAGCCACATCCCCAGCCCTTTTTTGTATTTTATTTAGAGACAGGGCCTCACTAAGTTGCTGAAGCTGTCTTTGAACTCGAAATCCTCCCACCTCAGCCTCTCCAGCTGCTGGGATTACATGGGTGAGTCACTGGGTGGTTCTTTAGTTTATAGGTGATACATTATAAGAAGAAACTCTCCAATAGATGAATGGATAATGTGGTATATATACACAATGGAATTTTATGTAGCCATAAAGAAAAACAAAATTATGTCATTTGCAAGGAAATGGATGGAACTAGAGACAATCATGTTTAATGAAATGTCAATCTCAGAAGATTAAAGGTTGTGTTTTTTTTCATATGCAGAAGCCAAAGAGGAGAAAGGAAAACAAGGGGTAGGGGTGGGTCTCTTAAAAATCAAAGGAGATTAGTAGAGGAAAGGGACCAAGGGATGAAAGTCCAGGAGGGAGGGGGGAAATGCTGGGGAGTGATATTGGCCAAATTATATTGTTATGCTGTGTGCTTGTACAAATATGTAACAACAAATCCCATCGTTATGTACAACTGTAAGGCAGTAATAAAAAAATGAAGGAAAAAACCAAGAGATTCTCTCCTTGTTTTTTGCATGTATTTTGTTTGGATATTTACTAAAAATTAGACCTCAAGTTAACCTTGAAGTGTTTGGTTTTTATTTCAATTAACCTTTTTTTAATTTAATTTTTTTGTTTTTTGGTTGTAGGTGGATATAATATCTTTATTTTTATGTGGTGCTGAGGATCGAACCCAGGGTCTCATGCATGCTAGGAGAGCGCACTACCACTGAGCCACAACCCCAACCAATTAACCTTTTATTGAGCATCTGTTGTGAACTGGATTCTGTTCTAGACTCATTTATATTTTGTTTTTCAATTATAAAACATGTTTATTTAAACAAAATACAAAAGAATATAAATGAAGAAAGAAAAAAGTAACAAACACATCCTCCAGACACTGTCCTTTGTATTATTTTGTTGTCTTTCTTTCTGTTCTTTTTTCCTTAGATATTTAGATTAACTATTTTACCTTCATATTGAATGTGTATATGGTTTTGTATCCTGTTTTTTCATCTTGCCTTCTCTCTTGTTATCTTCTTCTTCTTTTCCATCTTCCTCTTCTTCCCTCTCATCCTTTTTCTTTCATTTTGTTATTCTTGTTTTAATTGTGGCAACCTTAGGTAAATTTCTGTGGATTGGCAGTAATCAGGAAGATGGTTTAATGTGCACAATGATGATAATAACTAGTTTAGTTTAGTAGAACAAGTGATTAAATGTATATAAAATGTTGGCACAGATTTAAAAAAAATGATTTTACTCTTATAATTTGAACTAGATTTTTTCTTTATTGATCTGGGTGACATAGGTATGGTAAGATTGCCTAGATTAAATTTCCGAGTTTAAATGATGAAGTTTTGGATGAATTGGTAACTGTCCCACTCCTGTTCTTGAGCTATCATTACAAACTCAGACGCATAAACTCAGAACTTTTCTTAGAACCATGATCAGGTATAAATTGACCTTGCTTTCCCACATGATGTGTGGTAGAATTTCCCTATACACTCCTTTGATTATCATTTAATAGAATGTTAAATTCAGTTCAAAATAAAGTGGTTAAAATAAAGTCATGAAAAATCGCTAAATAACAGAATGTTCAGGATTGTCCTTTGTTTACCTCCTGATGGGTGTACAAGACAGTGTCTAGGATTGACCGGACTGAAGTTGATCATTATGATACAATGTTCTTGGCTACTTTTATGTTCTACCAAATACAAATCTTTAACAGACTCCACCCTTACCCTCACCCTTAAAACAAAACAAAACAAAACAAAACAAAACTTTGCCAACAGTTTTTTCTCTCCTTTGAGAGTTAACTTGGTAATTTGGGGCATATAACCTTACTGTTTGGGAGCTATCTGTTTCCATTGTTACAGTCTGATTGTCCATGGTTTAATCATCAGTAGTTACAAAGGAAAGGAAGAAATGACTCCAGGCTGCATGGTACCATACAAAATTTCCACCTGGAAGCAATTTTTTCTAAAAGCAAGCCCTTGGGGACTGCTGTCACCCTCCCTCTTCTATTGGCAAGAAGGGCCAGAAACACCAATTCCCTCTAGAGCCGGTTCTTGTAGTTTATTCTTCCTTTTCCTATCTTCCAAGAAAGGTTAGGGAAATAATAAATTATTCCCAGATACTATTTTTCTCCTACAGTAAATTTCTGTGGACCTTTTAAGTTCTTCCTTTTCTTCCTCTGACTCCTCATTTTTCTACTTAGCCTGTTAGCCGAAGTACAAATTATTTACATTGTTAGAACTTGAGTTTACTTTTTGGTGAGAATGTTTGTTATTAACTCTAGCGCTTGCCTTTAGGAAAGTTGAAATGTTGAAGCATGTATGGGCACTGCTTTAGGCCCTTTTGTCACTTTTTAATGCCTACTCTGTGGGATACAGGCATTGTTCCAGGTAAACTCTCAAGGAACTCTTGGTCCTGTGTTGTAGGTAGACATGTGAATAAATCATAACTGTATACAGTGTTCAGTGTAGTAACCTTTCAAAGAGATGAACAAATAAACATTTCAAAGCAAAAGGATGTCAACTCTGCCTTCCACCAGTGAATGTCCTTGATGGTGTCCATTCCTTCCTGAACCCATTATTCTAAAGCCATGTCAGGATAATGGTAGGCATTTGTTCAAGTACTTAGTAGCAAAGCAGAGTGATAGTATTTTTAGTAAAATTTGCTTCAGACTACACATGGTTTCATTGGGTCAAGGCCAATTCAGATTTGTACATTGTCAAAGTGAGGGCCAAAGATGATAGTATGGCTGTTAAGGGTATCTCTACCTATAGCCCAACCTGTACTGCTCCTGATCAAGGAAGGATGGGGTTGGGTGCTTTGCCACATTTTGTTTTTTTAAAAATAGATTTTTAAATATATGACTTAAAAAATGATATGCAGCAACAGTTTTTTTATTGGCTGCTTTTGGGAAAAGATGCCTAATATGGAGAAATGTAGCCTTCAGTTTGAATCTTCAAAGAATGGACTCAAAATCTTGTTTAGTGTGTTTGCCTCCAGAGAGTAAAAGCTTAAAGTTCTGATTTTTAAGGTTTTATTTGGGCTTTTATCACAGTTTCTTGGGTTTGACCTTGTTGGTGAGGAGTCTGTACCAGGCTATAGTAGTTGTGTTAAAGAGGGAGGTTTCACAGAAACATTGTTTTGAGTGAAATCTTCAAGGATGAGTGGGGATTTTGCAGCTAAAGTGATAATATAGAGATTCCAGGCAGAAGGAATCTCTGCTACACTCTAGAGTGAACAAGGGAATAGTCACAGAAAAAGCTGGGCATGGTGGGGTTTTGTATACTGTGCTTGAGACTTTGGACTTGATCCTGAGGCAGGACAGAATGGGCGGTGGCAATGTTTTTCACGATCCAGGTCTCATTTAGAAAACATAGGTATCAAAGAAGTGTCGAAGGTGAGTGGGAAACAAGAGGAGAGTGAAAGCAGTTGCTTGGAAGAGAGAGAGGACAAGAACTGAAGCAGTTCCAGGGAAGGAAAGAGAGGGAGAAAGCAGAGAAGCGACATTATGGAACGGAATTAGTAGGTTTTAGTGATTGATTAGCTGATGGTAGGTGTGAGGTTGAGTGAAGAATCATGATTAACCTACATATTTCTTGTTTGAGCACCTGAGTGACTGGGGATATCTTTAATTGAAATGCTGAATAGAGGAGGGAAGTGTACCTTTGGGAAGAAAGTTAATGAATTAAAAATTTTTTTTTGTTTTGGTGGTACTGGGAATTGAACCCAGGAGCACTCTACCCCTGAGCTGCATTCCCAGTCCTTCCCTTTTTAACAAACTTTCAAATTTTGAGACAGGGTCTTGTGATGTTGCCCAGGCTGGCCTTGAAATCACTCTCCTTCTGCCTCAGCCTCCTGAGTTGCTGGATCCTGGTTGGGTACCCCCACCTCTGGCTAATGAATTCACTTTTTGATGTGTACAGTTTGAGATGTCTTTGAGGATGAGTAGTGGTTTGGTATTCATGTTTCTAGGACTTGACACTGATGTGCCCTGATGCATTTGATTTGGGAACTACAGATGTCTAACAGTGGAGAACTGAGATGTTGATGAGACCTGTGAGGGAGAATATATATAGTGAGAGCAAATGCAAGCCAAGCGGTGTTGAAAGGAAGAAGGAAGAAGAAGAATCATCGCAGGAGACTGGGAATGGGGAGAACCAAGGAGAAGTGTAATGAAAGCTTTGGGAGGAGAGATTGTAAGAAGAGGGGATAGATAGCCCTGACTCCCGAAGGAGAGGAGTCGAGTAAATGATGAACTGAAAAGTGAGTGTTTGGTTTCACAATTAGTATGCGTTTATTGTGTGGAAAGAATAGGTTCACTGAGGTGACGTGGATAAGAAACTGGTGACATTGTGTTGAAGAGCAGGTCTAATTTGAGAAAATGGAGGGAGTGAGTGCAGAGTGATTATTTAAAATCGTAATTATTAAAGGAGGGGAGGAAGGAAGGAGGCCAGAAGAAAATTTATCAGAGTATGTATTTAATTTAGTACCTCTTTTTTTCCTTTGAAATAATAGGCTGTGTCATTTTGTCAGGAGAAGTCAGTAGAGATAAAACATTTGGAAGTACAGAATAATCTCCCCTTCCCCCCAAAAAACAGTATCATTCTTGAGGTGCAGAAGACATGAGATTTTTTAGAGCATAGTATTAATCTTACATTGAGGGGGAGTATGTATTCTACTGAGATAAGAAGGAATAAATATTTGTAAGGGTAGCTGGAAACAGAATTGTGTATTGGGAAGCAGGAAATTAATTACGCATATTTGTTTACACATTAATTTTTAAACCTTTGCAATTTGTATTGTGCTATTTGTGTTTCTTCTGATTCTTGTTTTTATGCTCTGTTTTCTTGTATGGTTTGTGACTGTTGATATGTAAATCCCAGCTTAAAGATATATTATTTGTGAAAAATATTTCATATATGGGTTAAGGTATATTCCTCCAGAAAAAATTTGTCTTCATTCAGTCAGCTATTTGGGGGCACTGGGACGGGGACTGCTTTTAAAATAAATTCTTAATTTGAGGTTTTTCTGACTACACAGATAGTAGTATGAATATGGGTCTCCCTTCTTTTTTTAAGATTTTTTTTTTTAGTTGTAGGTGGACACAATATTTTTATTTATTTTTATGTGGTGCTCAGGATTGAACTCAGTGCTTCACATGTGCCAGGTGAGTGCTCTGCCACTGAGCCACAACCCCAGCCCCTGGGCCTCCTTTATTGGTTTTAAAGGATCACAGAAGTTTTTCTTCCTCCTTTACCCAGAGCCAATACCAGAGAGGCAAGTTTCCTTGTAGGCTCTGTTTATGGGGAGCTGTTTTTGCTTTGTCTTTCACTAAGGATGTGGTTCTTTGATATCTTGGCTTTCTTTATTTGGAAGTCTTTGTAGGACTTATAAGGAGTCTTATAAGGAGTCTTTGACTCCTTACCTTTTGTGAGCCATAGACTTTGCCTCTTCTTCTCTGGCTATAGAAGCATGAGTTTATAAGTATTAGCAGAATCTTGATTCCGGTTCCTGCTTTAGCCTCTGGAGGTTTTCCTTGCTTTCTTTTCTGCTTATTCATAGATCTAGAAACTTATTTTTGCATTTTAGGTATTTGATAATAGAGAGGGTTTTCATTGTATATCCTGTCTTCCATATTGTTTGGGGCACTTCATCCTATTTTGCTTACTTTTTTCACTATCACTTTTTAGGATGGAAAGAAACTACTCTGATACTTTTCATTCATCCTCCTTTAGAGTCTTCATGGCTTACAGCCTTAAAGAGTTTTAAATTGTGGTCTCTTTTGGCAATGAGATGTTAGTAAACAACCACTTAAAGATGAAATTGGGCCAGGAGTTTTATGTGTTTTTGTAGGTCTTCTTTTTTTTTTAAAGAAAATTAGGAAATAGTGTGTGTGCTCATGATATATGTGTGTGTATATGATGTATACTATATAATACAATATATTTATATTTATGCATATACACACATATAGTAAACAACACACATATCTACAAATGATGTCACTCATATTGATCAGAGTTTTCATTCAGTGATTTTGGGAAACTTGACTGTTCTGTTTTGTTAAGCCCACAATAAACTTACATACATAAGCAGATCAGTTCCCACCACTAGTGCATTGTTCAATGCATTGTTCAATGCATTGTTCCCACCACTAGTGTTCTAATGGATTAGTTTTCCTTTATTAATAGCTTTATGATCTGTCATTGGAGCCATAATAATTTTAAATGTGGACAGTGTAAGTGTTCCGGCCATGCAGTCTCTTAATATTTACATATCTCTTCAGAGTAATTAATTAAATACTTATTATTTTTTGTAAAGAATCTTAAGGAATTTTACCAACATACCTGAGAATGAGGCTCAGATGGTAGATGTGAGATATAATGGTAGTTTCAGTTAGCTCCAACATTGCATGTTTAAGAGTTAAATGAGGCACATCGAATTCTATGCAGTGAAGCTGGACCTCATATGCAAATTCCATTGCTGCTCTGCTTCTAGCAGTTTCCCAGATTAGGTTCAGTGGGTATCACAAGGCTATAGAAATGCTTATTTATTGCTTATAATTGGCAGCAACCTTCCCGACTTAACTTGTGGCTTCTGATAATCATGATCACTACAGAAAGATGTGATGGAATAAATCTTTTTGCACTTTACACAAATCTGTGCAGAGGACAAAATGAAGCCACTAACATATGCTGTCGTGCCTTCGTATCTGTGGTCCTGATTGTGATGAATTGTTCTCTATGACATTATTATGGCAGTAGTTATGGCAGTCTCGGTGTCCTTAATTTGGAGTTTCCTTGATTTCATTCATTTATTTTCTGTTTTATTTCTGTTGTTGATTTGACTGATGTTTTGTGACAGACTCTCCAATTTTCTTGTGGTATTTAACCAAAACCAGGTTTTTAGCAGATCCTTTGGCTAAGTGCCAGTTGAAACTGCTCCACCCTACTTTTATAACTCTGAAAACAACCATCCTTGGGGTTCTCTTTCTGCCTTGAGGGAGATCTCTATCACTGTTGTTTTGGTTGCATGGGCTGTCTGGTGAAGGTGGTTGGATACCTTTGGTATCTGGAGCGGTGGAGAAAGGATTTGAATGTGTTTGATCACCTGGGGCAATACAAAAATCTTTGAGTCCAGTGTTCGACTAAGAATTCATTAAGTGGCATATGCTTCTCCTATTATTGATGATGATGTAGAGTGGTATACTTCATCTTTATGCATCCAAAGCATCCAGTTTATAATAGTAAGGTCTGAATTAAATCAATAAACAGTGTAAAGTAAGGAGAAGAGACTTTAAACTCTTTTTGACCTCCTGGAGTTTCTCTTTCAACATCATGCTCAAATCTGTTTTTCACTTTATTTTTAACTTTTGGAATAAACAGAAATACTAATGATGCTTTTATGGAGCTTAATGAGAAGAAAATGTTTGAGGACTAATACCATGACAGTAGTTAAAAAACATATATATGGAAAAGAAAAGACCAGAATAAACTCTGGAATTTTTTCTTGGATAAATCAAAACCAAAAATACAAAATGTTCAGTTCTTGGTGTCTTGAAGTTCTCTCTGGTTCTGAAAATATCTCAACAGATATGCTTTGTGTTGTCTGATACTCTGTTTCATCCTCCTTTGAAATAACCAGAAAACTCCATCAGTTAGTTTCCTATCCTTCTCTTCATCCATCTTCAGCATAACTGGAGAACTCCCTCTGCCCTAGGCTGTGTGCTTGCAGCTGTAGATAAAAGGAGTAAGAAAGCCTCTGCCCAAGAGATTAACAGTCTAGTATGGGGAGATTGACAAATCAACAGGTGATCAAAATACAGTTTAATAAATTCTGTGAGAATGGTAGTTACAAGGAAGAGCACATACCAGAGTATTTGAGATTAAGGGAGGGTTTCCCAGAAGAAGTAAAGTGAAAGTCGAGATTCGAAGGGTGAACAGGATTACTCTGAACTAAACTCAAAGAGGGATGAATGGTCTTGATTTGAGATCAGAGATTCTTTCGCAGTGTGTAGACGCTGACTTGCTGTTGTTCTTGACTCTGACTTTTTGGTTGTTCTTTGATAATAGGTAATAGGTAACTATTACCTTTAATGACCAAACAGTGCCCTGTCACTTAGGATACTTTTCTAGTAGCAGAATGTAGAGGGAAAGTAGCTTTAAAAATAGGAAATTGATTGTCACATAATATGAAATCTGAAGAGAGGTCTGATGTCACTGTCAAGGACCCAAGTGGTTTCTATCTATTCCCTTTGCTGTCATCAGATCATTGGGGTATCTCCTCTCATCTCAGGGTGGTTGCTGCATTCCCAACTATTGTACTTTCACAGGACAGTGTCCAAAGTAGGAAAAGGAGTTTCTTTTCCTGCGTCCTTCATGAAACCTTTTCTTGACCTAACAGATTTCCCCTTATATTAACTGATCATTAATAAGGGGAATGGAATCACCATGATTAATTTACACAGTAATTAGCATTTACTTCTTGTGCTGGGATGGGAAGGCAGAGTACCAGAATAAATTGGGACTCTTCCAACAGGAGAAAGGCAATAGCTATTGTATTATAGGTACAGTTAATAGGCAGCAGTTGACTCATCTTGAAGTAGACGTTTGTCTCTGTCTCTTTTAAACCACTTAGCTTTGTGTTGGGCTTCATATTGCATTAGCCTTTTCTAATTGTGTTTTCTTTGGACGTCAAGGCCAGCTGTATTAGTAACAAGCAATGTAATTTTGATTAAGGCATTTAACTTTTCTTGGCCTCAGTTTCCTTGAGTGTACAATGAAAACTTTGTATTCCAACTGTAAGACTGCTTTGAACTCTGAACATGTTGGGGGCTCTTGTGACTTGCTTTCTTGCTCTAACAGGAGACAGAATGATAGAGTAGACTTCTCTTCTTCCTCTCTTAGGGCCACGTGCATGCTAGCCAGGTGCTTTACCAGTGAGCTCTACCCATAGCCCCTGGATTGATGTACTAGAGGGGAAGCTTTCTACTTGTGTGAATTGACAAGTTAATTTCTCTTCTTGAGTTTCAGGTTACTCATTTGTAAAATGGGAATAATGTCTGATTTATAAGATGCATTGAATTTAAATGAAGTAGCATAATGCTTATAACATTATTCCCTATCTTTGACAAGCAGATTCGAGCTGATATAAGCTGTAGGCAAGTTATATGATTCTGTAATGGTTCAGTATAGAACAAAAATAATATTGGGACTGGGGTTGTAGCTCAGTGGTAGAGCACTTGGCTAGCATGTGTGAGGCACTAGGTTCAGTTCTCAGCACTGCATATAAATAAATAAATAAAAATGAAGGTCTATGGACAACTAAAAAAAATTAAAAAAGAATAAATATTTGTTGAATCAGATTCTTAAAATGCTATCTAAAAGTTAAAATATGTTTTAATATGTACATGAAATCTAGGTGGGAGAGGGATATAGCCCATTATGATTTTTAGAAGTATGCATCAGATATGGACGCTAGGATAAATATTTTGCTTTTTTCCCCCTAAACCTATTGGGGGGGGGGGTTTGGAAATTGGACCCCACAGGTCACAAAATTTAGGCTATAAAAAGTTATTGTTAGTTTCCAAGTATTTCTTCTTGTTTACCTTTTTAATAAGTACTCGAACTTTCTTGGAGCTGTCACAAATAATTAAACCAGGGTTGTAGTTTATTCCATAGTCTTACTTGTAGCATACCTGGACATGTCAGAAGCATATGACTTCATTTTAAAGATCCTGTATTTTTAATAGAAATGAAAACTTAAACATTAGAGTCATTTGTATATAATTTAATAATTAGCTATAAGTCTTCAACATATTTTATAGAATATAGTTTTTGGATTTTTAAGCAGTCCCTTTTACTTGGCTACATCAAATTTAAAATTTCAGGAATGTTTGAGATAGGCCACCACTAGATGGCAGTCTTTCTCTACTTTGTTATTTGTTTAGAAGGGGAAAAAAGTGGTACCCTTTGTTCAAGTATAAAGTTGACTACCAATATTAGGTTAATTTTAGTTGCTCTCTGATCGTTCCCCAGTTTGAATTGTTTACTTATTTTTGCTTTTTATATCTGATAAATATGTTGATTGACAATGAGTTATGCTGATTATATGCCTGAAATACTGATACAATGTGAACTATTAGGTTGTGGTCAGCCCACAATTGCCTCTCCTATGGTAGATATTTTAAGATAAAACCTTTTAATCCTTGCTTTTTAACCTGTTTGATAACCAGATGGAAAGTATGGATCCTTCTCCCTTAAACAACATATATGTGCACCTGCCTATCTACACAAAAGTTGTTGAATCTGGGAATCTTAGATTTCCTAAGCAGACCTATGAACTCAGGTCTACTAAATATAGCCCACATTCCCTGTTTTACATATGTGTGTTTTAGATTTTGTGGGAACTTAAAAATGTTTTTAAAATTTATTTTTATTATTAGTACCTTGTAGTTTTATATAATAGTGGTCTTCCTTTTGACCTATTAATAAATGCATATCACATAGTTTTCTCCATTTCAATTCCCAATACTGTCCCCTTCCTTTCCTTTCTCCCTCTCTCAACTTTTTCTATTCTTAAAATACCATGTAAACTTTTCATGTTATTTGGCATTATAATTAGAATCATAAAGATCCTGAATAGGAGAAACAAGTAGAGGTTACTCGTAAGGAGACAAAAAATTCAATAACTTGTTTGAACTACCACCTGTTTACACTACTCTGAAAAATGTATAATCTTTGCATTATTGATGAATTCGAAGGTGGAGGTGAATTGTAGAAATTTAAACCTAATTTAGTATTTCAGAGAATTTGTAATTGATTGCTTCCTATTCTGTTGATGAGAAAGCTGAGGGTCAGAGAGCTTAACTGAACTGGCCAGACTCGTAGCTAATTACAGTGCTGAGGCTAAGGCCACACTTGGTCAGCTAAAACTCACATTTCCTTTCTTTGATTTTTGATTTTTGTTTTGTTTTAAATAGGAAGTTCAGGGAGTTTAGGGAAGCATGATTAATATAAGTTCTGAATTTCTTAACTTTGGGATTTTCTTTTCTTCAGGGTAGTCCTCTGTGATGTTAATGTAGATCTTTGGAGGAGAAAAAGAGAAAACTTCTACTTAGTAGAAGGAACTAGCTACCTAACTCAGACATCTTGTTGAGTTAGAATGTACTGAATTCAAAACCTAGAGATTGTTTAATATTGAATAATGTTAGCTTATGTCATTTAGACTGAGGAGTTTTCCTTGATTCTCCAAATGACAAGAAACATGGGTATCTTTACATAGAGCATTTTCTTTTCCTTTTCCTTTGAAAGGGGAAAATTTAAACTTAATTGAGATTTGTTGAAATGTCAGCAGTCGATTCTGTTTTGTATATTCTAAATGGCTCCTTCAGGCAAGAATAACCACATGGGGAATTGTTTATAATTTACTGGACTCTGTCCCTTTATTCTGGAAGAAGGGGAATGAATCCAGACTGATCTGCCTTTTCTGAGTAAGTGTTCAGAATGAATCCTTACTGGAAGCCAAGCACGTATATGTTGTGTCTGTGGTTACTGTTGAGTTTTGGACAGTGGAACTGATGTGCTGAGGAGCATGTGCTTTCTGATCCATGGGATCTGGGGTAGTGATTGACACTCACCAGTGATTATAGAATCCCAAAATGAGAATACATATGTGTTGAAGACACTTCAGAGATCAAAGAGGTCTTAGAGACAGTGTATAGTTCTTTCCTTTGTGGGGGTGAGTTGGAGGGAGAGAGAGACAATAAATGATGGATTGTGGTGAGGAGATTATTAAGAGGTAAAGGGGATGAACATTACTGCTAACATAACAGCAGCACAGTGCTGGGGGAGGGTCTGTATTGAGGCAGGGGATGAGGGAGAGGATGGAAAATGGGGGCTATTAGACTACTGGATTGGTCCAGTGGCAATGTTATAGATGGGGACTTGTGTTTTGAAAGAAATGGTCGGATTTGATCAATTTTAAGATATGTTTTAGAGCTTGAATGGTCAGGCTTATTAGTGAATTGGCTGGGGGGTGAGGATGGGAAGAGAGCTGAGAACTGATTACTAAATATTTGACTTGGACAACTAGATAGTGCTATTAGCTGTGATGGGGTGGTTGGGTAGTTTGAGAAATTTGGGGAGGAATGGATTTGGATATTTGAGTCTCATACCTAGGGAAGTGCTCTGAACTGTAGGCATAGATCAGAAGTCAGCCCTATACAGATGGTGTTTTAAAGCTATGAGATTGCCTGATGAGAGTGCATAGATAGAGAAGAGAAGTGATTTTAGGAATATTTAGAAACATAATAGAGGCGGAGGAGCCCAGAGGGTGTCAGTGAAAGGTGGAAAACCATGTTACTGTGGTATCATCAAAATCTACAGAAGGGACTGTTTAAAGAAAAGAATATCAAACCCTAGCAAATGCTTCTATTAGGTGGAGTAAGAGGAATAACTCTAGTAAGGTAAAGTGAGGGAGTGAGGAAAGGAAAAGGACTTTTATCTGGAAGGGCAGCAGAGAAGGGAGGTGGTAACTGGAGGGGGATAGTTACGGGCAGGGTTTTAAAAGTCATATTATATATACATGGGAATGATCTAGTAGAGGGGGAGAAAGATAGGATGCAGGACGGATAAAGGGAAATAACTGCAGAAGTGATGTCCTGGAGACAATGAGAAAGGGTGACTGCAGACAAGAGCTGGGAACACTGCTTCCATTGTGGTGGCAGGGTGGACACAGTAGGTGGTATAGACTTTTAAGTAGGATGGTTGAGTTATTTCATTGTGTCTGTTTTTTCTGTGAAGTATGAAATCAGGTCATTATAGGGGAGTGAGGGGGCAAACATTTGAGGAAAGGAGAAAGTAAGGTTCCCTCACTTAGATACTTTGGAGAATACAAAGTGAATTGGCCGTAATACTTGCAGTTGGAGTATCCCTAATGTGAAAATCCATTAAATGCTCCCAAATCCATAACTTTTAAAAAAAAAAAAATTAGTTTTACAGACACATTTTGATTCATTGTACACAAATGGGGTACAATTTTCATTTCTGTGGTTGTACACAATGTATATTCACGCCATTCATGTAATCATACATGTATATAGGGTAATACTGTCTGTTTCATTCTACCGTTTTTCCATCCCCACCCCCTCCCACCCTTTTTCTCTACACCATCCAAAGTTCCTTCATTCTTCTCTCTAGCCCCCCGCGCCGCCACCCCTCCATCATTATATGTTGTCATCCACTTACCAGAGAAGACATTCGGCCTTTGGTTTTTTGGGCTTGGCCTAGGAGAAATCCAAGATGGAGGACAAGAGGGAGGCTGCGTTCCTTGTCAGTCTGTAACTCGGGTTCCATAACTTTTTGAGTGACCCCATGGCAGATGTCATGAGTGGAAAACTAAACCTGACCTCAGGTGACTAATTACAGTCAAAACACTGATACACAATACCAAAACAAACAGACAAATGAACGAACCACTGATACACTAAAAATATTGTATAAAATTACCTTCAACCTTGGTGTATAAGGTGTATTTGAAACATTAATGAATTTCATGTTTACATCCCCAGGATACTTCATAATGTATATGCAAATGTTCTAAAATTTAAAAAAATTTGAAATCTGAAATACTTCTGGTCTCAAGCATTTTGGATAATGGAGACTCAGCCTGTAGTTGGATTCTCTAGTAGTATTAGTGTCTAATTTAGATTTGTAGCTTTATAGCTAATCAGCCCAGCTATGTGATTTTTCTTCAGCATTGTTTAGTTTTTTGAATATAGTCATGGAGTAGTAATTGAATATAGTAGCGTTTACCAAAATTGAGCTTTTTTAGACTAGTTAAATTGAGAAAGAATGGGACAAGGGAGTTGTAATTTAGTCCTTTCATTTTATGATGAGAATTCTGTAATGAATATTGTTAAATATTTTTTGTAAAAGAAATTCTTAGTAAAGTTTATTGGTAGCAATATAAATCAATTACAATTAAAAACCAAACTAAATAAATTTACCAAATGAATAAATCTTAACCACAATTAATTGCCTATAAAATATCTGGCAGATATATTTAAAAAGTCACCAATATTAATTTTCTTTGTAAATCAGTTGTAAAAAAAATAACCATTTATATAATCTCCATTAGTACTTGGAAGTACAAATACAGAAAGTCAAATAAGGTTCAGAAGACCTCATAACATATGACAAAATAATAAAACAAAGATAATTTTTAAATTGCTTAATTTACTTCATAGCATTTTTTAATATAAAAAGCTTTAAACAGTATACATTATCTGGATTATACATGAAACTTCACCTCCAGATGTCTTTTCTGTCAAATATTTAATCTTTTTTCTTTGTTAAGATCTTAAATTTTCACTTCTGGCTGGATTTTTCTTCCTTGATAATTCTTTTTGTTATTCTGCTGAAGTAGTTATCACAGAAGGAATTATGACCTTGATATGGCAGAAAATGATCACTTAGCAGATGTGAATACTGGTCCAGGTTTTTGAATTTCTTCACTTTTTTCCATTGTGATCAAGTGCCTTGACGTGTGATGGAAAGCTGCACACAGTTGCTGATGAGTTTCAGGCATGGGTGCCAGGGGACCATCTCTGTAGCATACTCTGGTGTATACACTGGTAACCAGTAAATTAGTCTTGTACCTAATATGATGGTCTCAGCTCAAAGTTTAAAAGGTCAAAAAACATCACTCAAGTGATAACTCGAGGAAACAGGAACATGGCTTTCTGGACTTTCTTCTTCTTTTTTTAATCCTCCTTGGTATTTCTTTCTGTGAACCTGTTCTTATAGATTCTCTGATACCATATGGAGGATCAGTGATAATGGCATCAAAATATGTGCCCTTCCTCCAGGAAGGTTTAGATCCATCTGAAACCTGGACAATTGAGGTAATACTTCTGTAAACGGTACTAATGAAGATTTGCCCTATTATTTTCATCTGGTCCTCTCTATTTCTGGTTTTTCCTGCCAGCCTTTCCCAAGTCATGAACTATATTATAGTCCATGTCTATCCCATGTATATATATGTACCAAAATGAGCAGATGCTATCAGGAGGCATCAAATGGATTGAGAACAGTAGCATTTTCTTTCACTTTTCCATAGTTTGCCATGATGAATGATAAACCAGAATCCATATTTGTATTTCTAATAAAGTGCCTCTTTTTAACACTATATGACTCTATTAGCTTTCTATGTCCATCTGCAGTTCACCTACCAAAATAAATATATGGATTCTCAGGGATGCAGTTGAGGCTCAAACCATAATAGAGAATATATGTTATAGTTTCTTTAAGTTCATTTTTCCTTCAAATGGCAGAAATTCAAGGGCATCTGTTCATTTGTCTTTTTCTTCTTGTGTCAATGTTTTATTAAATGTGCAGATCATGTAAAGTCTGAATGTAGAAATGGAACCAGTTCCTCAGGGTAATTTTTAAGAGAACTATACAGCTCTTCAGGAGATCATCTGTAACCTCATAGTTCAAATACAGATTTGGCACACACTGTCCATTTCACTAAGTTTCTTGAAGTATCTCAGAGGAAATACTAAGAATCCAAATGGAGACTTCCCCTAAGTTTCCTGATTGTTGATGAACTGACCTCCAAAAAGTGAAAGCAAAGATTTTATTTCCCTCCCTTTCTCTGGTTCCTCTCTAGTATCATCTAAGTGATGTTTTTGCCTGGTACTCCAGAATTATCTTGGTAGGCTGAATTCCAGTTGCTCCTGGGCCATGAGTGGAGATGCCTGTTCATGGTGTGTGGCTGTGCCATTGTGGCTGCTCGCCATGCACCTGTGCCGTGAGTAGTGAGTACTGTCCGAAGTGTTTAAGTGAAGAGGAAGCAAAATTTTGGATTTTCTTAAAAAATACTCTTAACTTTGAGATAGCGGTAATATAATTGTATTACTTTGTGGCTTATGTACCCCAAATGTCTTACCTAGCGCCACAAAACACACACACACACACACACACACACACACACACACACACACACACACACACACACTCACACACAAAGTAAATGTGGCATAATCTCCACGTCATTATCTCCCCCGCTAAGGTCTGTCTATGATGGTGAGGAACATGGACGATTCATGGAGAAGCTTGAAACTCGCATTCGCAATCATGACCGAGAAATTGAGAAAATGTGCAACTTTCATTACCAAGGCTTTGTGGACTCTATTACTGAACTGCTGAAAGTGAGAGGAGAAGCCCAGAAACTCAAGGTAAGAAGAGACTATGAGATACTTGTTTCTCTGTCTGCTTTGGGGTTCTGATTAGCATTAACAGAGGAGGGAGGGCTGGATGTGTAGCTCAGTGGTAGAATGCTAGCCTTGCACCTGTGAGGCACTGGGTTCAATCCTCAGCACCACATAAAAATAAATATGTCAAAAATAAAGGTATTGTGTCCATCTGCAACTGAAAAAATTATTAAAAAAAGAGTAGGGATTATTGCTGATCACATATTTGTGGTAAAGATTTTTGTGTAGTAAGAAAGGAATTTACACTGAAGCCTACATAATTGAGATCATCTCCATTAGCTGAAAAGAATAGGCTTTTAAATTAGAGCTTAATTGAGATCCCTACACGTGAATCAGAACCAGTGATCAATATCTGTTTCTTTCAAATGGACACTTAATTTGGGTTTTGTTTTTTGCTTCCTTGATGGATATAAGCCATCTCTGTAGGATGACAGAATTTATGGGGCATTACTATAGGATTATTTGCAACATGGCACCTAGGCCAAGGATAAAAAGACCTGTGGTCGTTGTGAAATGTCTTCTACCTGAAGATGAAGGTGCTTTCTTGATGTGACAGATTCAGGTTCAGGAAGGAAGCTAGTCACGTGGGTCTGGTCCTTGGCATAGCAAATTCTCTTATGTTGTATACCAGACTTTGCTTATTGATCTTGTATCTAGCGACCCCACTGTTAAATTGAATAGCATGTATATTTTTTTTGAGTTTTCTATGGAAATACTTCTGATATGATCTGTAAGTAGTAATGGTTTTTTTTTTTTTTTTTTTTTTTTCTTTCTAGTGCTTATACTTTTTTTTTCTTACTGGATTTTTAATTATAATCCTACAAGGATTTTCTTGGGCATGGGGTTCACAATGAGTATAAAATTCATCTAAAAGAATACATTGGTGAGAAAGGCAAAGAAACAATTTTATTGAGGGCAAAATGGGCTATCATTTATAAATTTTATTCTAAAGCTAAGGTATTTTAAAAACTCATTTGACTGCAGAACATGTCCTTAACTATCACATTTCTTAATTTACTTTATTTATTGTGGAATATTATGTTTTGCTACAGAAGTATGAATATGTTTGATTGTGGGATGCTGTGTTGGTCCTCACTTGGGATATTATGTAATACACATGTACCTTATTATTTTTATAAAATCTACAAAATTCTGAAGTCAAAAACACATTGGGGCCTAAGATTTTAATTTTTTTTTCCATTGGGAATTAAACTCAGGGGTGCACAACCACTGATTTATATTCTCAGCTTTTTTTATTTTATATTTTGAAACAGGGTCTCTCTAGATTGCTTAAGACCTTGCTAAACCACTGAGGCTGTCTTGGAACTTGTGATCTTCCTGCTTCAGTCTCCCTAGTGGGAGAGAATACAGGTGTTCCCACTGTTCCCAGTGGTCCTAAGGTTTTTAAAAAGGAGTTCATTAACCTGTACAGTAGCGTGCATCCATCATGAGAAATAGAATATTGCCAACATGACTAAATCTCTCTTGTACCTCTCTGTGGCTTCCTCCACCTGAGAGGGAACAAGTCTTTTGGTTTGTTGTTAATGTACTAGTTGGGCTCACCCAGCCATCCCAGCTTCCTGTCCTCATCTTGGGCTGTTCTTTTCTGTGCACTGCAAATATCTGTACCCCAAACTTCTCTCACAGTTTCTTTAGGACTGTGCTCCGTGATAGGCAATGGGATATTGAAATGGCCATGTAGTAGAATACTTGCTTGGCCAGATAGTAGTGAATATTGCCCATAACTACGCTTGCCAGTTATTGGTATCACTTGCTAATTGGTACTTCTCTGCTCTTCCTCTTTTTTTTTTTTTTTTTTTTTTGGCACTGGGGATTGGACTCAGGGGCACTCAACCACAGAACCACATCCCCAACCCTGTTTTGTATTTTATTTACAGACAGGATCTCACTGACTCACTTGGTGCCTCAGCATTGCTGGCACTGGCTTTGAACCCTCGACCCTCCTGCCTTAGCCTCCCAAGCCGCTGAGATTATAGGCATCCACCACTGTCCCTGGCTGCTCTTAACATGTGTGCACACATGTGTGCGTGTGCACACATGTTAATAACTAATGTTGTTGATGCTCAAAGAGACATCATAGGAAATATTGGGTTGGGGAGTGCAGTAAAAATATGGGTAGTAGCAATGTTGATAAGGTCTGAGATGATGAAAGTTCTGTATTCTTAATTTTTTAACATCAGTGGAGACATCAAAAGTAGTTATTAGCTAGAGTGTGTGCCTGTTCCTTTAAATTACAAACTATAGATCATTTAAAGACTTAATCACATATTTTGACCATTGGAATGAGAGGTTAAGGAGAATATGGAATTGTTTGGCGCTGTTAAGAATTAATGATCTAGAAAGAACTAAGATAAAAACATCAGGTAATACACGTAGAGAAAAATAGACTTGAGTTAAAAAGTTGAATTTATACCTGACCTTTTCAGGTATACTTGGATGAAGTGAGGGATGTATATGATAAAATTTGTTCTTTCTTGGTAAGATTCTTTGTGGGTTACTTTTTCTATTTTATTTTTCTCTCTTTTTCTTTTCTCTCCAAAGTTAAAGTGTGATCTTTGGTCATTATTGTATCTTAGTTTGGAATATTCCAAACTAAAAATATCTGTCAGTAAAATTTTCTTTTCATTGTTCAAAAGGTCATGCAAAGATCCAATAGCAAAGTCAATGTCTTTTAAACTCAAGACAATGCCCAGGACCAACATGTGATAGAATACTAAAACTATCTAGCTACCTAATGGAGTCTTTTCACATTAAAATTTGATCTTTATTCAACTGTTGTCTAAATATTTGTTTTTTTTTATGAGTTTAAATTGTCTTCTCTCCACAGAATCAAGTGACGGATACTAATAGAAAACTACAACATGAGGGAAAGGAAGTAAGGCCAGTTTACCTTTTGACAAAATCTTTTGTTTCGTGCCATTCTCTTTTGATGTCTGTTCTTCATTTAGTGGGCTTGTAAGACCATAAGCAGCACGTTGGAAGTACCTGGGCATTATGGTTGCTTCTTCTAGTATTTCTCTGAATTTAATGAATGTGGCCTCTACAAAGTGTGATGAGAGAGTATGCAGCCTTCCTCTGCTGTGTTTAAAGCCACTGAGTGGTCCTAATGTGGCCAAGGCTGTTCCCCTTCCAGGAATGATGTTTCCTAGTATTCGTATACTTCAAATCTTTCCTCAAATCTTACCACCTTTATTTTTAATTGGTGCATTTTAAAATACTGCCTTCTTAATAAGACTGTTCCTAACTGCCTTATTTGAAGTTGTAGTCACACCTTCGTTCCCTGCGTTCTTTTAAAGTTTTCACATTTTGCTTTTCTCTTCTGTACCATCATACTCTCTCCCTCCCCTGCCTCTTTTTTTTGGGGTGCTGAGGATGGAACCCCGGGCCTCACATGTTGGGCAAGTGCTTTACCACTGAGCTATATCTGCAGCTCTCATACTTTTGATATATATTTTTACTTAATTGTTTTTTCTTCCTGTCTCCCTCCATTAGAAATTAAGCTTCCTGTGTTCAGAAATATTTGTTTTATTTATTGCTATATCCCTTCCATCTACTCAAACAGTGATTGGCAGGAAGTGTTTAAACAATGAATCATTTTTCTCTTCATTGATACATCCACCATTTAAATCTTTGCATTTACATTATTTATTTTGTGTCCACTTATTTACTTGGTCCTTATGACAGACCAATAACAAAGTAAGGATAGGTGTTATCACTATTTTATTAATGAAGAAACTAGAACAGAGGATTTGCTCAAGTTTACATTGATATGTGGAAGGCTAGGACTAAAACCCAAGTTTTCTGAGTCATAGTCCTTTATGTTCTCTGTATCATGTGCCTTCCTTATCACTAATACTTAGAGTTTGATTTTAATAATATTTAAGTCAAGCTATTGATTGCTCTGTCGGTTAAAGAGGGCCATTCTTGTTGATTCTTTTTTGCACAATATCTAAGGAGATAACATTTTTAGGCGTGAGTATGGGGTGAATGCTACAAGTGAATATGTGAATTACTGTTTTTTGTCTCACATGTTCTAGATTCTATAGACAGTTCAGTTTCTCCTAGTTATATTGTAGGGCGACTGTAGATAGAAACCTTTAGGATGGGAAGAAAAATGGTTAGCCTTCACTAAACTGGATCTCTTAGAAAAGCCACATCTTCTAAGTGTGTGGTTTATTTGTTGAAATAGAGACTTAGTTGAAGATGATTTCCATGTACATTTGAAACTGAACAGGAAGGACTGTTTTCCTCCAGGAGTCTAGCACTGATAAAAGAAACATAGGATCTTTTTAGAAGATTGATGAACCCAAGAGTCTCAATGATTTGGAGAAAGTATGCAAAAAAAAATTTTTTTTTCCTCCTGAATAGTTCCTGTATTTTAGGATTTCATTTTCCCTAGTCCTTCCTATGGTAGTCTGTATCTTGGGGGAGAAAGTGGGAAGCTGTGCAGGAATGTTTTACTGGTTGGAAAGGCAGTTCCTTAGTCCACTTGGCAGGTCTTACTATGAAACTGTCTGGGATTTTCTGATGAATTGAACACAGTGTGGAAAAATGTGACTGAAAGCTTTTTATTTATAGCTATTGGCATAATTCAGTTTTTTTCCCTCTTGCCAAGCTGGTAATAGCAATGGAAGAGCTGAAGCAGTGTCGACTACAACAGAGAAATATTTCTGCCACTGTTGATAAATTAATGCTGTGTCTTCCAGGTGAGGAACTGGAACTGGAGTTGGATTTTTGATGAAATTCCTTTACTTTTAATTAGCCTTTCACTTTCACTCAATAATGCTTGTGTGCTCTTTCTCTTTTTCAAGTCCTAGAGATGTACAGCAAACTGAGGGACCAGATGAAAACTAAAAGGTACAATTTTTTTTTCTTAAACAATTTTTATTATTTATGAAATTTCTGTTATTTAGACTACTTTTAAGATTCATATTTGTCATTACTTTTCAAAAATTGACAAGTCTATAATATCTTCTCTATGCTTTTGTGAACCTGTTGATTCATCCTAGATTTATCTACATATACTAATGCTCTGTATTATATTTGATAATGTATATATGCAACTTGATTTTTGGAAGACCCAGTTGTTTAGGGGAAAAGCATACAATTGTTTTAGTGATAGTTTGAGAAACATGTTTTGGTTTCATATTGTGGTAGAAAAATTAGTCACTAGTTCTGGTACAGGAATGTATGTGTCAGGGTTCTCTAGAAAAACAGTCAGTAGGATATTTTGTGTGTGTGTGGGGGTGGGCAGTATGTATATATCTGGGGAAGTATTTGTTTTAGGAACTGACTCCATGATAGTAAATTCAAAACCTGCAAGGTAGGCTGGTGAGCTAGAGGCTTACAGAAGAGTTAATGTTATATCTTAAGTTCAAAGGCAACGTCTGCTGGTGGACTTCCTTCTTCCTATAGGGAGGTCAGCCTTTAAAACAAACAAACCACTAAGGTCTTCAACTGTGATTGGAGGGCCACTCACATTGTGAAAGGTAATCTTTACTTCTAGTCTCGTGATTTCAGTATTCATCTTGTCCAAAAAATACTTCATGGAAACATCTAGAAAAATGTTGGACCTGGGTACCATGGCATAACCAAGTTGACAAATAAAATTAACCACCACAAAGGGCAAGGTCAATGTGAAATTCGGAAGATTCTTTTCCCATATAAAGTTTTCTTCTAGTTTTATTCCAGAGGAAACTCTTATAGTGACTTTTTTACTCTTACTACCCAAATAGAAGTAAGCATAGCCACCCTCTCTGCCTTGGGATACTCTCCAGTATGAGGAGGGTGCCTGCAGCAATAGGATAAACAAAGTACATCTTCTTGGAATGTTAATTGGACCTAGGTTTGAGGTTAAATATATGCAGTTAAATATAATTAATATTGAAATAAAACTAGAGGCACTGTGGATAAAAATCCTAAATTGTCAAGAAATTTGAAACTAAAGCATGAGCTATCAAAAATTGTTGAGTTTCTTCAAATTGTCTCCCAGACTTCCTTTTTTTTTTCTACAAGAGGATATGCTCACCTATCAATATATAGGTAGAAAACTATGAGAAGTTCTGTTCGATGAGATATGAAAGTAGTAATATTACCCAAATAACCTTCTAGCAAAGGTCTAAAATTGCAGAGAATAAAAACAAAATTTATGGAATTCTTCTAATTTGGAGATATTAATTTTCCAGTTTTCAAAAATATTTTTAGCTGTAGATGAATACAATATCTTTATTTTATTTTTTTTTAACGTGGTGCAGAGAATGGAACCCAGTGCCTCACACATGCTAGGCAAATACTTTATCTCTGAGCCACAACCCCAGCCAATTTCCCAATTTTGATTCATATATAAAATATATGTAAATATATATAGCATAAATGTAATGAACACAGAGAGATTATATATATTTTCAGAAACTACAAATGAAGATTTTGTCCCCTTCCTTGGTCTCATTCTTTACCCTATTCCCCTGAGGTATCATAAGTTTTGGGAGTATCCTAATCCATGTTTTAAATATCTGTAAGTCATACGTTATTTTTGTGCTCAAAAACATTTATGTAGATGATTTCTCAGTAATTGTTTTTTGAGATCCATTCTTTCATTCAACTGAAATGAATTGAGTACCTACTATGTGCTAGGCATTACTCTTGGTTATTGGGAATATGTACAGTTGTGAACAAAACATACTAAAATATCTGCCCTTGTAGGGCTTAGATACCAATAGAGAGCCCATTTTCTTTATATATATATATATATATATATATACAGATCTAGTATGCTTATTTTAATCACTGTGATTTTTTATTATATAAATAATACACATTTCTCTTCCCAATTCCAGTGGTTGTCTTAAGTGTTCTTCACCAATATTTTTAGCTCAACCTTTTTTTTGGCACAAGATAGGATTATTTTTTCTGGCTTCCTTTGTGTAGGTTGGGCCATGTTTTTGTTTCTGGCTGATAAGATGTTAGTATAAGTGACATCACTTTGGGATTTAGCATTTAATTTCAGTGCAGCTCTCTCCAGAGTTGTCTTATTTTCCCTTGGTCAGGACAAATGTCAACTTTTAAAGATGGTGGTTTAGACTTTGAGTACCTTCAGTGAGCTTTCCTGCCAACCTTTTATGAATGTATAACCCAAATAAGTTTTAAACTGTGGTTTTAAATCACTGAGATTTGGGAGGTGATCCTGACTGATACCAAGGGACATTGGGTATATTTCCAGCTGTTTGCTGTGGTAGACAGTGGTGCAATAAATATCCTTGTTCCTATCTCTATGGACTCAGTTTTTTGAAAGTGGTGCTCTTCAAATATTGTTATGCATGTGGATCACATGGGGATTTGCTAAATGTAGATCTGATTTAATAGGTCTGGGGTTGTTCAGATTTTGCGTTTTTTCACCAAGCTCCCAGGTGATGCCAATTCAACTGGCATAGCATTTATATCTGAAAGGTGATCAGCTGAATCAGAGAAGGATGTGTGGTCTTTGGTCTTGTTAGATATTGTCTCCATTGTGATTTACCCATTTACACTATCATGAGCATTTTATGGGAGGTTCTGTTACTTGTGGTAGTGTCTCTATTGTCAGACTTTTTATTTTTGCCATTCTGATGATTGTGAAATGATATATCACTTATGATTTTTCATTTCTTTGATTACATTGCTAACAAGAGTATTTTTTAGACATTGAGGAGGTTTGCTTTCATATGCTTTGCACATTTTTCTAGATTTTTTTTTTCTTTTTCTTTTTTCCCCTTCATTCATAGACTCTCCTACACTTTGAATGTCTTTTTCTTTTTTTGCTACAAACACTGTTCCAATGTATGGCTTATCTATTAACTTTGTATACTTAGTATTTTTTGTTGCACAGTGGTTTTAAGTTTTGATAATAGTCAAATTTATTTTGCGAAGATTAAATAAAATTTATTTTAAAATATTTCCAGGTTCAATATAAATAGCTTTCTTTTTGCCTCACCAGCTGAAAGAGATGAACATGATGTAGTCACGTTACCTTAGTCTGATTTTCTATAAGTACAGACGTTCTTCTGTGCAACCCGATGCAACAGAAAATGTAAATTAACATTGATATATTACTAACATCTAATTCTTTTACCTAATTACCCAATTCAAGTTTTGCCAGTTGCCTCAATCATTGTTCGTTAAGCCAAAGAATTCAGTTCAGATCACATGCTGTATTGAGTTGTAATGTTTCTTTTGTCTTCTTGAGTCTGTAATTGTCTTCAGTCTTTCTTTGATTTTTGTGGTCTTGTTACTTTTAAGGATTACAGGCTTGTTATTTTATAGGGCAATTTTGCTTTTTAAAAAAGGTAGTATGTGTCAATCTTTGTTTTTTAAGTGATCTTTTATATTAGTGCAATCATCAGTGTATGAGTTTAAATCTATCTTCTAATTTTTTTTTTTTTTTTTTGGGTACTGGAGCTTTAACTTAGAGGTGCTTTACCACTGAGCTACATCCCCAGCCCCCACCTTTTTTAAAATTTTGAGAGAGTGTCCTCACTAAGTGCTTAGAGCCTTGATAAGTTGCTGAGGCTGATCTTGAACTTGCAATCCTCCTGTCTTAGCCTCCTGAGCTGCTGGGATTGCAGGTGTGTGCCACTGCTCCCAGCTTCTAATTTATTTTTTTGTCCTATCTGTTCTTTGTTATTTCTTTCTATTCTTGCCTTATTCTAAATCAATTGACTGCATTTTAGGATTCCATTTTGTCTACACTGATGCCTATTGTCTGTACTTCTTTATCTTTTTAGCAATTGCTTCTAATTTTATAATACTTAACTTTTGGTGGATCTTTAAATAATGTCATGTCGAATCATGCAAGATTCTTATAACAATATACTTTCCTTTAAAGGGAAATGCTATTCTCATTTGATCATTACATATTGTATGCATGTGTTGAATTGTCACTCTATCTCAAAAATATGTACACTTATTATCTGTCAATTAAAAATTTAAAAAAACCTTCCATTTTACCCTCTCTTCCCTTGTATTATTATTGTTATAGATCTTATTTCAATATATGATATAGTACCTAAAATACATTTTCATTTTTGCTGTAAGTCATCTTTTACCTTTTAAAGAAACTTAAAAAATAAGAGAAAAATTCTTTTGTATTTATCCACATATTTTTTTTAAAAAAATTATTTTTACAGACTGCATTTTGATTCATTGTGTACAAATGGGGTACAACTTTTCATTTCTGTGGTTGAATACAATGTAGATTCACACCATTCATGTAGTCATACATATACAGAGGGTAATACTGTCTCATTCTACTATCTTTCCTTCTCCCACCCTCTCCTGCCCCATTTTCCTCTACATCATCCAAAGTTCCTTCATTCTTCTCTCCCCACCCCAGCCATCCGTCCCCCCTTGTTATGTATCCTCATCCACTTATCAGAGAAGACATTCGGCCTTTGGTGTTTTGGGCTTGGCCTGTTTCACTTAGTATGATATTTTCCAACGTCATCCATTTACCAGCAAATGCTATAATTTTATTCTTCTTTATGACTAAGTAATCCATTGTGTATACATACCACAGTTTCTTTACCCATTCATCTATTGAAGGGCATCTAGGTTGGTTCCATAACCAACCTAGGTATTATGAATTGAGCTGCTATAAACATTGATGTGGCTGCATCACTGTAGTATGCTGATTTGAAGTCCTTTGGGTATAAACCTAGGAGTGGGATAGCTGGGTCAAATGGTGGTTCCATTCTAAGTTTTCTGAGGAGTCTCCATACTGCTTTCCAAAGTGGCTATACCAATTTGCAACTCCACCAGCGCCAACACTTAGTATTGTTTGTGTTCTTGATAATGACCATTCTAATTGGAGTTATCTTAGGGTGGTTTTAATTTGCATTTCTCTAATTACTAGAGATGATGAGGACTTTTTCATATATTTGTTGATGACTTGTATATCTTCTTCTGAGAAGTGTCTTCCCAGTTCCTTAGCCCATTTATTGATTAGGTTCTTTGTATTTTTGGTGTAAAGGTTTTTAAATTTTTTATAAATTTGGCGATTAGGGCTCTGTCTGAAGTGTGTGTGGAAAAGATTTTCGTCCACTCTGTAGGCTCTCTCTTCATATTGTTTCCTTTACTGAGAAAAAGCTTTTTAGTTTGAATCTATCCCATTTATTGATTCTTGCTTTTATTTCTTGTGCTATGGGGTCTTGTTAAGGAAGTCTGGTCCTAAGCCAACGTCATGGAGATTCAGGCCTACTTTTTCTTCTATTTGGTGAAAGTTCTCAGGTCTAATTCCTAGATCCTTGATCCATTTTGAGTTGAATTTTGTACAGGGTGAGAGATAGGGGTTTAATTTCATTTTACTGCATATGGATTTCCACTTTTGCCAGCACCATTTGTTGAAGAGAGGCTATCTTTTCTCCATTGTATGTTTTTGGCACCTTTGTCTAGTGTGAGATAACTCTACTTATTTACCCACATATTTAACTACTAATTGGGCCCTTTATGTTGACCTTTATTTCTTTATGTCGATCCAAGTTTTCATGTGGTGTTATTTATCCCTTCTGCTTGGGCAGTGTCCTTTAGCATTTCTTGTTGAATCAGTCCACTGGTTATGAATTCTCTCAGCATACAGTGTTTCTGTAAAAGGTTTTATTTCACCATCATTTTTTTTTTGAAATTCACATTTTATTTAGATTGAAATAAACTGTACAAAATTGATTTTCTTCACCAGAAATAACAGCAATATTTTCTGTATTATTTCTACATAATCTGCAAAACATTTACTTTGTAGTTTTTGTAGGTTTTTCTTATAAATCAAGATGAAGCAGAAGATATTGTCATGGAAAAGAACAGAAGAAAACAGACAAGTTAGTTGCCCATATTGATGGCCCCTGATTCTGACTTAACTATGAAGCAAAAGTTTCACCATCATTTTAAAAATTGAGCTATTTTATCTTTTGAAAGTGTATATTTCTGTGTTTTTAGAACATTCACAAGGTTATGCCACTAATACCAGTACCCGATTCTAGAACATTCTAATCACCCCTCATTTCTCTTTCCTCTGAATCCAGGTAACCACAAATCTACTTTCTATCTCTATAGATTTGCCTGTTCTGAACATCTTATATAGATGGAATTATACAATATGTGACCTTTTTGTGTATGACTTCTTCCTCTTAACACAGTTTTCAAGATTCAGCCATGTGTGACATGGATCACTACTTTACTCCTTTTTATGGCTGAATATTCTTCCAGTGTATGGATAAACTACATTTTCTTTATTGCACATTTGGGTTATTTCTTTTTTTTAGCTATTATGAATAATGCTACTAAAAGTCTTTATGTGGGCATGTTCTTTCAGTTCTCTTGATATGCTGTACTTGTGAATGAAATTGCAAAACTACTGGACTGTCTTGCAAAGCTCCTGCATCTTTTTATCTTCCTAACAGTAGCATACAAGGGTCCTAATTCCTGCATATCCCAATTAATACTTGACTATTTTCTATCTTCTTGATCACCTTTTTTGAAAAAAAATTTTGATGGGTATGGAATTATAGATTTATAGTTTCATTATTTGATAAGAAATCATGTCTTTATCTTCTGGCTTGTGCAGTTTCTGAGGAGAGGTTATGACAGTCTTACCTTTGTCTCTTTCTATGTAATGTGTCTTTTCTCCAGCTATTTTAAAGCTTTGGTCCTTATTATTTGTTTTTAGCAATTCAATTTTTTTGCACTTTGGTATGAATATGTGTTTGTGTGCTTAAATATATGTTTTTATTATGCTTGTGGTTTGTTTAGCTTTTTGGATTTGTGTGTTTATAGTTTTCATAAAATCTGGAAAATGTCCAGATGTTACTTTTCTCCCTCCCTCACCAGAAATTGAACCCAGGGGTGCTTTACCATTGAACCACATCCCTAGCTCCTTCCATTTTTTATTTTGACATAGGGTCTTGCTAAGTTGCTCAGGGTCTTGCTAGGTTGCTTTGGGCCTTGCTAGGTTGCTGAGGTTGGCTTTTAACTTGCAATCCTCATTCAGCCTCCTGAGTTGCTGGGATTACAGGCATGTGCCACTGTGCCTGGCTCAAATATTATTTTTCAAAACATTTTTTTTGATCCTTTGTCCATCATCATTCTGGAACTTCAGTTATATCTATGTTGGACAGATTGATATAATCACACAGGTGACTTGAAATTCAGAGAAATTTCTACTACCATCTGTCTACTACCTAGTTACAGTAAATTTTATTACTGTATTTATATGAACCAATCATGTTTAGAAGTTGTATTTAAAAAAAAAACATTTTATTCTTGTCATCATTTTTGTGTCTTTCTTTAAATACATGGATGTAGTTCTAATAGCTGTTTTCATATGCCCCTTTCCAAGTTCTGCCACTTCTGGCTTTTGAATTTCCTTGTGGAGACTGATTTTGTTATTATGGGTTATACGTCAGTTGTTATGTCTAGTAATTTTTGAGTGACTATTGAACATCATGATATTATGTTGATGAGTGAGTGTCTGGATTTTGGGGAACTTTTTTCTCCTTAGTGTTGGATTTTATTTTGCAAGTAGTGAAGTCATTTGTAGATCACCTTGATCCCTTCAGGCCCCCATTTTTATGCTCATTTTCATTCCAGAATGAGTCAGCCTTACTAAATAAGACATCATTCCTTTGTAATCTACTCTGAATAACTGAACAGTCTCCCAAAACTCTTCATTTGACTCTTCAGAGTTAAAATGTTTCCCTGTTTGTCTGAGCTTCTTGAAGTCTTCTTATACTCCCTGTCAGTATTTCCCTTTCTCTTTCCTCTTTTTCCTCCCTTCATTTTGTCTGAATTTCACTTTTCCCATGACTGACAAAGATTCAAGGGAACTCCTTTGTAGGTTTTTGCAGGATTTAAAAAAAATTTTTATTTTTGCATTTCCCCTTTTAAACTGTGCTTGCTTTCCTGAGTTATTATCTCTGACCCTGTATGTCAACAAATCTGCTGCGCTGGGCTGTGTTTGGGTTTTCTCTGAGTGTGCTCATGATTTAGAAATCACCTTCAGGTAGGGAACTCAGAGATTATTAAATTCACATTGTAGGTGCTAGGGGATGTAGCTCAGTAGTAGAGCTCTTGCCTGGCACGTGCCAGGCCCTGAGTTCCATCCCCAGCATTAACCCCCTCCAAATAAACAACAACAGCAACAAAAACAAAACAAAACAAAATAAACACCAAACAAACAAAAACAACTCTAAAACTCACCTTGATTTCCTTTTTAAAATATGTGTTGCCTGAAGCCAAATGACTGAAAACAGTTGTTTTATATGTTTTAGCCAGTACTTTACTTGTTTATAAAGTGGGAGGTCATGTCTGTTCCTTGTTATGCCTTTATGACTGGAAGCCTAATTTTGTTTTGTTTTTAAACTATAAATACTGATTATACTACTGGGTATGCTCCCAAAGGAAAGATATCTGACTGCCTATCTGTAGCATATAGAAGGAATTAAGCTTTTGTGAACGATACTCTTTGATTAGGAAAGGAACTAATATTTTCCTGTGGTAAAACCTTAGATTTCATAGTTTAACTATGCTCTTAATTAAAAAAAAATTCTTGTAGTTGTGGTTTGCTTTCAAGGGCCACTTACTAGGATTTAAAAAACCATCATTATGAAGAAGTTCTATGCCATGGTAAGAAAGTACCAAGTTTTATATACCTAGAATCAACATTCCTCTAGATACGATAGCATTCAAATATGTCTGGGTTATTTGGACCTTATTTATCCTGCTTCTAGTACTATTCAGACATTTTCTTCTGCCTTCTTCTTTTTTATTTTCTGCCTTATATTTCCTTTAGTTTATTTATGCTGGTATCTTTATTAAGGTATCTGCAAGAGGGAGAAGAGGTTAAAACACACTTGCAAATGAAATTTATGAATTTGGCTTTTGATTCAGTTTTAATGTTTGGAGGTTGTCAAAGGTAACATCAAAATCTAGCATGGGGTTTCCATGACTACTAGAATAGAGTTTGTTTTTTCTTTTGGTGGCTGCTATACAGGTATTTAATTGTCTGTCATTGTATATCTGTCATTGATATTGAAATACACTAGAAATTTGCATGATCTAATTGATCTGTTATTGTTGGAACATTGGTATGCTAGGGAAGGGATAATGGGGGAAATAAGGTAACATTCTTTGTTGCCAGGAATCACTGGGTTTTATACTAATTAGCCTTGAAAAATGTGGAGCTATTTGACAGACCAGATGTTTTCAGCATGAGCCATGTGTCTCATCAGTGAATGTGCCTGTGTCTGCAGGCAACATTGTTAGATTTTTCTCATTCTATAAACAATGTTCCAAAATATAACTAAACCCCAAAGTGTGTTTATCTTTTTGGCTTAATTTCTGCCTTTCTATCCATTCTAAAGTTTCTCTCTAGAGGAACTGCATTTTATTACACATAGCTCTTCATACCTAATTGTAGTATAAACACCATTCTTTTTACTCGAAACCATGTGACTTGTACTGTTTTTTGAGTCTGTAAAATTTTAATAAAAGCAACTATTTCAGATTTAATCATACTTGTGCTTTTATTTCTAAATTTAGGAGAAATAAACCTTTCTTTTGTCCATTTATTTGAACAAAGATTTTGATTCTTGGAACACATGAGAGAAGACATAAAAGGAATTAAGCAAACCAGTCTCTTATCTTTAGTGTTTATGTTATTGAGTGCTTTGGAACAAGAAGAACCTAAGTATCAGTTATGAAAATTATTCTTTACATCCAAAGTTGAGCTATATGTCTTTTTAATTTATAGAAATGGAATTGTTTTTCCTATAGTATGTATGCCTTGGGAAATGTGGAAATTGGGAAATTAAAAGCATGGAAAAGCAAATTATCACTCAATATTGTTGTATGAAAAAAATCATTATCAACATTTTTGCATGCATTTTTCTAGTCATTCCTCTGTATTGTTCCCATGTATAGGTTTGTGTAATTAGTGATATATTGATAAATGATACATATACACATAGTTTTCAAAAATCTCATGATTATACTCGTAAGGTCATTTTTTAAAAAAATTGTTGCGCCATTCCTGGAGGAACTGTAATACCAGGTCGACAGAGTCGATGGAGCAGGCTCCCATTCCATCTCCCTGTGCCATAAATTTTATTTACTACATGGTTCATAGATAGAGGACATATCAGATAGGACATTGATAAAAACAAATACTATACTTGATCTTAGCTGATAAGTAGTAGATTTATTTTTTGAAATAATTTTCATTTAACAGTATTACCAACTTTTTACTATTTCTTTAATACATGGACATGTCATGTTTAAAATAGTTGTTTCTGCTAACATTCTTCATTGAAAACTTGTTCACCAGAAGGCTGTGCATTCCCGTTTATTATGATGCTGATAATAATAGACATTATCTTTTAAGGAATTTTTTGCAGGTTGAGTAATAAAATTCTGTTTTTGGTTTGCATTTGTTTACATATCTGTTTAACTTTTTATATATTGATCTCCCCTTTATTTCTGTGAATTTTCTTTATTTCTACTCAGTTATTTATTTTTGCGGTACTGGGGATCAACAGGCCCTTGTGTTTGATAAGCACATGAGCTGCCACTGAGCTACAGCCCCAGCCCCAAACGTAGTCTTCAAAAAAAACTCCTCAAGGTTATTAATCTTTTATGTATGCATTACAAATAATCTTTACTGGTTTATTTCCCCTTTAAAATTCTTATGTTCTTTTTATGCATGACTTACTTTGTTCTTACTTCATCAATTTTTTCAATCTTAGCTTTTTATTTATCCTCCTATCCTTATGAAAACTTTCCTACCAATACAATAAATACTATACATTTTATTAATATCAAATGTTTCTCTGGGTTGTCAGCAATAATTGTGGTCTTAAAATCTTTTGTATCTCATATTAACATAGCCATTCTAGCTCTTTTATGTTTTTTTTTTTTTTGTATAGTGTATCATTTTCCATCTTTTACTTTTAGTGTATTTGTATCTTTGAATCTAAATTATATTTCTTGCAGAATGTAGTTGGATTATATTTTTAAAAAATCCTGTCTAGCAATGTTGGCTTTTTAATTGGAGTATCTGATCTATTCACATTTAATAATTATTGAGATAGTTGATTTTGCTTTTTGTCTTCTGTATTTTTTTCATGTCTTTGATTTTTTTCCTCTTTCCTTAGTAAAGGGTCTTATTTTTTGTTAAATATTTATTGATGTACAAATTTTTTGATTGTTTTTCATATATTTTATGAATTACTTTCTTAGTAGTTACTCTATGGATTATGATATGCATCTTAACTTATCATAGTTTACTTTATGCCATTATAAATTTGATATATGTAGTAATAGTTTTGCTTCCACCTAGCTCCTTTTTGCCACTCTTCTTTTATACTGTGACATTCACATTTGACATCCATATATTTAATAAACCAAACAATACAGTGTTGTATTACTTTAAAATATCTTCTAAAGAAATTAAGAAAAGAGAAAAATATGTGTATATATGTGTATATGTGTGTGTGTGCGTATGTGTATTTCTTGCACTAATGATTGAACCCAGGGGTCCTTTACAACTGAGCTACATCCCCAGCCCTTTCTATTTTTTAAATTTTGAGACAGGATCACACTAAGTTGTTTAGAGCCTTACTATATTGCTTTCAATTTGCCTTCTGAGTTGCTGGGATTACAGGTGTGTGATGCTACACCTGGCTAAAATATGTATATTTAATATTTTATAATCAGTATGCATTTATTATTTCCTATGGTCTTCATTTTCTCTGTGAATTCAAATCACTCTTAGTTGTCACTTCTTTTTGAGCTTCCTTTAGTGTTCTTATAAGGCAAGTTGTCTAGCAAGCCATTATCTGTCTTTTATCTGGAAATATATAAAAAAAGGATATTCGTCAGCTAATGATTGGCCAGAGTCTGGAGTCAAATTTTAAGCTAGTTTCCACTCTTTGCTAATAGATTTATGTGTGGGTTATGCAGTGAGTTAAAAATTCAGGTATAGGGATGGATAGGGGAGGGATGAGGGCACAAGTACCCACAATCGAAATGTACCAAATTATACTATATCCATGTATGAATATACCACAATGAATCCCATATAATATATATAATTGTAATGTACTAATTGAAATAATAATCATCATAATAAAGGGAGATGAGTAGAGCAAATGGGTTGGGGAAGGGAGGTGAAGTGGAGGGAAAAGGAAGGAACTGTGAAATGAGAATGATCAGATAAGTTATGTGCATTATGAATATGGCATAATGAATCCCACAATTATGTATAATTATAATGCAGTAATAAAAAAATTTAAAAATTCAGGTCGGTTCCAAGTGTGCCTGTGTTTTTACTTTCTGCCAGGCCTTCTCAGGTTTTCTACGTACGTGCCTATAGCTTCCTAGTCAACCAGGCCCATGTGAGGTGCTTAGACCCTTTTAGATGTCCCTTGCATGTGTGCACAGTCAGACAGCTAGAGTCATGCAGAGAGTTTCTCTCTGTATAATCTTTCTTTCTGTAACCTTTCTGTTAAAATTTCTTCCTCCAGTCTGCTCTGTGCTCCAACCCAGACTGCAACACTAGACAAGTAGAGCTGGGAACTTTCCTTATTCATATTTTAATTTTTTATTGAGTTTACTACTTCAAATATGGTTTTTTCACCCTTTGCTCCAAATCATGTCCTCCCTTAATGTCAGGTTTTCATGACTAGCTATGACCAATGACCAAGAGAAGGGTAATTGGTGGCTTTTGGTGGGGATAGGTGAGTGATGGAAGTAGCCCCAGGCAGGAATACTACAAGAGTCCCATTGTTGAGTGGTTCTCAAGAATAAACATTTCTGGATTTGTTGTTCTCCTTGGTGGTCAATTTCCAGAGCTCTGAAAAGTTGTTTTTGGTAGTTTTGTCCAGTGTATATTTGTTTTTTCTTGGGTAGAAGATTTGCCAGTTTCTTTACTCTGCTGTAGTAGGAAGTCTAGCTTTCAGTATTTCATTTTATAGGATAATTTTTTTTGCCATTGAGATGCTCTTTTAAAAATTATTTTAATATTTGTGTAATTAATTTCCTTATTAGATATTCTAAGTTTTATACATTCTTTGGATAAAATCTTTTTCGATTATATTTTTCTAGTCTTTTAAAGCATATATTATTTTTTATTATGAGGTTATTTTCATTGATGTTTTAATTAAAACTGTATCTATCTTTATATACAGTGAAAACTAATTCAAGCTAAAAATTTTTACTGAGGAATATGTCTGTTACCCTAAAGAAGACTAAAAGTTCAGCTAAAGGTGATAAATTCCTTTTGTAGGCATTATCCTGCACTGAAAACTCTGGAACATCTAGAACATACCTATCTGCCTCAAGTAAGCCACTATCGATTCTGCAAGGTGATGGTGGATAACATTCCCAAGCTTCGAGAAGAAATAAAGGATGTTTCTATGTCTGATCTCAAAGACTTTCTGGAGAGCATCCGCAAACATTCAGACAAAATTGGAGAGACAGCCATGAAGCAAGTAGGTCTTGGGTTTATGATAGGTTGGCCAATGACTTTGCAAGTATTCAGTTAAACAGGTTTCTTCTTGCCAAATGTCCTGTTTCTTATCATTTTAGGGAAGTTCTTTGTCTTTTGGGGAACACATGATCAAAATGTTTCATATTGTCTTAATGGAGCAATGAATTATTGACTATTAGATGATTTTGCTCTGTAGATGTTTGGTAAATATTGATAGTTTATGATGGCTTATATTGGAGAATTGAGGAAATTTAATTAAAAAATACTTCCCTTGGTTTTAGATATGATTTGAAACTCACAATATTTTAAAGTTCTTCTTATAGTTAGTGACCTAAATTACGTTGCATGTGCCTTTGGCTAATTATCTACTATGTAAGCAATATGTCATGTTTTACATGGGTATTTCTGATATTAACAGGTTTCATTTTTCTATTGGGAAATGCTATGAATTATGATCACAGAAAGGAATTTATTTATAACTGACAAATTAGCAAATGTGTTAGAAATATTTATTTTTTTTTTTAAATCTTTATTTCTAAGTCACTAAAGCCACAGAGAACATCTGGATTTCTTTTGTCATTATGATAAAAGAGTAGTTAAGACTTGCAGTAGTACTTTTTGAAATTTAAGTCACATTGATTTTATTAAAACTTCTCAGTATACCTGATGATGTAGCCTACAACAATAAATAGAAGATTTCGTTGTTTATGGAAAGTATTTTTTGGTTTTATAAACAACAGTGTTCTTCAATAGGTCATTTGTAGTTCTTATCATTCTGTGGGGAATGAGGGAATAGATTATATTTGGATCAAGAGATTGGCTGATTACCCTTTCCTAAGGCAATGCAGATATTTTTCTCCCTTTTTAAAAATTTTGTTTGCATTACACTTTACAAAGTACAAAGCTTAAAACTAGTCAGTGATAAGCCTGAAAAAAATAATTATATGATTTTTTTATAGTGATAAAGAAACAAAAATTAATCACTGAAATAACTTTGCATTGCTGGGTATAGGAATAAAGATTTCGTGTATGACAAGTCTTTAACAGCTATGGTTGACTGATTTTTGCCAAACTTTCAAAATAGGTAAGCGTAGTACAAAGCCTCTGTGGAAGTTATCTTTTTTTTGTTTTACTATTTTTTAGTTGTCAATGAATTTATTTATTTATTTAGTTTTATGTGATGCTGAGAATCGAACCCACTTCATCACACATGCAAGGCAAGTGCTCTACCACTGAGCCACAACCCCAGCCCTGGAAGTTGTCTTTTAAAAGGATGTTTTTCCTAGGCCTTTGCATGAGAAATTAACTTTACTTCCCTTTTGATGAAATAATTCATTTAGAACATTATTCTTGTGTTCAATATGAGGTTAACTGGTCTCACTCCTTAATTATCTGAAGAAATGAATGCTTAGGGAAGGTTAAGAGAGTTGAAGTTCAAACAGATAACTTGTAAAGACTAGATCCTCTAGTAGAATTCAGGTCAGGTTGAAATGAATGTATCTGCTATGGTACTCTGTGTAAATGATTGGCTGATTTTTACATTTTTGTCATACAAAGAAATGGTGGAGAAATCTTTTGTGAATTCTGAACTTTTGTTAGGTCTTTATTCCCCCTATAAAACTTTGCATCTCAGAAATAGCTCTTATTGTGTGAATTACCCCAAATGGTGTTTCTGATTTATGAAATTTTTTCCCTCACAATGGTGATTTAGGAATTTAGATTTTTTGCATTGTGTGACTCTGCTATCTTTACTATATCTTTACTGGTCTTTGAAACTGAAAGGGAAAGACCAAAGAGTATTGTATGTGGGAGGATTTTTAAGGGGGCAGGCATGGATGCCACACATTATTACTTCTGCCCACATTGCATTGGCTAAAATTCAGTTAATATGGCCATACCTACCTACAAGGAAGACTGGGAAGTGTAATCTCACTTTGTCCCTAGATGAGGAGGACAGAAGTTTGGCGTATAGTATCTAGTCTCTTCATCTTCTCTGCTATGTCTAACTGTAGAACACACCCACCCCTTTCCTAAGGGAGAGTCCAATGGACCACCTACTCACAACATCCCTCTCAAAGTCTAGTATCTTTCAGGGGTGCTCACCCATCTCCATTAGGTCCCCATGTGGCTTTTCATGGACTGATGACCAGTTAGCTAAAATTACAAGTCGTCTGCACCTGTGTCTCTTCTTGTCCCCAATACACAGTGAAAAACTAGAATAAAATAACTACAAACAAAACTTTCATTTAGATAAGGAAAGAATAGGAGACAAATTGTTTCCTGCTCCATAGTAAATTGTGAATCCTCTTGGACAGACATTAGGAAGTCCCTCAGCATTGCTGTAGGGGGAACTTCTTTGTTTAGACCTTGATTGTCTAGAAGGAACTCCTTTGTCCATTGTTCTGCTGGGCTTCTAACTGTGCATTAATTTTTCCTTTTCTTTCCCCTGCATGTACTTCTTAGTGAATTCTGGGGAATATACATTCATTGAAGGCATATTTTTTTCTCTGTTTCCCTATTTATATCTGCATCTACAATTACATCTATATTTACACTGCCTGCTTTCTACTTCTGCATGCTTAGGGGCCTGAGGGTTGTTTTAAGGCTCTGAATAGTCAAAGGTTTATTTAGCCCAGATTTGTTGTTTTGGGCATCATGCTTCCCTTGAAACTTAGTAGGCTTCTGATATGTTTCTTTCCAGTGGGTTCTATGTGACTACCATACCATGTTTTCTAAATGAAGTTTTCAAGAATGATTTTATTTTTCTTTTGCCTCTTTTGGAGAATTAGTGAAGGTGGGGAAGCACAGCACTTGCCTCATGTCTAATCTCAGTTTAATGGTCTTATTGGAGGCTAAATGAAATAGTGAATGGGAAGACCATATTTGAATCTGATCTCTGCCTTGGAATTGAGTCACTGTTCAACTAGAAGTCTTCTTGGGGTTTTATTGTTCAATCCTTTGTTATTCTTTTCACTTACTCTTTGGAATTTATATGTGTTGAGCTTTCTAAATCTCTGAGGCCCGAGTTTTTGGACTTCTTCTATTTCGTATAATTTCAGTCTGCAAATTAATGAGTACTTTTATAGCTTATCTCTTTTATGTAATACCTTATTAAAGCAGAAAGTAAATGCCAGTGTACACTGTAACTCTGACTTTTTATTCACTCATTGTGTGCCACAGGCCCTGTTGGCATTTGGTCTGCCTTTCTACTTACTATAGGTTCTAGTTTTACCAGTTGTTTTCCCACAATATTATAGAACTGTCTAGCCTTTTGTCTTGTTAAATATATTCTTGATACCTACTGCCTGATCACTAAACCAGCACTGTGTATTCTGGTTTCATTTTGGTTGTTGTTTTGGTATGCCATCCTTCCAATTTGAATTTGTTAAATAATGCTAATTGCTATAACGCCAAAATCTCATTTTTTCTTTTGCTTATATAAAGGCCAAAATGGGTGTTCCTGGTGGAGTAACTCTTCTCCCAAGGGATTATCAAGGGATCTAAGACTCTTTTAAGATATGTTTCTACCACTTCAGCCCATACTTCCAAGGGTACAACAGACGAAATAGAGTTAAAAAATGTAATAAGGTTTTTAATGGACTGTTATGGTTTGGATATGAGATATCCCTAAAAGCTCCAGTTAATGCAATATTCAGAGGTAAAATGATTAGATAAGGAGAGCTGTAACCTAATCAGTACATCCTAGTTTGAATGTGGCAATTGTAGGCAGATGGGGGCGCAGCTGGAGGAGTTGGGTCACTGGGAGGCGTGGTCCTGAAAATGTGCATCTTCCCTATGGCCCTTTTTCCCTTTCCCTTTCTCTGCTTCCTGGCCCTCACCACCTATCAAGCAATGTTCTTCTGCTGGACCTCATGGTATGCTACCTCACCTTGGGCCCAGAGCAATGGAGTCAGCCATTTATAGACTGAGACTTTGAAACTGTGAGCCCCATATAAATTTTCTCTCCTCTAAGCTGTTCTTGTTGGGTATTTTGGTCACAGAGATACAAAAGCTAACTGAAACATGGATACACATCACTTCTTCCAACATTACATTGTCTAGAGCTCAAACCTATATATGAGGCTTACAAATGTACTCCAGCCCTGTGACCAGGAGGATGACAAAATAGGTTTGGTGAACAGCTAGCTAGTCTCTGCCATAACTTGCTGTCGAATGAACTAGAAAGATAAATATCTTTCTTGTCTTTTTTTTCCTTTCTTCATAATTGTCATTCTTTTAACCCCCCCCATGTGTTTGCTTTCTAGTTTACTAATTCATATTTTAGTGTTGTCAATGTTGCTATTTAGAACTTTTAGTTCAACAATCATGGTTTTGACTTTAAAGAGTTTGTTCTTATTTTTACATTTTCTTACTTCCTTTTTGAAAACATTTCTAAGTTACATTCTTTAGGATCATTGAGAAAATACATTTGAAGGTCTTAGTATTGATGGTTGGTTTGGACTTTTCCAGAAATTATGTAGATGAGTTTTTCTATACCATCCCACTTTTCCATCTTCTGTTCATTGTCTCCTGAGTTGCTCAGTGATCCATGGGTGAACTTTGTCCTTAGTACAGTGAACTGTTAGAGCAGTTTGTAGATTGGCTTCTTTTGCAATATGCCAGCCAAAACAAATCGGCAGAAGGGCGCCACTCTAATTAAGTTCTGGTGAACAAGTTAGGCTGCAAACATTTATTTGAGATTATAATCTCAAACTGTTTGTTGTCCAATTTCATCATAAGAGAAAACGCAAATAATGCCATTTGAAGATTATCTGAAAGATATATAATTTATCCTTTCCTCTATTTGGGTTTTATATTGGCTCTTGATTGAACTCTATCACTAGGAAGCTTCTTGCTTTGATTGCACATGGCAGGCAGAATTCTGAGATGACTTCCAAGATCCCTTCCCACTGGTGTGTACATCCTGTAAAAATCTCTTCCCCTGGAGTTGGCTGGGCTTGATATAATCAGGTGAGCTTCCTTAAAAGAGAGTCAGGAGATCAGAGAAAGAAAAAGGCAGATTCAAAGCTGCTGCATATGCTGTATTGTTGGTCTTGAAGAATCAGGATGCCATCTTTTGTAGAAAAGGCCATGTGACAGGAAAATGTTGGCAGTCATGAGTATTTGAGAGTGACCCTTGACTGAAACCAGCATGAAAATGACAACCTCAGTGTTAAAACCACAAGGAACTGAATTCTGCAACAACCAGAATAAACTTAGAAGAGTACCCTCAGCTCTAGATGAGATTATAGCCCTGACTGACACCACGCTGTCAGCCTGGTGAGACTCTGAGCAGAGGACCCAGTAAAAACATGCTGAATTCCTGACCTAGGGAAACTCTGAGATAATAATAATGGGTTTAAGCTGCTAAATTCGTTGTAGCAAAAGGAAACTAATGCATTATAGTTTTTTTTTTTTTTTTTTGCTGTGCTGGGGATTGAACCCAGGGCTTTAGTGCTTGCGAGCAAGCACTCTACCAACTGAGCTACATCCCCAGCCTCCATTATAGTATTTTGACCTTAAATAGCATTACTTTTTTTCTAAATTGTACATTTATATTGTGTTTGGATGAAGAAAACAATGTTACGGACTGATTTAAAAGACCTGGGTAGAAGTCTGTATTTCTTCTACTGTACCTGGGTAACAGTAGACAAATTAGAAAATGTACAAGTGTGAAAATTAGGATAGAAGTTTACTCATTTAGCAGAATCTGAGGAGGAATTTAAAAATTATTTATGTCACTGCTTATCATTATGTTGAATTTTAAGTTAAAAAGTCATGTTTTTATTTTCAAAAACTTTTTCAGGTTTCCATGTTGCACTTTTTGTTTGTTTGTCTTTTTCTGTTTCTAACATGGGCATTAGATTAAAAGTGTGGGTTCTGCTACAGGAAATAGAGCCAACTTTAAAGCAGGTAGAAAAATCCTCCATTTTATCCTTTTCCATTTTCTTTTTTAAAAAATTTTTATAGACTGCATTTTGATTCATTGTACACAAATGGGGTACACCTTCTTTTTTCTATTGGTTGCACACGATGTAGATTCACACCATTCGGGTAATCATACATGTACGCAGGGTAATGATGTCTGTCTCATTCCACCATCTTTCATGCCCCTTTCTTCTTCATTTTCTGTGTTCATCTTTTTCCGGTGTGCTTCTAAAATACTGTGTGTATCTTATTTTGGAGTTAACTCTTTAGCTGAAAGTGATTTTTAAAAAGATGCCCAAAGAAGTGTTTTGTTAACTGTCCACTGTTTTCTAGTTTTTCTTTTGAAATTGATTTCTGGAATTCACTTGTTACCGGACTGATTTGTGTATTTCTTATTTTGATTAATTTACTGTAGGCTTCATGGGGCTAAATAACATTTGTACTGTAAATATTCGTGGCTAGATTGATGTCTGTGTGAGTCCCTTTAACAAAGAGAAGGAATATTTACTTTAAAAATTCTAATGTGTCTTTTGCCAAATTAGATGCATTATAGAACTGATGTCAAGGAAGTGGCCTATAAAAGAAATCAAAGGCTCCTACGCATTCTTCCTTTAGTAACTGGTTTTAAAGAAGCTGACCATTGGATAAGAGTAGTTGTCACCATGATTCTTTCGACCTTTGACTATCTTTGGTTAAATCTTGAATAAAAGGTACATGTGCTCTTTTATTTATTGTGTAGAACAATTTTTGACTTAGCTCTGGTATGATATTACCAACTGCAGGAACCACTTACTCTGGGAGGCAGTATTGCTGTTGAACTGTCTATGTGCTGAACTCCATGAGACCTCCAAAAATGTGGCCTTTGGAGTCAAAGAGGTTGGTCTGGTATTCCTGGATTTACTTTCGATTCTCTTTTATTCTTCATTTTGGGATTTATCTATGTGGAATATTTCTAGATCCTTGGTTTTTTGCCTTATGGGTGACCTGGGGAATAGGTGGGGAAATCTAAGAACTGTTTTAGAGGTTCTTAGAGTATACATGAACCAGAATAGCTTACATTCGGTAGTACAGTTTCACAGAAAATCTGAAAAGGATAGTAGGGCTTTAGTGTTAGTTTACTGTTAAGTGATATGGTAGTTAACAGAATAGACTTGGGGTATGGATTAGACTCCCAGTTTGACATTTGTTTTATGACACTGAGAAAGTTGCTAAATGTTACATCAATCTTCACAACAATGCCATAAAATTGGAAATTCGTACCTTTTTTGCATAGATGAGGAAGCAAATTTAGAGAGATCCAGTATTTATCTTAATTTCAGCCACATACTAAATTAAAGAAAAAAGAAAAAAAGAAAAGAAAGGACCATCCTAGATGAATGGTCCTAGATGAATTTTTTATTCCTAAAATTTAATTGCCAGGGGGCTGGGGTTGTGACTCAGTGCTAGAGCACTTGCCTAGTATGTGTGAGGCACTGGGTTTGATTGTCAGCTCTGCATATAAATAAATAAGTAAAATAAAGGTCCATCAACAACTTAAAAATATTTTTTAAAAATTTAATTGCCACAGTTTTTTTGTGGCAATTTTCAGTCTTGAATTCGATTTCCTTTTAAAAAAATAATTGTCTTCTTTTTGCCCACTGAAGTAATTTCTGTTATATATGCTTTCAAAATATTTTGAACCTGATTTTAGTTAAAAAACACATCTATTATATGACCATTAAGTTTAAAAGATCAATGTTTCTTTATTGGTATTAAGTTGAGGTAAGAAAAAAGAAATCATTCATTTCTTCAGTCTAATTTAACAAGTATATGGCAGTTTGGTTTGAGCTTTCTATTCTTCAGTGTAGAAAGGAAACTATAATTTTGTGTATATGTGCACGTGCATGTATGTACATGTGTGCATGTGTGTATGTTATTTATTTGTTTTGGCTAAGCAAAACATACTAGCTTATTGGGAGAACTTTTCCTTTATTAAATTTTAAAAGAAAATTGCCATATGGAGTCTCTGTAGTTTGAGAACATGGCTTTATGAGGCGCTTATTTTAAAATAGACAATTGCTTAGAAAATTCAGAGGAGGAGTAGTTATTACATTATTTATGCCATTTTTTTTTGTGTGTGTATTTGTTATTTTGAGATTAAATTCTTTAGAGAACCTTCTTTTTATTGGGCCTTGGCTTGTACTAAAAACAAACAATACCTAAAACAGTATGGTGTCCCAAGAATAAAACTGAATGATGGAACAGAAGAAGATAACAGAAATTGACCTAAATATATAAAAAATAATTTAATAAGTAGTAAAGATGGTGTCATGCAAGAGGCATAGACACACATGGATTGGTATCACACTCTAGAGGTGAAAAGTGAGTTTGCCCTTAGTAACTTTATAGGTAGCAAGGTCAGCACAATGCATAGGAGTACCATCTTCCTGTCAATGTGGAGGGCTCTTATGGGTTCAGCTTTGCTCTACAAAAGGTGGGTCATGCCTCAGCAAAGGGACCTTGTTCTTGTTTCGTTTATGAAGAAGTTAGAAGAAGGGCAGAGAACATCTAGGCACCTGTGCCCCGTGTTATTCCTTGCTGGTCAGACAGATGACTTGGCTAGGGGGAATTCTCACATCACTGCCACTGTGTCACCTAGAAAGACCGAGGGTTTTTTAGAGGACGCTAACTCTGTCTTGCTGAGCTATGAGAATGGGGACTGTAGTGAGCCTCTAGGGCCCTCCTAAGTATCTCAGGACAGTGGGGCACCCCATTGATTTGGTTATTGCTTTACCTATCTTGTCTTCCCACCAATCTCTCTGTAGGAGTAGAGGCATGTTTTTTTTATTCTTCAATCTCTAGTCCCATTAACATGGTTGGTGACAGATACTTGGTGATAGGAGGTAGTTACTAAATCAATTAAAGATATATTCAGTGTATGTTTAAGTTTAGTGTTTCTATTCCTTATACTTTCCAGGAAAAGCTATTTTTTTTTTTTTTATGTTTTAAGATCTTAGTCTCCAATTACATTCTTCTTTAAGTATATAAAAGTATTTAAAATTGCTCTTTAAATGAATTTTGACCCTTTCTGAAAGTACTGTAGTAGTGCTAAGAAGTAATCAAATTGACTTGTTAAAGATGGATTGAACACATGCATTTATGTCTTCTCCCTCTACAGACTCAGAAAAATAGTAGCTAAAGGAATGTTTTCAAAAGCACAAACTCCATATGTAAAGGAGAGTAGATGATAGCAGAATTTTTTGGAAGCTGATAAGTGAAAAGATATGTGATAATGGTCCTATCAAATCCAAAGAACACTTAGTCCTAAACCAGCAATGCAAACCAGTGGTAGTAAAACCTGAGGTCAACCCACTTTTAGGGTTTCACAGAACTCTTCAAATCATAGAAATTTGTGGTATCAAATTCCTCTGGGGATAGGAGGTAAAACTGATGCCCAGGTAGGGTTGGTCGAAAATCATTTTCAAAACCAGATAATCCGATTCCTTTTCCATTTTCCCCCCACCAGTCAACCTCCCTATTACAACCCCAGCAGAAGATTGGAGGAAAATAGATAAAGATTGAGGGTAGGGGAACCATATTGAATATGGAGTGAAAGTCAGAATAATAAATGCTGAGTTTATCCCCTTCTTCCCTTGACTCTCTTTCCTGATTTGGCTCCCAGAACTCTAATAACCAGATTATACCCTCTAAGTTGACATTTGAAGATATTCTGAATAATATGATTATCTCAAGAGAAAATTTCTAAAGATATCACCACTGGATAGTCCTCAGCAAAATGGACGGACAAGTCAGATCACCTTGAAGTGTGTGGTGAACCAGACTGCTGTACATGCACAGAATTTTCAACCAATTTTTTGTGTTACCCAATTTAAAATGTGAATATAAGGCTGAGGATCACTGGACATTTAAGAAAAGCTTGTAATATGAAAGGTACAGGTCAGAAAAAACAATATAAATAAGTGATTTGGAGAAAATATCTATGCAAGAAGAGACAAAACAAAACAATGTATCATCGGTAGCTTTAGAAAGATAAGAAAAAGTCAATTACATGTAAAAAATAAGATCAGAATGCTACTTTAAAAAATACAGAAAAAAAGAAGAATGTTTAAGATTAAAAATATGATAGTAGAAATCATTTAAAGGAGAATTTGGAAAAGAATGTTGAGAAAAATCTTCCAGAAGGAAGACTAAAAGAAAAAAAGATGCAACATGGGAAGTAGATTAGATATAAACATATTAGGGATCAGTTCAAGATCCAGCAGTTAATATTAGGAATTCTAGAAAAAGAAGGCAGAGAAAATAAAGGGAAAATTCATCATAGAAACAATGTGGGAAAAATTTCCAGAATTTTGAGGCATGGATATCCAAATTAAAAGATCCATCAAGTGCCCAATGAAAGGGATGACAATAGACTTGAATCAAGGCATGTTGTGAAAATTAGAATTTAGAAGACAAGAGGAAAAAAAAGTCCTAAATGCCTGCAAAGAGGGAAAAAAAAGATTGGTAGTCAAAATGATTTTGGACTTCATAGTATTAATACTAGAAGCTAGATTGAAATGGAGCACTCATTTAGGTTCTGAGGGAAAGTGATTACCCATCCATGTTTCTATATCAAACAAGTGTGAGGGTAGGATAAAGAATTTTTAAATATTGAAAAGCCCTCCAAATTTACTTCCTGTGATTTGTGTGAACTCAACAAAGTGGAATATATGAGATTTAGGACACAGAGGAGAGATATCAACTGAGTTCCTGAATTGATGTTTAAGGAGGTACTTCGTTGATGGTAGAATAGTTGTTATAAAGTGCAATCAGCACTACTTGGAGCTTTTAAAAAGTTTAAAAGAGACATTTTAAAGAAGGTAAATGTGGTAGAAGATTGCTTGTGTTTGTGCAAAATGAGAAGAAATTCAGATAGTTTGAGAACAAAGTAATGCTAAGTACATAGAAAATTAAACAAACATAAAAATAAGAAAATTATGACTCTGGAAGACAAAAATGGTGTAATAAAGGAGAATTGATCCTAGTGTCTTACATGGCATTGCACTTATATATTTAAAATAATTAAATGTTAAAAATTAATTTATTTAAGCCATTGATGTGTCTGTTTTGCAAGGGTAGGTGAATGGGTACTGGCTATAGATATATGGTGCTAATGTGTCAAATGTGTGAAAGAGCTGAATCCTGATCTTACATAGAGGAAAGTCAGTGGGTAATGCTTTAAACTAAAAAACTAAAACAAAACATAACAAAAAAACCCCAACACAATAGTTAAAGGTAGAAGCAACTCTATTCACAGATAAATAAAATGTGCTGTACACGCAAAATGAAATATTACTCAGCCTTGAAAAGGAAAACATTTTGACACAACTTGGATACATTATACTGTGAGATAGGTAAGGCATAAAAGGACAAACATTGGGGCTGGGGTTGTGGCTCAGTAGCAGAGTGCCTTGCCCATGCGCGGCACTGGGCTCTATTCTCAGCACTGCATGTAAATAATAAAATAAAGGTCCTTTTGCCAACTAAAAAGACTAATATCGCACAATTCCACTCATAGGAGGTTCTTGTAATAGTCAAATTCATACACTCAGAAAGTAGATGATGCTTTTCATAGGTCATGGGAGGGAGAATGGTGACTTAGTTTGAAAGAGTGTAGAATTTCAGTTGGGAAAGATGAGAACGTTCTGAAGGTGGATGGTGATATGTGGGGGTCTCTCTCAGCCACATCCCACGTGAATGAGAAAAGGGTTAACTGCCAGAGGAGGATGTTGGCTGTATATCACTCAATTACCCCAAAACTTAAGTACTCAATAAAAACACAAGAGCCAATACTCTTTTTAAATGAGAGGGGGCATGACAGGTCTGGCCATACCAGCTCTGGCCTCTGACAACAACAAACTCACCCAACTCTCTTTTATTTATAATACACAGGTAAAGGGGACCAGGACCTGGAGGAGCTTCTTCCATGATGAACAGGATAGGGTGGAGTTAGGGGAGTCATTCTCTTAAGGGGAAAATTCCAGAAGGAGACAGGGAACCCTCCCACACAGCACCATACGCTTCCCGGCAGTTTCTAGAAGCCAGGCCTCTATGTCCCATGGCTTAACCTAGTCAGATTCTGCTAACTAAGTATGGGATCCCACAGTGATGATGTTTGTAAAACAGTGTAAATGTGCTTCATGCCATAGAACTGCACACTTAAAAATGGTGAAAGTGATAAATTTTATGTTTTATATATTTTATAAAAATAAAAAAAGTACAATAAAAAAAGTAAAAAAAAAAAGCAAACAAGCAGTAGCTCACATAAGCACTTCATACAGAGATAAAAATGTAAAGGTGGGAAGAGTGATGCCTCTGGGGAAGGCGACTTGGGGGGAAATAGAAGACGGCTGCTGTTTCTCATGACAGACTCTGTAGAATAATTTGACTTTGTAAAACTTAACCGTGCATAGTTTTGCACATATAACTTCGATAAAATATGTTGAACAAAAAAGAAAAGAAAAATAAGTGTTTGTGTTTGAAATATATGAATAGCAGACAGGATTTATTGGTAGACTGGATATGAAACAGGAAAAATTCTAACCTTGAGTATAAAGGAAGAATTCCTCTTATATGTAAGGGATTTTTTATGCTTATTTCTGGCATTATTGATTTTACTTTCTGCTTTCCATGGGGTAATTTAAGAGTCTCTGGTTCTCAGATTCATTGCTGTAGCAAGATGAGATGGGAGTTTTGTGTTAGATGTAAATTAAATTAAGGTCCGGTTTGTTCTCTGTTATATTGTGTGCCTTACTGAAGAAGAGAACAGATTGATTTGATATAATAGGTAACAAAGTAAATGCTGTTCTTTGTTGAAATTGATGATGAAGGTTGAAAAATTGTGATGATCAGAGCATCTCTTTCCCTGGCCTTGGATTCTTAAGATAGGTATTTAACTATATTCAGAAGAGGGTATATGTCATTCAGCATCCTGTTTGGTTGCAAAGTAAATGTCACACTGTCCTATGTCTGCCACCACTGCACGCCCACAAACTTACCCCAGATATGTTCTGGTGGAGTGAGCAAGTGGTCCCTGTGCTGCTGCACAAGAAGATGGAGGACAGAGGGAACTGGAACAGCGAAGGAAGATTGTGTGGTGGGCTAGCTCCCCTGTGATTGACTTGGCTTCAGAGACTTATGAGGGAGAGCCAAAGGCCTCGTTATGGTTTCACTGGGAAACTTAACTTTCCCTTAAGTTTAAAATAAAGCAACATGACCCACATTATGAAGTTTTTCTTGGGTGGTTTGTACAATAACTGAACTTCATTTCACTACGTTACTCCTGGGACTTCCTGCTGCCCTAAGTTTTATCAGAAAATGCACTACACTAATGTGGAAGCGAGTTCAGTTCACTGAACTTGCTTTTCCTTTGACCTTGAAACTAATACTGTACACCTAAGTTATGAAGTTGAAATGAGTTAATTCAATTAACATAAGTCAGATGCTATCTAGTTGTGTTTTTATTATATAGTTTAACCTCTGAAATATGCAAGTATATGAAAAAGGTTATGCAGAAGGGTGTCTGAAACATAGTACGTAAATATACAACCTCAGTGCTGTTGCAGAGTACTGAACCAGGAGCTAAGAACAACCATGAGTCATCAGATATAGTCTAGGTCTGAATTGGCACAGCCTGTCTGCCTTTTTAGAAGATTGGTGGATGTGTTTTCATATCATCATTGGAATAAACTATCAAACCTTTGGTTTACTAATTAGTTATCTGTCTTTACATATCTGAAAGAATTAGTATCCTTGTGTTTTATATATATTTATAAAGCTGCTATCTTACTTTGCTTGGATATACATAGTATTTTCTTTTTTTGTTATTTATTTTTAAAATTATTTTTAAAATTTTTACAGACTGCATTTTGACTCATTGTACACAAATGGGGTACATCTTTTCATTTCTCTGGTTGTACACCTTGTAGATTCATACCATTTGTGTAATCATACATGTACAAAGGGTAATGACAGCTGTCTCATTCTACCATTTTTCATACCCCCATCTCCTTTTCTGCATGATTGAAATACAATATAAATATTTTATAAAAGAATTGCTTCTTTTGCTCTCTACGTATTTGCATCATTAGTTCTTTAATTTCCTTTTTCTGTTCTTTTGCTTCTCTTCTTTCTCCCACTGTTTCCTTCCCTCCACCCTTGTTTCTAGAAATCCTACTTAGGAGATGTGAGGATTCAGCTTCTTCCTGAGGTTAGGATTCCACATTGGGTCCCTCAACTGGGAGTCATTATTTTTGAAAACAAACCTCAATATAGTATGTAAAATCATAATAAAGTTTAAGTCAAGTTTGAGAGTCATGGAATTTGCTTTCTATTACTTATATATGTTTTGCTCTCTGGAATAAAAAATAATTCCAAGTATGACATTTTTAGAGAACGTAAATTCAAAGGTATGGTTATTCAGTCAGTCTGATTTCTCCCCAATATTCTGATTTATCTTCACTATCTATTCTAATTACTATGCCAGTATGGTACTAAATGAACAGGGATACCAAGGACATGTTGTAAAATGGTTGCAAATTTTGCCCATTTCTTTTTTTTATTGAAACGTGATTTATCCTTGGACCCTGCCTGCAGATAGTTGATTTCTTCTACTGTTTCCTTCTTAAATTTGCTGAGTGCTTTCTTATATGCAGTTATTCTCAATCCTGAGTTTAGATCCATTTAATATAATTTTATAAACTAGATTTCATAAAGTTTAATCGACAATGTTCACCATTTCAGATGTCTTTTATTTTTTAATGCTTTCATTGGTCCAGCAGGGATCATTAATACCCAAAGAAATAGAGTGTTTATGAAGTTAACTATAGAAGTTACTATAACATTTTATAAACAAACGATTTATGAATAATGAAATATTATAGTAAAAGAGGAATTAGCACCAAAAAAACTAAAACTATTTAACTTTAAAAAAATTGAGTCAGATTATATTGGTTGTAAGAACTTTTTAAGGTAATTGTTTTAAGAATATGTAAACCTGTATCTCTCACCCTGCACAAAACTCAACTCAAAATGGATCAAGGACCTCGGAATCAGACCAGAGACCCTGCATCTGAGAGAAGAAAAAGTAGGTCCAAATCTTCATCATGTTGGCTTAGAGACTTCCTTAACATGACTCCCAAAGCACAATAAATAAAAGCAGGAATCAATAATTGGGATAGTTTCAAACTAAAAAGCTTTTTCTCAGCAAAGGAAACAATCGACAACGTGAAGAGAGAGCCTACAGAGTGGGAGAAAAATCTTTGCCACACACTCTTTAGGTAGAGCACTAATCTCTAGAATCTATAAAGAACTCAAAAAACTTTACACCAAGAATACAAATAACCCAATCAATAAATGGGCAAAAGAAATGAGCAGTCACTTCACAGAAGTTCTACAAGCAATCAACAGATGTATGAAAAAATGTTCAACATCTCTGGTAATAAGAGAAATGCAAATCAAAACTACCCTAAGATTCCATCTCACCCCAATTAGAATAACTATTATCAAGAACACAAGGACTGGGGATATAGCTCAGTTGGTAGAGTGCTTGCCTTGCAAGCACAAGGCCCTGGGTTCAATCCCCAACACTGCCCCCCCCCCAAAAAAAAAAAAAAAGAATAAAAGCAACAATAGGTGTTGATGAGGATGTGGGGAAAAAGGTACATTCATACATTGCTGGTGGGGTTGCAAATTGGTGTAGCCACTCTGGAAAGCAGTGTGGAGATTCCTTAGAAAACTTGGAATGGAACCACCATTTGATCCAGCTATATACCCAAAGGACTTCAAATCAGCATACAACAGTGATGCAGCCACATCGATGTTTATAGCAGCTTAGTTCACAATAGATAGATTGTGGAACCAACCTAGATGCTCTGCAATAGATGAATGGATAAAGAAACTGTGGTATATATACACAATGGAATATTATTCAGTCATAAAGAAGAATAAAATTATGGCATCACAGGTAAATGGATGGAATTGTAGAATATCATGCTAAGTGAAATAAGCCAATCCCAGAAAACCAAAGGTCGAATGATTTTTCTGGTAAGTGGATGCTGATACATAATGTGGGGGTGGGGGTAGGCAAGAATGGAGGAAGGATGGATTGTATAGAGGAAAATGAGGGGTGGGGAGGGGGTGTGGGGAAGGAAAGATAATGGAAGGAGACAAACATCATTACCCTTTGTACATGTATGATTAAGCAAATGGTGTGACTCTACTCGTGTACAACCGTAGAAAAGAAAGTTGTACCCCATTTTTGTACAATGAATCAAAATTAAAAAAAAAAAAAAGAAAACAAAAGAATATATGACCCTTTAATAGACCCAGGATTGGGAGTAAGGATCATTGCTGATACCATCAAGGACTGTAGGTGTTGACCTAGTAGTATGTGCTTGACTCGTGCTAATTACAGACTAGGAGAGGTCTTTCCTTATCCTATCATTTTACACTTATAATGAATACAGAACAGCATTCCACTCTCTTTCTGATAATTTTTAGAGAGTAAGCTCATATCCATTCTTAGTCAAATCTTGTAGGAAAACTTTATGGTATCTTCAATAATAAAGAATATTGAGCCTAGTGCAGTGACCCATGCCTGTGATTCCAGTGACTGCAAAAGCTCAGGCAGGAGGACACAAGTTCGAGGCCAAGCTCAGTAAGTTAGTGGAACCCTAAGTAACTTAATAAGACGCTGTTTCAAAATAAAAGATAATTAAAAATGAAAAGCACTGGGAATATAGTTCAGTGGTAAAAAAATGTCTCTGGAAAAAAATTTGTTTTGGAGTCAAGAAAGCTGGCTTAAAACCCAGAACTCTCACTTATGAGACTGGACAAATTACTTAATCTAAGCTTTAACTTCCTTTTTTATTAATGAGGGTCACATGAGGAGATAGCACATAGCAGGCACTTAATAAATATGATAAATATGTATATGTATACATATATATATTTATGTAGTGTTGAGGATCAAACCCAGTGCTTAACATGTGCTTGGCAAGTACTCTACCACTGAGCCACAACCCCAGCCAATACGATATTTTTGTTTTGAGATCTATGTGAATTTTCAGGCAACTGAGGATTTTGCTTGGGGTATTGATAGCCAATATCAACTGCTTACCTCTATCTTCTTACTAAACAATTGCAACTCTATTTTTCCATGAGCATTTTTAAATAAACTGATTTGGGAGAGAGTATGAGCTTTTAGGGAAGATTTTGTTGTTGTTTAAGCCCGAAAGGTTTGTCTTATTATTTTCATGTTTCAGTGTTGAGAAATGCATTTAAAAAACATGCGCACACACATTGTATTTTCAGTGATGACTTTAATGTTAGTGAGAAACTAAACCCTAGATCTGTTTTAATAAGCAATTCAGACTATGGAAATTAGTGAGACTTAAATGAATTTCTTTATTTTGTTGCTGGAAATTTGATTTTGGGCTCTTAGCTTTTCTATAGTCTCCTCTTATCCTTTCTACGGTTTCCTTGAATAACTTCACTCTGCATTTGATAATTGTGTTTTGTGGTTTCTGGATTAAACTGCATACCAAGCTTCTCAGCTTCTTAATTCTCAGCTACTTACTCTTGGTATGAACAATTCAGTTTACTGGGGGGCTGTGGTTTTCTTTAAGCAACCCTAGACCCCTGGCTTGTGTGTGGAATGTAGTGAAGCCCAGTTTGAGGTTTAGATCTAGAAATCCCAGGAGAGTACCTCTGCCCTGGGGCGTGGTGCTCACTGGCCCTGGGGAAACCTGGTTGAGAATTCCTGGGATTGCTGTGCTCTCAGCAAGTGCTTTAGCCTTGTCCTCTGCCAGATGTCTTCTTTACTGAGCATGAAAGCATCATCAAAATAATGCTAAGGAAACTGGTATTAAGGAAATAAAAAAGGAAGGAAAAAAAATTCAACATGTTCAGGAGAGCCAGAGCAAGGGCCCTAAGGATGGGTTAGAAGAGAGAGGAACCTAGCTTGGTTGTGCTTTCTAACATCCTTCTAGATCTCTTTGAAAGTTCAGCTCATTTTTAAAGTGGTTTTAAAAAAATTAATTACCCAATTTAAAACTTACTTTTCTTTGGTGTATTTGAATCTTAAAATGTACAAATTGACATAATCACTATTGAAAACAAACTATGGGACAGTTCTGTCACCTCTCCAGTCCTTTGTGCTACCGTTGTAGTCAAATCTTTCCTCCATCTGTCATCCCCAAGAATCACGGATCATTCTCCATTGTTTTTCTCTTTCCAAGATATCTTGCACATGGACTATTGCGGGATGATGGGGCTGTTCAACAGCTTCATGTGGTGGTGCTTGTGCAACTCTCAGGCCTTTGTCACGACTCGTAGACTGGTACACTCAAATGCAAGTTTTACTGTATGTAGATAAATGTTTCCACCTGCTTATAGTTCTGTTACTAAAGGATCTTGCTGGAATATATGATTCATGAATGTTTTAATGATATTTTCAACTGTACAGGATTCCACTTCCACTCTGCTAACATGTCATTGCTATGTTCCCCATCTGGTATTTATATATGTGCATTTTCTCATGTGTGACTATAGCTCTCATGTTTATTATTGGAATCTTGTGTTTTTCTTTAAAATATTCAAACTCATTATGTAATAGAGACTATTGTCTTTTCTTATGAAGTAAACATTTCCCAGTCTTGGTTTTGTTTTTTTAAATTAATTTTCGGCAATTATCAAGAACACAAGCAACAATAGGTGTTGGCGAGGATGTGGGGAAAAAGGTACACTCATACATTGCTGGTGGGGTTGCAAATTAGTGCAGCCACTCTGGAAAACAGTATGGAGATTCCTCAGAAAGCTTGGAATGGACCCACCATTTGACCCAGCTATCCCACTCCTATACCCAAAGGACTTAAAATCAGCATACTACAGAGATACAGCCACATCAATGTTCATAGCTGCTCAATTCACCATAGCCAGATTATGGAACCAACCTAGATGCCCTTCAGTTGATGAAGAAACTGTGGCATATATATACAATGGAATATTACTCAGCCATGAAGAATGATAAAATTATGGCATTTGCAGGCAAATGGATGAAATTGGAGGATAGCATGCTAAGTGAGATAAGCCAATCTCAAAAAACTAAAGGATGAATGATCTCACTGATAAGCGGATGAGGACATATAAGGGGGGGTAGGAGGGGTTAGCGTTAGGGTTAGGTTTAGGGTTAGGGATAAGGAGGGTGGTAAGAATGGAGGAAGGAAGGACTGTATAGAGGGAAAAGAGGGGTGGGAGGGGTGGGGGGAAGGGAAAAAAATAACAGAATGAATCAAACAATATTGCCCTATGTAAATTTATGATTTTTTAATTAAAATAAATAATTTAAAAAATCTAAAAAAAATTAATTTTCTTTGAAAATTTGAAATAGTCACCTGCCCTGCTGCCCCCCCCCACCCCGCCCAGATGCTTGCATGCACAGACACACGTGTGTGCATGCAGTCTCTCAGGTGTTCTTTGTGACTGTGGGAAAACATTACATTAGAAAATATTATTCTTCCAAAAATTTGTTCAAAAACTCTTTCTTGTGAGAATATTGTGTATGTCTTATTTAATTACTTCTAAACAAATTATCTAAATGAATTATCCAGAAGGGATACATTTATATGGGGAAGAATCACTTGACCAAAAATTTTTAAAGTATGTTCAGATAATAAACATACAATATTTTCTATATAACTAGTAGATTTTATTCTTCTATCCTTATGGAGTTTGGCTTATTATTTTTCTTGGTCATTGATCATGAAGTGTAGGAGAAGTATAGACTGGGGGAAGCATTTACACCCCACACCCATCTCTTTCCTAAAAAATTTTACATATGTGTGTGTAGAGACTGGAAAGTACCTTCCCCAGGTGATAGGGACAAACTGGCATTTTAGTTATTGCTTGATTTCTCACTGATAGGAATGTGGCATTTTTCTTTCTTTTTTAAAAATTTGTTCTTTTTAGTTATACATGATAGTAGAATGTATTTAGACATACTATACATACTATAAATACTATACATACATGGAGTATAACTTCCCAGAAAGTATCATTTTTTTTTCTTAATCCCTCTTATTTTGGATCTTAACAGAGAAATGAACCTCTAACCAAAACCAAAGGAGTTAAATTTTTGCAATTGAAAAGCAACAGATGAGCCCTTGAGTTCATTTTTTCTCTATGTGATTTTAAACTTTATAGGCTTTATGGCCTTTGAACCTGATTCTGAATGAATTATTTGTTTCTTCATTAGAAGGTAAATGGACGAAGTACCCCACAGGTTGGTTAGGGATACATCATTATAGTTGAATTTTTTATTCATAGAATCCTCTTTATTCTTTGTTAGAGGCTACATATCAAGTCAGTGTCAACAGTTGGTACTTTGATCCAGGTATATGGTGACCATACATGGAACCCCAGTTACTCTGGAGGCTGAGGAAGGAGGATTGCAAGATTAAGTCCGCCTGAGCACCTGAGGAAGGCCCTGGCTAAAAAGAGAGTCGGGCGGGGGATGTAGCTTAGTAGATGTGCAAGATCCTGGGTTCAATCTCTAGTACTGAAAATAATGTAAGTTTACACTTTGAGTGGGAAGTTTTCAGCTATGTTTTGTTTTGAAAGCTTGCAATAAGGTTATTCAGTTATTTCTTTTAGCAAGTTAAGGCTACTTTACCTTCTTGATATCTTGACATACTTTTCTAATTCATATCTGTAGCAGATTTTGGATAGCTCTCAATTAGCGTGTGTGTGTGTGTGTGTGTGTGTGTGTGTGTGTGTGTGCATGTGCCCTGCACAGAGGAAATATTTTGCTGCACATTAGTGCAGTTGTTTGAAGGGAAAGAAAAGATTATCAGGTTATATTGTCTACTTGCATATGTGTGTGTTTATTTGCTTAAATTCTGAAGTCAGCCAACCATTGAGGTCTCTGAGTGTGGGTAACCATTAAAACAGAACAGTGGTATGGATCTTTATGCTAATTTTTAAGTATTTGAAGATTTTTGAAAATTGGGAAATCACTATTCTAGAAAGCAGAGTGGGAGATGATTGCCTTCTATATCAGTGAGAGGTTAATGAAATTGGGAGGGAAGTTGGGAATTTGAGAGCCCTCATTTTTATTTGTATTTAGTTGAAGTTTTTTTCTTGTGGTGCTGGTGATTGAAGAGAGCCCTGTTTTAAAATCAGCCTTTCTCTCATGTGCAGAAGCTCCAGGAAAAGTAAGGAAAAAAATAAGGGGGGCGGTGGATCTCATAAAAATAGAGGGGGATCAGTGGAGTAGAGAAAGGGAACTGAGGGGAGAGGCGGGAAAAGGAAGGAACTCCCTAATGAATAGAATTATGCCGTGTACATTTATGGACATACCACCGTGAATTTCCACCTTTTAAACATTTTTTAAATTTATTTTTATGTTTTCCAAAATTAGAAGTTGAATTGCATAAAATAAATGTGTGTACACATACTTCATAAATAGAAATGGAAGTTATTAAATAGCAAAATGTAAAGTGAATCCCTCCTTTATGTATATCTATAAAGCACCAATTAGAAAATAAATAAATAAAGAGCTATAGAATAGAGGAAGGGGGACAGGAAGGGAGGGGGGGCAAAGGAAGCAAATGGGGACTGAAATGACCACCACCATGAAGAAAGTGGGCTTTAAATCACAGGGGGCGTACTTGCATAGTACTAGGTTACAAAATCTGGGGCAAGTGTGTGGAGGAGGGGAGCATTCAGCTAGGATAATGTGAAGGAGTAGAATAGATAATAATCATTCATGAACATTTTCCCTAAGATCCATATCTGAATTAGTTTCACATTTTTTACCTACAAAAACTGCCTTGGACAAGCTAGGAATTTAGAAAACTCTTGTTTTCTTTTATATATATTTGTGTTTGTGTGTGTGTGTACACACACACACACACACACATATATATACATGTATACATATGTACATGTGTGTGCATATATATGTGTATATATATAATGGGGGTGGGGAAGAACAGTTACTCATTTAAGGGCAGGATGGATATTGTAAGAGTTTAATATTTCTGATTGTCTTAGGTAATTAATTTGATGATGAAACCAGTTACATTCAAGTTTGTTGTCTCAAAATGCAATTTATCTTTGACATCTTAGGTGAAATAGTTTCACTTAAGCATAGTTTTTTTTTTTATCTTTTAAAAAATTTTTATTCTATTATTTTCTGTTATAATTTTTGTTTCTAAAATTTTTCCACATTTTTATTGGTACATTATTGTTGTATATAGTGGTGGTATTTGTTGCTGCATATTTGTACATGCACATGATTTAAGTATAGTTTTATCTTGATCCTTCTCCAATAAGTCTTACTCTATACCAGTGTTTTTTTTAATTGTGCTAAAATATACATGACCTAAAATTTACCATTTTAATAATCTTGAAGTCTGTAGTTTTGTGACATTAAGTACATTCACATTTTTGTGCAACCATTACCACCATACGTCTCCAGTAATGTTTTATACTCCCAAACAGAGCTCTGTAGCTACTGAATTTTTGAACTTAAAATTTGTGTCCCAGCATTGATGAGCAAAGGAAATTTTATGTATGTGTCAAGGAACTCATTGTGATCTCTTTGCAGAGAAGAAAAGTAGACAAGGAAAAAAAAAGTAGAATTTGCCTGACAGCTTTTTAATTTGAAAAGTAGTTTGTCTCAAATTTTATTCATAGGTTTTTCTTTTTTTTCAGTTTCCTTCAGAAATTTGTTCAGAATCAAAAATTGGGAGTAGACTTTGTCTCTCAAAGTTTGTCTATTTTTTGGTGGTTGATACAGGTAACTTGTGTGTGTGTGTATGTGATGAAGACTGTGGTCTTTGTTGTCTACAAGATACTTTGAAAACTGTATTTTTGGCTTAGATTTTCTGTAAAGGCTTTAAAGGTTGAAGTGTGGCTTGAACCATGGTGGTTCTCAGTCTACTATTGAGGGTTATCCTTAAATATGGTAATTTTATCCTGCTTCCAGATATTTTGAGGATAAGGAGTATTGCTTTTTTAGTACGTTAACATTATTTTTTAACATAGGTTAAAATCTGTTATTAATTTGTATCTCTCCCTTACTTCTAAATAAATCATAAAAGAAAACAAGCAAGTGCCAGAAACTAGTATGGCCTTCTTCCCAACGGAATGACTTCAGCTCTTCTCAGTCTGCTAAACATATGGATCTCCCAGCTGCCCTGATGAAGAAGCCTGTTACCTAAATGGGCATATATTCTGTTTGACTTTCTTGGTAGGTATTCAAGAGAGTTTGGTTTATTAACATTGGAGAAGGGAATGATTTACAGCAGTAGTTCAAAAACATTTTAGGGGCATAAACCTTTCAAGAAACCAATGAAAGTCATGAACCCTCTCTTTAGCAAAATTATAATGTGTACATAAATTTCATAAAATATCAGACGCTCTCTGAAATAAATTATATGTCCCTTGTGGGAGTCATTCAGGTTATTAAAGTACAGTATTAGTGTCAGAATTAGTGGAATATTATGGGAGGATCCTTTTCTAGTTTCTTCATGATTCGTGAACAGTAGGAAATGTTGAATAAATCGTAACCATTTCAGTTTAATTTTATACTGCCAGTGAAAATGGGTGCTATCTTCATGAACACATTGACAAATAGACTCAAGATGTTGGTAAACTTTTCTGAGTATCAACATTTAGATAGCAGATAGAGAGGTGTCAGAGAATAAATAGACTGGTATTGATTGTATTTTGCTCCAGGCAGTGGTAAATTTGGATAAGATTATATTTCCAAATTTTGGACTTCTCATGTGTGCTTTCATGACTTGTTCTTTTCTTCCCAGATTGCTGTTGTGTGGGTAGATGAAATGGGGAAGGACACAATAGCAAGGACAAATTTTGAGTTGAAAAATTTAGAGGTAGCATACTATGAGTAAGCTTAAAATTTGTATCCATTTAAATATTAATATTACTTGATATAACATATAAAGGCATTTTACTTTGGTGAAGATTTTGCCACCTTCTTTTTGTAGAAAATGCCCCTTTTTCTTTATGGGTAACCTTACCTCTTAACCAATGTCATAGAGAAGCTGAGTGCTGTTAGGTAGAAACTCTTGACTTTCAACATTATTATTTTGCTGTCTTTGACTCTACCATTCTTTATTTCTATAATTCAGGTTTCTTAGCAAGAGGCTATTCCTCCTGATCAATGCTATCCTTCCCCCACCCCTTGGGACAGACAATCTAGTGTAGTCTTTCCTCCTTGATCTTTCAGTTAATTCCACTTTTCCTCCCTTTATTTTTTAACTTCACCTTCTCTAGTGACTTTCCACTTAGCGCTTGACATGCCCAAGTCTCCGTCTTCTTTTGGCCTTATCACTGCACTACCTTATCCTCTCCCCAAACCATCTGATGCTTTTCTTCCCATAATTCCTTTCTCATTGAATGGCTTTATCATTGACCCAAAGTAGAAATTGGCTATGCTAAGAAAGTTAAACTTTTGTCTATATATATATATATATATATATATATGTCCTCGAAGGGGCTTACTTTAGGGATGGAAAGGAGAATGATAAGATTTATTGTGGGGCTCTCTTTAGTCCTTCCTATTATTTGATTGAGGTCAGTGTCTTAGCTGCAGTGATTTAAAGGTAGTAAGTAAAATGTGGAATGGTGAAGCAGTATACATGATATTGTAAAGTACAAATGCATTGTATTAATAAAAGCAAAATATTAGAACCATGGAGACTTTTACTTTCTGGGATAGTTAGGAACCCATAATGTGTGGAAATAGGTGGACTAAATAGCTTGATGAGGCTCTTTTTTCAGCTTTACTACATGACTAGTTCATGGCAGCTCACTAGAGCCTTCAAAAAAATCTGATAACTTTTCTTCAAAAATTCTCACTTTTTCAAAAAATTTCTTCAGAGGAAGTAGAAAATTTCTTCAGAGTACATGTAGTACTCTTATTAGCTAGTATCTAGGGCAAGATATATATTCAGGGAAAGGTCTATTGTTAATAAGGAATTTAAATCCTTTTGCAGATAATTTTTGGTAATTTCAGATATGGTGTTCTTTTCTACCAGATCTGATCATTTTATTTACTACATAATATATTTGACCAGGGGCTCTCACCAACTGTGTTGGTTTTCCTTTATTTTGTAACAAATGATCCTAAAATGTAATGACTTAAAACAATACTAACTTTACTGACTTGTTGTTTCTCATGATTCCATAGATTAGTACTTTAGGCTGCTGGAGAGGTCGTCTGCTGGCCTTACCTGGAATCTCTGCTGGGACAGGCTGGCAGTTGGTGCTCATTGTCAAACTGGCTTTCCCGGTTCCCTATATGACCTCTCATCCCTTAGTAGGCTAAAGTGTTCATCGTAGCAGGGTTATCTTGTAGAAAAGAGAACTTAAACCCCTAGGCCTCTTCAGACCTACGCACCAGAATTTGACAATGTCCATTACATTCTTTTAGTTGGAGCAAGTCATAGAGCTAATCCAGACTGAAGAGGATTGAGAAATGAATGATCTCTACCTTTTTCTAGGAAAAAACAGCAGTGTTATGTTGCAAAGGGACACGAACACAAGAAGGCATTATCCATTGGGAACCATCATTATAGTAGTTTTAGCGTACTAGACTGAGGACAATCCTATTTTCTTGTGAATTGCATATGGTAGCATTAAAATTATTATTTTCATTCCCTAGTGATGTTTTAAGAATATATTAAATCCATTTGACCATTTTATTTACAAGTTTAACTAAAACCAGGTAACTTAATCTAATTTTATTTAACTGAGCACATATAATGTACTATATCACAGTAAAATGAAAGAAAATCAGCAAATGAGAGTATTACTCTCAAGCATTCTGTACTGTCTTTCCTCTGTATAGTGGTGGCACATGACTGATGTACAGAGAGTAAAAGTACCACTGTAATTCCCTAAATCAAATGTTAGTAAAGCTTAATTTCTTTCTTTTTCTTTTTTCTTTTAAATGAAAATAGGGGCTGGGGATGTAGCTCAGTAGTAGAGTGCTTTCCTAGCTTGCCTATGGCTGTGGGTTTGATCCCCAGCACTACAATACAAAACAAACTAAAACAAAAGAATAAAAAAAAGTACCAGTGGATTGTTTTTGCATAACCTTGGGGAATAGACACACCCCACTTTGGAGACTACCTGTGTAAATGATATGGAGCAGTGAAGGCCATGTGCCTGTGGCACTGGTATGCCTGTTGGTGTTAGCCCTGACACGTGATTCAGATGACCCTTCCACTGCATTGGATGGACTAAGCCTGAGAGACCTTCTTAGCGCAGTGGGTCAAGGTCAGGCTTCACAAAGAGATTATAAATGGCACATGAGATGAAATTCACTTGTTTGTTACTTGTGTAAGAGGTGGGATGTTCATGTGTTCTAGAGTAGGCGTTTTAGGAGTGTGTGTGTGTCTTATTGGCAGTGGTTATATGTATTTGGGGGTGTATATGAGGGAGTTTGGGAGATTCTGGGCTCCTATCTCTGCTTTAGTAATTTTTCTTTTCTTTTGTTTTAAAATTGTCAGTGGTAAATTTCATTTGGTTTCCATGTTCAAAGAATAAGTTTAAGAATATTTTCATATATTTTTAACTTATGCTTAGACAGGAAAGGAAAACAAGTGTTTATTCCCAGTGTATGAAGTTTGCTTTAATCCTTTTCTTTACAAAATCCAGTTCACGGTTGCAGTATCTTGTTGTGTGTGGCTTTATTGATCCGAGTTAGTTTTTCCTACATGACTCTTTTACGGAGATTCTATTACGGGAAGTTTTTGCTTTTACTAAGTTTACTACTGGAAAAGCTTGGCTAAAATTGTAGTGTGTTCACAGGTACTTCTCTTTTACCTATGCTTTTTCTTGTGTTCTGTGACTGAAGAGAGTGCTTCTTCCATGCAGCCAGCAGGATTAACAGATGGCCAAGCTGAACACCAAAGCACCCAGCCTTCTTCCCTGTTTGACCCCATAACCTCTCCCCTGGTTGGCAGTGTGCTGGTGTTGACAGTTCTTCTGGTTCAGCCAAAGGTGAAAGATAATTGCTTGTGGAGCAGCGGCTGGGATGGTATGTGTTTTTGCAGCAGGCATCCCCACCCCCGTCCCTAGGCAAAACTTTGAATCTGGTGCATATTTCAAAGCATGTGTTAAATTTTATGTGATACTGATTAAAATGGAGGGCTCCAGGGTGAATTGGCAGAGCCCCACAACTGCATCTGCCAAATGACATACAGAGAAATGTCTTGCTGCAAATGGAAGGGCTGAAATCTATCTTAGCAATATGCAAGTCTGAAAAGCAAAGGTGACTGTGGCCATGTGTGTTTTGTGGCCTGTGAAGCATCCAGGATTCTTTAGGAGCTCCTTTGTTATGGTGGCATTTTTCTTTTTATTTTCCTTCTTCAAACAACAATAGCAAAACCCATATGTAAACAATAGTTCACATTACTCTTTCCTCCAGTTCCCCATTCTCATTGAATATTTGCTTAAAAAATGAGCTTGGACTAAAGACACCGAAGCTAGGTTTGTGGGTCATTGAGATGAAATCTGTGAAGTTTATTCTTGAAGGATGCAAGCTCCTTTCAAAGCAGACAAGTTCATATTGAGAGCTTCTAGATTTAAGGTCTCTTCATGATGCCCAGGCCCATTTAGAAAGAAACATGCATTCGTGTTGTAGAGTTAGATAACACTTCCTTAAAGGCAACGTAGACAGCCTTGGTGTATTGGGTCATGTGTCCGTAAACATCTTGCTCCATTTTTATGACAGGGTGAAAGTGGAGAAACCATTGGGTTCTTTAAAGGAATTTAGATATATTGTTAGGGAAGCAGAAAGGGTAGGAATTTAGGGGAGGAAAAAGGATAAATGGCACCCATAAAACAAACAAACAAAAAGTTGCAGAAATTGGTAGAAAAGAGAGGTTGAATAGAGAGGTAGCCAGGCTTATAATTCGTGGTTGAACCACAGGGAACAGATAAAAGATGGGGATTACGAAATGTAGAGTAGGTAGAATACATCAGTGTGAAGCAGCCACAATTATATTGAGTTTTGGAATTAAATAATGCCACTGAATGTATTTCATCACATTCTCTGCTTCAGAATCTCTGATCTCCAGATCCTGAAAAATTATTTGATCTTGCACTTGAAAAATTTTGCAGCAAAGAAAAGCACTGTAGTGTATATAACAGATACTGAATTGGGAAAACAAACATGCTTTATCATTCAGAACTTGTTTTCATAAAGGCTTTTTAAAAAGTTGCAAGCCTTAAGCACATTCCAGTTTTCCAGTTGAGACCATCAGAGTCTGTTTTGCTTCAAGTTTGTTGTGCTTTATATTTCTTTGTTAACTCGAATTGCTCCTCCTTCTCTTCCTTCTGTTCTTCTTTGAAATGAGGGTAAGGAATATGCAGGGAAAAGAAAAAGAAGATGCTGGGTTTTTTAAAATGCTGTTTTGGAGCTTTTATTGAATTTCATCAATTTCTCCTTCACTTTCCTTTGGTGTTAAGGCCCAGTCACAGAGTTCTTATTTCTAAAGTATATTTTTGACTTGAATTATTTAAAGGGTGGTTTGGGGTGAGACTGGTCTTTTTTTTTTTTTTTTTTTAATCTCTCCTGGAATACTTGGTTGAGTTGAATAGAACTTGCCCTGAGAATATTAGTATTAACTTCATGTCAAAGAAGTTTGAAACCCACGATTTTACTTAGTTTCTTCTCCTGGGCTTTTGTAGAATATTTTGAACAGAGAGAAAAACACATATGGAATATGGTCAGCCACTCAGTCCTAGTGAATACCACTTCTTTCTAAGGATTGTCTTGGAGTTCCAGATGGGTCACTTATTAAATGGAAGCTTCATCTTCTGGGAAGCATTCTTAATTGATAAAGACAAGGAAGATTCTACATACTTTTTTGTGTAGTGAAACTTGTCAAAGAGAAACAGAAATAATAGAAATGGAATCTGGAACTTGTCAGTACCTCACTAATTTATTTTATGGGTGAAAATTATCATTGTTTAGTAATGTCTCTGAATTTGAATATAATTTTTAAGAAATGTTGAGATTTAATTATTTTGATGATTCATATTTCATTGATTCTTTTAATCAACAAATACCTGTCACATGTGTATTAAAAACAAGTTGCTATACAGTATGTCAGATGGTGATATTTGATATGGAAAAAGTATAGCAGGGGAAGAATTAGTGTTTATTTTGAATTAGGTAAGGTACTCAGTTCTTTAGATAGATATATAAAAATTAAATGCTGATATCATTCTGTCAGAGTTTAAGCTATCTTGGGTTGACAGAGCTTACTGCTGCTGCCTCTTGCATAAACCAAATTCTGACTATAAATAACTATTTAATAAGCAAATGGGCATAAAATTTTATATTTGTCCTTTGCATTTTTCATAGTATCTTTGACTAGTACAAAGCTAAATACAATAGCAGGCCACCAAATAAAAATATATATATTTTTAAAAAGGAGTATTTGAAACTTCAAGATCAATGAAGATTATATGTATTATAAATTTATATATTAAGTAAGAAGCAGATATGCAAGTTCTTCCTATTTTTGTTGCAATTGACATCTTTGAGAAGTGAATTTTTAGACAGCTTGGTGGACAAACAGTGATATTATTTTATTTCAGGACTGGAAAATTTGAAATCATTAAGTCTTTGGTTAATACTTAGAATTGTGTCTCATTTCACTCCATGATAGGTTTTTTGAGGTAGATTGGGTGAACCCCATGGAGGGTTTTCCAATTTTGTCCTTTTATGTGTATGTGCATTATCTTGGTTTATCACATTCACAGACTCTCAAAAGTGTATGTATTGGTCAAGATTGAGTCAAGGGGGCAAAACCCCTAGGAGAGGGCTTAGTTCCCACAACCTCATCATGTCAAAATGTCTAGGTGGGGCTATTGTCTTTGTTTCCTGTTGGAATTTGAAGTTCCGCAGGGAAGTGGTCAGGAACAGAATGTGAATATAAAATAGGGTGTCACCAAAGACACACTTGAACCCAGAAGGATGGACTGAAATCCTGTCAGTTTTTCCTACCTCTTATCTTCATGATGTGGATAACCTGCTGGAGAAGCTACCCTCTCATGAAGCTAAACACACATGGGACCAGGGAGAAGCTGAAGAAAGATCCAGTAAAAGGTAGAATAATTGCAGTACTGACTCTGACCCATGCTGACAAGCTTAGCTGACAGAGAAGGACATTATGTGTGAACCACAGGATACTTGATCTTCATTTTCTCTCTCTTGCACAGAAATGTCTGTCTCTTGTGTTATACCCTAATGAGAAGCATATACAGAAAGGAATTCTGGGCAATGTAGTTACATGTAGCCAAATTGACCCATTATAACTTAGTGTCTGTGATCCCAAGACCCTATAGTAGGGTTGGAAATGCAGCCTATGGGTGAAACATCTCTACAGGTTTTGTAGTTATCATTGATATTTTTGTAAAGTAGGTTGGATCTTTCTTCCCTGCCTTATAAGTTAGGAAGTAAGTGATCTGGAAAAACAAAAACAAACAAACAAATAAACAACAACAACAAAAAAAACCCACAACAACTTCTTTGCATATACCAACCAGCTATAGAATCTTGGTGGTGAACTAGTTTGAATTGAAGATTTAGATCCTATACTTCAATAAATCACCTCTGTCCTGTTGTGAAGAATTCAAACTTATAACATGGCTGAGGCAGAACTGGGATGAGAGGCTAAGTAACATTCCATTGGGTGTTTTATGTATGCTTTGGGCAGACAGTCTCCTTCATGGTCCCAGAAAACTTTGGGACACTTTAGCATAGCATGCACCTAGATGTGTCCTTTGTTTGCTTGGTGCATTATGAACCAAAAGGGAAAGAAGTCAAACCCCTGTTCACAATTGTGTGTATTTAATCTGAGACAGAACAGTCTGATTGCAAGGAGAAACAGTAGTAGATTCCCCTGGAGAAAAAAAGCACCGGAGTAAGAATTCTGGCAGTTAACCAGACTTTGCCACAGAATCCAGATAGCAGAAAGGAGCTTGAAGTCAACCATTGTCACCTAGTCTTGTCCCCTTAATCTCACTTCAGAGCCAAGCAGTTGTAGATACCTTAGGATGTGAAAATGAAAGATGGCATTACTAGAAATTCTAGTCCTTCTGTTGTGGTGTATCCTTCTTTAAACAAGATGGTTAAAAAGGATGACATTTCTGTACAGTAAAGAGGCTTCTGCAGAGATATGCATATGGGTGGAGACAGAAGTTTAGCCACTTTGGTGAGTGAAGTTTTTGAGCCATTAGGTTTAGAGACATGTTTGGATTAACCCAATAGGATGCTCATGTTGAAGGTTCTAGGGGATTTGTTTGCCCTTATCTTTCAGAGATTTAATATTGTAGATAGGTATTACTTTTAGTTTTGGTTACTTAATCATGAAATAAAATAATATGTACCTTTTTGCCCAGTAACTTTGGGCTAAAATGCTTAGAACTGGGAATTGGAATAATTAATATAAGCATAGAAGTTAATAAATGGCATGTTTTGAAATGTTAAAATGGGAATCATGAGCCAGGCATTGTGGCACATGTCCATAATCCTGGCAGCTCAGGAGGCTGAGGTAGGAGGATTGCCCATTCAAAGCCAGCTTCACCAACTTAGCAGGGCCCCGAGCAACACAGTGAGACCCTGTCTCTAAATAAAATACAAAAAAGGGTTGGAGATGTGGCTCAGTAGTTGAGTACCCCTGAGTTCAATCCCCAGCACCCAACCAACAGCAACAACAACAACAACAACAACAAAGAATCTATAAGAAGTGTTTTTTTTACAATGAATAAGATAGTAACACAAGTTAGCTCAGTTATCCTGGTGTGCATAGCTGATGCTGTAAGTGCCCTGTTCATGTCCATTTCATTCTTACTCTTCGTTGTATGCTGATCAATTCTCCAGGTGCTAGCACTTGCACCTCTTTTCCCTAAGGACTTTCTGTGGAAGTCAGGTATGGGTAATTAATGCCACTTCTTCTCTCTTCCTGCTCCCTGCCTTAGTAGCCCTCAACCAATAACTCATGGAGGTTGGTATATAAATACTTCAGCTCCCTTGCCCATCCAGTAGGAGGACTATAAAGAATACCTCCGTGCTGTCTCAGAGGTCTTCTGTGTCTTTTCTGAATTCCCCATGAATTAAGTTTCATCATATCTTACTTGCTTGATAACACATCCTATATTGACTTCCTTCTTTTTGTGATCTCACTTCTTCATGTCGCTACTACTATTATCACTTTAACTCCGTGACAGTTATTTCCCAAGCCCTTCCCCACCTCTAGGGTTATCTGAGTGAACACTTGTCTTTGGGGGAAATCTCATTTGCTAGTGTCTTTTGGTTACTTTTTAATTTTTTGTGGGCCTGGGATAATCAAATGACTGGAAGAAAGAATTAGAGTTTTCCCTGCCTGCCAACCTTGAGATTGAAGACCTCGGCATTCAGTATGTAAACTCTCATACTTAATCCATTTGCAGAAGGGTATCCCTTTCCTCAATTGTGATAGCTCTCGTACAGTGCAGAGACCCTAATTTTACCTTCTGTAAAGAATAAATCCTCAGCCTTTTGTTGTGGTGAAGGAGGAACAGTTGCTGGACTGAATGAAATTAGAAAGGTGATCTCAGGGTCTAACTGCTTCTTAAGCAGAATGACTACCAGCAAAGCCCCTTTAGACTTCATTTTCTGCTTTCCCTTCTAGAGATTTCTACTACTCCCAATATGCTGCTATCATTCTGCCTCTTGACTTTCTCTAATACTTGCTTTTTTCTGGTTACTGACTGAGTCAACTTTCAAAATTTTGTTACCATCCATTATTTTTCTGTATTTTTTGATTTTGGAGGTTTGTGTTTGTTTTGTTTTAATGGAGTTTTGATTAAGGAGTTCAGCTCAGTATACATGTTAAATCTGTTATCTTTAACTTGAAGTTATAGGATTTAGTGTCTATCAAAGGAAGCATAAAATAAAACTGTATAGTTGACACTATTGAATGAAATGATAGGTTGCATAGAGTGCCCCAGTAGTTGATAATTTATATTTTTTCCAGCGTCTGAGGAAAAACATTTTGTGTTAGTCAGCTTTCTGTCACTATAATGAATATCTGAGATGTTAGCTCATAAAAGGGAAGTTTTCTTTTGTCTCATAGCTTTAGAGGGTCTAGTCCATAATCGATGGGCCTCATTGATTTTGGGCTAGTGGCAGGACAGCACATCACAGTGTGGAGAGTGTAACAGAACAAAACCACTCAACTCTTGGCTGGGGAGCAGTATCCCCTTTAAGGCCATTCCCACAAGACCTGAAGCCCTCCTACTAGACCTCACCTCAGTAGTGCCAAATGGGAAACCAAGCCTCTATCACATGAGCCTTTGGGGGACACTTAGGATCCAAACTATAGCACATTTCAAGCAATTATTTCTTTCCAGACTATTCATAAAATACTACCAAGTATTTTTTCTTAAAACACAAGAGTGAAAGTTGGGGAAGGAATTAAGATTTTATGATTTTCGTGTATATGGAACCTGCATTCTCTTTGTAGGATATATTGCACTAACTAGCATCATTTTAAGTATAAGTGGTATTTATATGTATTGTAGAAGATCTCCTCTTAGTTTGCCAGGAGGAATAATACAATAAAAAAAAAAAATCAATCCTTAGTATTGCTTGTATGAGAAGTTCAAGTCTTTGGATATAAATAATTTATAAAATTTGGTTAATTTTTATAGGTGAAGTAAACAAAGAATTGAGAATATTCCTTATGGTTACACTGTAGTCTCAAAACAGAACACTAATTGTTTATCTCTGAAACCTGGATTTTTCCAGATACTGAATAACAAACAACAGAACAAGAGCAAAATCCTGTGATTTCTTCCTAACTTGATTTGCTTCAGTAGGGTTATCAGAGCATAATTGTACATTCTAAAATGACTATTAAAATGGTAATTTTTTTTCTCTAAGAGTATATCCTTTCTCGGCCCCTTGATATTGTCTATTAACTTATTAATTCAGTAAATTTCATATATGACATGTTTGTTAAGTTATAAAATTCTGAGTGTGGTTTTTCTGTCATAATTCTTTGAGTCCTCAGACTTACAAGACTGAGCCTATCTAAGGAAATCCACTTCTCCATACTCCAGACTCCCTCTATGAGGAAACTTAAAAGAAAAACTCTTGGCTGAGTCTGAATGCTGAGAACCAGCTAAGTGGTTTTCTCTGTCTGGAGAAAATTGGAAAAAGGGGATTATTAAGCTCAGAAAATGTAGTCGTTGATGGAATTGCTGACAGACTGGTCCTGCTTGGTGCCACTGTCGTGAGAAGTCTATCAATATTAGACACATTGTAAGAGCTTCTGCTTATGTACAAGTTGTATCTTGTAGACCTTGTCACATATAAATAAACCTCTTCAAAAAATGTTAAGTGATTTCCATAAAAAACATTTATTCTGGTCTCTTTCTTAAGTCAAATTCTTGTTGTTTATGGCTTCCTGTATCCAACAGTTCCTGATTGTCTCAAAAAGCAAAACATGTCCTGCGTGGATTAAGCTGCTGAAATGCCTTTCAGGCATTGTTTATGAGTCTGCACTCTTTATTTTCAGAGAGAAAGCGAATACTTTAATGTCTTCCATATTCCATAAATCTGTCCCGTGCTACAATTCAAAACTATGTGTGTTTTTGTTAGAAGGTACTTCTGGTTGTACTTAGAGTAGAAAAGCTGCCTAAAAATGTTAGTGAATATTTGGGTGGTGGTGGCAGACTCTTCTAAAGAGGATTTAGTACTGGTTGGAACCACTGTTGGTTTTTTGGCTCAAGAAAGCAGTTACCAAAGGTGCTATTAAAATCAGTGAGTAGTAGTGTGATCATTCTTCGATTGCTTTGCATCAGTGAATTTCCTGTTGGCTCATCCTCAGGAACCAGTCTTCCTGTGGGCAAGCTTGCTAATCCCCCACTTCTGACTCTCCTGCTAAGTTACATGCATGTCCAGTGTGCCTGTCTAGTGACGGGAGTAGAGGGAGTTGACTTGCCACAAAATGAGACTATCCAGCAAAAAGTAATTTGAGTTGGAGATGAAAGTTTGCTTTTTTCTTCATCACACTTTATTTTGAAATACTTCAGGCATACAGAACATTTGAAAGAATTGTATAATCAACATCAATATTTCCCTGTGACCTAAATTCTATAATTAACATCTTACAATATTTGCTTTTTTTGTGTGTCTACCCATCTACAATCAGTCAACCCGTTACCTCTTTTTTATGCATTTCAAAGTAAATTTGAGACATCTGTACACTTCACCTCTAAAATATAAGTATGCAAAGTATTAGAACTCAGTAGTTGATTATTTTTTCTTTTTAAGATTAAATGTAAATGCCAGAAGATGTATAAATCTGAAGGGAGTTTTTGACAGATACATATACCCATTTAACTTCAACCTCAGTTAAGCCATAGAACATTATCATCACCCTGGGAAGTTTTCTTATGCTCCTTTCACCTCAGTCTTCTCCCCAGAGGCAACTACTGTTCTGATATTTTTCCCAGCATAGTTTTGCCTATTATAGAATTTCATATACATGGAATCAAATAGCATGTATTCTTTTATATGACTTCTTTTACTCAGCATAATGGTTTTGAGATACATCTCTGTTGTTAGTTTCAATAGTTCATTTCTTTACATTAATGAGTAGTATTCCCTTGTATGAATTTACCATTTTCTTTATTCTCATGTTGATGGATAACTGGGATGTTCCAGTTTTGGGTTATTACATATACAGTTACTATGAACATCCTTATACAAGTCTTTTTTGGGACATATGTCCCATGTCTTGGTAAATATACCTAGCAGTGGAATTCTGAGTGAGAATTTTGTGAGGTATTGCCGAATATATTTACAAAGTACCATTTTGTGCTTCTTCAATTAATATATGAAAGTTCCAATTGTTCTACCTACTTGCCAACAGCATTTGTTGACAGACTTTTACTTTAGTTATTGTGGTGAGTATGTAAGTGTTATCTAGTTGAGGTTGACATTTGATTTTGGTTTAATGTGGGAAATGTGTAAGAGACGGGAGAGATCTAAAAACAGTAGTTGAAATAGCAAATTATCTGCCCTACTATGGGACATGGGTGAAGCAAAGAATGAAGAAAACAAAGGAAAGCAGGACAAAAAGGTGGAATGATAAAGTAAGTGATGAAGGAGTGACTACTTGAAGGACAGCAGGATCACAGTCCCTTCAGGGAGTTGAGAAGAACTGTAGTTGGCTTAGTTAAGTTTGGTTGGAACCTCTCCAGCCCCAATAGGAAAGCATCTTCATCATTTTTATATCTATGGCAAGGAATAATATTCATTATTGTACAATTTCACATACTATTTAAAGGTAGTTACCACAGGAATGTAAGAATCACTCAAAATTCCTCTGTTTACAGATAAAAACTGCTAATATTTTGATGAAAAAAATTCAGATTTTTACCTAGGGATCAATGAAAATCATTCATTTATCCATATATGCATATTAATATATACATGTTTGCAAAAATAGGTTTAAGTCATATAAATTTTAGCCTTTTCATTTACATTTTTTGACTATTTAATGCCTGTAAGTATAACTCTACCAAACCATTAAAATATCATTATATAAATTCATAATTTAACTATTGATGTATTATTACTGGACTTTGGGTTATTTCTAATTTTTGAAAATTAGCCATCTGCTATGTGGGAAGTGCTAGGTGGGCAGGACTGAGGAAAGGTGGAGAATCCAAGAGGAAAAAACTTAGTTGTGCCTTCAAGGAACTCCTAATCCAGTAAAATGGAATCAGATGCTAAAAGCTTTCAGAGTAACTGCTTTTCTTAGTATGCAGGAAGTATGTGGTGGTTTGTGCAAAAATTCTCTAAGTCAGCCTTAGTATGACTCTATTGCTGGTCAGCTTGTTATCAGTATATCTGGGCAGCAGCATTGCCAAATTTTGGTTCAATTTGGTATTGTAAGAAGAATAGTTCACAATAGCATTGAAAAAAATAAAATACTTGGGAATCAATCTCACAAAAGAGGTGAAAGACCTCTACAATGAGAACTACAGAACACTAAAGAAAGAAATTAAAGAAAACCTTAGAAGATGGAAAGATCTCCCATGTTCTTGGATAGGAAGAATTAATATTGTCAAAATGGCCATACTACCAAAAGTGCTATACAGATTCAATGCAATTCCAATTAAAATCCCAATGACGTACCTCACAGAAATAGAGCAAGCAATCATGAAATTCATCTGGAAGAATAAGAAACCCAGAATAGCTAAAGCAATCCTCAGTAGAAAGAGTGAAGCAGGCGGTATCGTAATACCAGATCTTCAACTCTATTACAAAGCAATAGTAACAAAAAGGGCATGGTATTGGTACCAAAATAGACAGGTAGATCAATGGTACAGAATAGAGGACATGGACACAAACCCAAATAAATACAATTTTCTCATACTAGACAAAGGTGCCAAAAACATGCAATGGAGAAAAGATAGCCTCTTCAACAAATGGTGCTGGGAAAACTGGAAAACCATATGCAACAGAATGAAATTAAACCCCTATCTCTCACCCTGCACAAAACTCAACTCAAATGGATCAAGGACCTCGGAATCAGACCAGAGACCCTGCATCTTATAGAAGAAAAAGTAGGTCCAAACCTTCAACTTCTTGGCTTAGGATCAGACTTCCTTAACAGGACTCCCATAGCACAAGAAATAAAAGCAAGAATCAATAACTGGGATAGATTCAAACTAAAAAGCTTTCTGTCAGCAAAGGATACTATCAATAATGTGAAGAGAGAGCCTACAGAGTGGGAGAAAATCTTTGCCACTCATACTTCAGATAGAGCGCTAATTTCCAGAATCTATAAAGAACACAAAAATCCCTACACCAAGAATACAAATAATCCAATCAACAAATGAGCTAAGGAAATGAACAGACACTTCACAGAAGAAGATGTACAAGCAATCAACAGATATATGAAAAAATGTTCAACATCTCTAGTAATAAGAGAAATGCAAATCAAGAACACAAGCAACAATAGGTGTTGGTGAGGATGTGGGGAAAAGGTACACTCATACATTGCTGGTGGGGTTGCAAATTAGTGCATCCACTCTGGAAAGCAGTATGGAGATTCCTCAGAAAGCTTGGAATGGACCCACCTTTTGACCCAGCTATCCCACTCCTTGGCCTATACCCAAAGGACTTAAAATCAGCATACTACAGAGATACAGCCACATCAATGTTCATTGCTGCTCAATTCACCATAGCCAGACTGTGGAACCAACCTAGATGCCCTTCAGTTGATGAATGGATAAAGAAACTGTGGCATATATATACAATGGAATATTACTCCGCCATGAAGAATGATAAAATTATGGCATTTGCAGGCAAATGGATGAAATTGGAGGATATCATGCTAAGTGAGATAAGCCAATCTCAAAAAACTAAAGGATGAATGATCTCGCTGATAAGCAGATGAGGATATATAATGGGGGGTAGGAGGGGTTAGCGTGACGGTTAGGGTTAGGTTTAGGGTTAGGGATAAGTAGGGTGGTAAGAGTGGAGGAAGGAAGGACTGTATAGAGGGAAAAGAGGAGTGGGAGAGGTGGGGGGAAGGGAAAAAATAACAGAATGAATCAAACAACATTGCCCTATGTAAATTTATGATTACACTTAATGGTATGCCTTGACTCCATGTACAAATAGAGAAACAACATGTATCCCATTTGTTTAAATAATAAAAAATAAATAAATTAATTTAAAAAAAAAGAATAGTTAAGTAGTTGTACTTGGGAATAGAAAACTGTTCCTCTGGTTTTCCGATGTTCTCTGGAACCCTGGAATTACATGAGAAATTTATAGTGATTTGTTGAAAGAAAGGATAATTATGGAGAGCATGTCATTTCCAATGTTTATGTGAAATCCCACAATAAGATCTGGAGGCCATGCCAGGCCTGATGGCGCTTACCTGTAATCCTAGTGGCTGGGGAGGCTGAGATAGGAGGATCACAAGTTTGATGCCAGCCTCAGCAACTTAGTGAGACCCTGTCTCATCAACAACTAAACAAAACAAAACAACAACAAACAAAAAAATTGGAGGTCTGCTATATAAAACAATACCACAGAATAACTTCAAAACATTTGTACTCAGTATGTGGGATCAGGATGGATTTTCTCCATATGGTTTTCTATAAAGAAAACCATATTTTTGAACCAAATTAAGTTCAAATATTAATGCTCAGTAACTGTCACCTGACATTAAGTATTTTAAAAATTATTGACTGAACAAGTAGTTCTGCTTTTCTTCTGTACTTTTTCCTTATCATGTGATCACTCTGATGGTTATATGAGCCTGTTATTTTTCTTTTCCAAGTTCCTTTAAACAAGTTTTCCTTAAAGAAACTTCCTGGTGAGTTTTCTTTCAGAATGGGTTGTAATTAAAAGAGGTAAAAAGATAAAGAAGAGGTGGAGAATATAATATGAAAAGAAAAAAAAATTCAGATTTGTCTTAAAAAAATTCACGTGTCTTAATGCATCTGAATTTTATCTTCTTTAAATGGTGATTCTCAACCTCTGGTATTTTGTTTCTTAAATGGAATGAATAATAAGTCAGCTAAGTCAGTCTATCCATTTGTGAAAAAGAAATCTTAGGAAGAAAGAGCAGATGGTTGGAGCCATTGTATTTCTTACCCAGCTGGGAAGGATACAATTTTCAAATGTTATTTCCATTGTGTTTAATAGGCTCAAGGGCCTTTTTCTAGCACCTTTTTTATTTGGCCATGTGTTTTGTCCAGCTTGTGGTGGGAAAGAGAACTCTGGTCAAGACTTTGATTCTAGGAATTAGCCAGCCATTGTGACTAGCAAGATTAAAAGCCTTCTCAGACAGATTGTATTAGTTTTTCTTTTTTTTAAATACTCTTGTTAGAAATAACTTTATGAACTAAGATTAGACTTTTTTTTTGTTTCTATTTCATGACTAGTGGAGAGGAAGAACTTAGAATAATTGTTATTTTCTGGTGTATGCCTCTGGCAACAAATGTATTTTTAGTTATTTTTATTGTTTATAACAAATTAGGACTATAATATTGTTGTGACTGGTTTCTTTTAAAAAATTCATGAACATGTGTTTGGGGGAATTTCCTTTCTTACTAGTTACATTCCCATTTACTGTTTCTGAACTCTTTGAGTCAAGAAGCTGGTTTGTGTGTGGGTGTGTGTGTGTGTGTGTGTGTGTGTGTGTGAGTAAATATATCTGGATAACATTTTATATAATTGTTCAAAAATATACTGTTGGCTTGTGTTAATCATTTACATTTGGCAGATGCTTTCATTTGTTACTCAATTGATTATACTATGTGAATACACATTTGGAATTTTAGAAATAGAAAAGGGTATGGATAAGGACTGGGTTTTATTGCTTTCTTGTCAGAAGATTGATTTAGTCAACCTTAGTTGAATGCTTTTATTGTATTGGGTTTTGTGTTTGGGATTCAGACATATAAGAATCTTGCCTTTAAGACTTAGAAACTAAGCATGTCACACTAATCATGGATTATAGTGTGATATTATGCCGGAGGCATAGACATAGAATTTTGGTGTGATCACAAAGGTATCAACATTAGACACAGATCTAAGTTTTAAGAATGCATATGAATTGGCCTGATAAATAAAGGTGAAGTCCTATGCAACGAGCATAGTGTGTTTCAGGGTAGAAAAGATTGTGTTCAAGGAACTATAAGAAGTTCATTGAGGCTTGGGTGAAGGGCATATTTGTGGAAGTGTTGAGAGATGAGAAAAGAAAGGTATGTTGCAATCGGATCATGATGAGCCTTGTGTTCTAAGTTAAAGGAATCAGAATCCCATCCTTTAGCTAAAAATGAAAGTTTTTAAAGAAATTATTGGCTTATCAGAGTTGTGTGTTTAAAGAGCTGAGGGAATGAAGATGGAGGAGTCCCCCGACAGCAATGGGAGGGTAGTTTAAAGGAGGCACAATCTGAAGGCAGGAAGCCAGTGCTGAGGACCAATAATCCTGTAGCTGAAGATGAAGAACAGTGACTTTTTCCCATTGTTTTCTTGCTTCTGTCTTTTTTTCTAGAATTGGCCTGATCTGAGTCAGAGAATGGTGGGATAAAATAGGGAGGGAAAGGGTTATATTTGGAAAGAAATATCAACAATGATAATGACCAAGATCGGAGTGTTTCTTGTTTGTCATGTGTTGTTCTAAACATCTTTACACAAATTTTCTGATTATCTTTTATTCTTTACAACAACTTGAACTAGAACTTTTATTATTTCTATTTTACAAAAGAGAAAATAGGCAAAGAGAGGTCAAAAACTACTTGTCCCCCTGGTCACGTAGCTAATAAAATGGCAGAACCAGGATTTGAACCTAGGTTCTTATGCTTTAGAGCCTGCAATTTTTTTCCCCAAGCCCCTTTCTTGACCCAATGTCAAACTTACAGAAAAGTTGCAGAAATAGCATAGATATAGCACAAAGTCCATATATACTTTTTCCAGATTCCTGAAATATTAATGTTTACTGCGTTTGTTTGATCCATTTTTCTCTACATATAACATATTATTTTCCCCAGTTTTAGAGTTTGTTGTAGACACAATGACCCCTTTCTAAAAATACAAGTCAAAATAAATTGTACAAACCAAAAATCCTGCATTCTCTTACATAAGCAGGAAATTAATATTCATGTAGTATTCTTATCCAATCTTTGAGATTTATTTAAATTTTGTAAAAGAATTCGTTTTGGTCCAGGAGTCCATCCAGGGTCATTTGTTCTTGGCCTGTGCTCTTAATCCCTTCCCATGAGCATGTCACCATTTCTAGCCCTGCCATAACCAGTGTCTCCAGTCATGTATCAATTATATTCCATTTCTCTCTTCAGTTTTCAGCTGCCATTTCTGACAACTTCAAGTTTAATAATTTTACAGTTCCTTTTTTCTCTCTTCAGAATATTTTCTCCATTATAAATGTACACTCTTATCTTTTGTTACTTCCTTCCCATTCATTTTACAATTTTTATGCTATCCTCGAAGTCCCATGGAATTGCTGATTTTAAAATCAGAAATATTATCCCTGCCAAATTTTCTTTATTCTCTCATTGAAAATATACTTCTAAAACATGAATTTAGAAGATTAAAACTAAGAGACCCACATTTCCTTTGTTTACCAATAAAATATATTTTTCAAAACTGGCGTTCTTAATCATGAACAGCCCATGAACCGTTATGTGTGTTTGCATGTATTTCTGAAAAGAGCATCCCTATCTTTCATTAGGATTTCAAAGTGGTTAATAACCCAGGATAATTTTAAGAGTTACCATGTTAATGTGTTTACCTCTAGTGGAGATTGCATGGGGTATTTTCATTGTCTTGTGAAATCCTAATAGTCAACCAAACAGGTCCTTGCAAATTTTAACTAAGTGCACTTATTAAGAATCCACATTGTACACTGACTTACTGTGTGTATGCACACTTTTTAATGTACCTGTGTTCCTAATGTAAACAAATTGCCGTTGTGTGTATTTTAGTTATCAGTCTGCTCCAGTTCTTTAATAACTAGCTCTGTCTCCTCCTCTTGCTACCTCTTCCAGGGAATGAGTGTCTGTTTCAGTATTGGGCAGTGAAATCAGATTGTACACTGGTGGCAGTAGTATTTACAGGCATTGAAACAAATTGGTAATTGTTACAAATGTTCAGCAAGCCACTTTTCATGACCAGCTTTGCAAGAAAAAATTGAAAGTGTGAACAGCTGTTGGTGCATTTCATTTGCATTTCTGAAGTTTGAAGTGAAGATAAAACATTAGCAGCTGTGATAGATAGATTTCTGCATTTGACCTAGTGCCTTAGGGTGTGTAATACATTGATGTTGTCAGGCTGTCAGGGTCTTGATGAGAACTGTGGAGAGAGGGAGAATCTGAGCGATGAAACCAAGTTTGTTATTTTTTTTTTAAGTTCTTTTTTCTTTTTCTTTTTAAATCTAGATAGTTCTATTGGAATCCAGCAATCCCCATCGGCACTAAAAGACCCTTTGATTTAGGAATTCCAGTGGTTGATTGCTCTTAGACTGCATGTGCCTATAAGCATTAGTTAATTCTCTCATGGATTGTTCAACTTATTATTTTAATTTTTTTTCTGTGTTGTATGTCTTTAAGAGACTTTAATTCTGCCTCTGAATGTGTTTGATTCCCTTCTCTGTCTCCACATGAGGCACTGTTGAGTATACTTTTATGAGATCCAAATGCTTGTGAGCAGAGTTAAACTATTTGTAAAATTATTTTAAGCTTACCTCTTTATATTTATCAACAAATTGCATTTTTCTATTCTCTAGAAGTTCTGTAAACTGTCAAAGAAGATAGCATTGTTTGACTTTCAAGCCCACTGCATCTCAGTGTAGAGTATTTTGGAGATGGTCGAGATCAAAGTACCAAGTAGGATTAAAGGCATGAAGAGTGGACTTGAAGGTGTTACGTGTCCGAAGCTCTAGAGGCAAGAGTTGGGGAAGCACAGAAAAGAACCAGCCTTCATTGTTTTGAGCAACTCTCTTTTATAAGTTCAATGATATTTAGTTATTCTTTATTGTCCAAACTCATTTTCCCTGTCTAGTTACAGGAAGGGAAGTTTAGGGATTATTTTATGCCAGCTGACAATCAGATTAGAGATTAATGTTGTGTGGGTTCTGAAACACTGAAATATATTCCAATAATTAACTGATATTTGGTCCATTAGTCTTAATAAGAAAGGTAAATTAGGGCAGGGGATGTAGCATATTGGTAGAGTGCTTACCTAGCATGTATAAGGACCTAGGTTTAGTCTCTAGCATTGCAAGAAAAAAAAAGGTAAATAATTATTTTATCTGGAATAGTTTTATTTTGGAAGACAAAGACCTTTTAGTCCAATAATCTGTGTATTTTCACATTCTGGTAATAAGATTTAGGGGAATTCATGATAAGAATGATAGTCATTTGAGTTTTTCTTACTTCTGGCTCATTTGAACCCAAAGCATCACACTGTTATGTCACCAAGTGGGTTAACCCAAAACTCTTTTGTTCTGGGGATTTTCTATTGGGATTCCTTACTTGAGAACCTAACCGGCTATATAGTCAGTGGTGACATCTTCTGCAGCTGTCTGGAGGGCAGGAATATCTTGGGATCTGAGTTGCTTGGTAAGAATGCAGTTGACATCTGATTAGGTAGGGATGATTTTTCTTGCTTTCTTTAGTTAGGGTTATTGCCTCTGTATATGAAATGGTATTTGGTGGTTCCCTCTCTACTTTCAACCACTAGACCCGTTAATCTTATTGAAGACTTGAGATTTTATATGCAGCCTGTGCAGGTAGCCAGATGCCATATGCTGTTAATTTCTGATCCCATGAAGGCCAGATCATACAGCTGGAAGTGATTGAAAAGAAAAGCATGTTCTTTTGTTTAACAAGACAAAGCCTATTGTGTACTCTGCTTCTGATGCTTAAAAGATGTATTTTTTTTTTCTTACTGCATAGTATGTAGGGCTAAAAGTTCTGAACTCTTCACTTCAGAAATTACTTTTCCAGACAAAAGAGCAAAACAGTGTTTGTTTAAATTGTTCTCTGGAACATGACTGATAGTGTTTACAACATTTCTATGACATTTTGATCCAGTGGGGAGTACTTGGAGTGGTATTTAAAGTGCTTTTCACTAAATCAGATGCTTTGTAGTGTTTGAACCTTTAAAAAAAATCATTTGAAAGGTTGAAGTTCTGAGTTGAGAGACAGAAAATGGCCAGGGCATTCTCTAAAGACTAAGAATGACTTATCATAAGCAGAACTGATTTTCCCCCCGCCCCTCAGTATTTGAAAACCCACTTCTCTTTTAACTAGAATGAGATGCATACATACTGGTTTCGAGCTTGTCTATTCATGCCATAAGGGAAGTTTTCCAGAGTCAAACTTCTATTCAGTAAAACTGCTTTGTAAAAAGCTGTTGAGGGTGTGTTTGTGTGTGTATGTTATTTGTGTATGTTATGTTTTTGTTTAAAAAATTATACCAAGGAAGCTATAGCTTGATTCAGATGCCAGGGCTGTATTAGTAGAACACAGAGGAAAGAAAGCACACATAAGCATATTGAACTGATGATAGAATTTACACAGAAAATTTTGTTTCATGCATTGTTTTTTCCAGTCCTAATTTTCAACATGCTGGTCTAAGGCATTTCGCTGCTTGAAATCTCCTCAGGGGATCTTATGAGCCATAAAGATTCCACAAGAAAAGTATTCAAGTTAATTGACCCAGTTTGCACAGTCAGTCACTTAAAGAGGATCCAGACTTTTAATGGGAGTCTTTTCAGGGGATTCTGTTTAATGACATCAGACTAATAGAATGTTTAAATGTTATCTTTAAACTGGGAGAGATCTTATTCAGCTTTTTATTTATTTATTTTTTTTAAAGTCAGCTAGTCACGATTTTGCATTACAGAATTCTAAACATGAAAGTCAATACAAAGTTCAAGGAACCACTTAGTGATATGACCTGATGACATGCATTTATCAGTAACCATTCTTTGAATTGTTGAATATACACAAATCATAGTGGAGCAAGACATTTTAGTAGTGCTTGCTTCGAGTAGTATATAAAGAACTGTGTCAACCTAATTTGGTAGAGACGGTGTGCATCAGGATTAGATATTAGCCTAAAGATATGAAAGGAACAGATTCAGGAAGCACTTAAGCATCATCATTCTATTCTTTTGTTATTGTGCCTTGGGAATCTTAGACATTTAAGTTGTCACTGTCTATGTGCTAGGAAATCTTAACTCAAAACAGATAAACATTGTCTACTTAATATTTTTTATTCAGTTATATAACCTTTTAACAATTATATGAATCATCACCATTAAATAAACATAAATGATTGCAGTAAATGGACATTTCTGTAAATGCATCTTGTGTGGATATGTATGGACAAAAGTGTGAAAAGGGGACTACTAAATATTCAGGGGCACTAGTTTCAAGGCCATGAATTAACTCAATACTTTGTGTAAGAGATGGAACTCTGGATTTGGGGGAATATTGATGTCATTTGTAGAAGATGGGATTTTCTTTTTCATAGAGCAAGACTTGAGACAAATCTCAGGAAGTTGGTGGCGTTGAAGGGAGAATGGGTATATGCTTGTTTGGGATAGTGCTATTGCTTAGACGGTAGGTGTCCCTCAAAGGTCCACATGCTAAAGGCTTGGTCCCATGGGTGACAGTATTGGAAGGCACTGTGGACCTTCAGGATGAAGGAGCCTTAGGAAAGGCCCTTAGGTTAATGGGGCATGCCCTTAAAGGGGATGTGGGAACTTGGCTACTTCTTCTTCCTCTTTTGCTTCTTGGATAATGAAGTGAGTGCATTTGTTCTTGCCTCATCCTCTTGCCATTGCCATCCAGTGTGCTTCCCAGAGGCCCAAAGCAATGATTTCATTTGATCTTGGACTTGAACCTCCAAACTTGTGAGCCCAAATAAACCTTTTCTTTTTACAAATTAATTTTCTTAGACATTTCATTATTACAGTGACAAAAAGCTGACTGACATAGGTAGAAAAGATCAAAATTGGGAAACAGGGAACGAGAGAACTAGTACTTCTTAATGAAACTCAATGACATGAAGAAATCATAGATTCACAAAATCAAGTGGTAAAATACATTTCTAAAGTCATAGAATCTGCTCTTTCTGCCCAGACAAAAATTTGTCATCATTATTACTCCTAAATGAAGGGAAATTTTAAATGTCTGAAAAACCTCAGTTGGTCAGTCAGTAACTGTTTCAGTATCTGTTATGCATTAGATATCTCATTATTAACGCCCTGGATCTGTTTGGAGAAAATAGGTAACTGTTTCTCTTCTTATGAGTTTTACTATCTAAGTGGAGGTTGGTAGTGGTAAAAGACTAATCTTAAAGTATTTTAAAACTAAATACAGTTGTTTCTTGGTATCTATGGGAAATTGGCTCCAGGATTCCCAGTCACCAAAATCACCTACATTCATGTCTGTATGTAAAATGCTATATTTGATTATAACCTACACATATCCTTCTATATATGTTGACTCATCTTTAGATTGTTTATAATACCTTATACAATATAAATGCTATATAAATAATTGTTATACTTTATTGTTTTGGGAATATAAGAAGAAAAGTCTATATATAGTCAGTATAGATACAGTTTTTCTTCCATTTAAAAAATTTTGGCCTTTTACTTTTAGCCCTATTAAAACAGCAGAGGGGCATGAAGAGGTTTGTGGTTTAGGAAGGTGTTATGGTTTGGCTCTGAAATGTCCCTCAGAAGCTCATGTGTTGAATTCTTGGCCCCCAGCACAGCAGTGTTCAGAGGTGCGGCTCCTGGGAGGTGACAGATCATGAGGGCTCTGACCTCATGACTATATTAATCCATTGATGGGTTTGTGGCTGATGGCTCTTGGGAGGTAGTAGAAACTGCAGAGGGCGGGACCTGGCTGGGGGAAGTAGGTCACTGAGGGCATGCCCTGGGAGGGTACATCTTATGCCCAGCTCTTCTTCCTCCACCTCACCCACCTTTCCAGCTGCCATGAGGTGAGTAGCTTTCCTCTGCCACTCCCTTCCACCATGATGTCCTGCCTTATATCGGGCTCAAAGCAATGAAGGCAGCCAACCACAAATCTGGGAGCTAAAATAAATCTTTCCTCATCTACATTGTTTTTCTTAGATATTTCGACACAGTGACAAAAAGCTTACCAGCTTGTAAGGGTTACTGGTATACAGTGTATAGGACTGATTAAACAAAAAGGAACCTAACTGAGCTACTGTTGCAGAATTTCAGGAGACAGATGATAAAATCTAATGTACTGATATAATTTAATACTGCCTTTAATAAGGAATATTTTATAATGTTCCTTTTATAATCCTGAAATAAAATTCAGAGATAATATAATCTATATACAATAAAAATATTATGTTCTAACTGTAATATTAAGGAGAAATAAAATGAAACACATTTATAATAAAATATTAACATTTCCATTTATATATGCTTGAAAACATAATGAAATATTGAAATCTTGCATAGTGAAATGGTCAGGTACTTGCAAACAGGTACTGCGTGTGTTGTAACTAAAGTGGAAACATATCAGCATGCAGCATTATAACTTAAATACCATAAGCACTATTAACTTTGATACTTAATTTTCTTAGTCAGCGAAGAACTCTTCAAAAAGTTCCAAACTAACTACAAAACAGTTTTCCCTCAATTCATATGGTTATTGCATTTTGGAAAGTTTAGTTTACAGTAGTTTGCTCTTCTTTATAGTTTCACTTTCCATGGTTTCTGTTATCCACAATCAACTGGCATTGTCATAGATTGATGGTCCTCTTTCTGACATGTCATTAGAAGGTCTGTAATACCCTAACACTATGTCACAATGCCTGTGCCATCCTTCTTACTTCATCTCATCACATAGGCACTGTATCATCTCATAGCATTATAAAGAAGGGTGAATACAGTATGTTATGATATTTTTCTCAAGTATTAATTTGTTGTATGGGTCTATCACAAGTTGTTTATCCAGTCAACTGTTAAAGGGTTGTTTTCACTTATAGAGCTGTTGTAAATAATTGTGTCTAAGTTTTTGTGTGAATGTAAGTTTTCATTTATCTGTGGTAAATGCCACAGAGTGGACATTTCTTGCTCATTGTGGGTGTATATTTCACTTTTAAAGAAATGGCCAGTCTGTTTTCCATAGGACTGTGCCATTTTGCATTCCTGCTATCAATTTCTTAGCGTTCCAGTTGCTCTACTGTCTCCCCCACCACTAGATATTGTCAACATTTTTGATAAGTCTTAGGTATATAGTGATATCATGGTTTTAATTTGCATTTCTATAATGGCTAATGGTCTTGAGCAACTTTTTCTTTGTTTATTTTCCATTCAGTGTTCTTGTTGATGAATTGTCTGTTCAGATAATTTGCCATTCTTTATTTGAATTGTTTATTTTCATATTTTCTTATTTTGGAAGTTGTTTATTCTGGATCCAAGTTCTTTGTCAGATATGTGATTTGTAGATAGCTTCTCCCCAGTCTGTTTCTTGCTTTTAAATTTTCCTAATGGTGTCTTTTGTACAGCAAAACATTTTAATATTGATGAGGTTCAATTTATCAGTATTAAAAAGTGGGTCATGAGTTTGGTTTCATTTTTAAGAACTTTTTGCCTCATATTAGATCAGGAAGGTTTGTCTCAATATCTAATTTTGCATTAGGTCTATGATCCATTTTTCGTCCCCTCATTTTTTTTTTTTTTTTGGCGGTACTGGGGATTGAACCCAGAAAATCACACATGCTGGGCAAGTGCTCTACCTGATCTCATCCTCAACCCTTTTTATTTTATTTTATTCTGAGACAGTGTTTTGCTAATTGCTCAGGCTGGCCTCAGCTTCCTGAGTAGCTGGGATTTCAGATGTGTACCACCATACTTGGCTTATTGTTATAAGAGTTGTAAGATTTTGTTCAGGTTTTCTTCTCTTTTTCTCTCTCTCCCGCTAGTTGTTTAGTACTATTTCATAGAGTGTGTCCTTTCACCATTGATTGGTTTTTATACTTTGTCAAAAATCAAGTGGCCAAAGAGCTGCTCCATACCTTCTGTCTAGACTTTATAACTGTATTTATGGGAGAGAGAAGTTTAAGAGTGCTTAATTAATTTTACCTGGAATTGAACTCCTTAAAAGAAATTTTTACAGGGATTGATCTAAACCATTCTCTCTTGTGTGTGAGTAAGTAATCACAGAATGCATGAACTTGTGATGTTGCCATAGTTTATAACTGAAAACATTCTATGCTAGGGCAATTCATATACAATGCATTACTGGTGCAGGCAAATCTTTTAGGAAGCACAGAATTTGTATTGTGCTCTTCAGTGGAATTCTAAGGATACAATAAATAATTCTACTTTCTACCATTAAAAAGAGCTCCATTTCTATATATTTTTATTAATTAAAAAATAGAAAAGTTTAATTTTCTTCAGGTGGAGAAAGAATGCTTTCTTAATAACAACCTACAAATACTATTGGAAGTACATGCATTAAGAATTTATTGTTGTTGAGGGCTGGGGAGATAGCTCAGCTGGTAGAGTGCGTGCCTCGCAAGCACAAGGCCCTGAGTTCGATCCCCAGTATCGCAAAAAAAAAAAAAAAAAAAAAAAAAAAATTTATTGTTTACTTATTCCAAGATAATTAAATCATTACATACTTCATTTCTTTTAGCCATTTTAAATTGTGCTTTAAAGAATAAGGATTTATATTGCCTATCTGTAGACTATGTTGGAGTAGTCAGTTTTTCACTCTTATTATAAAAACCTGTTATAAAACAGGTTTAATAAGGAAGAAAGTGGGATGGATTAGTAAAGGAGAATATCATATCAGTTTATACTGTGGTTCCTTATTTTGGGTTTTTTCCAGACATGGAATAAACTATTTGCTGTTTTTTAATCTTCTTCAGATGAAGTATAATTTCTCATTTTAGGTTGGTTTTTGGAACTAGGTTGTAATAGAAAAGCCTACATTGTTTCTACAGTGTGTATATTCGTTTGTATACTTATTGTATGTTTCTGCCTACTTCTAAAAATAATTTGAGACCGGGTGCGGTGGCACATGCCTATAATTCCAGCAGCTTGGGAGGCTTAGGCAGGAGGATCATGAGTGCAAAGCCAGCCTCAGCAACTTAACGATGTCCTAAGCAACTCAGTGAGACCCTGTTTCTAAAGAAAATATAAAAAAAGAACTGGGAATGTGGCTCAGTGGTCAAGCACCCCTGGGTTCAATCCCCCATACCCCCCCCCCCAAAAAAAAAAAGAAAGAAAAAAATTGAGGTGTCTTACGGTAAAAACAGACCTACAAATTACAAATATTAGGGTTAAGGGAACAGTGATACAGTAATGAAAATGATGATGGTTAAGAGGTATAATGAAAGAAGAGAGGAGACAAATACCAGGAAACTGATCTGAGAAAGTTACTGCATTCCAGCATACACCTTTTAAAATTTTCTATCATCCAAGGTTAAAAAGAGACAACATAGGATGTAAAATTTTTATCATTATTTGATAAAAAGAAGTATGACTTTCCCCCCTTCCCAATTTCTAGGAATATGAAGTGGGTTTTATTGATTGACTTATTTGTCTTCAACTAAGGTAATTCTTGATTATACAGCAAAGGTACATAATAATAGTAACTAGTGAAAAAACCAAAAAGTTACTAACTCAATAAAAACACCTGGGCTGGGAATGTGGCTCAGTTAGAGTACTCGCCTAGCATGTGCAAGGCCTTGGGCTCAACTCCCAGCACCCCCCCAGCAACACCCCCTCAATTACATTACTATAAAGTGTTTTTGTATTTCCCAATCATTTTTTCCTGTTTCTTGCCAGTTAGAGTTGTAACAAATGACCTGTTTTGTAGGAAAGGCAAGTAAAAGCTCTCTGTTGACTCTAGTACCACAGTATCAGGGCAATAATGACAGAGGAATTAGGTGACAGGGAAGGCAGTTGGAGGGAGGAAACATTGCAACTGGAATTGAATCTTTTCCCTAATCTGTTATGTTTGAAAAACAAGAGAACTTGGCCATGTAAGTTGCAACAAATATAAATTATTTTAACAAATAGAACTTTCTGGTACACTTACCATTAGGAATTTTCTTTTGGGACTTTTTAAATTATTGAACTTTTATAATTTTAGACATTGCTGTTGGTTTTGTGCTTTAAAAAAAAACTTCTGTTTTTACTATGATATATAACTGTATTTCATTTTGTTCTTTTCCTTCTTTTCTACTCTCATTAATTCAGAATAGATTGATCCTTTGAAGATCAAGGGTATAGCTGTATTGGTTTTCTGAAGGTGTTTTTCTGTTACCTTTAGTGTAGTTTTATGGAGAAAGAACTGATGAATATTAACTTATTCTTTGGACTATATTTTCTAACATCTATTGCTTAATATTCATTATACATTTTTTTCAAATTATGAGAGTAATATTTAATGCACATCTAGGAAACAAAAATAAAGAAGAATATATAATTTATACCTAGAGATTGATGACCCCTGGTATTGTTTTGATGATTGTTCTTGTGAACTAGTATATTATGAACATTTTTTCAGGTAAGTTAATACTCTTCAATAATAAAAATAGTTAATATTTATTGACAAATTAATTTTTCTCTTATGTAGAAATCTTATGGCAGATTTTCCAAGTCTAGTCTTTTTGGAATGACTTTATTCCACAAAATCATCAGAGAACCAGTGTTTTTCTAATTTGCTATTCTTCATCTGTCAGTGCTTTCTCGAGGTCTAAGATGATTATCCAAATTCCAGTCATCCTGTCCATATTCTAGTCAGCAGGAGAATGGTTCAAAACACTGCCCCCCATGCCTCTCAAAAAGAAAGATCTAATGTTGAGCAGTTGCCATAATATGGTTAAGTAGTTAATAAAATAGATATTGATGATCTATTGTTAATTAAAATACAAAACAAGTAACAGGTAATAATGTTTATATAATTGCATGTGTACACATCCAAGTATGATTAGTATGATTATGCATGGAAAATGTCTGGAAAGACTTACACAAATACTATGGCAGTCATCTCTTGGTGGTAGTTTTATGGAATTTCAGGCAACTCTATGATGAGTATTATTGAATGAGTTTTTGACTTTCACCAGTGCTGTACTGTTGACAGCACTTTTTTTTTTTTTTAAGTAAACTTTTTCTAAAATAAGAAGGAAAAATTGAGCTGGGCACAATGGAACACACCTGTAATCCCAGCTACTTGGGAGTTTGAGACAGGAGGATCATAAGTTCAAAGCCAGCCTCAACAAAGGTGAGGAGCTAAACAACTCAGTGAGACCCTGTCTCTAAATAAAATACAAAATAGGGTTGGGGATGTGACTCAGTGGTTGAGTGCCTGTGAGTTCAACCCCTGGTACCCCGCCCCCCCCCCCAAAAAAAATTGATGTTTCTGTTTATAATTTTTGACTTTTATTTATTCTTTTGTGAATTACCTTTTACTGTCCCTTGTATTAATATGTAGAAGTTTTAGTTTCATGCAGTCATTTTGAACTTTTCATTTGTTGTCTGATTTGAAATCTTTGTTCTAAAATTAAACAGTTCCTTTATTTTCCTACAGTTTGGTAGTTTTGGTATGAGACAGAAGAACCTTTTCCCTTTTCTTACAGATAACAATTTTCTTGACTATAGAATGCTTGTGTTACATGTTTTTTCTTCTTCAGAACATATTTTGCTTCATTGTTGTGTTACATTTATGATAGAAGACTGCTGTCTGCCTGATTTTTCTTTTTACCTTGCTTACTTTAAAAAGTAATCTGTATCATTATGCATTCTTCTGATAATTTATTATATTTTAAGAGAAAACAATTCAAGTAACTTTGTTACTCCACTGTCTTTTTGATGAAAAGAAACGTCAGCAACTTAATTCAATGGACATTTGAACTTTAATTGCTAATATTGGCCCCACAGTCTTCAGTTTAGGTAGATATATATTCTAAAACCCAACTCCATCACTACTTTTTTTTTTTATTCATTTTTCTTTATTTTTTTTGTTCTTATTTTTTTATGATATAAACCAGACATTAATGTTAACTATAGTTTTACATTTAATATACCCAGTGACAACAATTGGTATCACTATAGTGATTTTTCTTACAATGGTCAAAATGAAGTGGTTTCTACAAAAACACTTTTATTTACTGTTTATAAACCACTGTATCTCAGTCACGTTTACTCACTGTATTAAAATACCAGTACTCAATGGAAGTAGGATTGTAGCTCAATGATAGAAAGCATGCTTAGCATACACTAGTCCCTGGGTTAGATACCCTGCACTAACAAACAAACAAAACAAAACAAAACAAAGCAACCCCACCAATAATCAGTTTTAACAAACTGGCCAAACGTACAACAAATACACAATATATTTAAAGTTACAAAACCTGAATACTCCAGAGCAAAGGTACTAGACATGTAATGACAACAAATATTCTCAGTGGTACAGTTTAAATTGCTAAGGTCCTATACACTGGAACAGTTGAAATTTCAAGGTCTTTAAGTTAACAATAGGCATTTTAAAAAAGGAAAAAAAAGGATTTGTAAATTTAAAAAATAAAACACAACTCAATTATTTGAATTAATTAGCATATAATCTTCAAAATATGGGATTATTTAAAAAATTGATTTCCATATTTTCCAGCTATTGAGCTAAATTATCATGGTTATAATCATTTCTGTATAACCACTACCATATCTAGAGTGGTTTCTAAAATCTGCCCACTTATTTGCATCATTCATTGATCTAGTAATTTTGGACAGAGTAGTATGGTTAATTTGTGAAAGTCTTGTACAGGTTGACTTCAGACTTTGTACTATATGGCTCATCAGTTTTCAAAAGATAAAAACATTTGTAAGTAGAAAGAATGATTTCTTTCTGTACTACTATTTGTATATGGTGTTAATTTGTTTTCAATTGGTATTTCTGTCTCTCTTCTAGAAAGTTTATGATAATATGTATAGTATAAACTGAGAAAACTGTTCTCTTCTTAATAATCGGCAAGATAATATATTGGGAAAGATATGGAGAGTTGAATTCTTGCATATTATTGGTAGACGTATAAATTAGTATAGCCATTATGGAAAAATAGTTATGGAAGCTCCTTGAAAATTTAAAATTATGATTCCAGCAACCACCATTTCTATGTATGTATCCAGAACTGTAGTTCCATTTCACCATATGACTCAGCAAATCCCACATCAGGTATATATACATATTTAAAGGAAATGAAATTAGTATATTAAAAAGGTATCTGCATTGTCCATGTTCATTGCAGAGCTGTTCACAATAACCAAGATACGGATTCACCCTCAACCTAAGTGTCCATTAATGGTTGAATGGACAAAGAAAATGTGATGTATATACACAATGGAATATTATTCAGCCTTAAGAAAGAAGCATATCTTGTCATTAGGGGCAACATAGATGAACCTAGAAGACACTATGTTAAAAGGAGATAAACCAGGTTCTGAAAGACAAATACTGAATGATCACCCTTATTTGTGAAATCTAAAAAATGTTGAACTCATAGAATTGGAGAGTAGAATTGTGGTAGAGAGAATAAGGAGATGAAAAAAAAAAAATTCCCCAAACATGGAGAGTAATTAGGTTGTTTTGTAGCCACAAATAAGAAAATTTCTGTTACTAAGTTATTGCTGATTATTGCAGCATTTCACTTGATTTTTCAGGAAAAATGATAAGAAGGATAACTTTTACTTTAGAAATTGTTACTGTTTTATGGGTGGAAAAAGTAACTTTGTTTAGTGAACAGTTTGAGTTAACTGTTGTGGCCATTATGACAGATTTTTGATATGGTTTGCATCATGGCAATAAAATCTGTTGAAAAGTTGGAATTTGTGAATCATCTCAGTATAAAAGCTAACTATTATGGTTTGAATGTGAGGTGTCCCCCAAAAGCTCATCTGTGAGACAATGCAAGAAGGTTTGGAGGAGAAATGATTGAATTATAAGAGCCTTAAATCAATCAGTGAATTAATTCTCTGATGGAGATTAACTTGTAACTGAAGGCAGGTAGAGTGTGACTGGAGGAGGTGGGTCCCTGGGAGTGTGGCCTCTGCTTCCTGATCATCCTGTGAGCTGCTTCCCTCTGCCATGATGTTCAGCATCACCTCGAACCCTGAGGAATGGAGCCAGCCTTCTAAGGACTGAGACCTCTGAAACTGTGAACCCCCTAAATAAACTTTTCCTTTTCTGTAGTTCTTCTGGTTGGGTCCTTTAGTCACAGCAGCGAAAAAGCTGACTAAAACACTAACCAGGGCTGGGGTTGTAGCTCAGTGGTAGAGCACTTGCCTTGCATGACTGAAACACTGGGTTCAGTCCTTGGAACCACATGAAAAACAAAAAAACAAAGGTTAAATTCTTAAAAAATAAAACACTAACCAACTTTTCCTTTTCATAGAGTAGTCATCATATTTAATTTTTTTTATTTTATTGTTTTAGTAGTTTAAAGTGTTAAGTTGGAGCAAGTTGTATTGAGGAATTAGTAATAGCCTGTGATTGTTGGATAGTTTTATTATTGCCCTGGAATAATGTAAACATATCACAGTGAAGAAGTTGAGAGGTCCATGACTAGACCATAGAATCTGGACTTAATACAAAGCCAGTACACTTGAAAGATAGCCAGGTGCAAACATTGTAAGGTTAGAGAGAAAATAATGTGTAAAGTCTGTGTGGAAACTATAAAATAGACATGAATTCAATGACCTGTTAAAAGATTTATCTGTATTATAAGTGTATAAAACCCTAATATTTTGAAATAAGATACTGTGCTATTATTGTCACTGTTCAACTATTAGTATTCAGTTTAGTGCAATAAAAGAACATAAAGTAGTTATTAAAGTATAGAAGAGTAGAACTATTTTAACATGCAATATAACATCATTTACAAATCCAAGGAAATCAATTGGAAGATTATTTAACTAGTAAGAGAGATCAATGACTAGGTAAAATATGCAAAACTCAGTGATTTACCATAAATAAGAAATAGCAAATAGAAAATAAAATGGAAAAAAAGTTCCTGTATGCAAGAGCACGGACAGCAACTCCATCTACTCAAGCATATATTCATTTTCTAGGAATTAAACTGATAAAGAAGGTGTAGGAGCTATGAAGAATAGAACAGAGCATCATGAAAGGACACAACAAAATGAGATGTCAGTACATGAAGGGAATATGTTGATGGATAGAAAAATAGAATTACACAGCCAGAATGAATATTACAATGAAATAAAATTTTGGGGTATAGCAAAATTTAAAAGTAATTCCAGAGTTCACTTGGAGGGGAAAGTACAACTGTATTATCCTGAGTAGTGACATTTGGTTTTCGGGCTATATGTTTGTGATTTGGTGCTAATATATTAGAATATTCCAAGTAATAGAGTATAGTAAAGACAGAACAACAGTCTAGAATATGGAGTTCATTAATCCTAGTATTATGAGAAATTGATATGGATAAAGGCAACATTTTAAATAAGCAGCAGAAAGACTAACAAGGTTGCTCTGGAATACAGCCTCTACAGCTGCATTAAAAGGTAAATGAAAAAAAATTCTTCAAAGTACTAGACAGTATGATTAGTTATTAATTTGGGGGTCAGTAGGGACTCCTAAACAGAAGTGTAACAATGTCTGCAAAAAATGTGGTTAATTCATTATAAAAATTAAAAACCTGTGTTTTATTTATCAAAATCAGAAGTGAGAGGCAAGCCACATGCTGGCAGAAAATATTTCATATTTGATAGAGGACTTGTATTCAAAATATACAAGGAACTTAAAGGAATAATAAAATAAATAACCAGATTAGAAAGTGGACCAAAAGTCTCAGTCTTTGGGGTATCACCAAAGAAGATTACAGATGGGAAATAAGAATATGAAAGAAGATCAACATAATGTTATTAGAAAAATCACAAGTGAATACAACAAGGAAATACTTTTATATAGCTTTTCAAAGGCTAACCTCCAAAAAACTGACACCACCAAATACTGGTGAGGGTGGTGAAGCAACAGGAACTTATGTCGCTGGAGTATAGAATGGTGTGGGCACTTTAGACATCAGTTTGACAACTTCCACAAAACTAAACATAGTCTTACCATATGATTCAGCAGAACTGCTCCTTGATATTTATCCAAATGAGTTGAAAACACAAAAGCTTGGATGGAACTGTTTATAAGCTTTCTGCATAATTGTCAAATGTTGGAAGCAATCAGGGTGCCTTTCCATAGGTGTATGGATAAATAAATTATGGTATAACCATACAAAGAAATATTATTAGTGATAAAAAGAAATGAAAGATCAAATCATGAAAAGACATGGAGGAACCATAAATGCATCTTAGTAAGAGAAGCCAGGGTAAAGAATTTTTTTTTCTAAGCTAAGGCTTAGAACATTCTGTAAACTTTTGCAAAATCACATGGTCCCCTAACTAGAGAGAAGGGGCTGGAATTTGGACATGGATCATCTTTCTCCAAAGCTCCCACTCTTTACACCTAGATTGGAAGGGAGTATGTAAGAAATTACAAACGAAAAGTCTAATTTCTGTTAGATAATGATCCCCTTTATTGTATACACTTCCTAGGGTTTCTGTCTTTGCAATTTAAAGCAAAAAAGAGAGTTGTGAGGAAGGGGCAACAGAGGAGAGGTTAAGGTGTGTGCTTGTGTGTATGGTCTTTTAATTATGTTTTGATCAAAAGACTCAATAAATGTCAGTCAAGTCTCAAAAAAAAAAAAAAAAAAGAGGCCTATCTGAAAAGGCTACAGACATACTGTATGATTTCAACTGCATGACATTCTAGAAAAGGCAAAACTACAGACACAGAAAAAGATTGCCAGGAATTGGGTGTACAGTATAGGAGGATGAATAGGTAGAGTGTAGGGAAATTTCAGGTCAATGAAACTATTTTTTTGTGATTCTGTTAATGACATACATTTGTCAAAGCCCACAGAACTGTATGACATGAACAATGCATCTTAATGAAAACTACTTACTAATACTATGCCAATACTGATTCATTAATTGTAAACAAATGTACTATACCAATACAAAAATATCAGTTAAAAAGTCATGCTAAAAAAGACAAATAACAATTGGAAAATACTTGTATTCTATGAAATAAATAGTTAATATATTTACTTTGAGAAAATGCTGAAGAAAAAAATAAAATGGGAAGACTGTTTACAAAAGAAGACAAGTAAAATTAATAAAAATGTTCATTAAAGCTCTAATACGCTGCCATTTGTCGACAATCCATGAAATTGGCAAAGGTTTTAAAGGAGTGATAATATGCTATGACTAAGAATGCAGGGAAACAGCTGTTCTGTTGAGTATTGAGTATTCAGGTGTGAAAAAATTTGAGAACATGTATCAAAGCTTTAATAAGCTTTAACCTAGATTTACAAGTTTGAGGGATTATCCCAGTTAAAATAATAAAGGACATGAAGATCTTTTATGAGGATGCACATTGTACTTTGTCAGCAAAAATTGGAAACCACCTAAATGGTTAAAATGGTAAACTATTAGACAAATGGTTAAATAAGTGATTGTATGTTAATAGAATGGATAGATGTGCTACCATTAATAGTGTTATGTAATAATGGTTTTCAAACTTGATTGTGTATCAGAATTATCTGAACCCCTATTTTCAGAAATCTGTGGTTGGGGCTAAGAATTTGCTTTTCTATGAAGTTCACACATGATGTTGATGCTATTGGTTTGCACATCATGATTTGAGAACCACTTTTTAAATGAAATACTGAGGGAACAAATGCTAATCATAAAGTAATGTTTATTATTCAATTCCACTATTATAAATGAAATGAATAACATGGATTTATAATAAAGTTGAAAGAATACAGAGCAAAATGTTTACAGTGGTTATTCTGTGTAATGGAAATAGGGTGATTTTAATTTTCTGCTTTTGTTCATCTGTTGTGGAATTTTTTCCACAGTGAAGAGGTGCTATTTTTAAATGAGGGAAAGTTTTCAAACAACTTTAGAAACAAAAAAGATGAGGTAGAAGACAATTCTTTGCAGGTCAGCATGAAAATAAAAAATTTCAAGTTATTCTGATTCCTTTCTCCACTCTTTTCTCCACATGTAATGTTATAAAGACCTGTTAATTTTACTTTCTAAAGAAAATTTTTAGGGGGGTGGTTTGCTGGGGACTGGTCCCCAGGGCCTTGCACATGCTCTACCACTGCGCTGCATACCTCCCCAGACTAAATATTTTTTTAAAATGTTTCCCGTTTGCTATTTGTTCTTTCATTACTTCCGTTTAATTTGTTAGAATCTCATTATCAGATTTCTGGAGTAAATTATTAATTTAGTTTCTCCTACTGTTTTCCAATCTATTCTTTACACAGCGGCCAAAAGAATCTTTGTAAAATTCTAATTTGAAGCACTGTAGGAAATACTTAAAATCTCTTAATATGTCCTAACTTCTAGACTAAAATCCAGACTCATACCTCTCTTGCTTATCCTTTATAATTCTTCAGTTATCTTCTCCTTTCCACATATTCTGAGCTCCTTTCATTTTAGTTTCAGTTGGATGCATTTTAGTTCGTCAGCCGTGTCTGAGTACTTCATGTTCATTCTGTGTGAGGCTTATCCTCCTCCTTCACACCTGATCTGACTAACTTCTGGGTGACTTGAGCATAAATATCATTTCCTCTGGGGAGCCTTTCTCAGATATTTTCTCCCCATCACTTCCTATTTCTAGATGAAGCACCCTTCCTGTGTATCCACACACATTTGGTACTTATCATAGGCCACTGCACATTGCATTTTAGTTGCTTCTAATCTGTATTATCCATGGAACTCTAAATCTCAGAGGATAAGGATTGGTGTCCTGCATAGAGTTGGAGCTTCAGAAATAATTGGTGGTGTGTGCATGAATGAGTAGATGAAAAGTGAAAAATGAATTTGAAACGTAGAGATGCATTGATATATGATCTTAAGTATGTAGTCCACTCTGATTAGACTAGACTTCCCTTCACTTCTTTGTTTTACCCAGTAAAACTTGGAAGGAATTCAGAAGAGACTCACCCCAAAGACTTAAAGATCTAGGAAGTAGAACCAATGAGGCAAAGTTAATGGAATTTAGAGTATTACAAGTAACCTGAAAATCAGCAGAATGATCTAATACTTAAAGTACATGTTTCAGAGTTAATTTTCAAAGAATATTGAGCACGGATCACCATTTTATGAGGAAAAAGAATTTGAATGATTCTATAGCAGAACTTAATTTCAATATATATGGGAAAAGTTTCATAGTACCACAAATCTTAACCAAGGTAATGAGAACTGCCAATGTTTGTTTTGTTTGAACATGGGGAGATGGTTTTAATCTTTTTGGTGAAACGATTTTAAACCAGTAATCAGAGAAACACTATAAAGAAAATAGATAAATGTGATTTCTGATGTTTATTTTGTCAGTCACCAATAGTGCCTCAGATACTCCAGGGATTTAAAACTCAAATTTCTTCTCTAAAAGATCTGTTCAGATTTGAATATTGTTGATGGCAAATTGTTTTCTGGCTAATGTCTAGATAACCTCATCAGTTTCCTCTCCAGATTTAAGAAATGTTGTTCTTAATCTATGGAGAGAAAGTACTAGTGTCAAAATCTGAGATGTTAATAATCAATTTATGGTGAGCTATTTTTGTTGTAACATGAGCCTGGCAAAGTTGACTTGAATGAGCGATGTATATCCTACATAATCAGCAGAATGCAAGGGTTTGCTTTCTGTGCAGCTGCAGGAGACATATTTAATTAATACTGAAGCAATTATCTTGACAAGTAAATCAAACTCAATTAGATCTCAATTAGAACACTAACATTTTCTCAAATATTGTATGGTTGCCAGATGGTTATGCTTTTTTGTTCTCCCCACCTTTCTTTTAAAGGTTCACTTTCTTGCTACTGTGTTTATTATTTATAATCATTCAGTGTTATTTTTTATTTTTGAAAAGGAAAATTTAAAATTTTAATTCATCATTTTTCAAATTCTCTTCCCTGGTTATATGGGTTTATTTAATAGAGAAATTTGGAAGAGTAAAAAATATTGATAAATTTTTTACAGTTAATAAATTCCAAGCTAGAAATTATAGAAAATTTAGGAAGAGACTTTTAGAAGGCATTTAATTTATATCCTGCCAGAGGCAGGCTGAATTACTACTTGCGTTGTATATCATTATGTCATACTTAAATCTGTACTTAAAGTAGAATGAACGTGTAGATCTTTTTAGACCTAATAAGTGTAGGCTTTTCTATCAAATACAGTTATTTAATGCTCACTTAATAGGAAATTATTCTAGCATCTATTAGTTATGCTAGAGTAATTGAGTCTCAGAGGTGTTCAAGTACCTTTTCAAAGGTCAACTAAATTAATATCAATTCTGTCCTGATGATCTTACCTCTGTCTCGAATTTAATTTCCTGCATTTTATTTCGTTATTCCCTCACAGAAGGAATTAAATCATGGATTAGGACTGCAAGCTTTGTGGTTGAACTGCTTGAATTTTGAATCTTGGCTTTACCATTTACTAACATTAAGGCTTTGAGTACATAATTTAATTTCCATAATCCACAGTTAAATGTAGTAAACCTAACCCAAAGGATAGTTGAAGTATTAGGACATCTAAAACACAGAGGATACTTAATGTAATTCCTGGCACATAATAATACTCAGAATTGGCTGTTATTTTTGTTTTTATTCATTTACTTAATTTTGGTCAATTTGTTCACTTTTTCAGTGAATATTTGGATAATACTAGTCTTAGGTAACTTTAATTCTGAAATTTTAGAATTCGGGGTTGTATTGGCTAGCTTATATGTAAGGTTTGCAGGAGAGATGAAACAGTCTCCTAAATCTTGTCACCTCATCATCCACTCTCCAAATGCTACATATGTTGGCAGTGTTTGTGTGTGTGTGTGTGTGTGAAGGGTCAGAGAATAAATACAAGTATTAAATATTGTAGGCTTTGTTGGCTACATGTGTTTGTCACATTAACTTTTTATTTGGAAATAGTTTTAGATTAACAGAAAGCTGCAAAGATGATACAAAGAAGTTCTGCATGCCTTTAATGCAATTTCCCCAATGGTTATGTGTTACAGAATTATTCTGTGAAATTATAGAATATTATCAAAATCAGGAAATTGATATTGGTACCCTGCATATGTTTAGTTTGCTTAGGTCTGTTTGCCACTACCTCAGCTTGCTGTCAAGATATAGAACTATCCATAACCACAAACATCGTCATGTTTTTTCTTTATGGTCACACCCACCTCTCCACCCAGCCCTAATACTCATCAATTTTGTTCTTTTGAGGATATTTTATGAAGAGACTCAATAAAGTATGTGATGTTTGGGGATTGGCTTTTTTTTTTTTTTTTTTACTTGCTCTCAAGATACCTAAGTTGTTGCATGAATTAGTGATTCCTTTCTCTTTATTGCTAAGTGGTGTTTCATGTTATGGATATACCACAGTTAGTTTAACTGTTCATCTCTTAAGGATGATTTTGGTTGTTTCTATTTTTGTCTATTAGAAGTAAGCTCCTGTGAATAAGTATGTATAGGTTTTGTGGGGGCATGTATTTTCATCTCTCTGGTATAAATGCCCAGGAGTGCAAAGCGTGGTTATGTGTTCAGTATGTGTCTAGTAGTATATGAAATTACCAAACTTCCTTCCAGAGTGGTTGCACCATTCTACATTACTAACACAAGTGTATGGGAGATCTAGTTTCTACATGTCCCTGAAACTTTTTTTTTTTTTTTTTTTTGCGGTGCTGGGGATCGAACCCAGGGACTTGTGCTTGCAATGCAAGCACTCTACCAACTGAGCTATCTCCCCAGCCCCCCTGAAACATTTGATTTTGACACTATTTTTTCATTACAGCAATTCTGTTAGGTGTTATGGTGATGCTGAATACCTTTTTCATGTGCTTATTTATTGTCCATATACCCTCTTCAGTGACTTATTGTCCTTTTTTTTTTTTCCGGCAGTTACAGTAGGGATTGAACCTGGGGTTGCTCCTCCACTCAGCTACATTCCCAATGTGTTACAGAATTATTCTGTGAAGATTTTTTTTTTTTTTTTATTTTGAGATGGGATCTTGCCAAGTTGCTGAGACTAGCCTTGAACTTTCCATCCTCCCGTCTCAGTTTCCCAAGTAGCTGGGGGTTACACATGTGCACCAGCCGTACTCAGCTCTTACCATGTCTTTTGCTCATTTTCTAATTGGATTTTTTTTTTTTTTTTTTTTTTTACTGTTGAGTTTTAAGAGTTTATTTGTACATTCCAGATATGCGTGCTTTGTGAGCTATATGGCTTACAGATATTTTCTCCCAATCTATAGCTTCTCTTTATTCTTTTCATAGCATCTTTTGAAAATCAGAAGTTTTAAATTATGAAGAAGTTTAGTTTTTCAATATTCTTCCTTTATGGATTGTGCATTTGGTGTCATGTCCAAGAACTTTTCATCAAGTTTGTACTCCCAATGATTTTCTTCTATGTTATCTTCTAAAATATTTGTAGGTTTATGTTTTACATATATACTATTATTTATTTAAATTTACTTTAGTATATGTTGTGAATTTTCCATTGAGGCCTTTTTTTTTTTGCCTGTGATTATGAACTTATCCAACATTATTTGTTGAAAAGGCTGACCTTTTCAACTGAAATGATATTTCACCTTTGTGAAAAAAAAAATTAGTTGACTTGGGGCTGGCGTTGTAGCTCAGTGGTAGAGCTCTTGCCTAGTATGTGAGAGGCACTGCGTTCAATTCTGAGTACTGCGTACAAACAAACAAAGGTTCATTGACAACTAAAAACATATTAAAAAATCAGTTGTCTTTTCTGTGGGGCTATTTTTTGGGCTTTCTTTCTGGTTCCACTGATCTATGTCTCTGTCCCTTTGCCAAGTCTTGATTACTCTAGCTATCTGTCTTGAGATCAGGTAGACTGTTTCCTCTCACTTTTTCTTTCAAATATTCTAGTTTCTTTGCCTTTTTGTATAACTTTTAGAATAGTCTTGTGCTGGAATTCTGACAGGTATTGCTTTAAATTTATAAATCAATTTGGGGAGAATTGACATCTTTATTACAGTAGTGATGCTTTCAATTTACGAATACTGTGTTTCATATTTTTTATTTGACTTCTTTCATCAGTGTTTTGTAATATTCAGCATATACATGTTGTACATATTTTATTATGCATATTTTCTCGTTTCAGTTTTTTTAAGTGGCAATCTATTTTCAATTCATTTCCACATACCCATCAGTAGTATATAATATGTCATTGTACTTTGTTGTTGATCTTGAATCCTTTGACCTTACCAAACTTATTTTTTCTAGTAGAGTTTTTGTGTTAAAATTTTTTATATAGGTTATCATGTCATCTGAACATAGTTTATTTATTTCTTCCTTTCTGATTTCCTTTTCTGATTTATTTCATCAGCAAAAATTTCCGGCACTATGTTGAATAGCAATAGGGAAGAGTGCACATCTTTGTCTTATTCTCTGTTTTAGGGGGAAGCTATTCAGCCTTTTTACTGTTTAATGTGATGCTAGCTATGAATTTTTTGTAGATGTTCTTTATCAAATTGAGATAATTCTCCATTTCTAGAGTGAATTTCGGGTTTGTCAAATTTTTTTTTTCTGCATCAGTTGATATGATCATGAGGGTTTTCTTCCTATAGATCTTTTCCTCTCTTAGGTCCTTAACCTATTAGTATATAATGAATTAGATTAACTGATTTTTAAAAATACTGAACTGACTTTTCATCCCTGTGATGAATTCCACTTGGTCATGGTGTATTAGTGTTTCTGTATATTGCTAAATTCTATTTGCTAATTATTTTGCTAAGATAATTTATAACTACAGTACATTCATTATGAATATTGGTCTCTTGTTTCCTTTTTCATAGTTTTTTTTTCTTGTTTTAATATCAGGGTTTAATAAAATGAATTTGGAGGTGTTCTTTCCTCTTCCATTTTCTGCAAAATATTGTGTAGAATTGGTGTTAATTTTTGTAAAGTTGCTTGGTAGAATTCTCTATTGAAATCATATGTGCCTGGAGATTACTCTTTTGGAATGTTTTTAGTGGCAAATTCAGTTTCTTGCACAGTTATAGTACTATGCAAATGATTTGTTTAATGTTAGGTGAGTTTTAGTGGTTAAATGTTTTTAAGGAATTGGTCCACTTCTTCAAAGTTGTCAAATTTATGTGTATAGTTGTTTGTAGTTTCCTTATTATTTTTCAGCCTGGGTGATATCCCTGGTTTCATTCCTGATAAGTGTTTTTTCCCTTTTTAAATTGTCAATCTTGTTAGAAGTTTACCAGTTTTATAAATACTTTTAGATAATCATAGTTTTCTAGTGTTTATATTTAGTGCCAGAAATTTTCCTACTGCATTAGCACTGTCCCCTGACTTTTGATGTGCTTTGTTTTTACTTTCATTCAGTTCAGTGCATTTTAAAATTGTCATTGAGACTGTTTTGTGGCCTGTGTGTCATTTAGAAGTATTTTTTCTAGTTTTTAAGTGTGTGGGAATTTCATTATTTTTGGAGATTACAACTTATGACTTCAGTCTTAAATTTGTTGAGATTTGTTTTATGGACTGGAATATGGTCTGTCTTGGTATATGTTCTGTGAATACTTTGGAAGATTGAGTATTGTTTTTGCTGTGGGGAATGTTCTATGAATATCACATCTTGTTGCTTTATGAGATTTTTGAGTTGTCCTGTCCCTTTGCTAATTTCCTGTTTAATTGTTCTAATAAGTCATGGTAATAGGGATGTTGAAGTTTCCACTTTCAACTGCAGATTTGTATTTTGTATTTCTCCTTTCTGTTCTATCATCTGGTCTCCAGTGACACCTTGTCAAGGTTCCTTGTTACTGCCTGCTGGTGTTTAAAAAGTCAGGTTCCCAGTTCTGCCTGTTCTGGCAGCATCCTTAAAGTGGGGAGAGGCTGGCATACCTCCTTTGTCACCTGGAGGGATTGGAAGTTGTGGTTGTCTCATTGGCCTTTGGTGGGGTGTGAGTTGGGCAGTGTTTCCTGCAGTGTTTGGCTGACTGGAGTAGACTGATTATTGTGGGAAAGTTTTCTTTCTCTCTTCATAGCCTGCCACTTTCCTGGTTCTTTTTTTTTGGGGGGGGAGGGTGGGGGTGGGGGTATTGAACTCAGAGACACTTGACCACTAAGCCACATCCTCAGCCCTATTTTGTATTTTATTAGAGACAGGGTCTCACTGAGTTGCTTGGCGCCTCACCGTTCCTGAGGCTGGCTTTGAACTCTCCATCCTCCAGTGTCAGCCTCCCAAGCTGCTGGGTTTATAGGTGTGTGCCACCATACCTGGCCCTGGTATTTTTGATTAGAGGGGAAAAACTTTTTTTTTTTTTTTTTCCCTTAACCTCTTTTTGGTCTGCTTTTCTTGACTTTTCAAGGTTGCTGGCTTCTGTAGCACCCAGTTTGGTATACATAAGATAATATGTCAGTTATAATAAGACATCTACCAGTTCAGTATAGACAGTAAAACTCAAATGCCATGTTGTTCGTTGAATCTTGAGGTCTCTAGATCTTGCTTTCCTTTCTGAGGTCCCCAAAGGTGTGCCTTCCTTTCTTAGAATCTTTTGTTTGTTTTATATCTATTGTCCCTGGTTTTAAACTGTACTTAACAGGAAGAAGAGGAAAGGTCATCTATTCTTTCTGGAAATGAAAGGCTGTTTTTTTTTTTTTTAATTAGTGTTCTTTTGTAATCCTTAAGAATACTGTCATGTATAACTAAATAAGAACAAATAAAAATTAAAGAAAAAAGGAAACAAAAAGTAATTCTTAAGAAATATAAAATACATTCTTAGCTCTAGGACTGTACAGATGCAAACTATGGATTGGCTTTGAGTTCATGTTATAGTTGGCAAACATGATAGCTGCCTATGTATTTTTAGTCTTATCCTGAGTTTTTCTCCTGGTTGCTTAGTATACTGCAGCCCTTGTTTTTTTTTTTTAAACTTGACAACTTTTTTCAGTCTTTGGAACTTCACACATGGTTTTTAACATCTGGGTCGTTTTTATCTCCACTGTCCCCCTAGGTAGGACATGTCCCCCTAGGTATGTTTAGCCTTTAGATTTCTACCTAAATGCCATTTTTTCAAAGAGATCTTTCTTGACCCTCGGCAACAGAAGTTAGATCCTACTTTATAACCTTGTCGACTTCTCCTTTATGGTATTCATCAAAATATCTTATTCCATATTCATTAGTGTGATTATTTATTTAAAGTTTCTTTTTATTTTCACAGAACCATAAGGTCTTTAATGGAATAGACCCTGTCTGTTTTGTTCACTAGCTTGCTTTGTCCTAGAACAATATTTCACTGCTTAGCACAGTGGTTCACACCCCAGCAGTTTAAGAAGGGGAAATGAACCTTCCACTTGAGTCAGCTCCATAATATTGCTCTAAGTGTTTTACTTATATTTATATTAGTTCCTACTTTTGCTAATTTAATATTAATACAAACTTTCAGGACAAATATTGTTATTCCTTTTTATAGGTGAGTGTGCTGAAGCTGTAAGAGCTAAGGTAATTTGTTTCAGGTTAGAGTTAGGAAGGACTAGAGTCAGATGGTGCTTGAATCCAAACTCATTTTGTTTTAATTATACCAGAGGTTGTCACTGAGGCTTCAGCATCTTTGTGGATAGAGGATTGCACAGTGATATTCAAACAGCATCAGGAGCAGCAGCAGCAAAACCCCCAAACACACACTGTATGATCCTGCCTGGCTCCTTCCCCATTTCCCTGGGTAATGGTGGGTTTGGGAGCTGGTTAGCAATGTGCTACTCTGTTTAGAATCTCTGCACCTCCACCTGCTGGTAGACAAAGTGCTTTTAGTTGAAGGGGCTTAATATTGATCAGGTAGGCAAATTTTGTAATGAACTATAATGTAAAGTAGAATTAAATAATGCCAGAATATAAAGTTAAAAAAAATATCAATGAGTTATAATCAGTTCATTCTAGCTGGACAGTTCAAAGAAGTTCATCCACATCCAACTCCCTTTGTGGTGAAGCCAGGGAATAGATTTAGAAGCTGGCCTGAGGACTTACTTTATTTGATCCGGTTGTAATAGTTGTCTATTGTTGTAACATTGGGTACAAAGAAATAGAAGGAAAACTAAGTGGAATATAGTAGGCTACTATTATTAAAATTCCTGCTTGTTTACTGGTAGGATTTTTATCTTCCATGGCTATGGTTTCTAAAATGTATTATTAATGATATTGCATGTGCAGCTATATATCTTATTTTACAGTTTATTCATAAGTATTTTTGTGTTATATTTCTCATATCAACATCACTTTTAAGTGTTTTTATTATCTAGAGTCATGCCATATGTTAATCAATTATTTTTAATGAATAATGAACATTTAGATTTAAAAAAAAATTTAGTTGTAGATGTACACAATACCTTTATTCTGTTTATTTTTTTGTGGTGCTGAGGATTGAACCCAGTGCCTCGCATGTGCCAGGTAACCACTCTGCACTGAGCTGCAGCCCCAACCCAGGACATTTAGATTATCATCAGATTTTTAAAAATATTGAAACACCTCTATGTGACTTTAACTTTTAACATATTTAAGATCATTTTTTAGGATGGATTTTGGAAATGGAAATATTAGGTTAAATAATATAAATATTCTTAAGTTCTTGCTACACATTAAAAAATTGTTTTCCAATTTATTTTTTGTTTATATTTGTACTGATGTGTTCAGAGAGTTTCTATTCATTTTACTCTTGCTAGCATGTGTTATTTTTTTTTTCTTCAATTCTTTAAAATTGCATTGGTGTTGTTTTGCTCTGCATTTCTCTAATCACTAGTATGACTGAACATTTTAACATTTGTTTATCTACTCGATATATTTCTCTTTTGTGAATTGTGTGTTCATTTCCCTTGTTTATTCTTCTATTCTATTGGGAGGTGATGCTTAGTTGTTTTTTTTTTTTTTTTTTTCCTGAAATCATCAATTTTATCCACTCCCATGTATATCATCTATTTATCTTTGAGATTTCTTATTTTTTGTGTATTTGAGCATTTGTATCTTATACTTTAAAAAAAGTTTGAATGTTTCTTTCCCTTTTATTTAACTCTGTAATCCTTCTGGAATTTATTTTAATATATGGTATGATATAAAAATCTAAATTGTTTTTCATGTTCACGTGACGATGTATTGCACAATCCTTGTATTCTACCATAAATGTGACTTCTGCAGTGCACATGCATATGTACATTTTCTTTTGCTGGTTCGATACCCGAGTTACATATTATGATAGGATGGGGGGCAGTAAGTTTCCTATATAATAACAGTGATATAGAATTGTGGGTAATTTATCTTTGACTCATTAAATTTTATATCTGTAAAACACAGAGAGATATACACACACATCTCCACATACATCTACACACATGCACACACACAATACCTTTCTATATTTTAGAACTATGAAGGAGCATTGACTAGTCCATATTATCTGTACACACACACTGTCATAAATTATCCTTTATAAATATATGTTGGATTTTGTCAGATATTCTGCAGAGTCATCATGAATGTACTGTTCTGTAGTTTGCTATGTCAGGACATCACTTTGGGATTATTTAGTTTAGTTTGGTGATTTGATGTGGTGCCAGTGTTTCTCCTTTAGGGTTGACTACTGCAGCATTATATTATTACTTCTATTGCTACTTCCTCCAGAGATTTGCGCCTGGGATTTGGAAATTTTTTCCCAGGGCAAAAATATAGTTAATATGTTTTAGATTTGCCATTTCTTATACTGTAATTGTTTAATTAACTAGCTCAAGAGTTCTCTTATTTATTTATTTATTTGAGAAGTAATCCTGTATTTTCTAATTTCTGGCAGCATTATTTCCTTAAAAATGTAAGATATTTTATTTTGTTTGGAAAACGATACATGTTTATTGTATGATCCAGAAGAAATATGGAAATTTAACAAACTCAGAGTGAGAGGACAGAAGTTATAGAGGAAGGTGTGAGGGAAGAGGTCTTGGACATGAATAGGTTACATTAGAACAGATGTTGCATATTAACTACAGGGATTAAACAGATATGTAGATGAGAATATTGAGGACTATGCAGGTCAAAGGGGGTCAGTTTCTGTTCTGATCAAACTATTTATTTCCATGGGGCAATATAGACCTAGGGTAAATCTAAAAAAAAAAAAAAAAAAAATTTTTTTTTCAAGGCCTTATTTTTAAATTTAAATTAAAAATTTCAGGAGATCCTGGAAACCTGGATTTTTGTGTGAATTCCCCTAATTTATAAATAGTGATCTCACATGTAGAAGATCTAAAAGACCATGTGGCAAAGACAGTTTGGAGGGAGATAAGAGGGTAAAATGTCAGTCACTGAGGTTATAAATGAATATGAGCCATGATATAATGAGTCTGCCTAGCTGAGAAGGGAGGATGGGTAATCAGGTCTCTTGCTCTGGTCCTGACTGTTTCCTTCTGGATTTGTTGGCTCCTTAGGGCTTGGCCTATTGCAGTGCTACCCATGGCTAATGGTGCTTCTTAAGGCCTGCAATCTGGTGAATATTAAAGGCCAGAAGAAATTTTAATAAAGTACAGTCCATACTATAATAGAAGTATACTGTAATTCTGAATCCCAGAGAAGGAATATCTCGCCCAGATTTGGGTGATTAAAGAAGGTTTTGCATAAAAAAGTGATGCATTAGCTGAGACAAAGGAGTTTGATGAAGGTCACTGTGCTGGGGGTGGCATGTCCTGGGTAGAGGACACAGCTTACAGCCCTAAAGGCAAGAGAGGATGGAGTGTTTAGACACTGGAGAGCAATTTATTTCTTTCAGCTATTCTTCATTTTTAACATTGTTTTGTATATCATTGCCCTAAGACTAATAGTCAACAAGTTGAATATAAAGTATTGTCACTTGTAGGGGAATCTGTGAGAATGAAAGATTGCTGCTATTGTGTAGTAGGGTCTTTTCTGCTGAGTATTGAGTTTTACATCATAATAAAGATGTTAAGAGTTTGTTTACTGGGTTTCTGGGTGGGGGGTTTTCTTTTCTCTTTTTTTTTGATGCCTTGGCCAACTGTGTTTGTAGTAAATGAATATGATGAATGTCAGATTTTGAAGGATCTTTACAAAGTTTGACTGGCTTCATCTAATAGAATTAAACTTTATCATGAGTATGGGAAATCCTGTTCTTAAATCTCAAATAACTAATTCCAAGTACAGAATGAGAAAAGTTTATGAACAATACACGTGGCAGGGAAAAGGCAGGTGCAGTGTGATCATTCCAAAAATTCAAGGCTGAATGAATAGTTTAGTATCATCTTTGTATCTAGATGAGGAAGTGATCATCCATTCCATTCTGTTTGGGATACACTTTGTTATATTCAGCTTCAGGTGCCACAGTTTAATAGGTATAAGTGAAGCAGAATATCTGCAAGGGACAGAACAAAGAGTAGCTTTCTGACAATACACTATTGCATATGAAAGACTAAAGAGTATTTTTTAACCTGGAAAACAGAGAACTTTGGGGGCTATCATTATGGCTTCATATTTTCAAAAGGGTTGAACATAGAAAGTTGATTAGAATTGTTCTGGTACCAAGAGAGTAACATTATATTTGGTGGATAGAAGTTTGGGGTTGGGAAAATATTAGGATACAGAAAGAAAGGAAAGATTTCATTTTTAAGCATATACTGTATATTACTGACTTAGTCATTTTAAACTACTACATCAAAGTACCATAGAATCTATGGTTTTTGAAGAACAGAAATGTATTTCTTACAGTTCTGGAGAATGGAAGTCTAGGATTAGGATGCCAACATGAACTCTGGAGAGGACTACCATCTTCTCATTGTATCTCCATATAGCTAAAAGAAGGAGTACTGGCTGAGACTCGTATTTGTGGACACTAATTCTGTTCATGAATCTAATCACCTCCAAAGGTCCTTCCTCTAATAACATCACATTGTGTGTAAACATTTCAGCATTTGAATTTGGGGGGCTCAAGCAGTCCTTAACAAATACTCTTTAAGGTATTGTCTGTTATATAATCCTTCTAACACTCAACATGTTAAAAATTATTTTTAAAATAATTAAATTTTCTACAAAAATGTTAGCTTTTTATAATATAAAATGCTTAAATTTGTTAATTCCATGTTTGTTTAACACTGCTTGTAAAAAAAAAAAACAATCTTTCACTTCAGGTGGCTCCTATATCCTGCTTTTACAAGACTAATTAAGAACGACAAATATTATCTACAGACATTCATAGGTCATAAAATAACACAACAACAAAAAAAAAGAAAAGAAAAAAGAAAAGAAAAGAAAGAAAGGAGCCTCAACCTTCTGTAAGAATGTTCCATCTTTGTGTTTTTTGTGAGTGAGTTTTCCAATGTTGGCATTTTCCAAATAGAAGGACCTTCAGTACTGGGGACACACTATGTCTTCTCTTCAAAAAAAGAGATTGCATGGAAAAGGTAGGCTTTGGCCAGGCCTCCAAGAAGCATGTGCTTCCAAGGTGGCCACATGGTGCAGGACAGTTGATTTACATAAGAAGAAACAGCTAAAGCTTTTCATTAACAACTCATGTAAGAGCTGTTATTAGCGGCTTTATTGATTATTTTTCTTTGAATATAAAAATATCGTACTTTCTACTTGAGGCTAACTCCATCCAAAAAGCTTTTCCATCACGGGAAACTTTTCTGGGGATGGTACACTGGTTGCATAAGAGTGTGTATGGCATAGTTTGTTAAATTTCAGATGTTCTGCTGTGTGAGTGGCAAGTGATTCTACAGTCCGGCAATGGTCTCTGATGTGGCACCAGGACAGGGAGTGCTGCTGAAATGCAGAGAGGTTTTAATATGTACATTTACAGCGACTTAAGACTCAATTAGAGAAGGAATTTGGTTTGTAATTTGCCCTGACTTTAAGTAACCTGAGAAGCAGAGATGAAGACAGGAACAATTTTGCCTCAGAACAGCACAGTCAGAATAACTAAAGAAAAACAAGACACTGATTTTTCCATTTTGCTTACTAAAAGTCTGTGCATGAATTCTGCTTCCATTTCTATCTTCATAATAGCTCAGAAAGCAATCTCTCCTCCTACTATAAACCATATGATATTCATCTGGTATTGCTCTCTTCTGTAAGTCTTCATCTAGTCCACCCTCTGCAACATAATACTCAGCCAGCCTCATTAAATAGGAATCTGATTTGCTTCTGAATACTAACGTCTATCAAAGGCATAGACCAGTCATCTTAATTAAAATCATTGCCCAGCAGTGATCAAACTTTAGATGCTAGTATAAGGTTGAGTACATATCAGATGACCAATAAACATATTTAAAAACAATATGATAAAAATTTTTTTTCTCTCATTTAAGTAAATTTTGGGGTGTTGGGGAGGGAAAAGCGTTCTCTCATATTGGCAGTGTTTAATTTTATGTGTGAAGTATGTTAGGTAGATGTCAAAAAATACTAGAAGGTCATGCTTTTGTCTTTATTAATTATATCTACTTGGAAAGATAAAACTATTATACATGTACACTAACATGGTAGTATGTAAGTAGCAAATAAACATTATAGGCAGTTTGTAGTGAAGGGATAAGAACAAGGGAAGAGTAAATGAGAATTCACAGCATTGTACAATTTGAAGGGATTCCAAAATAATCTTATGTGATATCCATTGAAGGATTGATTATAGAACATACTTACAAGTTAGAGTCTTGTATCTTTGGTGATGCTAAATTTAAAAACATTCCTCCTTTTAGTTTTGGGAGCTATTATGCCAATTGTTTATTATCTTTAATTGAACTTTAATTTATAATTTTTAAAATTTTCTTTTTTAAAATACTTTATTGGTTCTTTTTAGTTATACATGACAGTAGAATGCATCTTGATATAATTTTACAAGCATGGAATACATACATCTTTTTCTAGTTGGGATCCCATTTTTATGGATGTACATCATGTTGGGATACATTATGGTGTATTCAATAAGTACATAGGAAAATTATTTCAGGTTCATTCCACTTGTCTTTCCGTTTCCTATTTCTCCCTTCCCTTTATTCCCCTTTGTCTCCTCTACTGAATATCTGTTCTTCCCCTCTTCCTCCTTATTGTGGGTTAGATTAGGATTGGAACCACCATTTGACCCAACTATCCAACTCCTTGGTTTATATTCAAAAGATTTAAAATCAGCATACTACACTGACTCAGCCACATCAAAGTTTACAGCACCTCAGTTCACAATAGTTAAGCTATGGAACCAGCCTCAGTGCCCCTCAACAGTTGAATGGATAAAGAAATTGTGGTATGTATACACAATGGAGTATTACTCAACCATAAAGAAGAATGACAAAGGTGCCAAAAACATGCAATGGAGAAAAGATAGCCTCTTCAACAAATGGTGCTGGGAAAACTGGAAATCCATATGCAGCAGAATGAAAATAAACCCCTATCTCTCTCACCCTGCACAAAACTCAACTCAAAATGAATCGAGGACCTTGGAATCAGACAAGAGACCACGCATCTTATAGAAGAAAAAGTAGGTCCAAATCTTCAACATGTCGACTTAGGATCAGAATTCCTTAACAGGACTCCCATAGCACAAGAAATAAAAGCAAGAATCAACAACTGGGATAGATTCAAACTAAAAAGCTTTCTGTCAGCAAAGGATACTTTCAGCAATGTGAAGAGAGAGCCTACAGAGTGGGAGAAAATCTTTGCCTCTCATACTTCAGATAGAGCGCTAATTTCCAGAATCTATAAAGAACTCAAAAAACTCTACACCAAGAATACAAATAACCCAGTCAACAAATGGGCTAAAGAAATGAGCAGACACTTCACAGAAGAATATCTACAAGCAACCAACAGATATATGAAAAAGTGTTCAATGTCTCTAGTAATAAGAGAAATGCAAATCAAGACCACCCTAAGATTCCATCTCACCCCAATTAAAAGGCAGTTATCAAGAATACAAACAGCAATAGGTGTTGGCGAGGATGTGGGGAAAAAGGTACACTCATACATTGCTGGTGGGGTTGCAAATTAGTGCAGCCACTTGGAAAAGCAGTGTGGAGATCCCTTAGAAAACTTGGAATGGACCCACCATTTGACTCAGCTGTCCCACTCCTTGGCCTATACCCAAAGGACTTAAAATCAGCATACTACAGTGATGCAGCCACATCAATGTTCATAGCTGTTCAGTTCACAATAGCCAAATTGTGGAACCAACCTAGATGCCCCTCAATTGATGAATGGATAAAGAAACTGAGATATATATATATGTGTATATATACACACACATATATATAATGGAATATTACTCAGCCATAAATAATAATAAAATTATGACATTTGCAGGCAAATGGATGAAATTGGAGAATATCATGCTAAGTGAGATAAGCCAATCTCAAAAAACCAAAGGACAAATGATCTCGCTGATAAGCAGATGATGATACATAATGGGGGGTGAGAGGGAGGCAAATTCGGAGGAAGGAGGGACTGTATAGAGGAAAAAGAGGAGTGGGACAGGTGGGGTGGAAGGAAAAAATAACAGAATGAATCAAACACCATTACCCCATGTAAATGTATGATTACACAAATGGTATGCCTCTACTTCATGTACAACCGGAAAAACAAGTTGTACCCCATTTGTTTACAATAAAAAAAAAAAAGAAGAGTGACATTTGCAAGTAAATGAACTCTAAATTCTTAAGGTTCTTGGTGTTTTTCACTAGCCAGTTAGTGTTCATTCTTGATAAATCTAGCCAGATGACTGCTGAAAGACCAATTCATTTCTTTTGCTGAATCTGAACTCAGTTACAAGAGTGCAATTAGAATGCTCTTAAATTTCATCTTTTCATATTTTTTATGTAAAAATATGTTTTGAAATATTTAATTATTTTTCTCTGGGTTTGATAAAGTTTTCTGGGAGAAAACATAGCTTGAAATTATTTGATTTATGGAGTAGACCTGATATGGGAAAGGAACAGCTACTGTTAAATTCTGAATGAGGGTGAATTCAGAAGGGAGGGGTGGGTTAGCAGAATCTTTGAAGGATAGCCAGAACATATAAGTTCAGTCTCTTTGAAACTGTGGAAAAGTTACAGTTTTGTGAAAACCACAAAATTGAATGCCATTGTTAGTGTAAATGGTGACCCAGTATGAAATGGAGGTGAGAGTATTCCTGAAGGTTTGTAATGGATGTGTTGTGGTGGTCTTGTAGCAATGGAGGGATAATAAGAATATCCGCTCATATTTATACAATTCAGTAAAAGACCAAATCTCAAGAGAATGCATGACATTTGGGATCTTGAACAAGAGTGTAGGAATTTGGAGGTAATTGGTATAGCCGGGAGCCTTTCTTGGCATATGCTAGCAAATTTTGGAGAAAAGAGTCCTCATTCCAGCAGCGTAACAGGGGAAACAAGAAACTGATGTTTCTTTGCCATCCTTATGAACGGGTGGGGTGGGGGCACTCCTCCCCCAGAGTCTGGCAGTGAATTTTGTGTGAGAGATAACTTTAAAGATCCCTGAACATGTATTTGATAATGTAATTTTAGACAAATATAAAAAGACTTTCAGTCTCATTTGGAATTTCATAAGAGAATAAATGTTTAACAGTAGTATAAGTTTTTAGTTTAATGTTATTTACATAAAGGAAGAAAATCTCTATATGTTCTTAAGCATGGGAAAATATATAGAAAGACAGACTGCCAGGCTGATACCATTGGTTAGGATGTAGACGAGGGTGGTGGTTAATACTGTGTGGACTCTATAGTCAGTCTGTTTCACATTCCAATTTTGTCACTTAGAATTTTGTGTGACCTTGTACATACAAGACACCTAACTTACAGGTGTCTGTTTCTTCTTTCATAGAGTTGATGTGAATATTAAATAGGGTAACAGTGTATAAAGTACTTAAAATAGTGTGTGGTGAATGGTGGGTACTATATAATTGCTTTAAAATTAAATACAATAAAATAAGCTTGTCTGATTTTGATCTGCGGAGAAAATTTAGAGTTCTTCAGACCATCATTTTTCATTTCAGTTTCATTTCTGAGGACTAAAAACAGGATTAAAATTCGCACTTAGTATTTAATTTTCTGATTTTTCTGCTATAGAAATGTAACTGGGGACAGCCATTTTAAGTATTGGTATACACTGTGGGGATGGTATCAACCTTGACAGTATCAACCTTGACTTACAGGTGTAGGCTAGGAAGATTGTTCAACATTGAAGAAGTCATAGGAAGAATATGAATAGTTGGGTAGCAAGCCCACAATTTATGTCACCCTTTGAACTGACGTTGGAGTTCCATAATGCATCATCACTATTATTTTGTCCTAACCTGCTTAGAAGGAAGTGTGTTCAGTAACTCCAGGGACAGGATTTAGCCTAGTCATTTTTAAGTGTTTTGATTGCATGTCCCTGATAGTAAAAATATATATATATATTTATTAACTTAGACATTACATAAGCAATACTATGTACATATATGTATAAATACTATATATATTGTAAAATATAAAGAAGAGGTTAAGGAAAAGCAATGAAAGGGAAAGGGAACTTAATTTACTTTGGAAATGTTTGGATTAACATTTTCTGGTATAGCTAAAGTCTGCTAAGAAGTCTTCATTTTGAGACTTGATTTTTATGACTGTCATAGCTGGGAAAAGATACCTCACAAAATATGTAAATCCAGTAGAAAAAGTGTATGACTGGTTGTGTTTATTGAGTAGTAACATTTGTTCATACATCTCTCAATTGTGGAGAGATTATTTTTCCTATTTTTTCCACTCCTGTATCCTTTGTGCTACCAGTGTCTACTCTGGTAGCTAGTAAGTGTACATATTTATTAAATAAATGATTGTTCTTGTTTCTTCCTTGGTAACATCTCAGTTCTTAGGTTAGCTGTTTCTTCCCTGCCTTCCACATTATACATTTTGATTTCTCCTTCCCTCCCTTCCTTCTTCCAACTTCATCCACTTTTCACCCTCCCTCCCCACTTTGGACAAACTTCTTACAGATTTGTTTTTTATGTAGATAGATTGTACTGTTGAGTGTTAATATGGATTGTTAATGTTTTTTTTATTATAAGGAGAATACATTTTCATGTAATCTCATCATATATGTACAACCCAAAGATAGTTTTCTTTTTTTTTTTTTTTTTTGCAGTGCTGGGGATCGAACCCAGGGCCTTGTGCTTGCAAGGCAAGCACTCTACCAACTGAGCTATCTCCCCAGCCCCCAAAGATAGTTTCTTAATGACCTTTTGTTTTTTTATTACACAACAATTTTTAAATCATTTTGAGATCATATAGTATGTACACTGATTTTTATATAGGCTTTTTTCTTTAAAATAGGCTATGGATATATCTTCATGTTAATGAATATTTGAGAACATTTTAAGTGATTGTGTCATATGGATATGTAACAGTTTACTGAACCATTCTTTTATTGGATATTTAAATGATTTCCAATCTAAATATTAGGTCAAATGTCAGGTGTTTCAAAGATCTGATTTATGTTGGAAGGTTTAAAGAGTAGAATCTTGGGGCAGGGGTTGTGGCTCAGAGGTAGAGCACTTGCCTAGCACATGTGAGGGACTGAGTTTGATCCTTAGCACCACATCAAATAAATAAAATAAAGGTATTGTGTCCATCTACTACTAAAAATATTTTTAAAAGAATAAAATCTTAATTTAGTATCCATACTAGATTATTTTTTGGTTTAACATATCTTGTGTTAATTAAACATCTCATTCTTGGTTCTTGATGTCTGTTTATCTGTCTTTCTCTGTTTCTTCCTAATATTAGGTGTCTTTGTCTTCTTAATTCTCTTGTGTTACTGCTTAGGGTTTTGTGGTCTTCTTTTTCTATGTTTATAGCTGCCATGTTTTCTACTTACCTTTTTCAGTTCCTTTCCCATTTTTCCATTATTGTCCCTGTGATTTTCTAGCAGATTAAGCTATTTAAAGAACTTTTATGTAGCCCATTTTAGCCTGGAAAATTTTATAGTGGTTATTTTCTTGTCCCCTTTCCTCAAAGGACTCTAGAACCTGCTTTGGTCCATTTGTAATAATGGCCAAATTTGTCCTTGGTAATTGTTTGTTTCTGCTCCAAGTTTTCTGCCTGAGGATACAGGAAAAAATTTCGGCCTTTGACTACCACCTGTGAATCATCGTCACCCAGAGGTCTTTGTGCTCACCTCCCGTTTTCTGACCATGATAGCTTTACCTTGATATTTCTCAGAACCACACCTCACACTCAAAATGTTTAAAATTGGGGCTGCGGAGATAGCTCACTCGGTAGAGTGCTTGCCTTGCAAGCACAAGGCCCTGGGTTCGATCCCCAGCACCCAAAAAAAAAAAAAAAAAAAAAAGTTTAAAATTAAACTCATTCATTCACCACATAAGACCCAACTAAACCTTCCCACCCCTCATGTTCCTCAGTTGGTAGCTGCAAATGATACTTGATTATCCTTCTCCCTCACTCTTCACATCCATTTCATTATTACAACCTTTATTACCATTGCTGTTGCTTCCCCACAACTGAAACACACACACACTGAAACAGCACAGCTGTTTTTCAGTATTCCTAGTATCGTTCTGAACTCTTCACATTCCTTGACTCATTTAATTCTCTGAGCATGACTCTGCGGTAGTTACTGACATTTTCCTTATTTTGCTCATGAATTACTTAAGGTTTTAAGAGGTTAAATTGCTCAAGATCATACAACTAGATGTTAGAGAAATCTCACAGGTTTTTATACTCTGGCTCTAAACTTTCTGTTGTTAACAAGTCATACTTTTACCTTGAAGATATTTTTTAAAGTTTTCTACCTCATATCTATTTCTACCTCATATCTACTTCTGCTGCCCCAGTTCAGATTTTCTATACCTTAGGTGTAGACTAACAACCTTCCAGCCTCCTATTATTTTTATCTTCAGGTTCATTTTCTACATAGTTTCTGGAATGAAAGCTTCAAAGGGCAACTCAACTCTTTCTTAAGTAGCAGTAGCTCCCCAATACTGAAGTCATGTCCTGGCTTCTTATCCATCCAATCAATGCTATCCATTTATCTGGTTTGTACTACTTCTGTCCTTCTGCTTCCTCTTGTGTCTCACTTTACTTTCTAGCAACTCTAAAATCAGTGGTTTCTGCAAACATTCATGTGAGAAGTTGGTATGTGTGAGCATTTAAAAAAAAAAAAAATTCCTTCGTGGGCTTCTCTTTTTCTGTCTTCTCTTTTTGATGTCCTCTCTTAGCCCAAGTCTCTCTGTTCTTGCCACTATCCCTTTTCTCATTTTTTTGTCTTGCGATTGATTTTTTTTTTTTTCCTTTTTGCAGAACAAACATTTAAGATTCAATTTTGAGGCTATCTCATCTTGGGAGCCTTCTCTGAATCCTTTCTTCCCCTCTTTCCCTCTGTGGGCTAGTGTAGTGCCATGTTCAGATATCTCTAACATTCTACTTAGTTTGCAGTGTAACGATTTGTGTATTTTTCCCACCTACATGGGCTCCTTGAGGATAAGACTCCTTAAGGGTAAGAAGCCACATCATATTGTTATTTATATATAGCATTAGCAAAGCATCTGATGTTCAATAACTGTTTAATAGATGTTTGTAGGGCTGAGCTGAATTGTTATATTCATTTTCATATTTTAATATTTTCCACTGTGTGTGTCATATACTAGTTGTGTATAAGCTTGTGTTGTGTGAGTTCATATGAAGTTGCACCATGTTTATGCTGCATACAGAAATGGCACTAGACAGAAGAATATGTGGGCTGCTCATTGCTAAAACAACCCATCCTTGAAAGCTTACATTAATTCTTCCAGATATCTAGGTAGTAATAATTATCAGGTAAGTAGAATACTTTCTGTAGTATTTCACTGGAAGTGCATGGTACATTGGAAGTGGTGGTTCACATCTTCCTTTTGCTTTGCTCAGTGAAACTGTGTCTTTAATACGTGTTTTTGAACTTTGTTTTCTCACCTGTAGATGCTGGCAATTAATGCTAATAGTCTCCATAAGCCAATGTAAATACTTCCAGTTGCAAATTGCTAGTCCACCATCAGTGCTTTCATGTAACTTTTGTCCTGATCAATCCTTTGTTTTTCCTCCTAAACTCTGTCTTTTCTTACGGTGGCTCATAACACTGGGTTTCTTTAAGTTTGGAATTATTTAGCCTCTATCTCTTCTGGTGATTCTTCCCATTTTCTAAACAGAGCTAATTTGTGTCCTTGCCTTTGTATTTTTGTTTTGTTAATTTTCCCTGTTTGTCAGCATGTCAGGACTTTCTGTTCCTCTAGTCCAGTAACATCTCTAACGCATCCTGCCAATTTCTAATTCTTTGAATGTGGTCAAAGGATATGTCTTTTACTGTTTTAGCCTCTGTATTTTTGAGCTTTTGGCATGGAAAAGTCATCACAAACCCTACACATTAGTACTTCGTGTAGACTGTTAATCCCTGCATATCTTTGTGAATTGTATTGGATGGAATGAAAGAAATGAGATTAGCTTTGTGCTCACCAAATTTGTCAGTAATAAGAAATGTACTTAGCTTTCCATTTTGTACTTAGTCTGCCTTTTTTTTTTTTGAGAATAATATTATCTAAGAGTGAAACTTTTGTCAAATTAATTTTAAGGTTTGTTTATTGTCTTCCATTTTTACTCATAGTAGAATACATTGATGTGTGAGTATATAGTAGAAATTAAAGAGTATATTTAGGGATATAAACCTCAGGCAGCTTGTTCTTGCACTAGTATGTAAAGAATAATATTGTAGGTATATAGTAGCACCCGCTAATCCTTAGGGAATGTAATTTAGAACCTACAATGAATGCCTGAAATTGTGGATAGTACTGAACCCTATATATACTGCTTTTACTAATACATACATAGCTGTGATAAGGTTTAATTTATTAATTAGATGCAGTAAGGGATGCACAACAGTAACATTAAAATAGTATAATTATAACAAAGTAAAAGTTATGTTAATATGGTCTCTCTCTTTCTAAATATTGTACTGTACTCACCCTTCTCATGATGATGTGAAATGATATCGTACCCATATGATGAGATGAAGTCAGGTGAATGACTAATATACTGTTGGCCATACCTTTTACGGTTTGAGTTGCAACAGCAAAACTAATGCAATTTTTTTTCCTTCCCAATTTCACTGATTAAAAAAAAAATCATTTTTACTGTAGATCTTGGCAACTTCAACATAGGATACTTTTTCTTTATGTTGGGAACTTTCATTTTTCAACGTAAAGAAAATACTTTATGGCTTCTCTTTGGCATATCTGAATGGCCACTATTACTGCTCTTATGCTTTGGGGCCATTATTAAATGAAATAAAGCTTACTTGAACACAAGCACCAGGACACCCCAACAGTCAGTTGAGATAGATATTAAGTGATTGATAAGCAGGTAGCATATTTAACATGGATATGTTGGACAGAAGGATAGTTGATTCATATTCCAGGTGGATTGCATGAGATTTCACTATACTATTTCAGAATGGAATATAATTTAAAACCTGTGAATTATTTCTGGAATTTTCCATTTAATATATTCAGACTGCAGTTGACCTTGGGTAACTGAAACCACAGAAAGTGAAACTGTGGATCAGGGGAGCTCTAATATATTAGATTCTGGTTTTCCCCTTCCTTATGACTTCAGTGGCATTATTTTAACTTTTGGATATATTTTCCCCACTGTCTCTTGTGGTCGTTACCTGGCACTGTAGATCGAAATTATGAAAAATGCCAACAGAATCAGCTGTTCAGGGAATACTTGTCAAATATTTTGAAAGTATGAGGAACTAGCTGATTGTTGAGCTCTGTTAACAGTAGGTGCTGGTAGAAACCTTAACAAAAGCCCAGTCTTTACCCACAGTGGACTTTGTGTTGCATTTGCAGTTTTGCTGCCTTGTTCTTTATACTTTACCTATTTTTTCTCAGCCTTACTCTTCTTAAAATAACAAACACCAAAATGATTATTTCTGTGATTTTATTCCCTTCTATAATAGTGAAAGTTTTAAACACGCCAGGAATAAATAGAAGGAAAACAGAATATCAACTTCTGTTTCATGTTTTATGCCTTGAGAATACTTGAGCTGCCCGAGTTACCTACCTGTGTTTTGACCTTTTCTTGTCTTGCATGGAAATGATCAGTGCTACATAACATCTGTAGACAGTTAATGATCAATTCACACAATATGCTTTTTGGTTCATATGTTTTTGGTTTTATCATCAACAGAAGTAAAAGTTAAGAACATATTTTTCTACATCCAATTTTCACTATGAATATTTGAAATAGTTTGTTACCCACATCTTTTGGTTTTTGATGAGGCTCTTGGCCTGAGAACACTGTGACCATTTCAGTATTCTACTATTTTTCTGAAGTTCCCCAAAGACTACATTATTGGGACTTTCCTTATTTAAAACATAAAAGTGTTGTTGTTATTTTTAAAAATTACATCCATATTTTTTATTAAAATCAGTTGCAAATAATAAAGCCAGAAATTTTCCAAACATTTGCCTTGAGTCATTGCTTCTATTTTTAATTTTATGAAAACTAACTTTCCCTCTGATTATAAAAGCAATATATATTCATTTTAGAGAACTTGGAAAATGCTAAAAGGACAATGAATAAAACATACATTATTAATTCTATATCATCCATAAAGAGATTATTAGTACTTTAACATAGTTAATTCTTTTAAAAAAGATATATAAGCCATACATTTATTAAGAATATTGACTTCAGATTTATAAATAGACTATTAGACATAGTTTAGTATTTATATTTTCTATCGTAAGATCTTTAGTACGTTCAAATATGTAATATGTAAAAGTTATAAAGCATGAAATAAAAATGAACATCTTTGCACTATTCCCCAGCTCATGGTAGACATGATTAATAGACTAGAAGCTCTGTGAGTTGCTCCAGCTTCATGATGTCCCTACTTTATTCCCTACCAGAAACAAACAGGATGCTACATTTTGTGCATATTTTGTTCTAGGTTTTTTTCTTTTTGTAGTTGTGTGTGTATCCACATATAATATATTATTTAGTTTTCCTTGTTTTTGATTTTTATAAATATGTAATGTATCTGGAGCTGGCATTTTACATTCAACATTGTTCTCTTTGTAGCTTATTCATTTTTGATACTCTTAAGAAAATAGCATGATGTGCTTATCCATTCAGTTGAAGATGGCAGTTGAAGACGGCACAGTTCTGGAAATGAGAGAGAGTAATGCAAGTTTGATGACCTGAAAGTAGGATAGCATCATTTGGCATATGAAATTACATAAGCCAGACACAGTGATGCACACCGGTAATCTTACCTACTTGGGAGGCTGAGGCAGGAGGATAGTTAGAGGTAAACCTGGAAACCTAGCTATACCCCTTCTCAAAATGAAAAGGGCTAGGGAATGGAGCTCAGTTGCACAGTACCCAGGGGTTCAATCCACAGCAATACACACACACACACACACACACACACACTTATATTACTGCACCATCGTTTTTTAATTTATGTTGAAGCTTTCCATCTTATTATAAGATGATCTTTATTTCTAGATGATCTAATATTTTTGCTTGATATAGTGTATGAGATTAAAAGAACTACTAGCATTTTTCTTTAGTGTTTTCATGTTGTATTTTTGCCCATATTTTAATTTTATTTAAAATATTTTAATGTTTCTCTTTTAAATAGTATATGGCTGGACTTCTAAAGCAATCCAGTGTGACCCTCTTTGTTTATTTAATTCATTTTTTAGTGCATTATAAATATACATAATAGTGGGGTTGATTTTTGATTTTTGACAGATTCACAAACACATATAACATAGTTTTCTCCATTTCATTTCCCAGTTCTACCCCTTTCCCTCCCCTCCTCTCCCTCTGATCCCCTTTTTCTCCTCTACTAATCTTTCTTCTATTTGTTTATTTTCAATTGATGCATTATAGTTATATATAAAATTGGTATGCACTATGGTGTATTCATACATGGGGCTACCATAATTTGTTCTTTCCCTTTTCTTTCCTTCTCCTTTCCCCTTGGTCTCCTGTTTCTACCCTACTGATCTCCCTTCTATTTTTATGAGATCCCTTTTTAAAATTCCATTTTTCTCTCTAGCTTCTAATGAGAGAAAACACTTGACCCTTGACTTTCTAGTCTGGCTTATTTTACTTAGCAAGATGTTCTCTACTTCCCTCCATTTACCAGCAAATTACATAATTTCATTCTTCTTCCTGACTGAGTAGGACTCCATTGTGTATATATACCACGTTTTTGTTATATATTAGTTTATTGATGGGCACCCAGGCTGGTTCCATAACTATCCTCACAGGCAATTGTTGTTATTTGTATTTTTGCTGATGGCTATTCTGACTGATGTGAGATGAAATTTCAGTGTAGTTTTGATTTGTATCTCCCTGATTACTAAGAATGTTGAGCATTTTTTGATACATTTGTTGGCCATCTGTATTTCTTCTTTTGAGACATGTTTCTTTAGGTATTTTGCCCACTTATTGAGTGGGCTGTTAGTTTTTTTGGTGTTAAGTTTTTTTGATTTCTTTATATGCTTTGGTATAATTAATTCCTTGTTAGAACAGTAGCTGGCAAAATTTTTCTTCCATTCCATAGGCTTTCTCTTCATACCTAATTCTTTCTCTTGCTGTGCAGAAGCTTTTTAATTTAATACTATCCTACCTATTGATTCTTGGTTTTATTTCTTGGGCTTTAGTAGTCCTTTTAAGAAGTTGGTGCCTCAATGGGCATTGTGGCGCAAACCTGTGATCCCAGTGGCTTGGGAGGCTGAGGCAGGAAGATCTTGAGTTCAAAACTAGCCTCAGCAACTTAGCAAGGCCCTAAGCAACTCAGTGAGACCCTGTCTCTGAATAAAAATACAAAAAAAGGGCTGGGGATGTGGCTCAGTGGCCTCAGTGGATGTAATTAAGTGCCCCTGAGATCAATCCCTGTTACATGCACACACACACACACACACACACACACACACACACACACACACACAAAGAAGTTGGTGCCTACCTGCACCCATGTGTTGGAGTGTTGCCCCTATGTTTCCTTCTAGTCATTTCAGTGTTTCCGGTCATATTCCTCGGTCATTTATCCACTTTTAGTTGATTTTTGGGTAGGGTGAGAGGGAGGGCTTTAGTTTCATTCCTCTACATATGAATATTCAGTTTTCTTAGCATCATTTGTTGAAAAGGTTATCTTTTCCTCAATATATGCTTTTGGCACTTTTTCAAAGGATGAGATAACTGCATTCATGTGGATTTGTTCCTGTGTCTTCTAGTGTATTCCATCAGTCTTTATTCTGTTTTTATGCCAATACCATGCTGTTTTTGTCACTATAACTCTGTAGAATAATTTGCCTCCAGCTTCACTCTGATTGCTCAGACTTGCTTTGATTATTCTGGGTTTTTTATTGTCTTTTAGGACTATTTTTTCTAAGTCTGTGAGGAATGCCATTTGTATTTTGATGGGAATTGCATTGAATCTGTAGATTGCTTTTGTTAATATGGTCTTTTGATGATTTTAATCCTACCTGTCTGTGCACATTATAGATATTTACATCTTATTAAGGTCTTCAGTTTCTTTCTTTAGTGTTTGTTTGCTTGATACCGGGGATTGAACGGAGGGGCACTTAATCACTGAGCCATATCCCCAACCTTTTTTATTTTTTATTTTGAGACAGGGTCTCACTAAATTGCCTAAGCTTGCTTTGAACTTGTGATCTTCCTGCCTTGGCTTAGCCTCTCAAGCCACTTGGGATTACAGGTGTGCACCACTGTGCCTGGCTTTCTTCATTGTATTATAATTTTCATTGGAGAGGTCTTTTCACCCCATTAATTATATTTATTCTTAGGTATTTTATTTATTAGTGTGTGTGTTGTGTGTGTGTGTGTGTGTTTGGAATGGAATAATTTTCTTTCTTTTTTTTTTTTTTTCTCAGCAGATTGTTTCTTCTTCATCTTTTCTTATCTCTTTTGGAATTGATTTTTAAAAATGAGCCCATTATCCTATCCCTCAGTGCCCTATCATTTTGAAAGCTACACACACTTTTTATTGTGTTAGATCTTACCTTAGAAATTCAAACACTTCTTCTGAAATTCTAATATTAATTAAAAAATTTGCCCTCTTCCAGAATAAGAACCTTACAACACCAAAAAACACCTGGTTGATTTATTACTAATTCTAATATGCCATTATTGTATTATACAATCAAGGATAGTTATATTTGCAAAAACTGCCTCACCGAGAAACAGATATCCTCTGCTTGAATCCAGCGTTGCGGAGCAACAAGGAACAGCCTCCCTCTAGACCGCCATCTTGGATCTCCTTGATTCTCCTCTTATTTTATGTATCTGCTTCATTAGTGCATTTTGTACTTTTGTGTGTTTTCCTAATGACAATTATCATACCGTTACTTCTAATTCAGGACTCCTGAGCATTTCTATTGGTAATGAAATAGTTGGTCTATTGGTAATGAATTCCCTCAGTTTTTTTCTTGGTTTTTTAGAAGTGAAATGATTAAATTATGAGAGCTGTTATCTAATCAAGGGGATGATTGTTGATTTTTTATCCTGCTACTTCGATGAATTTGTTCTTCACATCTAGATGTCTAACAGTGGAGTACTTTGTGATCTCTAGGCAGAGAATCATGTTCTAACTTCTTTTCCTATCTGTATATTTTTAATTTTCTTCTCTCACTCGATTGATCTTACTAGAGTTTCAAGAACTATAATGAATATGGGTATGAGTGTGGATATCCTTGTTTATATGAAATGTTTTTAATTTTTCTCCATTTAGAAGGATGTTGGGTTGACTTTGTCAAATATAACTTTTATGATGTTGAGATTAGTTCCTTCTGTTCTTAGTTTTTCCAATGTTTTGAACATGAATGGGTGCTGGATTTGTCAAAGGCCTTTCTGCAGCTATTGACATGCTCATGTGATTTCTTTTTTTGTCTTTGATTCCATTTATGTGATGAACTACATTTATTGATTTATGCATATTGAACTGACCTTGCTATCCCTGGGATGAATCCAATTTGATAATGGTGTACTATCTTTTTGAAAGCATTTGCAATATTTTATTAAGGATTTTTGCATCTGTGTTCATCAGGGATATTGGACTGTAGTTTTCTCTCCTCGATGTGTCTTTATCTGGTTTTGGTATCAGGGTGATACTGGCTTCAAGAATGAGTTTGGTAGAATGATTACATGTCCTGTGTAACTCTACATCATGTACACCAGACGAATGAGAAGTTATACTCCATTTGTGTATGATGTGTCAAAATGCATTCTACTGTCATGTATAACTAATTAGTTTTTTGTTTGTTTTTGCGGTACTGGGGATCGAACTCAGGGCCTTGTGCTTGTGAGGCAAGCACTCTACCAGCTGAGCTATCTCCCCAGCCCTGTATAACTAATTAGAACAAATTTTAAAAAAGAATGAGTTTGGGAATGCTCCCTCTCATCCTAGTTCGTGGAATAATTTGAAGAGGATTGGTATTCATTTTTCTTTAAAGGTCTGGTAGAATTCAGCTAAGAATTGGAAAATTTTCTGCTATTATTTCACTGAAAAGGTTCTTAATATCTTTAGCTTGTATACCTATGACCCCTTCTATTCTGATGACTCTGAAGTTTGATCACGTGATGTCCTAGGAGTTTTATATGTTCTTATATGTCTTCTCCCCCCACCCCCACCCCCACTTTTACTGTCTGCATGTTCCAGCTCAAATATCCTATCTTTGAGGCTGCAGGTTCTGTTTTCTATGTATGATAATTCGTTGATGATACTTTCAAGTGAATTTTTGATTTGATTTGTTGTGTCTTTCATTTCTAGGAATTCTGATTTGTGTCTTTTCATAATCTCTGTTACCTTATTGAAATGATCTTTCTCCTCCTTGTTTAGTTCATTTCTTAATTTGTTTCTTAGATCTTCTTTTAGTTCATTAATCATTTAAATAATTATTTAAAAATCTATCTCTGGAATTTCATCTCTTCCATGTCTGTGTGTTGCTCTGTTGGGGGATTGTAACTTTGCTGGGAGGGACTTGTTTGTTTCCTCCTGTTTCCTGGGGTCTTGTATATCTGTTGAGATGGATTCTTCTTCCTCTTTTGTGAGGATGTCCTTTGGTGTGTAGTTGTCTCTTTTATAAGAAGTTCTGTATTGTTGGCATCTCTTAACTTCTACACGTAGGCTCAGTATGATCCAGGTATTTGTTTGACCATTTCATCTTAGTTTGCCACTTCAGGACTGCTGAATTCATTCACTCTTGCAGAGCTTCAGCAACACTGTGGTGTTTTCTGTGCCCTTCTTTTTGAAGTTTTTCTCTGATTTTTTTGTAGGAGTAGATGGACCTAGTCATTCCTATTTGGGCATACAGTATGATTTTGTGGGATATGTATTTTTCCAGATCATTTTTGATTAAATGTCTAAGTCTTTGTTAGTGCTGTCATACTGTCATCTCTAATTCAGTTACTTACTCTGCTTTATTTCCTTTTCACCTTGTATATTCATTAAGAATGAAGGTCTAGGTCTAGGAATAGGGATGTGGGGTCAGTGGTCCGAGTGTGTGTTTAGCATTCATAAGGTTCTGGGTTCTATCCCTAGAATTTCAAAAAACAAAGCAAGAAAATAAACCAGCAAACAACAATAGCAAAAAGAAGATTGAGGCCAACAATTGGCAAACTGTTATTCTGAAAAGGGCCAGATAGAAAGTGTTTCAGACTTCGCAGGTCATACAGTTTCTGTTGGAACTGTCCAACTCTCTCTTGTGATATGAAAACGACTGTAGACAACACTTAAATGAACACATGAACTTGGTCATGTTGCAAAACATTTAATGTATTGATACAAATTTGAATTTCATAGAATTTTCATTTGTCAAGACTACTTTGTAAGTTTAAAAATTTAAAAAGTATTCTTAGTTTATAGATTATTGGTTATATTTGCCTTGTGGGTCATAGTTTTCTCACTCTATTTCTAAACCATTAACATATTTTTACTCTGTTGCTCCCACTTATGGGCCTTTTAGAATTTTTTTCCCGTTTCCATGGAAGCTTAGATGTGAAATTTGAAATTCAAGAGCTTGTTTCTGTATAAATAGTACTTCAGGGGTTTTGCAGTGGGAGGATGTCAGGATCTATGTTGCAAGTTTTATCATTTAATTTTAAATAATTGTTGAACCATGAAGTAAAAAATGATAAAACATTACCTGGTTTATATTTTGTAACAATACCTGATCCCTATTTCACACATTGTTTTTGTATAATAGTATATGAACATTGTTTTCATTTAGCATTCCTTGGACTTTTAAATGCACATTCACAATCTCTTTACTTGTTTAGTGAATATATAATATTCTTTACTCAATTTCCATACTTGGATTTTTTACCCCAGATTTTTGTTTTTATTATTGATTGTAGCTGAGTATAGCAGTTTTAGAAAGTATAGTTTTTATCTTCTTTTTTCATTTTTTAAAGATAGTTCATAAACTTTTTTTTTTTTTTTTTTTTGGTACTAGGTATTGAACCCAGGGGTGCTTAACCACTGAGCCACATCTCCAGCCCTTTTTATATTTTATTTAGAGACAGTGTCTTGCTAAGTTGCTTAGGCCCTCACTAAGTTGCTGAGGCTGACTTTGAACTTGAAATCCTCCTGCCTCAGCCTCCCAATCCATGGGGATTACAGGTGTGAGCCAACGTGCCCAGCTAGTTTATAAACTTTTCTAGGAACCTTTGTGATCTCCTTGAAAACAGGATCTTGTTTTACTATATTTTTCAATGCAAATGCTCTCTGCACAGGAAATGCCTTCTCAATTTAATGTTTTATCCTATGGACACTGATCATTAAGTCAGAAAATTCATTGAAATGTTAGCTGATTTTATTATCATTAAAACTTCTTGAGTTTTTTGTCCTTGGACACCTCCTTCCTCTGACAATGATGGAATTGTTCTTCTCCCAGCCATCCCAGGGAATTGAAACTGACATTTGTTTTAGCTTAAAAAAATATCAAATACTACTGCGATGAATAACCTTCTTAAAAATGTATTTTGTCCTTTGTTAAGACATCCAATAAGAAATCTTTTGAGTGTAGGCATCACTTCATAACATTTACAGTGTATACATATTCTCAGAAGGAAAATTTGATGAGACTGTGGGGCTTAAACAAGTATGGGGTTTATTTTTCTTTTATTAGGGAAAGTATGGAGGCAGATATTCCAGGGTTGATGAAGCAGAAGCATGATGCTAACTGGGGCCAAGGATTCTTTTAACTTTCTGCTCAGAAATCTGAATCCAAATGTAGATTTTACCATTGTGCTTTATTTTCTCATAATTTTAAAATGCTAGTACTCCCTCCAGTATTATGCCAAGAAAAGGCTGGGCAAGAAGCAAAGGGGAATAGTAGTGGAGCTGAATCTTTTCCATTTAAAGAGCATTCATAGAAACCTCACTCAATGACTTATGTATACATTTCCAAATGTAGCTTTTTACCTAAGCATATTGCCACCCCTAATAAAATTGGAATTTTGTTAGTATGAGGGAAGGAGAGAAATGACAGTGGACAGGCAAAGTATCAACATCTGCCTTATTGCTTTATTCAAGATGCTGCTTTTATAGAAAACATAAAGGAGAGGTATAGAATCAAATTCTTTTGCATCTAAAACATAGTAGTGCTCATCATTGTTGTTGTACTGTTGGTGTACTGAGATGCAAATTTTTAAAAACCATTATGTGAAAAATTTATAGTTATAAAAATTTTGTATTCTTTCTGTGCACCATTGCTATTGTAGTTTTGTGTGCTATTTATAAGATTTAGATCATATTATTTAAGTTGCTTTTGCACTTAAAATGTTCTTTAATAACTTTTATCATATCATTAAAATTCTTTTCAATATTTTTGAAGGATTCACATAATACCATATAATATAGTTGTTCAGCTCTTCTGTTAAAAGCATGGTTGGTTTGATCTTTTGTTTACGTAATTATAATTTTAACAAGGCAATTTTAGATTTATAGATAAGTTTCAAAGATACTATGGGAAGTTTTTGTATATTCTTTACACGGTTCCCCTGTTATTTACATCTTACACTTTTGCTTTGTCAAAACTAAGCAACCACTATTGGTACACAACTATTAATTCTAGACTTTATTTGTAGTTCATCAGTTTTCCAATTAACTATCCAGGATCCATTCCAGGGTAGCACCGTGCTCCTGTCTTCTCAGTCTTCTCTGGTCTGTGACAGTTTCTTACCCTTTCCTTTTTTCCATGATCTTGACACTTTTGAGAGGTGCTGGCAAATGTCCCCCAGATTGAGTTAGTCTGATGTTTTCTCATGATTAGACTGGGTCTGGATTTTTGGAAAGGAAAAGATGGGTTGATCCTCTTCCCCCTTTTATTGTGTCATATGGCGCATTTGTGATATCTGCATGATAACCCTGGTGATGTGAGACTTTATCACCAGGGTATCATGGTGCTCTCCTGATAAGAACACTGAAGAGCTTCCCCCTTTTCTTCCTTTATTCTTTGAAAGCAGGTCGCTAAGTGCAACTTATACTTAAGGTGGTGGATGGAGCAAGATGGGGAAGAGGATTTAGCTTCATCTTTTGGAAATTAAAAAAAGAACACCATAAATTATTTGGCATTCTTCCTTCTCTCCTCACTGCACCCCACACCTCACTAATTTATTAATTCCATCACTTGTTTATATCAGTATTGACTCATGCCTATATTAAGCTCTGGATTTTCTTTCTTTCTTTCTTTCTTTCTTTCTTTCTTTTCTTTCTTTCTTTCTTTCTTTCTTTTTTTTTTTTTTTTTTGTAGTAGGGATTAGGGATTGGACCAGGGGTGTTTTAACACTGAGGTACCTCCCTCAGACCTTTTTATTTTTTACTTTTAAACAAGGTCTCACTAGGTTGCTTAGGGTCTTGCTAAATTGCTGAGGCTGGCATTGCACTGATGATTCTCTTGCCTCAGCCTCCTGAGTTGCTGAAATTACAGGCTTGTGCCACTGTGCCCAGTTTATGCTTTGAATTTTAATACAACACTAGGTTATTTGTTGTGTCACTCAAATTGTTCTAGTTTAGGCCACTGGAAGTTCTTTTAGGTTGCATTTGAGTCCCATTGGTGTACCTCCATCTTTTTTTAAAAGTAATTTCTTAATTTCTGATACTATAAGATGCTTTAAGCACATCTTTTATTTTCTTTGCCCTAGATTAGGAACGCTGTTGGTACTAAGATAGCATTGCTTCTAGCCCTTCTCAATGGGCAAAGCTAGGTAATAGTTATACTAACCCATGTGTATACACATATGTTTAGTTTTTTAATGTCTTTTTAATGGTTTGATTGTTTATTATGAACTGTCCCATCTTATCTCTTCTGCTTTGAGATTCATATTCCTTTGTCTGATTCTAAAGTTGCTATACCAGTTTTTTTTAATTTTAATTTTTTAATGATTCCTGTTTGCCTGGTGTATTTTTTCCATCTTTTTACTTTAGCTTCTTTGTTTTCCGATTTTTCAGGTGTTTTTCTGGAAAATACCATAAAGTTGGTCATTACATTTTTTAAAAAATTCTTTTTTATTATATCTGTCCTTAAAAAGGTATTTTTAATTCATTATATTTGTTGTAAATCTCTATCTGTTTGTATCATTCATTCCTTCATTTGAGATGGGTCTTACCATGTTGCCCAGAATGGCCTTGAACTAGAAATCCTCCCATTTCAACCTTACAGGCATTTGTCACCCTTATCTGCTATAAGTTTGTATTTAAATCTTTTATTTTTTGTTTTATTTTTAAATTTGTTATTATCATTCCTTTATTCATTTGTTCCTCTTTTCCTGCCTTCTTTTGGATTCACTGGACATTTTCTTGAATTTCATTTCATCTTTACAGTAGACTTTTTAGTGTTGACCAAATTTTTAGCTGCATAGCAATCTTCATTGGTAACTCTAGAAATTTAAATATGTATCCTTCACTTTAAACATGTTATTCTTTTGTTTCTGCTTCCCTTATTTCTGATAACTCAGTGGTATTCTAATGGTTCTTCCCCTGAATATAATGGTTCTAATTTTTCTAGCTGTTCTTAATAATTCCTTATTTAAAGAATTTATGCACAGTTGACTAGGGCTGTGTATATGTGTGTGTGTATGTGTGTGTGTTTGGAGGGTGTTGCCTACATCTTAGTTTTTATCCTTGTTGGGACTTTCTGAGTTTTTTTTGATCTCTCTTTTTTAGTCTTTTATAGATTTTGGGGTAATTATTGAAAATTTTCTCCTCTCTTTCCCTTCCCTCCCCTCCCCGACCCTCCTTCCTTCTGTTTTTGTTTTGTTTTTTAAGGAGAACTTGAATTTTTTTTTTTTTTTAAACAAGTGGTGGACTTGTACAGTGGTCCCCAAATAGGGTCCCCAAATAGTCTTCCTTTTCTTAATGCACTTCAGCAGTTGGTTTGAGTTTAATAATGCTTTCTTCTGGTTTGTTCATTCTGCTTTTCAGACCATCCAGTGAATTCCTAATTTCAGATATTTTATTTTTAGTACTAGTATTTCTGTGATTCTTTTAAGAGTTTTCAGTTCTTTGCTGAAATTGTCTACTCTTTTATCCAGTGTTTCCTTTAATTTTTTTACATATTATAAATTTTTACATATTATCAATATTCTTTTTACTATCATAAATAAGTAGTTATTTGCTATTTTAAAGTTTTTGTCTGCTAATCTGAACAACTAGGTCACCTATGGCATACTACTACTGTTTGTTCTTCTAATTTTGAATCACATTTTCTTTTTTCCTGTTTATAGTTTTTGGTTGTTTGCTCATCCAGCAAGGCTTTGTGATCTAAGCACTGTGAGTCTAGATCTCCCTATTTTTCTGACACCATCCCTAGCTTCCAACACGCTGCAGATTCAGTTATGAACCTTGTTATGGAGGCAGAGTGTCTGGTGGTAATTGAAAAGTGTAAATAACTAGCTTTGTGTTTGGGACTCCTCTAGATTCTAGTCTCTCTGACCAGCACAGGTGTTAGTATTACAAATTTGACTGGTTTCTCCCTATTCCAACAATGTTCCTTTTTCTTTGGTAGATTTACTCCTGTTCTGAACTGTGACCCAGACTTGACGTTTGTACATGGTGATAATAGTGGATGTCAATCTCTGCTAACCTAGGAAGGGCTCATCCCTTTCTGGTACCTTGTTCTTTAGACTTTTTTTCTCTGTCCACTTCATTCTACATTGTTAGAGTAGTTAATTTCTTTTCTTTTTTTAAACTTTTCATATTATTTTTATTGTTATTGGTGTGGTATGAGCAGTGTCTTTGTGGCCTTTGAATTAATTTTTTAAAAATTTGTTTTAGCTTTGACATTGCTGTAACATTAACATGAAGGGTTGTTAGTCCCAAATACATGACCATTGTGTGTGTAGAAACAATAAAAATGCTTGTATGCAAACATGATTTTTGGTGGGGAGGGGAAAGAATTATGATACTGTGGATCATTAAAACAGTAATATAAAAGCCTTAAACTACTCTTAATAATTTCTAAGATCAGTGACTTTTTCACCCTTTGCCCACAGACCATTCTGGAATTTATCTTTGCTATCTTTCTTTTCTTTCCTTTTTTTGCTATTACTGGTGATTGAACTCAGGGCCTCCTGCTTGATAGGCAAGCATTGTATCCCTGAGCAACATCCCCAGCTCTACTATCTGGAAATTGCACTAAATTTTATTACTTGTTCTTTATTCTCTGCTTTTTAAACTTGCTTCCCTTTGATATCTTCTTTATGATGGTACAGTGTACCTTATTAACTTCTTATGGCTTTTTAAATTTCCTTGAAGCTTCAGGATTTTGTGTACTATGTATTAATCTTTCATTCTGAGATCCATGGAGCCGCTCAAGATTTCAGGGAGAGAATTCTGAGAATATTATGTGTTGTGTTCTGCTCTCATGTACTAGCATTGTGCATTCAGGTCTAAATAGTGTTGTTAGGTCATTTAAGCTTATCAATTTTAATGATTGCTCTTTTTCATATTTGCTGAATTTATACCAAGCCATCCTACCTTCATATATCCTATTTGTATTGTCCCATTGCTGACAATTTTTCTTGATTTTTTTTTTTTGTTCACTATGAATTGGAATTCATTTGCTTTCAATTTAGCATCACCTTTATGCCTACTCTTTCCTCCTCCTCCTTCTTTCTTTTTGTTTCTTCTTTCTCCTTCTTCAAGATACTAGGCATTGAACTCAGGGGCCTCGTGCATGCTACACAAGTGCTATACTACTGAACTATGCCCCCAGTCCCCATACCTATTCTTTTCATTCCATCATCCAAATTGTGAAAATTTTAATCTTGACATCTCACCATTCACTGGAAAAATCTTACTGATATTATTTCTCATGTCTGTGAAAGTTAGATAAATGTTGTATGTGACTTGTCAGCTAGTAGGCCCTATTTTTAAAAAAATTGTTACATCGAATAAAATCACATATTTGTATTATCATGTGATTAGGCCATCCTCTCTTTTAAAACCTTTGTATTCTTCTTTTTTACACATGGGAATTTGATTGACTCTATATGTTATGGAATCTTACACAATTTATATATAAAGTTTCCTGAACCAAAGAATTATCATGTTTTTAATTGTCCATTTACCTTATGAAGCATATTAAAATGGAGGACTGATTTTTCCTGTGATTGGATCCAGAATGACTCACTTTATCCTTTTTTTTAAATATTTTTTAGTTATTGATGTACCTTTATTTATTATTTATTTGCTTATATGTGATACTGAGAATTGAACTCAGTGCCTCACACATGCTAGGCAAGTGCTCTACTACTGAGCTGCAACCCCAGCCCCTCACTTTATCCTTGATTATTCCATGGGCTGTAGGGTATAAAATACATTTTTTACACATTCACTGAACGACTTTCCTTAAGCATATACTTCATTTGTAATGAATCTACTGAGAAAGAGAGAAAGAAAAAGATTCAGAAACTTATGAGTACAATACATTGGATAGATATGATTTTATCTTCAGTAGGTTATGTCAAAGACTGTGGTTACATGAGGAAATAACTTGAGCTATATAGTTAGATTTAGTTCAGATCTACCCCTATATGGGAAGTAGATTTTTTTTAACATTGTAATCTATTTTCCCTCTTTTCTTTTCATGTCTTATTATGTCCTCTACCCATTCCATTTCTGAATTATTGTTGCTGTGAGCATGGCAATATGTTTGGAATGCTATGAGTTTAACAAGGAGGAAACCACTTCACTTAAATGAATTTCTTGTTTTATTATGTTGCATTGCATCAACCATGAGGGTGACATTTAAAATTTTGGCACTTAGAATATTTGTTAGATTAAATCTTGATAATAGTATATTAAAAGAATGTGAATGTACTCTGTTTATGTTTCTGGGAAGTAAAGGGATTATCTGAATTCTTTTGAAATAAAGGTAGGTGAACATTAAAATGGAGGACTGATTTTTCCTGTGAATAGCTCAGGAATGACCATCCCCATACCTATTTTTTATATTTACTTCATAGGCCTGTCCAGTATTTTGTGTGTGTGTGTGTGTGTGTGTGTGTGTGTGTGTGTGTGTTATGGCATATGTATATATGTAGTATATATAAATCTTTTTTATCTTTAAGTTGAAAGCTTGGTAAATGACTAACTTGGGCCATTGAAATAATATAGAATATTATTTTTGAAATTTCAGTAGATTGTAAATGGGAGTAATTACTATTGTTGTATCTAGGAAATAAAATGTGGTAATGCATACTAACAAAGTTTGAGAAATCTTTATGTTGTTCTTGCTCTCTGACTCATCCCACTGATGGCCTGTAGAGGGCATTATGTGCATAATAAATAAGCTTTGTCTTTTCAGATCTTAGCTAAATTCATTTAGTTGTTTTATCTAACGTCATACAGGGTGAAATCGGTTCTGAGTTATTATCCAGATACTCACTACTGTGTCATAAATACGAAGATTGTTATTTTTAGTGATATTGGGTTGGAATAAAAGATGTAAAACTATCACATTAATTCAGTAACAATGACTTTTGTTACAATAACATTTTCTTCAATGTCTTTTCATTTTTTCTGAGGACTAAAGGAAAAGAGTAGGTTTAAAAGGAGTTTGAGAAGACATTAATTAACTTTGCTGAGGGTTGTTTGCCTGCAGTGGATTAGCTAATGAAGCAGTCCTTAAAGTACCTGTGCTAGTCTTACCTTTCCTGGAATGTGACAAGAGTAGTCCTTCCCACTAAACAAACAAGAGAGCAAAGGCGACTTCTTAGACATTTTCTGAACCTTTTTTTTAAAAAAAAAGGTTTAGTGTCTTTTGAGACAAAGAAAATAGTTTAATTCCATTTGAGACTGGTTAATATAATGAGAAGTAGTAAAAACTTATAAAATTCTTTTCCTCTGGGCTTAGAGGACAATTATATAACCAAGGTAAGAAGAGGCAGAGACTATAAGATGGGCTGGTAAGTTGCAAAGAGCTTTTGTGTTTCTTTTTTCAGTGTGAACTGATTGCTGACTTGCCTTCTCAGCCCGGGACTTTAGCATTCCTCTAAGTTGGAGCTTCTTAATTGTAATCTTTATGAGTTGTGTTTTGCTTTCAGATTTTATGGATTTCTTAAGTGCATAAGAAATGCTTGTATTTTTGTACACATATCACCAAATCGTTAAATAAGAGGGCCATCACTGTTTTTATTAACTAGGAAGCCTCTCTCCCTCCCAGGAATGTTTTAATTATTTCTTTTACTCTATGATGAGATAACTTAACACAAACCAAGCCAGGTGTGGTGGTACACCTGTAGTCCTAGCACTTGGGAGGCTGTTGCAGGAGGATCACTTGAGCTCAGGAGTTCCAGACCAGGTTGGGCAATATAGCAAGACCCTGTCTCAAAATAAAACAAAGCAAAAACCAAACAAACAAGCTATATATGGAGTATGTAGACACACACACACACACACACACACACTCATTCCAGACTCAGAGTTAAAATAATTTTAATATAAGGTAATCTGTGTATAATCAGTAAGAGGACTGAAGTTATTCTGCACACAAGGGTATAATTTGTAAAGATTGAGGGTGTAGCCACTCTTAAGTTTTTCCTAAAATCTTGGTTCTTCCATTCTCTGGAATTTGCAAACTTTGGTGAGTTAATGCACTTCTCTAAACCTTAATTTCCTCTTCTCTAAAGTGGGAATAACAAAAGTTACCTACCTGATAACAGTGTTTGAAATTTAAATAAAATAAGTCAGATTATATGCTTGGTTTAGTGCCTGGGGAATAAAGAGCATTCACAAATATGATGATGGTGGTATTTCTTTTTGTAATGTTTTTAAAGACTCAGAAAGATTACAAAATTTCCCTTGATCTAAGAGTGAAAGTGAAAATTTCAAAGTGTCTTTGAAGAATCTGAAACCAGAGTTATTTCACAGTTTTTTTTTTTTTTTTTTTTTTTTAAAGTGGGATTAAGACTATGAATAACACTAACTCTCAGGGGAAACTTCCAGGCATCTCTGAGATTTATTTCATAACACTGACTTTGGATTTTGTATTATACTTCTTCCTAAGGTGGTTAGAGCCACTAAATCATTTGGGGAATCTAGAAGATCAGTGTGACAGAAACTTCCATCAGCATCAAATGACCAGGGACTAATAAATCTGAAATGATTTTTTTTCCTGGCACAGTTAATAATCGCTCAGAAACGATTCTGATGGAACATTTAAATGAAAAAAACATTCTAAAGGATCAAGATTCCAGTGTGATATTAAGGGGAGGAAGGGCCATAAGGGAAAAATATGGTGGGTGGGGGAAGTCCTTGAAAAGTTGTTAACTTGGGTAAGGGAAATACCAGTATCTCTGTGGTCTTTCAGGAACAAAAACATCTTTTGCAGAGGGCCTAAGGTTTGAGCCAAGATATAAAGTGACCTTTGTGGCTGGCTGGCTCACCCTCCAGTTTCCTGGGGAGAGTCCATCAGCACTGCTGCAGTGCTTGACAGTGGGCAAGGAGCACTTAGCAGTGGGAAGCAAGGAAATGATGGTTGGAGCAAGGAATGACTGTTATTTCTCACCAACAGATAGGTACACACCACTTGCTGAAATGATTCAGCAGTTTAAAGTTGAGAGCTGTGAGACTTTGTGAGTTACACATGGGGAGCACAGGACCCAGGAGGGTCAGCCCTGTTGGAATACTTCTGGGATTGCTCTATTCCCTCTTGCTTTGAATCACAAATGAATGTGAGGCTGTGGGGCTAGGCCTTTTCTTCTTCTTTCCCTCTCTCCTAACCCTACCTGCAAAGTTCCTTTACTATTTGTAATAGAGTATTCTAGATAGCAGCAGGTAAAGTTTTCAGGTGATGGGGGCGCCAGGGGAGGGAAAGTGAGGAGAAGGAAGGTGTTTCATCTATTCCATCAGTGTTTAAGGTACTTCCATCCTTTAAAACTGACATTATTCTATTCCACTCTTGCTCCATGGAAAAAAACAGGCCTCTTGTCTGGATCTTTTCGTTTTAATGATTTCCATGAAAAGGCTTTTACTCAGGCTCTGACATGACTGTCAGAACACACGTTTAAATGCGAGACCGCTTAAAAGGCTATTGATATTCCCTGGTGGAGAAGAAAGTGCTTTAAAAAAATCCATCTGTCCATGCACAAGTTAAGTTAACCCTGGCCATTTTCCTTCCTCCTCCTCCTCCTCCTGCTCCTGCTCCTCCTCCTGCTCCTCCTCCTCCTCCTCCTCCTCTTCCCTTCTCTCTTAACTTCCTCTTCACCCAGCCCCCGTCCCCCCAAGACTGAGGTTAAAGTCATACTCTTGGCCCAACAAGATTTGTGTGTGTCCTCATCTCTTAGAAGCTATCATTTTTATACATCGATGGCACTGATTAATTTAATCCAGATCTAAGCTATGTTGAGTAGGGAAGAAGAATGCCTAATTTTGATCTAAGGCTGCTGCTGTTCAGTCTCAGCAGACTGTTCCTTTTGAATCTGGGACTCATTTCTCTTTGTGTATCTTGGATATGTTAATAGAATTAAGTAATTGGTGTGATAAAGTGATGCTATATACAACAAGAATTATGTGTAGTATTTATAATCAAAAGCATATTTTGGCATGAATTTATGAAGTGTTAGTAGAAATTAAAGTTTCGTGGCAGATTACTGTACTATTTAAGTGGTTTGTTATAACAAATGGGTTCTGAAGTAAATCAGGTGGTTGATAAGATTTTAATTAATTGATAGACATGTGAATATGAAGCTGTCAACATGGTTGATGTGTTCTTTTGGTAAGAAAATGTTATGTCTATTAACCATTCACTATTACTCTCTCTCATGAAGTATGATTGTTTTATTGAATATGAAAGAGACATAGCATTTAAATTCATAACAAAAAATACTACAAATGAGAATTAAATTAATTCCTTGAAAAAGTAATATAATCATTTTGATTTTACCTACTATAATCATGCTACCTGAACTCACTGAGATATTCATGGCTACTTACTAATACTTATAAGCATGTCCACGCCATAATTACTTTCTCTAGATTGACTATTCTAGACTACAATTCAAAGATGGTCTTTTACCTGTTTGAGGTTTGTAAGTGATCTGGGCCATTTAGATAACTTTTTCTAATTTATTTTTTCTATTTCATGTTTCTTTTAGGTCATCCTTCATTTCCATTTCAGAGGCAGAAGTGCCTGACTTCCTTAATGAGGTTAATAGCTACAAACTTTTTGATCCTATTTGTTCCAGAATTTTCTAGAACTTTGGTTCACTAGTAATCTCCCTTTCCCTAACTTCCTTATAGTTTTAGTCTCTTGATTGGCTTTTACTTCTTCCCAAAACTTGGTCTTACACTTTAAAATAATAATAAGAAAAATTTCTTCTAGCTATACTTCCCTCTTCAATGAAACTTTAACTTTATGATTCTTTTTAATGCTTTACCAGACATACCTTTGATGTTTTCCAGTCCAGTTCAGTTCAGTATTTATAGAGGCCTTCTGTGTGCTTAGCACAAAGGGTAACCAGTATGGCCTTTGTGTTTTAACTTTTTATTTATGTTTCAACCTGGTGAAGAAGATTAGGCCAAGTTGTAATTCAAGTGATAGATGCTGTTTTGACCTTGAGTGTTTGTGTACCCCTACTCCTCCAATTCAGATGTTGAAATTCTAACCCCCAAGGTGATTTTTGGGAGGTGACTTGGTCATAGGAGTGAAGTGCTCATGAATTGTATTAGAAATGTTAGAAAAGAGGCCCAGGAGCAATCTCTTTGCCCTTCCAGCAGGTGAGGACATGGTAAGAAGTTGCCCTCTGTAAACCAGAAAGCAGTCCTTCGTAGACAGTGAATCTGCTAGCCCCTCCATCTCAGACTTCCCAGCCTCAGAATTGTGAGAAATAAATAACTATTGTTTATAAGTGATCTGGTTCATGGTGTTATGTTATAACACTCTGAACAGACTAAGACGGATGCTTTAATAGAGATACATACTCAGTGCTCTGGGAGTTACACTGGCATTCACAGTGTGCGTTCCGCTCGTCTTTCCCCTTTTACCTCTCATTGATCTCTGACTCTCCCAGTAAAAAATAAAGAAATTAAGGCCTTTATGTCTATGCTATGTCCTTTCTCTTATTTTTTTGGGGTGGTGATGTTGGCGTTGGAGAGTTCTGGTCAGAATTATTATTTTGTTCTTTTTATGTAAAATAAAGTTATTTTTGAAATATATTATTTTGAACCAAGATTAATTGTATTTCTATCTTCGAGTAGATCTGTTGAGAGAGGTTCATTATCATTAAATGCTTTTTTTTTTTTTAAAAAAAAAAAGCTCCCTGCATTTTCTTAAATATCAAAATACCTTCTTGACTTTTCTTTAAAAATACTCTCTTAGGCTTTATTTTATAAGGAAAGTTTTGTGTTTACAGAAAAATTGGATAGAGAGTTTCCATGTATCTCCTCATAACTCATACCCCTTGTCTGTCCTTTGGTGCTGGGGATTGAACCTTGGGCCTTGAGGATGCTAAGCATATGCTCTACCATTGAGCTACATCCTCAGGTCCTCCCCTGTTGTAAATATCTTACACTAGTTGGACACATTTGTCCCAGTTGATGAACCAGTATTGATTATTATTTTAATTTTTTTATTTTGAGACAGGGCCTCACTAAATTTCTTAGGGCCTTGTTAAGTTGCTGAGACTGACTTTGAACTTGCAATCTTCCAGACTAAGCCTCCTGAGTCACTGGGATTACAGGTGTGTGGCACTGCACCTGGCAGTATCGATATTTTATTATTAGCAAAAACTTTATAGCTTATGTTAGGGTTTTTTTTTTTTTTTTTTTTTCCTTATGTTAGGGTTTAAGTGTGTAGTACAGTTCCATAGGTTTTGAGGTATGCATGATGCCATGTATGCATAATTGCAGTATCAAACAGAACAGTTTCACTTGCAAAAAGTCCCTCGGTAGCACAATTCTATAATTCCAGTGATTTAGAAGGCTGAGGCAAGAGGATTGCAAGTTGGAGGCCAGTCTTAGCAATTTAGGGAGACTGTCTCAAAATAAAAAATGAGGGAGGTGGTGCGGAACATTTCGGATTAGCAGCTCGGCAACCCATGCATCCTGCGAGGCTGCGGCGGAGCCTCTAGAGAGAAGGCCCAAGAGTTTGGCAGCTTCCATTGAAGCCCAGCCAACAGTGGCGTCTACCAGGAGTTTTGAGCGACAGCAGCGAGCAGAACTATGGCGAGTGGGTTAATGTTGAAGAAGGAAAATGCGGAAGTGGTCATTTGATGTTTTATAAATGAGTATTTGAAGCTCAGGAATAAGTGAAGCTGAAATTTGAAAAAAATAAAAGAAAGAATACATGCTAATTATCAGACCAGAAGTTCCACTTGGAGAAAATTGAGCAATTTGTGTGAAGTGGGGAAGATCAAAGTGCAGGTCCAGATCTGAATCTAGGTCTAGATCCAGAAGAAGTTCTCAGAGGCATTATACAAGGACCCGCTCGTGTTCCCGCTCCCATCGACGTTCCAGTAGCAGGTCTTGCAGTCGAGATTATCACAGGCGGCACAGCCATAGTCATGCTCTCATGTCTACTCGAAGGCTCCATGTTGGCAGTCGGGCAAATCCTGATGCCAGTTGTTGTCTTGGGAGTGTTTGGGTTGAGCTTATATACCACAGAAAGAGATCTGAGAGAAGTGTTCTCTAAATATGGCCCCATTGCTGATGTGTTTATTGTATATGACCAGCAGTCTAGGTGTTCAAGAGGATTTGCCTTTGTATATTTTGAAAATGTAGATATAGTCAAGGGAGCTAAAGAACATGCCAATGGAATGGAGCTTGATAGACATAGAATCAGAGTTGATTTCTCTGTAACAAAAAGACCACATACTCCAACACCAGGAATTTACATGGGGAGATCAACCTATGGCTGCTCACGCCGTCGGGATTATGATGACAGAGGATATGGTTGAGGCTGTGATGATCGGGAGTACTGTAGCAGATGTACAGAGGAGGAGGAGGAGGAGGAGGTGGATGGAGAGCTGCTCAAGACAGGGATCAGCTTTACAGGAGGTGGTCACCTCCTTACTACAGTCGTGGGGACACACGTCACGATCCCCATCGCGCTCCTACTCACTTGGTTGCTATTAAAGCATGAAGTCAAAGACTTTCTGAAACCTGCCATAGAGCTGGGATGTAGTTTGTGGACAATATTTTTTAGTGTCTCATGTTTAAAAAGCAAACAGTGCCTAGTGAAGTTAGGTGACTTTTACACCTTTTATGATGACTACTTTTGGTGGAATTGAAATGCTGTTTTCATTCTGCATTTGTGTAGTTTGGTGCTTTGTTCAAAGTTAAGTGTTTTCAGAAAAGTACGTTTTGCATGTATTTTTTTTTTTTTACAGTCTAAATTTTGACTGCTGAGAAGTTTCTATTGTACAAAACTTCATTTAAAAGGTTCTTCTACTGAATCCAAGGTATTCTGAAGATCAAAGCCTGTGTGTAAAATGCTACCAAATGGCAAAAAGCAACAGTAAACAATTTGATTTAAAGAAAAAAATGAAAATGTCTGGGGATGTAGCTGAGTGGTAAAGTGCCCCTGGAGTCAATCCTCACTTAAGGAAAAAAAAAAAAAATTCCTTGTTTCACCTGTCCACAGCCTTTAACCCCTAGCAAACAGTGGTCTTTTGTTTCTATAAATTGTGCTTCTTCTAGAATGTCATATAGTTCAATTCAGAGTATGTAGCCTTTCAAATTGTCTTTTTTCACTTAGAGTATGCATTTAAAGTTCTTTTTTTTAAACGTATTATTATTATTATTTTTAGTTGGCAGTGGACCTTTATTTTATTTACACGAGGTGCTGAGAATGGAACCCAGTGCCTCACACATGCTAGGCACATGCTCTGCCACTGAACCACAACCCCAGCCCCCTTCTATTTTTTTATGGCTATTTCTCTTTATATCAAATAAAATTTTCTTGTATGAATGTACTACAGTTTGCTTATCCATTCATCTGTTGGTGACATCTTGGTTGCTTCCACGTTTTGGCAAATATGAACACGGTGCTATGAAGATTTATGTGCAAGTTTTTACATATACTTAAATTTTCAAATCATTGAATGAATAACTAGAAATATGATTGCTGAATGATATGATAAAACTATATTTAGTTTTGTATTAAGTGAGGAAACTGTTTTCAAAAATGACTGTACCATTTTGCTTTTTCACCAGAAATGAATGGTAATTCCTGTTGCTCCACATCCTCACCCATATTTGCTATTGTCAGTTTTTGGATTTTAGCCACAACAGGTGTGTAATGGTGCTGTTTGTTGTTTTAATTAGCATTTCCCTAATAACCTGTGATATTAAGTATCTTTTCATATGCTTATTTGCTATTTATCTTCTTAAAAAATTTTATTTGTTCTTTTTAGTTATACATGGCAGTAGAGTCTATTTTGACATATTTATACAAACATGTAGTACATCTTATTCTAATTAGGATCCCAGTCTTGTGGGATCTCAACACCATGTTGAAATTCACTGTGGTGTGTTCATGTATGTGCGTAGGACAGTTATGTCAGATTCAATCCACTCCCTTTCCTTCATTCCCTTTTGTCTAATCCACTGAAATTCTATTCCTCCCCCACCTTTTTGTGAATTAGTATCCACATGCTATTTATCTTCTTTGGTGGGGTGTCTATTGAGGTCTTCTGCCCTCTTTTGAAAATGGTGTTGCTTATTTCCTTCCTTTCTTCCTTCCCTCCCTGGTTCCCTCCCTCCCTCCCTCCCTCCCTCCCTCCCTTCCTTCCTTCCTTCCTTCCTCCCTCCCTACCCTCCCTCCCTCCCTCCCTCCCTCCCTCCCTCCCTCCCTCCCTCCCTCCCTTCCTTCCTTCCTTCCTTCCTTCCTTCCTTCCTTCCTTCCTTCCTTCCTTCCTATGCCAGAATTTATTCACCTACACTGAAGTTGCTCATTTTCTCATTGTGGTCTACAACCCAGTCTTTGGGTGGTCTTTTAGTTCTTATAACAGAATCCTTTGCAGAGAAGATGTTTTTAATTTTAATGAATTCCAACTTGTCATTTTTTTCTTTTATGGGAAGAAATAATTAATTACTAAATAAATAATTAACTGAACTCAAGGTCACCTTGACACTTTTAATGTTATCTTCTAGAAGGTGAGTTTTACATTTAAATTTATGATCCATTTTAAAATTAGGGTTTTTTTTTGTGTGTGAATGAAATTAAGGACTGTGCCTAAATTCATTTTATTGCATGTGGCTATGCATGTGGCATTGTTCTATGATTGTTTGTTATAATTACTACCCTTTATCCACTGAATTGCCTTTGTTTTCTTTTCAAAATCAGCTGACTTTTATATGTGTGAGTCTGATTCTGAATTGGTTCTTACGAATCTTATTTGTCTGCTTTTTAATTTTGCCAATACCATATTGACTTGATTATTGTAGCTTCATAAGTCTTGAAGTTGAACATAGTTAGTCTCTGATGTTTTACTTTTTCTATTTAAGTATTTTGTCATTGATTTTTTTACCTTTTCCACAGAAACTTTAGAATTAGCTTGTCAATATCCACAAAGTAGCTTACTGGGATTTTATATTGGGATTGTGTTGAATCTGTACATCAGGTTTGGAAAAATTGATATCTTAATGGTATTGAGTTTTCCTATCAATGTATATGAAATATTTCTCTACTTGTTTAGATTTTTATTGTTAACTTTCATCAGAGTTTTGTAGTTTTCTTCCTATAGGTTGTATATATATATATTTTTTTAGATTTATACTGTAACAGTTTATTTTGGGTACTAATGTAATGGTGTTGGGTTTAAAGTTTCAAATTCTTATTGTTCATTGCTAGTATTTAGTAAAGCAGTTGTCTGTTCATCTCTATCCTACAGCCTTACTATAATCATTTAGTTCTAGGACTTTTTTCATTTCTTTCTTTTTTTTCTTACAATTCTTTGTAATTTTCTGTATAGACAATTAAGTGATTGACAAATGAAGACAGTTCCATTTCCAATTTGTGTACATTTTATTTCCTTTTTTTACCTAATTGTATTAGCTAGGAGCTAGGACTTCCAATATGATGTTGAATGAGAATGGGGAGAGTTGACGTTCTTGCCTTGCTCCTAAAGTTAGGAGGTATGTTACTCTGCTTTGCTTTGCTTTGGCAAAACTACCCAGCAAGAACAACTTACAGAAGGGAAAGTTTGTTTTGGCTCATGGTTCCAGAAGTTTAGTCTATGGTTGACTAAGTACATTGCTCTGGGCCTACAGTGAAGGTGAATGGATATCATGGCAGACAAATGCTGCTCTGTTCATGGCTGGCCAGGAAGCAGAGAGAGGGAGATGGGGAAGGGCCATAGGGAAGATGAGCCCTTCCACAGCATGACCCCCAATGACTCCCCTCCTCCCGCCATACCTCTCCTATCTATAGTTACCACTTTGTCTATTCAAATGAGGATGAACTGATGAGGTTATAGTGCTCACAATCCAGTCCTTTCATTTCTGAACATTCCTGCATGAACATAAGAGCTTTGGGGGGAACATCTCATATCCAAACCATAACAGAAGAATGCATCTAATTTCTCACCATTAAAATGATGTGCCATAGATATTTTGTGGATGTTTTTACCTATTTAGGAAATTTCTGTCTATTCCTTGTTGGTTAAGAGTTTTTATGATGAGTAGGTATTGGATTTTGTTAAATCCAAATTTTCATGTGTTGATATGATCACTTGCTTTTTGTCTTTAGTTTATTAATGTGATAGATTGATTTTTGAATATCAAGCCAGCCTTGCATACCTGTAGTAAATCTCACTTGAGTGTATAATTCTTTTTATACATATTGTTAGATTTCCATTTTGTTAAATATTTTTGTATACTTGTTTTTTTCAAGATGTTTGTTTGTAGTTTTCCTTTCTTGTAAGGTCATCTTCTGGTTTCAGTGTTAGGGTAATGATGACTTGATACAATTAATTAAGAAGTATTCTCTATGCTTTTACTTTTCTGGGAGAGATTGTAGAGAATCTGTTTTATTTTTCTTAAATGTCTGGTAGAATTCCCCAGTGAATCCAATGGTCTTGGTGCTTTCTAGTTTAGAAGATTATTAATTAGTGATTCAATTAGTTCAATAGATATGTTCATATTCAAATGATCTATTGTTGCATAAGGGAATTTCGAATGTATCTCAGGAATTGCTATTTTACCTATGTTATGGAATTTATGGGATAGATTTATTCTTGGTGTTCCTTTAAATGTCTGTGGGATCAGTACTGATATCTCTCTTACATTTCTACTAATTTTAGTTTATTTACTCCCCTATCCCCTCCATCTAGACTGGAGGTTCATCAGTATTACCAGTAGTTTCAAAGGACCAACTTTACATTTTTTGTCTCTGTTGTTTCCTTGCTATCAGTTCTATTGGCCATTGTTCTGATTTACTTATTTCTATTTGTTTGCTTGATGTAGGTTTATATTGCTCTCCTTTCTCTAGTTTTCTCAGGTAGAAACTTTGATTATTGATGTTAGATCTTTCTTCTTTTTCTAATATAAGCGATAGTGCTATAAATTCCCACCTCTCCACACTCACTGCTTTTGTTTTTTTCCACAAATTTCAATTAGGTTTTATTTGGTTTCATTTAGTTTGAGTTATTTTTTTTAGCTTTTCCTGAGACTTTTTTTTTTTTGACTCATGTATTAATTAGAAGGGTAGTTTGAGTATTCTGAATGCTAAAATCCCAAATCCTTATGCTTCAAAATCTGAAACCTTTTAAACACCATCATGATGTATGACTTGTGGAAACCACTGATCTGCTTTTTATCTTTATTGATTTGCTTTTTTTAAAAAATTCCACATAAATGGAGTCATATTATATGTAGTTTTTTTTTTGTATTTGTGTGTCTGGTTTCTTTCACTTAGTATAACACTTAAGAAATTCACACATATTATTATGTCTAACTGGTTTGCCCCATTTTACTGCTGAATAGTATTCCATTGTATAGTTTTCCATGTGATTTGTGCATCCATCCGCTGGTTAATGGACATTTGGTTTGTTGCCAGTTTTTGGCTATTACATGTAAAGCTGTCATTAATATTCATGTATTAATCTTCGTATGTATATCTGGCTTGTTTCTCTTTAGTAAATAATTGAAAGAGGGATTGTTGCGTCAGATGGTTAAATGTATTTGTTTAATTTTTAAAATTGCTCATTGTGTATCATTTCGAATTCCCACCATTAATGTAGAAGTGTTCCACTTGCTCTACTTTTCTTGGTATTGCTAGTCTTTTTTGTTGTTGATATTTTTCGTTTAAAAATTTGTTTTTGATACTTTTAGAATTATATGAGTTACAAAGATAACATAGAGATTTACCCACATACTTTTACCCTTCCCCTTCTATGTTAACATTGTCCATAACCGCAGAACATTAACATTTATGAAAATTAGGAAGTTAACCTTGATACAGTTCTGCTACCTAAGTACAGAACTTACTTAGCTTTCACCAGTTTTCCCATTAATATCACTGCTCCTCCTTTTTGGTTCCAGGATGCAATTTAGGATCCCATGTTGCATTATTTGTCATATCCCTGTAAGCTCCCCCAATCTATGTCTGTCCCTCAGTCTTTATTTTCTTTTATGACCTTGACACCGGTCAGTTATTTTGTAGAATGTCTCTTAATTTGGGTTTGTCTGATGCTTTTTCAAGATGAAATTGAGGTTATGTGTTATTAGGACGGATACAGCAGAGGTACTGTGTCTTTAGTGCAGTATGTCAGGGGTTGCATGATATTACTCACCTCAGTCACTTGGGTAGTGTAATGTCTGGCAAGTTTACCAGTGGAAAGTTAATATTTTTTCCCTTTGTAAATTACTAAATGTCAATTGGCAACACATGTCTTCTTCTGTACTGTTTTGTTCCATTTACCTACTTATCTGCCTTTATACTAGTACATAGCACACCATCTTATTATAGTTCTGTAAAAAGTTCCAAAATCAAGTTGTGTAGAATCTCCAATCTTGTTCTGCAAGGTTATTTGGCAATTCTGTGTCTTTTGTGTTTCCATAAATTTTAGAATCAGTGTGTTGATTTCTGAAGAGATCTTGCCGAGTCTTTGGAATTAATTGTACCTGTAGGTTAACTTGGGGAAAATTAAAATCATAACTGTAAGACGTCTTCTGGCTAGGGGTGTAGCACAGAGGTAGAACTTTTGGTTAGCATTCATGAAGCCCTGTGTTCAGATCCCCAGCTCCCCCCACCCCAGAAGTCTTCTGATCCACAGGAATGATGAATCTTTCCATTTATTTCAGTGTTCACTGATTTCTTTCAGCAGTACTTTTCATTATGTAGGTATTGCACATCCTTTTTTAAATTTATCTCTTAGGTGTGTTCATATTTTTGGTACTGCTTAAATAGTATTTTTCCAGGTTGTTTATTGTTAGTATCAAACTACACTTGATTTTTGTATATTGCCCATATATCCTGTGACCTTGCTAAATTTTCTAATAATTGCCAATTTTTTTTTCATATTCCATATGATTTTCTACTCAGATAATCATGTTGTTGGCAAACAAAGACAAACACCTTCCTCCCCAGTCTGTGTGCTTTTTATTTCTTAATTTTACCTTTTTACTTTGTGTTATTCAACATAATGTTGAAGAGAAGTAGTGGGGATTGCTATCTTCACTTTGTTCCCTAGCAAAGAAGGTAATCATTTAGTCTTTTACCATTAAATATGTGGTACATATTTAGTCTAAGTAAAAACCCTTTATTTATTTATTTATTTATTTATTTTTTAGTTGGAGGACATTCTCATCTATCTGTAGTTTGCTGTAAGTATTTAGTTTGAAAGAATGCTGATTTTTATAAGTTACTTTTTGTGCATCTTTTGTGGTGATCATTTGCTTTATTATTTTTAGTCATTTAATATAATGAATTACATTGGTATCTTAGTCCATTTTCTGTTGCTGTAACAGAGTACTGGAGACTGGATATTTTACAAAGGAAAATGGTTCATGGTTCTGGAGGCTGGTAAATCCAACTTTTGGTAAAGGCCTCGTAGTGTTTAAATTCATGGTGGAACAACAGACAGGCAGATGTGAAAAAGACAACACACAGGGAGCAGACTTACCTTATAACAACCTACTTTTGTGGTAACTAATCCAGTTCTACAAGAATATATTACTTAATGACTGTCACCTTTTAAAGATCCTACAAGTTCCCCATATTTTTGCATTGGGAATCACAGTTCTAATACATTAACTTATTTTTATTAAAATTTTTTTTCATGCATGTATATAGGTTAATAATGTTTGTCTCATTCTGTAGTCCTTCGCATCCCCACTGCCCCACCCCTCACCTTACACCCCTCTGCATAATCCAAAGTTCATTCTTCTCTACCCACATCCCCACCATGGATCAGCATTGGCTTATCAGAGAAAACATTCAACCTTTAGATTTTTGGGATTGGCTTATTTCACTTAACATGATATTCTCTAGTTCCATCCATTTACCTGCAAATGCCATAATTTCATCTTCTTTAAAGCTGAGTAATATTCCATTGTGTGTGTGTGTATATAGGTACACCATATTTTCTTTATCCATTCATCTGTTGAAGGGCATCTAGGTTGGTTCTATAGTTAGCTATTGTGAATTGAGCTGCTGTAAACATTGATGTGTCTGCGTCACTGTAGTACGCTGATTTTAAGTCCTTTGGGTAAAAACCGAGGAGTGGGATAGCTGGGTCAAATGGTGGTTCCATTCCAGGTTTTCTGAGGATTCTCCATACTACTTTCCAAAGTGGTTGCACGTGGTTGCACCAATCTGCAGTTCCACCAACATTGTATGAGTGTACCTTTTCCCCCACATCCTCGCCAACACTTACTATTGCTTGTATTTTGATAATTGCCTTTCTGACTGAAGTGAGATGAAATCTGAGTAGTTTTGATTTGCATTTCTCTAATTGCAAGGTATGGTGAACATTTTTCATATGTTTTTTGATTGATTATATTTCTTCTTCTGTGAAATGTCTGTTCGGTTCCTTAGCCCATTTATTTATTGAGTTATTTGTTTTTTTTGGTGTTAAATTTTTTGAGTTCTTTATATATCCTGGAGATAAGTGCTCTATCTGAAATGCCTGTGGTAACGATTTTCTCCCACTCTGTGGGCTCTCTCTTCACATTATTGATTGTTCCCTTTGATGAGAAGAAGTTTTTTAGTTTGAATCCATCCCATTTATTGATTCTTAATTTTACTTCTTGCCCTTTAGGAGTCTTGTTAAGGAAGTCAGGTCCTAAGCCGACATGATGAAGATTTGGACTTATTTTTTCTTCTATTAAATGCAGGGTCTCTGTTCTAGTGCCTAAGTCTTTGGTCCACTTTGAGTTGATTTTTGTGTGGGGTGAGAGATAAAGGTTTAATTTCATTTTGTTACATATGGATTTCCAGTTTTCCCAGCACCAGTTGTTGAATAGGCTATTTTTTCTCCAGTGTATATTTTTGACACCTTTGTCCAGTATGAGATAACTGTTATTTATGTGTTTTTGTCTCTGTGTCTTCTATTCTGTACCATTGGTCTACATGTCTATTTTGGTGCCAATACCATGCTGTTTTTGTACTGCTCTGTAGTGTAGGTTAAGTTCTGGTAATGTGATGTCTCCTGCTTCACTCTTCTTACTAAGGATAGGCTTAGGTGTTCTGGGCCTTTTATTTTTCCAAATGAATTTCATGATGATTTCTTCTGTTTGTATGAAGAATGTCATTGGGATTTTAACAGGAATTGCATTGAATCTGTATAACACTTTTGGTAGTGTGGCCATTTTAACAATATTAATTCTGCCTATTGAAGAGCATCGGAGATCTTTTCGTTTTCTAAGGTCTTCTTCAATTTCTTTCTTAAAGTGTTCTGTAGTTTTCATTGAAGAGGTCTTTCACCTCTTTTCTAACACATTAACTTTTGGAGGGCATATTCAGATTATAGGTTAGTTTTTAAAATGTGAATTCAAAATTACATTCCTTAGATACATTCCATGGAGTCATGAAGTATTAGCATCACATACACACAGATATATGTACAGTTTGATTCAGTTTGCCAAAAGTGTCACATCTTTATATTTCTGTTCACAAGGGATATAGTTTTGTGTTTTTCTTTTCTTGAAAAGTCTTTGCTTGGTTTGGTATTATGGTAGTACTGGCCACTTAAATTAGTTTGGATATGTTATTTTCTATTTGGAAGCCTTATGTGGAATTGACATTTTTTATTAATATAATATATACTTGTTATATTTATTAACATAATATTAAATATAATAGAATTTATTGGTGAACCATTGATGCCTACAGTTTTATTTGCTGAAAGATATTTATATGTGAGTTCCTTAACTGCATAGGACTATTCTTCAAATGATCTGTTTCTTCTTGAGTGTGCTGTAGTAGCTTATGTCTTTAAAGGAAATTTTCCACTTCAACTAAGTTGTTGAATATATAGGCATGATTGTTTATAATATTTCTCTTTAATTTATTGAATGTCTTTTGGGTCTGTAGTAATGTCTTACTTTTGAGTCCTTAAAGTCTATATCTAAATGTTAAAAATTCTGGAGCTCTGGTTTATGTCCTTCCTCTGTTTTTTAAACCCATGTTGATTTTTATTCCAATTGGTTTTACCTTCCCTTGATGTTGGTTGTCTTTTGTGCTTCATTACTATTGATAGTGTCCTGGACAAATCAAAAAGGAAAAAAAAAAAAAAGCCCATTATTTGGTCTTAGAACACTCAGATACCAAATGTATGTTGTTTCTATACCAACCAATTCTCCACTTCTTTGTGGACACCAACTGGGTGTCCTATAATTTAACTTGATTCTGACACTACTAGAATTAGAATAGACCCCCACAGGTTAAAACTCTAGTCCCACAAAACTGGCCTCCCCCTGCTACCTCATGCCAATTGCAATGAATAGGTCTCCTACTCTAAATTATCTACACTTCCATTCAACTTGTTACAGACTGGAGGTTCTCTTGACTCCCTCTTCATGTATGATAATTTGGTATGATGGCTCACAGAACTCAGGGAAACATTTTACTTATACTCATGTGGTTGATTTTTCAGGTAACCAAACTTCATTGATAAAAAGAACCAATAAAAACAAAATCACTTCATCAGCACAAACTTAGGTATAGTTGAAAGGGACTTATGAATGACAACACTCTCTAACCCTTTCACTTAGAAAGTCTAGGTTTTAAGGCACTCTGTGCCAGGAACCCAGGATAGGAAACACAATATTACAATAAAAGATGTTCTTGTCACCCCTATCATTCAGGGGTGACATTTTAAAACATGGGTTTTAAAAGTTATGTGCCAGGCACTGGAGATGAAGATCAAATATATCTCTCTTATTACATCACAACGTCATGGCAATATCATTTAAAAATTGTTTTTAGAAATCATTTAATGTCTAGGATGATTGTGACTTTACTTGGAGAGGAGTCATGTTTGCTTTTATCAAACCCAAGAGTCAGGATTATTCTAGAATGCCAGGCACACTAGTATTTTACAGTCACATCAATCTGATTTCATATGTCATGTGGGTCCCTTTGAAGAGCCTTCTAATCTGGGTATATCCGTCTCATAGGGTGCTTTTGTTCAAAGTTCCAATCCAAAATGAGTGGTTTTACACCACCATTCACCTCTGATAGAGCTTGATTTTTATTTCTGATTTTTAATCTAAAGTGCCATTGAGCTGCTCTGTCACCCCTTTCTATATTGGCAAATGCTGTAAGATGAAGTGTGGTTAAAATGTTTGTCTCTCTTCGCCATGTCACTTACCTTTCCTGGATCTTGGCCCAATGAGTTTTTAACAACTTATTAGTTCTCTGATGCTTTTAAGGACATTTTTTTTTTGTATTGTATTTTGTTTGTTTTTTCTTATCTAATATCTAGTCATCATTTGCCAGAAGTGGATTTCCTTTACAATTGTTTATATTCATATCTCTTTTATGAAATTTTGATTATATTGGGTATGTAAATTATCCTTATTTTTAAATTTAACATGATGTTAAGAACATTCCTCCATGTAACCAAATACTATTTCAAGACATTTTAAAATTAATGTATATATTTCTTCATGTTTGTCATATATTTTCTCATTCTTTTTCTTGATCCAGTTCCTATTTGATTAGCCAACATTTTAAGTCCCTCTCTTTATTTTCTTTTTTATTTGCTACATAATGACATTTTTAGATTCACAGTTATTTATAGACCCTCTACTTTTTATATTTATGAATGTAAACTTGGTCATTCTTACTAGACTAGATACCGGCTGTGATAACAAAATTAAATTTTACTAGGAGAATGAATAGCCACCTCTAATATCTTGAGAAACACCTGGCTTTTAAGTTAAAACTGGAAACAGAAGCCTGTGTGAGTGTATAGTTTTACACCTAGCAATAAGAGAACACATGTCCATCTGATCTTAGGAAGATTTTATAAGTTTCAAATGGGTCTCTGGCCCTGAGCCATTCTCGCTGTCATTTTTTATTAACTTTGTTCTCTTTTTCTTCTTATAGAAAGTCTGCTTTTTGTAATATTATTTATAAAGAATATGATGCCATTCAAGAGGATATTGTAAACAATGTCTTAAAATTATGTCTCTTTTCAATAAAAGGACTCATAAAACATGATAACACAAAATATGCAGTAAGTAATCAGAACCACAGAGTGAATGAACATTATTAGCTGTCTTTTGGCTGTGCTTAACAATCAGCGTCCAATGACCATCACAAAAGAGCAAATTAAGTTGTTTGTTGATTTTCTTTTTGAAATAGTCTTCATTAGCTTCTTTGGTGAATAAGGATAAGGCATTTAAAAATCACATTTACAGACAGATAATCCAGATTGGAAATTTTAATAACTTCATTTTGATTAAAATGTACAGCCTTCTCCTCAATTTTTATAAGACATTTGTATTAGCCTTTTTGTATATTTTTATAAAATAGACCTTATTTGTAATGTTTGTTCTTTCATAGATTGGCTAGATGCAATTTTTGACATTCTTTTTTCTGTGGCACTTTTTAAAGTAGTAGAGGGATGTCCTTTCTCTTCTCTTATTCTCTTTGTAACTACTACAGTTTATCAAAACTCAATTTTTGTTGGGAATTTGCATTAGTTGTTTTATAATTTCCATCATGGTTGTTCCTTTAGGTTTTTCTTAGGTTGACTAAATTGTAATTAGGATTTCCATTTCCTACAGCACATCTTAAAGGAGTGGGTAGTAAAGATATGAGTTCCCTTTTCTGATATTCTTCTTACCTCACAATATCATCCATGAAAACATACCTACTATGTTAACAGGAAGGCGATGGTAAAGTAAGCAAACATTAGCTTAAGGAAGAAAGGAAGTCATTTTTCAAATGCCTACTTACCAGTTGTATTGCTGGGCTCACTCACATAACATGAAGCAAATGTGTGTTTGTTTTTTCTTAATTTGAATCTTTGATGGGAACTCTGAACATGAACAAAGATAGACTTTGAAATTCCTAAGTTTTGCAATTTTTTCTTTGTAATTTGTGCTATTTTTATTGTGGGTTAATCACAACATAGCAACTCACTTTGGTTTCTTAGTAATATTTCTATTCTTTATAGATTGGGTCTCTTTATAGTTTATCTTTAGACAATGTGTTAGAATGTGACTATAATTTTATCTGTGTTAATTTTTCAGATTTGCATTGTTACCAGTTAAGCTTATTCAATGTATAACTGAACCATAATCAAATTTTTGTTTATGTGGAGAGTTTTCTGTACCAAAAGTTGCCTTATATGCATTTGAATTGCTCTTGTTAGCAACCTATGGACCAATGACTTACGTCTGGCAAGTTTACTGGAATCCTAATATCATGCTCCCTGGTCAAGGTAATTTACAGGATAGGAGAAGTCTGCCCTGTCTTTTCTAGTAAACCACACTAAAGGTACATGTTTCCTCTGCCAAAATTTGGTTTTCTTCATCATTCTCCCCTCCTCAGACGGCAGCTTGGAGTATTGCCCTTTACTTTGATGTGGTATTTGAATTTCTTTTCTTCATTGGACTTCTTACAGAAGACTTTATTTGAAACAGAGTGCTTAAATCCAAATATGGCTTTCTAACACATCATTTTTTTTTTTCATCCAGTGCCATATCAAGTAAGTTATGTCAGACCTGTTATATTATTTTTTGGTACAAACACACGAGGAGAAAAAAAGAAGTGGACTTGAGGAAGTTCTAGTGACTCAGTTGCATGCTTAACAACTTGTTTTCAGATTCCCCTTAATTTTGCTAGGGGAAAACTTAATTTTCAGGTAGATACTACTTAACTGTAGCTCACTTGGCGCTGAAATTACCAGATAGACCTCAACCATTCTGCTTCTTGCCAAAATTTAAAACATTTTTCTTTTAATGAAAGAATAGTTTTCTTTTCTGGAATGTGTCCTTAAGTCTTTTGAATACTCCATATATACTACTGATAGTCATGAATTTTGGTAGCATTTAAGAAACACTGTAACACTATTGAAGGTGGTAGTAGGAAGATAAGAAAAGTGCTTTTTAACTTTGTACTGTAGTTCTTTCAACTGAAATACTGAAGGTATTAATTATGATAGGAGCTATTAAATTTGTATGAAGTATCTTACCAGAAAGAGTATGGTGTTTTTTAAAAAAAATATTTTTATCATCTTTTTCATTTTTGAAGCCCAAGAATGATATAGTTAATGTTTTATTTTATTTTTTCCCAGTACTGGGGCTAAAACCAAGCTCTCAAGCATGCTAGGCAAGTTCTTTAGCACTGAGCTACTTCCTTAGTCCTTTTTATTTTTTATCTTGAGATAGGTACTCATTAAAATTGCCCAGACTGGCCTCATACTTGAAATCCTCTTGCCTCAGACTCTTGAATAGCTAGGATTACAGCTATGGCTCTTTGCACCAGCTTTATACAACATTTAAAAAATGATTTTATATTGTTTCAGAAGTCTAAATAATAAATAGAGTTTCTTCTTGGTAACCACAGTGGATTTTTTCCAGGCTCCTGCAGATAGTCAAATCCACAGATACTTAAAATCTTATATCTGGCAGGGGAAAAACACCTGTGAAATAGAAAACTCCACACTGGAACCTGATTGCACATCCATCCACCCATCCATTTCTCCCTCCCTCTCTTCCTCCCTGTGTTCCCTTCTTCCTTCTATTCATTTTGAGGCAGGGTCTCCCTAAGTTGTCCAGGCTGGCCTCAAATATTGTGATCCTTCTGCCTCAGCCTCCCAAGTAGAGTATGTGGGATTACAGGTGTGCACAACCACTCCTGGTTACAAATCCTTTTCTTATTATAGGTTATTTCAGAGAGAAAACCTAACAACTCATTTGAAAGGAAGTATTATACCAGATTGGGATCTTCAATATAATGCTGTTAGGATTAGAAGCATTGTCTTTTGGAAGCTATTAGTAGGGATATTGAATTTTTTTCTCCTAGGCTTACATGACATAGTATCTTTCCTCCTGTTCCTTCTCTTCTTTCTCAGTTCTTCTACCTGCCTCACCTCCACTCAAACAAATACAATTTTCATAGTTTGGAAGAGATGAGAAAGTGTAATAACACTTGCTTGGGAAGAAATAACTCGGTCCTGAGACACTTTGAAGATAGGCATTTCCTCTGCTCATGATAGGTCTCGAGATGCTGGCATTTATTGAGAATGCATTCTTAAATTTAAAGTCATGGACAAAAGTCAGGACTCACCTGGTTTACTGGGAGGAAGACATTGGGTAAATATTAATGTATTAAAATTTTTATTTTGCTGAAAGGGTGTATCAATAGAATAAACAATGATGAACTATTTCTTACTATTCACCAATATGTTCGTGATTTTGCTTTCAGTGCACCATTGTACTTAATAGTGCCTTGTATGGTATCCCCCCTCCACTTGACTTTTGATTGTCTTATAAATGGAGTACAAAAAAGAAGACACCTCTTCTTAGGTGGTTTTGTATAACAGCAATGGAAGGGACATAGAGGACAGCTTTTTAAAAATTATTTGTTCTTTTTAGATATACATGGCATATTATACATACATGGAGTATAGATTATTCTAATTACGATCTTATTCTTGTGATTGTATATGATGTGGAGTTACCTGGACATGTATTCATTAGAGGATAGCTTATTATGTATTTTGGTGATATCTAGTACATGTATTAGGTCTTTCCATTTTAGATTTAATTTAGATTGATTTGGTTGAGAATAGTGCTCCAAAACCTGTGTGAATTGTTAATCCTGACTGTGGAAAATGTATATTAGTGGATATACACCTGTGTTCTCCTTTTTTCTTCTTCTAATATTAGTGTGGTCTTCTGAAAAAAAATCACAGAAAACAGTCTTTTTTTTTTTTAACACTTTTATCCTTTTTTTACTATGAACACTTAGAAATAGTATGTTAACACTTTTAGTGATGTCATAATGATAGTTGACATTGGTCCAGTTGAAATATTGACTGAGGAAGTACATTTCTTACTAGAGTTTTTCTTTATTCTGATCCTATTCTAGGGGTAGGGTGAAGGTGGAAGCTGGTCTTTGGAGAAAGCCCTACTTACATATAGGCCTTTCTTTTCTGTGAGGCTGGGTTAAAACGAACTTTAGGGATGAGGGGTAATGCTACTTCCAGGGTGCTACCTGCCTTTGATTAGGTTTACTCCCATCTTTACTATGTTGTGAATATTTTGGGGCATTTTCAGTACCACCTTTATTGACAATGACAAAGGATATAAAAAACTAGCTAAAAGTAAAAATTTGCAGAGAAGATGACATTTTCTTAAAAAATGTTGGATTTGAGGATGACTAAGAAATTTTTGAACTATGACTAATATGTTAACTTTAGAATGTGTATCATAGTAGATTGTGGTATAATAATCTTAAATCTGTGTAAGTACTTGGGTTTTAGTGTGGTGGATTGACCATATGCATTTGTCTCTGTTTCCTAAGCCCCCAATGGACATTAAATAAATAAGCTTTTACTGTCTGAAGCACATATGCCACTTTATGACAGAAGTTTTCTTTGAACACTATATTTAAAAAGTTACCTCTCTTTCATTCTTTTATGTTTGCCCAATATATAAACTTATAAACTTCTTTTATATTTGCCTGTTCATCCTCCTCTTACCTTAACCATTGGCAAACCCTTCTTTTTTTATGTTGATCCTGGAGTTTCTGACCTTTATTTTCTTCTCTCTGAAGAATTCTTTAATATTTCTTGTATGGCAGGTGTGCTGCCAACAGATTTCCTCAATTTTTGTTTGGCGGATCAAGTATTTTTCCTTCAGTTTTTAATGATCATTTCTCAGGGTACAGAATGCTAGCTTGGTTGTTTTTCCTCCCAACTCAAAATATCTCACTCTGTTATCTTCTTGATTGCATAGGTTCTCAAGAGAAATCAGAAATGATGTTTAATCTTTGCTCCTGTATAGATAAGGTGTTTTTCAGCTCTGGATTCTTTTTAGAATTTTCATCTTAGATTTTCTGGTTTGAATATGTTATGTCTAGGCATAATGTTTTTTTTTTTTTTTTCTTCTGTTTATTGACATTTATATGTGATGGTGTTCTTTGAACTTCCTGGATCTGTGGTTTGGTGTCTGACATTAATTTGGGGGTTGTTCTCAGTTATTTTTTCCTCAATATTTCTGTTTTTTTTCCTTTCTTTTTTTCCTGTCCTTCTAGTCTACTCTTTGCATCACATGTATGTTGTATCTTTTATTGTTATCTCACAGTTCTTGGATATTCCATTGTTATTTTCTCAAATCTTTTTTTCTCCTTGGTTTCCAGTTTTAGAAGTTTTTGTTGTAACGTTTTCAAGCTTGGAGATTGTTTTTCCTCTATTATACTCTGTCTACTAATGAATCTATCAAAAGTAATCTTTACTGTATTCTGTCTACTAATGAGTCCATCAAAGTATTCTTTTCTGTTACAGTGTTTTTATCTCTAGCATATTCTTTTCTTAGAATTTTCTTCTGTCTGCTTTCATTATCTTTCATGTTGTGTACTTTTTCAGTTAAAGTCCTTAGCATAAATCATAGATTTAAAAACTTCCTGGTACAATAATTCCAATATTTTTGCTGTATCCAACTCTGGTTCTAATGCTTATTCATTCTCTTCTTCTTCTTCTTTTTTTTTTTTTTGCATCTTTCATTATGACTTGTAATTTCTTTGTTGAAAGATGGACATGATATACAATATGTGGACTTTTCGTAATTAAATGATAAGGTGTGTGTTGGGGGTTGGGAATTGTTCTGGAGTTCTGTGATTATTAGGTCTTTAGTCTTTTGTGGACTGTGAATCTCACCATTACTTCTTAATTTGTTTTCTGCCTTACATGGGACACAATGCTTAGAAGGAATTGACATTTAATATTTCCTTTCCCCTAGTTAGATTAGGGACTGACCACAGAGGGTTAGGCTCTGGAAAAGTAGTTTCCCTGAGGGTGCCTACCACCTTGTTAAGAAGGTGCTTGAGTATATTTTAAAAATGATTCCTTTTCCCTTCCCCTTGCCAGAAGCATGATAAGAATTTTCTGTGATGTACATTGTGAGAATCAGATCTGGTTTGGGAAGTAAATCACATGAAAATGTGGGATCCTTCAGTGACTGAGTCCTACTGGAATTTTTTAAAACTTTGAGACTTGTACACACACTGAGTCTCCAGTAATTTGTTAATTACAGTTTAGATTTTCCTGTCTCAGCACTGGTTCTTGTAGAGGTTTCTGCTCTGGAGTTTCTGTTGAGCTTGTCTTAGAATTGGGTTTGTCTGTCTCTCCAATTTTTGTCCTATGACTTCTTCATTTCTTTGGTAGATTTAAGAAGAGTTGTTGATTTTTATTTAGCTTATTATATTGTAAGAGGAAGTAGCGACTTCAAAGCTTCTTATGTTTCAAGCTGGAAACCAGATCTCTCTACCATTAAAATTTTTAAGTCATGAGTTTATATTCTTTTGGTAACATTTAAATTAAACTAAATCAATAGGAAAGTGATTAATGGTGCTCAGAAAATTGAGTTGGGGGGCAAATAACTATTTGGAAGAGTGTTTTTCTGCTTTATCTAACACTTCAAGGCTAAATATTACATTAAAAATCTTAGAAGAGAAAATAAAGCCATAGATGTACTAGAAGAAAATAAATACCAACATAATCTTGGTTAGGAAGTTTTTGGTATTTTTATTTAGCCCAATTTAATAATACTTTAATATTATTGCTCTATTTTTTAACAGCTTTATTCTTACTGTCACGTTTTAAAACCTTTTCTTTTAGCTGACAAGGGAAAATAATACTCAGTGATGACTATGGCAGCTAGGTAGCAAGAATTTAAACTTTTACATTATACTATGAAGTGGCACTGCTTTTCTGGAGGGCAGTTTGCTAATACTTATTTATTCATTTATTTTGTGATGTTTATGTTTAAATTTAGATTTTTCTACTTCTACAAATTCCCTTAATAAAATAAAATTTTCTGTAGCATCATTAAATCACACATATTGGAGCAATATAGAGGTCCAGTAGAAGATCATACTTATATAAAAATTCATTTTTTGGTGTGATACAATGTAAATAGTGTTATACACTTATTTATTTGTATAGAAAGGTATGTGTGAAATATTTTCAAGAAAAAATCTTTAAAAATTTATGATTTTTGATTGTGGTTTATTATGATTCATTTTGGGTTTGACAGTATAAATACTAACTATAGATAAATTGAGAGTATAGAAATCATTACATATGAATAGGAAATATTTTGAGTTCTCCTTCCCCAAAATAACTGATTGTTACTAAATAGGAATTTTGATCGATTTTTTTTCATTTTAAAAATTGTCTTTATTTAAAAATTTATTTTCCAGTGCACTGTGATAAGTGTGTGTGAGTGTGTGTATAGAAAAAAGGTAGTATTTAAAATGATCTGGAAATTATCCTAATTCTCAAGTGAATTCTACACAGATTTTATGATGGCTTCATAGATATCGTAATTCCCTACACGCAGACCATCTTTTGCAGTGTATTCTGTTAGTACCAAGACTTTTTTTTTTTAACCATTCAGTGATATAGAGATAGAGGTTTAAATGTGAACTGGAGAGTTACGGAGGACTAGAAATCTCAATCATAATGCTTCAAATTATTAATTTTTTCCATTTTTATCAAGTTTTAATTATATATTTAAGTAGTGTTAAGTATGTTCACATTGTTATGCAACCAGTTTCTAGAACCTTTTCATCTTGCAGAACTGAAACTCTACACTTGTTGAACCCTAACTTCTATTTACCCCAGTCCTGGCCCTTAGCAACCACCATTTCACTTCCATTGCTATTAGTATTAGATACCTCATATGAGTGGTATCATTTGATTTTTTTTTTGTATTTTTGTGACTGATTGACTTTTTTCAGTTAGCATAAGGTCCTCAAGATTCATACATAGTGTAACGTGAGATTTTCTTATTTTTTAAGGCTGCATAATACTTCATTTTGTGTCTATACCATATTTTCTTTATGTATTCTGCAATGAACATTTTGGTTACTTTTACCTCTTAACTGTAAATAATGCAAATATGTCTTTGAATAACTTTGCTTTGAATTCTTTTGGATATATACTTAGAAATTGGATTGTTGGATAATGTTTTAATGTTTTAATTTTTTTTTATTTTTTGAGGCATCCGTGTATTGTTTTCTAAAGTGGAATACCTTTTACATTCCTGCTGACTGTATACAAGGGTTCTGATTTCACCACATCCTTGCCAGCATTTGTCATTTTCATTATTTTTGATAGTATTATCCTAATGGATATGATGATAGCTCATTGTGGCTTTGATTTATATTTCTCTAATTATTAGTGTGTTGGGTATCTTTTTATATACTTGTTGGCAATTTGTATGTATTATTTGGAGAAATTTCTGTGCAACTCTCTTGATCCTTTTTATTGTTTGATTTTTTTTGTTGTTGTTGAGTTGCAGTTCTTCATAGGTTCAGGATATTAAACCTTTACTAGATCTATGATTTGCAGGTATTTTTCTCTGCACTCGAGGTTCCATTTTTACTCCACCAAGTGTTTTCTTTGATGCTCGTTGTTTATAATTCTGAAGGTGGTATAGTGACCACCCTCCTCAATGTAAAGAAACTAAACTTCTCACCCTATTGATGGAAATCCTTTAGGGCCTGATAAAGGTTTATGAAGAATGTCTATTTATTCATCTTTTAAAATATTGTACTTCACACACACACACACAAGTACATAAACAGACCTCTGTAGATAATAATAAGCAG